>NC_135670.1:7652556-8329300 GCF_964188315.1 Podarcis muralis | reverse complement strand
GGAATTCCTCTCTTCATATTTATTTCTTATTTTACACATTTATAAACCGCTTCAAAGCCTGAAGCCATCAAAGTTGTGTATGACAATGTAATATATGATAAAATACAAAAAAGAGACTACAATTTCCCAAAGCAATAACTGTAAAACCATTCCAACAAACTATAAAAAATCAGTGAAACTGTTTCTACAGATGAATTCTACATCACTGGTGCAGTTTCTCAGAGAATTGAACTGCTATCAGTACATTTATGGGGTTGTTTTTATTTAGGAAATGTATAATATTTCCTTATAATAATCCCTGAGCAGTAAACAGATTAAATTCTATATAAAACATGAAACACACAGACCAATTAAAAACAATTATGCATAAAAGCATCACTAAAAACAATTTAAAAGAATTAAACACATTTAGAACAAATAACTAAATGATGTGTTTCTGGAGAGAGTTGCTGAAACAATAATGTTTTCAGCAGGCATCTGGAACGGTATCGTGATACAGCACAATCATCATTGTTAATGGCACCCTAAAGAATCATACGGGTAAAAAATAGATCCCTGCCCTCAAGGAGTTTACAGTCTTAATAAAAAAAAATTAAAAAGGAAAACACCAAAATCACATCTAACAGTGTAGGTGCTGACCTTGAAAGCCCTAAACAGCCTCGGCCCAGTATACCTGAAGGAGCGTCTCCACCCCCATTGTCCAGCCCTGACACTGAGGTCCAGTGCTGAGGGCCTTCTGGCAGTTCCCTCACTGCGAGAAGTGAGGTTACAGGGAACCAGGCAGAGGGCCTTCTTGGTAGTGGTGCCCACCAGATGTCAAGGAAATAAACAACCGTCTGACTTTTAGAAGACATCTGAAGGCAGCCCTGTTTAGGGAACTTTTTAATGTTTGATGTTTTAACACATGATGATGATGATGATGATGATGATGATGATGATGGGAGCTGCCCAGAGTGGCTGGGGAAACCCAGCTAGATGGGTGGGGTATACATTCATTCTTCTTCTTCTTCTTCTTCTTCTTCTTCTTCTTCTTCTTCTTCTTCTTCTCAGTGCTATGCTTTGCAGTGCAACAAAATAAAACACCATATCACTAAATCGATCCTACAGACCTTCACCATATGTACAATCAATTCCTGTTTCTGACATTCCACGTTCTCTCATTCTGTGATCCAAGTACAGTGGTACCTCGGGTTAAGTACTTAATTCGTTCCGGAGGTCCGTTCTTAACCTGAAACTGTTCTTAACCTGAAACACCACTTTAGCTAATGGGGCCTCCCACTGCTGCCGCACCGCCAGAGCACGATTTCTGTTCTCATCCTGATGCAAAATTCTTAACCCGAGGTACTATTTCTGGGTTACCGGAGTCTGTAACCTGAAGCGTATGTAACCCAAGGTACCACTGTATGTCTTACAAGCCAGGATCCAAATATGCATTTGGGGAGCCATTTATTAGCTTTTTACCATGTTTTTTTCATGGTGGTAGTGCTTCTATTTCCACTCTCCTTGGATCAGGCTCTCACCCACTGAGAGCTCCCAACCTACCAGTTGAATTCCGTCTGGCATTTACTGGACGTAGCCAGAATACTGCAGTCGGAAGCAGTGCCGGAGTATCGTTTTTGGTGATTTCCCTTCAAAAATTGTTCAACGACTTTTGTGTCTGGATTTTCACTTTTTTTAAAATATGGCAACTAAAAGTTTATTTATGCTTCATTATTCTGATTTCTTCTACAACTCCCTGATCAACCTCAGGAGTTTTATACAGTCTAAAAATATCTAAGCCAATTGACCGTTTGCCGGAATCCCCTGCTGTTAACTCTACATGGTGCGATTGAAGTCAGTGGATGGGAGTAACGGATACAGACAGGCCATTGTTTCTCAAGTCGAGATGCAGGATCACACCCTCTTTTCCTGGTGTGCTTAGCAGACCAAAATCCTGCGCCTTTCCTCCACTAGAAAACAAGAAAAGAAATGGAGGCTTTTCCTGGCGTAAAGAAGAAATGGAGGGGAGCGTTTCACGTGTTGAACCTCTGCCTGTTTCTCCAGCAACTCTCTGTCCATTACAGATAATAAAAGATGGAAACCTTTGTGTGTGTGTTTTTAATATAGTAGGTTACTGTTGTGAACCTCTTTGGGAATTGTAGTTTGTTAAGGGTGCTGGGAACTGTAGTTCTGTGAGAAGCAAACAACAGTTCTTTGGATTCCTTGGAGTGCAAGCATGTACGGTACTTTAAAGTATGGGGCATACGCCAGCTTAACAAGGGCGCATGTGCGTGAGGTGTGAAGGTCGCTATGCAGCAACTCAAGGAAAGTAATAATAATTTATTATTTATACCCCGCCCATCTGGCTGGGCTTCCCCAGCCACTCTGGGCGGCTTTCAACATAATATTAAAATACAGTAATGCATCAAACATTAAAAGCTTCCCTAAACAGGGCTGATGATTTCTAAAAGTCTGGTAGTTGTTGTTCTCTTTAACATCTGGTGGGAGGGTGTTCCACAGGGCGGGTGCCACCACCGAGAAGGCCCTTTGGTACTTTGCACATGCTCAAGGGCACTCTTAGCAGTCAAGCGCCTTGTGAATACTTAGTTCTGTATCCCGTTTCTACCCCACTTTTTAGTGTTGAAAAAAGGTGGAATGCCTGGCTCTCTCCCATCCCCCTTACAACAACCCTGCAAGGTAGGAGAGACGGGCGACTGGCTCAAGGACACAAGCTCCACGGTGGCCTGAGCAGGACATTACAAACCCTGCCCTCTCCCCGGTCCCGGAACTCTAACCACTGCGCCGCACTCCCCCGGGCGTCAGGTCTCCCTTTGGGGGCATGAATGAGCAGCAGCGCCAAGTTCATTCATGCCGCCCGGGGCGCGCGGGGGCGGGGGAAGAAGAGCCCATTGAAGAAATCCGCTCCTCCCGGGGCTGAGTCAGCTCAGAATTTTCAGCCCTGCTGGCTTAACCCCTCCCTGCCCGCGGGAGGGGGGGGGGGGCAAGCGGCTTTTCTCTCTGGCCTTCCAGCGAGGAGGAATGGGGGAGTGGTCTGAGCCTCCCGCTGGCTGGGAAGAAGGAGGAAGAGGAGGAAAAAAAAGGTTGCTGGGCGAGAGGAGGAGTTTGGGTTCCACCTCGCAACTTCTCATCCCTTCCCCCCCTTTAAACTTTTCCGATTTTTCTTTCTTTCTCTTTCCCCCTTCTCTTTCTTTCTTTTCTTTCTTCCCAGGAAAGAGGGGGGAAAACCCAAGTTTGCAACTCTCCGGGGGCCATGGCCAAATCTTACGATCACCTCTTCAAGCTGCTCCTGATCGGAGACAGTGGAGTGGGGAAGACGTGCCTGATCATCCGCTTTGCAGAAGACAACTTCAGCGGGACCTATATCAGCACCATCGGTGAGAGGGGTTGGGGGGCGGTGAGGGGGGTTCCAGGGGAATGGGGTGGGCGGTGAGGGGGAGATCTGGGGAAAGGGAGGGGATCTGTCACCCCCTTGCACCTCGATCTTCGCATCCTCCTTCTCCCAGTCCGAATCCCCCAAGACATACATTTGTTTATCCATCAAACGCATCGATATCCCACCTTTTGACGCAAGAGCACGATTCTCTCCCTCCACATTTAAGCCCCACAACATCCCTGAGAGGTAGGAGAGGCCAAGTGAGATTGGGGCTGAGTGGGGATTGGAATAAGGTTACCAGATTTTTTCCCAATGAATCCGGGGACACTTTTCAATTTCCTACTAAATAGATGGGGACCGATTTGTAAATCCGGGGACTGTCCCCTGGAAACGGGGGCGTCTGGTAACTTTAGATTGGAACCCTGGTCTCTCCCAGATCTGAGTTTGACACCCTGACCCATGGGTAGGCAAACTAAGGCCTGGAGGCCGGATCCGGCCCAATCGCCTTCTAAATCCGGCCCATGGACGGTCCGGGAATCAGCATGTTTTTACATGAGTAGAATGTGCCCTTTTATTTAAAATGCATCTCTGGGTTATTTGTAGGGCATAGGAATTTGTTTTGGGTTTTTTTCCAAAATATAGTCCAGCCCCCAACAAGGTCTGAGGGACAGTGGACCGGCCCCCTGCTGAAAAAGTTTGCTGACCCCTGCATTACACTGCCAGGAGGAATGGGCACCCCCCCCCCCCCCCGCTAGCGGCAGAGCTGCACTGTGCATTTAAAGTGCATTCAATGGACATTTGTTATTATTTATGAAATTTATAGGCTGCCCTTCATCAAAAGAAAGTTGGTCAGTTTGCAATGCAGAATGCATAACATGGTATCGAGGCAGGTTAAAAATCAAACACAGTTATATTTTATTTATTCCTTAAAATTTATACGCCACCTATGGTAATTATTTAAAATCCCTAAACAAAATGCAAAGAGGTTTACAGAAAGGGTATCGAGGCAGGTTAAAAATCAAAACAGCAATATATAAACACAGTTATATTTTATTTATTCCATAAAATTTGTACGTCATCTGATGATACAAACCCAAACGAAACTCAAAGCGGTTTACAGAATAAAACTGCAAAATCATCGGTGGGGAAAAAAATAGTTAAGAGCAACTGTTTTAAAACATTCCAAGTTTTAAGATTCCAGTCCTCATGGAACTGAATAAACTGTAACTGGGGAAGTGACCTTTAGTCTATCTAGTACAGTACTGTCCACACTGCAAGGTTTCAGGGAGAGGTCTCTCCAGGTAGGGCTGGGCTGCGTCCTGTGTTCCTAAGAGATGGATGGGCGCCTGTCATGGATGCTTTAGCTGAGATTCCGGCATTGCAGGAGGTTGGACTAGATGACCCTCGGGGTCCCTTCCAACTCTGATTCTGTTAGAGAGTGTGAGCCTGTATATGTGTGTGTGAGTAGCTTGACTCCATCTTCCCCTATCTAGGGATCGACTTCAAAATCCGGACAGTGGACATTGAAGGGAAGAGGATCAAGCTGCAGGTTTGGTACGTGCTTATGGTTCAGCGCAAACCTTTCATGAGTCTCTGCCCCAAGGCACTTGCAAATCTACATTTTGACAGTACAGCAGGAGACAGGCAGGTGTCTCCAAATGAGCAGAGGCAGGGAACTCTGTGCTTTTGGTTTATTTCAGTCGGGAGATAAAGGACTGGGGAGTTTGGGCTTCGGGGGGAAAGTCGAGTTTCAGACGGAGGCATTTGAAGAAAGGAGGTCTGAAAAAGCACCCTTTGGGTTGAGAAAGGAAGAAAAGGACTAAAATGAGGACAGGATAGAGCATGGGTAGGCAAATAAGGCCCGGGGGCAGGATCCGGCCCAATCACCTTCCAAATCCGGCCTGCAGACAGTCCGGGAATCAGTGTGTTTTTACATGAGTAGAACATGTCCTTTTATTTAAAGTGCATCTCTGGGTTATTTGTGGGGCATAGGAATTCGTTCATTCCCCTCCTCCAAAAAAATATAGTCTGCCCCCCACCAAGGTCTGAGGGACAGTAGACTGGTCCCCTGCTGAAAAAGTTTGCTGACCCCTGGGATAGAACTTTATAATGCAATGTGTGGTGTTGGAAAAGTAGAAAGTACAGTGGTACCTTGGTTTAAGAACAGTTTAGTTTATGAACAACTTGGATTAAGAACGCTGCAAACCCGGAAGTAGGTATTTTGGTTTGTGAACTTTGCCTTGGAAGCAGAACATGTTTCGCTTCCTGTTGAGTGAGTTCCATTTGTAAATTGGGTTCCCCCACTGCTATGGGAAAGCATGCCTTGGTTTAAGAACACCTTGGTTTAAGAACGGACTTCCGGAACGGATTAAGTTCATAAACCAAGGTACCACTGTATTTTTAAAAAATATTTCTCTCAAAATGTTCATTTCATCCAAATGAAATTGATCACCTGCAGATTCAGGCTGAACAAAAGTCAGGAGATCCCCTTGCTACCCCCAATGCGTAATTAAATTATTTCATATTATATTGTGGTGCCTGTGATGTGGGTTTGATAGCTGGCTCGTCATCCCCTTTGGGAGTGATGCTCCGCTCAAGCTCAGATGCTCCCAGTTTAACTGGAAACACAGCTCAAAATCCAGCCTGTGTCCAAGATCGGAGGGGAGCAACAGTTTAAAACCAGCGTCCCTCTACTCTTGGGTGCCCAGATGTGATTGAACTATGATTCCCATCATCCTCAACCAGCTTAGCCTGCTGATGAGGGATGATGGGAATTGTAGTCCAACCACATCTTGGGGACCCGAGAGTGGAGGATTTCCTGGTGAAAAGGGGTCCGAGCATCACAATGCCTTCAAAATCTGTGGCAGAGTTTGCTAATGTTATGGGGACTTCCTCTTTAGATAAAGATTTATATGTATTACTTAAAGGTAAAGGGACCTCTGACCATTTGGTCCAGTCGTGACCGACTCTGGGGTTTCGGTGCTCATCTCGCTTTACTGGCCGAGGGAGCCGGCGTACAGCTTCCGGGTCATGTGGCCAGCATGACTAAGCCGCTTCTGGCGAACCAGAGCAGCACACGGAAACGCCGTTTACCTTCCCACCGGAGTCTCTTTATCTACTTGCACTTTGACGTGCTTTCAAACTGCTAGGTTGGCAGGAGCAGGGACCGAGCAACGGGGCCTCACCCCGTCGCGGGGATTCGAACCACCGACCTTCTGATCGACAAGTCCTAGGCTCTGTGGTTTAACCCACAGGGCCACCCGAATCCCACATGTATTACTTAATTTGAAAAGGGATCAAGACAAATTCGTGGAGGAGGAGAAGTCTTTAAAAGGCTATCACAGCTAGACGAGTTAAATGGAACCTCCTGGTTCAGAGGCAGTCTACCTCTGAATATGAATTGCTCTGGGGGGAAGGGGATAAACAGTAGGGAAGATCTGCTCCTGTGCATCAGGATATGTTGCTGCGATGGACAATGCTGGACTCGAGGAGCCTTTGGGTTTGATTCAGCAGCAAGGCTCTTCCTTCATGCGTACAAGGCTTCGGAATGGGTGCCGATGGGAGGAGGTTCCAGATAACGGCCCCCGCCTCTTGCGATTTTGGACTTCTTTCTCTTGTAGGGACACGGCCGGCCAGGAACGGTTCAAGACCATCACCACAGCGTATTACCGGGGAGCCATGGTATGGAATTCCAATACCCAGCATCCCCTAGCTTCTTGGCCAGGCTGGAATGTCATTATGCGATTGGTGTTAGAAGTGGGATCTTTGTAGCCTGGGGGAGGGGGGGCTAACATATGGTCAAAAGGGCCAAGATGCAACAAGGCCACTAAGGAAGGATTTTGCCATTGGGGAGAAGCTTACGGCCAGAGAGAGAGAGAGAGAGAGAGAGAGAGAGAGTTTTAATTGGAATTCTGGGATAAATATACAAACAGCAGGTTTCTTTATTTTTTTGAATTTGCCTTTTATTTATTTGTTAACATTCGTATATTACATCGGTAAACGTTGTCATTTTACATTACAGGACTTACTATAATTTCCAACATGTATACAAAAATTATATACAAATTTTATATACCGAGAAAGAAAATGAAACAAACAAACAAAAAAGAACAAAGAGAAAAAACAAAAACGAACCCTCCCCCCAAAATCATACACATACCAACACACTAGACTTCCTGTCTTTCCCATTGTATATTCCTTTTTTACAAATGAATGTACTCTTATTATTGTATATTTCTTTACATATTATCTAATACATTCCTATATTAATATGTGCTCTTAGTCTTATTTCTCAACTCAGCCCCACTCCAACGTCAATCAAATGCTAGCAGGTTTCTGCAACCTGACCTTGATGTCAGATGGGTAGATTTTTTAATTTGTTTGCTTGCTGCGTTGCCGTTCGTTCTGTTATAACGCAAGCCAGTATTAACACCTGGTTCCTTCCTAGGGGATTATCCTTGTGTACGACATCACGGATGAGAAATCCTTTGAGAACATCCAAAATTGGATGAAGAGCATTAAGGAAGTGAGTGAGCATGAGGAAAAGTGTGGGGTGGGTGTGGGATGGAGAGGGTCTGTGGCTGGCAGGCGCCCACCCTGTTTTCTCGTCCGCCCTCTTGCCCACCGTCCTTCTTGCCCGGTACGGATCCGACATCGCCTTGCAGTAGACGGGGGGGGGGGAGGCAGGAGGGTGCTGGCACTGTGGGCACGATGACTCTGTTCTCCCTCCATGGCTGCAGGCAGTGAGGTTGCTGGGAATTGCAAGGAGGGGGAAGAGTGTTGGGATGTGTCCTGGGAGACGGGGGCAGGCCCCCAGCTGGCTCCAGCCCACCGGCCAGCAGCCGGGCGAACTCTGGTTCTCAGAACAGCATCAAAACTGCGACTCAAGCCTCAGAAATCTATAGAGACTGAGCACGCAAGCCAGCAGAGATAAGAACTCTTTGCAACGGAAGGTGGACAGAGGCATAGGTATAGGTAAAGGGACCCCTGACCATTAGGTCCAGTCGTGACCGACTCTGGGGCTGCGGCACTCATCTCATTTTATTGGCCGAAGGAGCTGGCATACAGCTTCTGGGTCATGTGGCCAGCATGACTAAGCCGCTTCTGGCGAACCAGAGCAGCGCACAGAAACACCGTTTACCTTCCCGCTGGAGTGGTACCTATTTATCTACTTGCACTTTGAGATGCTTTCGAGCTGCTAGGTTGGCAGGAGCTGGGACCAAACAACGGGAGCTCACCTCATAGCGGGGATTCGAACCACCGACCTTCTGATCGGCAAGTCCTAGGCTCTGTAGTTTAACCCACAGCACCACCCGTGTCCCTATGTAAGCATATTTAGAAGCATTTTATTCAGCATCAGGACAAAGGAAAAACATGTCTGCTCCCCTTCGTGTCCAAGCAAAAGCATAAGCGAAAGCTATACACAACGGACGTTCCCAGCAGGCTGTGCTGGAAGTAAACAGACATGTGACATACAACAACTCCACATGCCTGTTTTAAGGTGGAACAGAACATCATAATCCTAACAGAGAGTAGGTCTTGCGCCCGAATCCTGCTGGTGGTCTTCTCATTGGGGCATCCCCGTTGGCCACTGGGAGAACAGGATTCTGGACTAGATGGGCCACTGGTCTGATCCCGCAAGGTTTTTCTGATGGTACAGGTGGAGGATCAGGGTGGGAAAACCTGAAACCTGCCTGGTCAATGTCTGGATCTCTCTGCCCCCCCCCCTTTCTTCTGCAGAATGCTTCGGCCGGCGTAGAGCGCCTCCTGCTGGGGAACAAGTGCGACATGGAAGGCAAACGCAAAGTGCCCCGGGACCGAGCAGAGAAGGTATCTGATGTAGCCAGAGCGACAAACTCAGGCGGGGCAGAGAGACAGGGTGTGGCGGGAGGAAATGGCACAAGGGGTCGGGCGCTTGAAGGTTTGAGTGCTGAGCTGAGCGGTTTTCTGGAGCGCCTCACCCCCTCAGTGAAACCTTCCTGCACTCGGATTTAATGGTGAGGTTGGGGAGTTCTTCATAGAGTGATTTGCTCTATGAAGCACTTAAACAGTTTGCCTGGGCTGCCTGCCATCCTGTGTTGGTGCTGCCACCTCTTGGTGGTCACATAAACTGCAGCGTGATGACAGCCTTACATTTTTATGTATATAGGTGTATATATCTCCACACCCACACCTATACAGTGGTACCTCAGGTCAAGTACTTAATTCATTCCGGAGGTCCGTTCTTAACCTGAAACTGTACTTAACCTGAAGGCACCATTTTAGCTAATGGGGCCTCCTGCTGCCGCTGTGCTGCCGGAGCACGATTTCTGTTCTCATCCTGAAGCAAAGTTCTTAACCCGAGGTACTATTTCTTAGCGGAGTCTGTAACCTGAAGCGTATGTAACCCGAGGTACCACTGTATACATTAAAAAGTAAGGTTGTCATCTATCTATCTATCTATCTGGGTGGGTATAAGTTTTTCAAAGATGAAACAATAACCAAAGTAACCATTAAGAGGGTCATATATAAGCATGTATGTAAAGAAGTATCGCGGGTGGCGCTGTGGGTAAAAGCCTCAGCGCCTAGGGCTTGCCGATCGAAAGGTCGGCGGTTCGAATCCCCGCGGCGGGGTGCGCTCCCGCTGCTCAGTCCCAGCGTCTGCCAACCTAGCAGTTCGAAAGCACCCCCAGGTGCAAGTAGATAAATAGGGACCGCTTACCAGCGGGAAGGTAAACGGCGTTTCCGTGTGCGGCTCTGGCTTGCCAGAGCAGCGATGTCACGCTGGCCACGTGACCCGGAAGTGTCTGCGGACAGCGCTGGCCCCCGGCCTCTTGAGTAAGATGGGTGCATAACCCTAGAGTCTGTCAAGACTGGCCCGTACGGGCAGGGGTACCTTTACCTTTTTTTTTAAAGAAGTATCAGGTAGCCCAAGCTATGATGTGATCATCCAGGAGGGAATATTAAAAGTCACATTTATTCACCCAAGATAATCTTTCCATCAATTCCTCTGATTCCTTCCTGTTCTTGCACTTGAGCAGCTGTTCAGGTTTTGTAACAAACTGTGTGTGACGGGGGAAGGCTTACGTGTACCCTTTCCTTGCTGTCAGTCAACCAAGCAAGTCTGATGCCTGCCCACCCCTCTTCTATGGGGTCAGGAGAAGACTGAGATGGGTTGTGGGGTGGGTGCAGCAGGGGTTGCCAAAGAGTTGGCGTTAGGACAGGTTCCCCGCCCCCCCATTCCAAGTATCCCACTTCTTCCCCAACAGCTATCCAAGGAGCACGGGATCAGGTTTTTTGAGACGAGTGCGAAATCCAGCTTGAACGTAGAGGAGGTGAGTGGCGAGAAACTCTCATTTATTTCAGCATTTTGCTGCTGCGTTTCAGGGCTACGTCACTGCAGCTTCTGCATAAAAGAAGTGTGTGTGGTGTCTATAGAGTCGGTAGCAGGAAATAGGGACCCTTGAGGTCCTCTAGGTGTGGTTGGACTCAAGCTCCCATCAATCGTGACCATTGGGCCATGCTGGCTGGGGATGATGGGAGCTGTAGTCTTAACAACATCTAAAGGCACCCGTTTTCTGCACCCCTGCTTTGTTGTCTCCATAAGTGCATTTGGTGTGTGATCCCTAATTGGTTGGGATGTGATTGGACCCAGGGCACAAGGGAAGGAACCTAGATCCCTGCAGCTGTTTCTAGCGGATCACAACTCCCATAATCTTTGACCATTGATTGCGCTGGCTGATGGGAGTCCACCAACAATTGGAGAGCTGCCTAGGGGGCCACCCCACACTCACAGAAACACAACACAAACATCTATATGTGCTGCATTCATAAGGCACAGTTCCCTCATTCAGGACCAGGGAGTCCTCCATACCTGCCCGCCTCCTGTCCCCCAAAAACAGTACTTCTGTCTTGTCAGGATTCAACCTCAATCTGTTAGCCGCCATCCATCCTCCAACCTCCTCCAGACACTCACACAGGACCTTCACCGCCTTCACTGGTTCTGATTTAAAGAGAGGTAGAGCTGGGTATCATCTGCATACTGATGAACACCCAGCCCAAACCCCCGATGATCTCTCCCAGCAGCTTCATGTAGATGTTGAAAAGCATGGGGGAGAGGACGCAACCCTGAGGCACCCCACAAGTGAGAGCCCAGGGCTCTGAACACTCATCCCCCAACACTACTTTCTGAACACGGCCCAGAAGGGAGGCCCACTGTATAGCAGTGCCCCCAGCTCCTCTAGATGGCCCAGAAGGATGTTATGGTCAATGGAGGGCTTCCCTCCTCCCAAAGAGTGACTGGGCTGTTTAAATGGGAGCAAAGGAAGGCCTACCTCACAGGAGTGTTGTGAAGGCATTTTTTTGCATGTTAAAATAATAAACGAATGTGACAGAGGTCAGATGGAGACTCATCTCTGTTTCTTCCCTCCAGGCTTTCAGCACGTTGGCCCGGGACATACTTCTGAAATCAAGCAAAAAATCGGTGAGGAATCTGTGAGAAAGGGGCTGGGTTTGGGGGGGGGGTGGAACTTCCCTGTGTGATGGTTCAGGGTTTGGACAGCTAGCCTGAGGAAGGAGAGGAAGAGGTGGATGAGAAATCTGAAGTCACTGGGTGGCTGGGGCCTATCAGAGCCAGTGGTGGATTAGGGTTACCAGATGTCCCGGGGACAGTCTCTGGATTTGCAAATCTGTCCCTGGACAAATTCCATCCCCAGAATGTCCCCAGATTTGCAAATCCGTCCCCGGGAAACGTGGCAGCGGCAGCCTCAGCAGCCCGGAGCCAGCCTGGTAGCGCAGTTGGCTCTGGCTGGCTCCAGGAGCTGCTCGCTGCCCTCTGCTGTAGCACCCGCCATTTTTCCTTGCCGAAACCTCTGGCAAGGAAAAATGGCGGGCACCATGGCAGTGAGCAGCTCCTGAAGCCAGCCAGAGCGAACTGTGCTACCAGGCTAACTCTAGGCTGCTGACTGCCGCTGCCACTGCCGAAGGGGAACCGGGGACGTACGGCGGTACAGATCTCCGGTGCCCTTCCCCCTTTGTTTTGACTGAATCTCGGGAGTTGCAAGCGGGCAGCCGTTGCCCAGTTTTTTAAAAACTCTGCACATTTATGTTTCACAAGGTGCGAAAGAAGGGCTTTGCACCTTGCCTGGCAGAGAAAGCCTTCGCCTTGCACCCGTCCTGGTCAACGGCTGCCCGCCTGCGACTCCCAAGCCTCCCCCGATCTGTCAAAACAAAGAGGGAAGGGGGAAGGAGATCGTGGAAAGCTTGGGAGTCACAGCCAGGTGGCGTGCCATTGCCCAGTTTTTAAAAAACTCTTTGCATTTTATGTTTCACAGGGTGCAAAAGAAGGGCTTTGCACCTTTATACAATATGCATGTGTGCTTGGGCCCAGGGTTTTGCCTCGCCATCCCCACTACTGACTCCCTGTTGCTACTCAGCTTCAAAAAATTAAAAAGTGTCCATAGATTCAATGAAAAAAATCATATAATAGATGCCAAAATTTGACGCCCCACCTTGTGCGACCTTCCCAAAGCCAGCTAAGAGAAGCACCAGATTTTGGGAAGGAGGCACGAGAGTCTGGCGGGGTCCTAGAGCCCGCCCTCTTCCCAAAGCTGGGAAAATGCTAACTAGGCTTTGAGAAGGAGCAAACAGACAGTATGACCCTGTCAGAGCCTCAAGCCCCCTTCCCAAAAACCACGGAGGGCAGAGCACAGCCATTGTGGCTAGCAGCTGCTGATAGCTTTTTCCTCCTCCTCCTCCTGTGGATTTGTCCATTGCCATCCAAGCTGGTGGCTGTCCTCACCTCCAGTGGCAGGGAGTTCCACAGTTCAACGACGTGCTCTGTGTAATAGTACTTCCTACCCTCTTGTCCCTCTCTCCTCTCCTCCAGGCCCAGCACGCCAAGGGCCCTTTGGAGCTGAAAGCATCACAGAAAAGCAGCAGTAAATGTTTGGTGGTGTAGCGGCGACTGTCCCGTCCCGTCGCTCCTCTGCCTTGTCGTAGGACGTACCCCTTTCGCCATTTACGCTCCAAATGCCTCCGCTTTCTTCCACGAAGCTCAGAAACCCTTCCGGGCGGGACCCTGGGAGTGGGGGCTGACGGCAGGTGGGGCTCGCAGGCCGAGACCTCCCTCTCTTCCCCCTTTTGCGTCCCCACATTCCTTAGCCGTAGGGAAGATAGACCATTTGGAAGGGATCTCGCCCGAGGGATGTGGGTCTAGGGTTGCCAGAACTCCTCTGGCGGTGACCCCAATTCTCCAGGGTCGCCTGGGCCCCTTCCAGGCAGCAGAGAAGGCCTTAGATGGGCGATAGTGCCTTAAAAAAAAAAAAGATATTTTTTAATTCAGAAAACTACGTGTGCAGCTTCCAAGTTTCAGCTTGGCAGGAGCCAGCTGCAGATAACTGCATACAGTGGTGCCCCGCAAGACGAATGCCTCGCAAGACGAAAGGGTTTTCCGTTTTTTGAGTCGTTCCGCAAACGAATTTCCCTATGGGCTTGCTTCGCAAGACGAAATGTCTTGCAAGTTCTTGTGAGTTTGTTTCCTTTTTCTTAAAGCCGCTAAGCCGTTAATAGCCGCTAAGCCGCTAATAGCCACTAAGCCGCTAATAGCCGTGCTTCGCAAGACGAAAAAACCGCAAGACGAAGAGACTCGCGGAACAGATTAATTTCGTCTTGCGAGGCACCACTGTATTGCTCCCAATTAACTTCCGTCTCCAGGGCTCAGTGGTGGAAGTGCAGAGGAAGAACTGCCAGGGCCCGTCCCTAGGTCTCAGGTTTAGACACCTGAAATATTAGGGTCTGGGATGCTCCCGACCTGGCAACCCTATGGGGGAACCACTACCAAGATAATGGAGGGAATTACATTTTGGGGGTGAAGCTGGGGGCTTGGCTGCAGTGGAGCCAGAATGCCCTGGGACCGCCATGAACCACAGAATTTGGAAGCGACTCAAAGGGTCATCTAAGTCCAACCCCTGGACTTTTTTGAGTGGGGGGGACTACAGGTTGCCGACACTTTCCCCATAACCAGCCTATTCCCGGGAGAATGTGTTCACCCTGTAATGCAACTTCTTGCTCGTAAGAAGGGCTCTTATCACCCCAGCCCAACATCCCGTGAGGAAGAGGGGTAGCCTTACCCTCTGCCCCCACAGGGCCCCCCCCCACATCACGCAGCAGCCTGGAAATGTGCCCCCAGAAACTCCCCCTCCAGAAAAGACCCACACAACATTCCACATGTGCCTCTTAGTTATTATTATTAATTTTGTTCGGGAACCCTTTGAACAGTATTAAAATGTTTGCCGTGATTTCTGGATGTCTCCTGTACTAAATGTGGCAGGCCTTGCGAGAGTCGGCCTGGCTGGTGGGGGGGAATGCCTTCTGTCGCATGGCATACAGAACCTGAGAGATTAAAAAGTGGGTGTTCTTGTGGGGGGGACGGGCGCTCTTGCCGTGCCCCTTAAGAGAGGTGCCACGTACCGCACGATCTGCCCTTGGAAGACTTCAAATCTTGTGCCTTTGCTGTGCTGTTTTGGGTGCCAGCTAAAAGCATTTTTTGTTTAGACTCGCAGCGGTTCCCAACCTGTGGGTCCCCAGGTGTTTGTTGGACTACAACTCCCATCATCCCTGAGCTCTGGCCTTGCTAGCTAGGGGTGATGGGAGTTGTAGTCCAACAACATCTGGGGACCCACAGGTTGAGAAAGGCTGATTTAGAGAATCCTACCCAGATATGTAGAACACTGGTGCGTGTTTCAATCTTTCTAGTTTATTGCCGGTTTTAATTTTTTAAAGAACGTTTCAAACACTGTACTGTAGTTGTTTTTAGCTTTTTAATAAACTGATAATCTCTGTAAATTGGGACGCGGGTGGCGCTGTGGGTTAAAGCCTCAGCGCCTAGGACTTGCCGATCGAAAGGTCGGCGGTTCGAATCCCCGCAGCGGGGTGCGCTCCTGTCGCTCGGTCCCAGCGCCTGCCAACCTAGCAGTTCGAAAGCACCTCTGGGTGCAAGTAGATAAATAGGGACCGCTTACTAGCGGGAAGGTAAACGGCGTTTCCGTGTGCGGCTCTGGCTCGCCAGAGCAGCGATGTCACGCTGGCCACGTGACCCGGAAGTGTCTTTGGACAGCGCTGGCCCCCGGCCTCTTGAGTGAGATGGGCGCACAACCCTAGAGTCTGTCAAGACTGGCCCGTATGGGCAGGGGTACCTTTACCTTTACCTTTTTAATCTCTGTAAACCTCTTTGAGGTTTATTTTACGATCAAGCAAGTACGGTATATAGATTTTTATGAAAGGAGGAAATAATAAAACAAAAATGCATCTTTAGTCATATCCACGCGATATATTCAAAGCACTTTCAGCGCACATGGAATGCACAGGACATCTACAAAAAAAAACACAACAAAAAATTGTGGGAATTATAGTTCACCCCCACAGAACTACAATTCCCAGCCCCTTTAACAAACTACAGCTCCTGGAATTCTCTGGGGGAAAGCCGTGTGTTGAATTCATTTTAAATGTATGGTTTGGACATGATGCCCGTTCTCTATCCTGTTGCAGTGATTTTTCCTAGGCCTTTCTCACAGGTATCCCATTTTTAATTCTCCATGTTTTTTTTAAAAAAATCCATGCATTTCAGGCGATTTAAAGAGAGGCATAGCAATATCCCCCATTGGTCCATCTTGTTTGGTATCGTCTACACTGACTAGCAGTGTCTCTCCGGTGCTTCAGACAGGGGGCAGGACAATCAATCAATCTTTATTGCGGTCAAAGACCAGACACCAAAGTTAACAACAGCAGGACGTTCTTTCCCAGCCTGACCTGATGCTACAGGAGGCCTTGTGCTGCAGATCTTAATATCTAGGCAGTTTCTGCACAAGACAACTTATAGAGACCATTTCGCCAAGCAGAGAATGCTAGTACAGTGGTACCTCGGGTTAAGTACTTAATTCATTCTAGAGGTACATTCTTAACCTGAAGCTGTTCTTAACCTGAAGCACCACTTTAGCTAATGGGGCCTCCTGCTGCTGCCACACAATTTCTGTTCTCATCCTGAAGCAAAGTTCTTAACCTGAGGTACTATTTCTGGGTTAGCGGAGTCTGTAACCTGAAGCGTCTGTAACCCGAGGTACCTACCACTGTATATTCATTCCCAAGCTTGCCGTTCCCAATCCCCAATTGCTATTGTTTAAGGCAGCTATTTTGCCTGCTGCGTTTTGAAAAGTCTTGGCCCAAACTAGTTTATCGGTGCAGCGTTTAAAAACTAGCCATAGTCAACAAGGATCCACCAACAGCATACAAATCAATGTGCTTTACTTGACCCAGCAATCCATCCAGAGCCAGTGTGGTGTAGTGGTTAAGAGCGGTGGACTCGTAATCTGGGGAACCGGGTTCGCGTCTCCGCTCCTCCACATGCAGCTGCTGGGTGACCTTGGGCCAGTCACACTTCTCTGAAGTCTCTCAGCCCCACTCACCTCACAGAGTGTTTGTTGTGGGGGAGGAGGGAAAAGGAGAATGTTAGCCGCTTTGAGACTCCTTCAGGTAGTGATAAAGCGGGATATCAAATCCAAACTCTTCTTCTTCTTCTTCCTCCTCCCCCCAACTCCAAACATGCAAACAAATCTCACTGCAGTTAACCAAAGGCAATCAATCACACCCTGCCCGCCCCTTCTCTCTCTCTATTATTTCAAATAAACAAACTAGCCCTAGTAAATCTGAGCTGGGATGGTCATCTTGAGGAAGCGTCTCCTGTTAATGTATACAGAAACGACAAGATACAGAGGGATGCCATATTTTGAAGAGCGAAAAAGAATACACATTTCCCGACTTTTATCTTTAACTACGGATCGCTATGACGACTCTCATTTTAAAATAATAGTAATACAAACGATCAAAGTGGTTATAATCGAATACGTAAGCAATTGTGAAAGTAAATGTGCTCAAATTACAATAAAAAAATAGAACATGTGTTTCAATACATCGGCACGCTGTATGAAATTCCTGAAACACTTTCAGAGGCACTTCGTTCTTCTGTCCGGCGCTGTTTGGCCCAAGCGTATTTCTCTGTAGATCTGATCTTGTTCAACAGCTGCTTATTGCTTAAGAGATAGGCGTGAAACTCCTTGCAAGTAACGTGCTTATAATTATATTGCAGTAGCACCATGCTTCGCAGTGAGTCCAAGGATAAGTTGCCTCTCTCTTTGCTCAGAGAGAAAGAGAACCCCGCGTTTGCAGGATGTGAGGCGAGGGCAAAGAAACCCTGGGCCATCTTCAAAAGTTCCGAGTGGCACACAACGTTTTTGGAAGTCTCAAAGTACTTGGTCCACTTCTGGTGTGCCTGGAGCTTAATGAACTCGTCGTCGCCTTTAAACTGATCCACAAACTTCTCGAGGTTGCAGAATTGATCGAAGCACTTCCCCTCATCTATGGAGACATCCCTGTCCAGGAGAAACTTTATGGAAGGTCCTACTTTGTCCCACTCTAGCGACTCACTAAGGGACATCCATATGAAGCATGAAAACTCCTTCATGGGCTCCATCCATTTTTCCAGATACTCTATGCAGCTGTCATAGAAGCGATTTACCTCTGCGCAGAATTTGTCACACTCCGCGCCGAAACCTGCCTCACGCTTCTCTTTCAGAAGGCTCTTGACCTTGAGGGACATGAAGCTGTGGCTCCTGCGTTCGGCGAGCATGTTCTGGACGCAAAGCAGAACTTGCAGAACCTCCACAACCGAATTATTCTCTCTTTCGAGTTCTAAAACGTAGGAGTGAAACATACTCATCAGAGACTGCAAGTGCAACAGGTAAGCCTCGCTAAGCTCATGCTCAAAAAACTCCTGCAACACTGTTGGCGGTTTATTCTGCGAGAGGAAAAAGGCCTTGACGGTTGGGAACACGTGAATGAGTCTAGTGATGCCTTGAAAGGATGACAACCAGCGTGTTTTGCTGTGAGACAGCAGCTTTTTGTATTCAGTGTCCACGAATTCACAGTACTCCTTTAACTGCTCCGTTTGGACTCTATAGATGTGAAAGTACTGGTATATCTTGAAAATGATGCTCTCAACGTCGACGTCCAACGTGTCTGCTGCCTGATGGACACAGTTATTCAAGATGTGCGCTGGACATCCCACACCAATGGAAGTTTTGTTATCCAGCTCACTCTTCGACTTGGCAAACACACTCCTTCCTTCTGAATCCTGCTGTGTCCCTCCAAACATTGTGTTGCAGTTGTCACCTGTGAACGCTATGCATTTCTTTAGCAGTCCTTTACTCTCAAGAGTTTCCTTCACGTACGAAAAGATTGTATCTGCGCTTTCATTGGGCTGGCTTTTCATTTCAATTATTTTGGACTGCAAACCGCCACTTTTCCAGTCAAAATACTGAATAACTATTGCAACCACCTTGACCGGACCGTGGTTACCGGCGTCAGTAGAAACGCCACAATAATCTATTTCGTTTTCTTCAAGGCTTTTCAGAACGTTTTCCAAACAATCGGGAGCCAGTACAGAATTTACAATTGCCTCTGTCTTGGTTTTTGCACTTGAAAACTTCCTCGCAATATCAGAATCCGGGAACATCGTCTTCAAGAGGCCTGATGTGCATGTCATCACATTATAACTGTGGTGGTGTTTGACGGTGTGAAAAGCGAAAGTTCCTTCTGCTGCAGTCACTTCATCTTCCCATTTGCTGTTACAGGGTTTTACCAAAACGTTTGCCAATTTTGCTGAAGAAGCTTCTCCTCGAATTGCTATTTTGTGTTTCTCAGAGTCCATGTGCGATTGCAGGTCGCGTCCTCCTTTATGTGCCACAGAGACAAACGTACCCGGTCTACATACCAGGCATTCGCCTTCAAAGTCATCTCTACCTCTTCTGAAACAGGTATACTTCCTCTGTAGCTCGACAGAAAATCTACATTTTCTTTTCGGCATTTTGTCACGTAAGAAGCACAGGACGTAGAAAAAACCGTTAAGGAAGGTGGCGAAAGACTAAACGGAACTTGGAACTGGAAGTTGACACCGTACAGCATTGCCTCCTATAACAGAGCGAAGAGCCCTACAAAAGAATACAAGACAGAAAATTACTTACTGAGCAATTCATGTATCCTTCAGGAAAAAGACTAGAACCCTCTATTGTGTACATTCATAAAGAATTCAGATGTGGAGTATTATTTTTCACTTTTGTATCCCACCCTTTCACCAAAGCGTTCACTGTGGTGTGGATGGGTAAGGGAGCAAACCTGTGAGGAAGGCTGGTGGATGGTCTTGTGTAGAGCTTTGAAGGGTACAAATTCGCTTCTTCCCAGCACATCTAGGGATCCAAGGTTCAGGACGCCTGGCCTAAAGAAACCAAATACATAATTTAAAAAGGGGGGAATGACATAAAAACCTGTAAAACAGCAATAGAAAGGCACATAAAGGTAAAGGGACCCCTGACCATTAGGTCCAGTTGTGGCCGACTCTGGGGTTGCGGCGCTCATCTCACTTTATTGGCCAAGGGAGCTGGCGTACAGCTTCCGGGTCATGTGGCCAGCATGACTAAGCCACTTCTGGAGAACCAGAGCAGCGCACGGAAACACCGTTTACCTTCCCGACAGAGTGGTACCTATTTATCTACTTGCACTTTGACATGCTTTCGAACTGCTAGGTAGGCAGGAGCAGGGACCGAGCAACGGGAGCTCACCCCGTCGCGGGGAATCGAACCGCCGACCTTCTGATCGGCAAGTCCTAGGCTCTGTGGTTTAACCCACAGCGCCACCCGCGTCCCTAGAAAGGCACATACAATCAAATAAAAGAGAAATCCAGAGGATTCACACATGTAAAACAGGGTCCAATCTTATGGGTTTGGGAAAGCCTGGCCAAAAAGATAAGCTTTCGCAAGACATGTGAACCAAATGATGGCTGCTGCTTTGTGTATGGCAAAGGGAAGGACATTCCACAATCCAGTGACAACAGCATAAAAAACACGACCTGTCATTCAGCGAAAGGGCCTGCACCACAGCTTTCCAAATTTTTCATGTTGGTGACACACTTTTTAGGCGTGCTTCTTTTTGTGACACAGTGAATCAGTTTTACTAGCAAACTGGGGGTTAAACAAACACCTTTCGCAGGGAGAATTCACGCGACACACCTACACACTGCAGCCGAAACACTAAAGTGTTGTGACACACAGTTTGCAAAGCTCTGGCATACATACATGCCGATCAAAACAAACTTGGTTCTAGACAGAGACATCTTCAAATACACCACCACCCTCACGCACAATGCTGTGGACCTAAACTTGCCTTGCTACACACTTATCTTGGGCAACAACGAGGCAACGTATCATCATCATCATCATCATCATCACCATCATAATATACCCCACCCATCTGGCTGGGTTTCCCCAGACACTCTGGGCGGCTTCCAACAGAACACTAAAATACAATAACCTATTAAAAACATTAAAAGCTTCCCTAAAGAGGGCTGCCTTCAGATGTCTTCTAAAAGTCTGGTAGTTGTTTTTCTCTTTGACATCTGGTGGGAGGGCTTTCCACAGGGCGGGTGCCACTACCGAGAAGGCCCTCTGCCTGGTTCCCTGTACCTTGGCTTCTCGCAGCGAGGGAACCCCCAGAAGGCCCTCGGCGCTGGACCTCAGTGTTTGGGCTGGACAATGGGGGTGGAGACGCTCCTTCAGGTATACTGGACCGAGGCCGTTTAGGGCCGTCTGCCACTTGGTGGGATAGCATAGGCATGCACTCCCCAACTCCTCCCCAGCTACTGATGAATCCCCTTAAAAGTTATAGCTGTCCTCTATGTAATGCCACACATAGGGGCAAGCCCCATTCTACTGCCAACCTCTCCCCCGCTATCAATGCACCCCCCCCCAAGAACAAGCTTCTGAACACCACTTGCCTCAGCCAGGCTGGTCTTGGCACCCTAGCCCATCACCCTCCCAGTTCCCAAGTGGAGAGGCGCTGGGGGAGGGCAGGGCAAAGAATCCCACCTCCCTCTCTATGGTTGCCACCTGTCCCGTATAATACAGGATTGTCCCGTATTTCAATGTAAAACGCTGTGTCCTGTATGGATAGTTTTGTCCTGTATTTCAGCTGTTTTTTTCTCCGCCAAGTTAGGGATCCCCTCCAAATGCACATGTGTGAAAGGTCATGTATTTAAGCTCTGGGTAGCCAAGTGCAGGCAGATTGACAAATCCACGTCTATGCGCTGTGACAAATTCCAGAGGGGCCATCCTGTTTGGCTGCAGTGGATTGTAATGGGATGCTTTGAAGTCAGTTTTTTGTGTTGAATATATGCTATATGGTAATTTATGGACCTAATAGGCATATAAAGCCATTTGCACATAACAAAATATATATTTTATCAAAGTAACTGTTGAACTGAAATACAATTAGGAATAAGTATATGAGTAGTGAAATACAATTAAGAAGAAGTACACTAATAGTGAAATAATTATTAAGCTCTATCTATTAAAATGATGTAGTTACAGGTAGGTAGCCGTGTTGGTCTGCCATAGTCGAAACATAAACAATAAAGAAAAATTCCTTCCTGTAGCACCTTGGAGACCAACTACCGTAAGTTTGCCTCTAAGGTGCGACTGGAAGGAATTTTTGTTTTTCATTAAAATGATGCTTTATTCATAACAAACTTAATAATGCAAACACATTGGCATTTGGTAATCACAAAAGTTCCTTTAGAAACACAATTTACAAAGACTCATAATTTTTTTTGGGGGGGGGGGCGGCCCAAGAGCATAGCTGTCAACTTTTCCCTTTTCCTGCGAGGAATCCTATTCAGAATAAGGGACTTTCCCTTATAAAAAGGGAAATGTTGACAGCAACGCCCAAGAGGCACCACAGTTCAAGAAGGACACTGACAAACTGGAACGTGTCCAGAGGAGGGCAACCAAAATGGTCAAAGGCCTGGAAATGATGCCTTATGAGGAAGGGCTAAGGGAGCTGGGCATGTTTAGCCTGGAGAAGAGGAGGTTAAGGGGTGATATGATAGCCATGTTCAAATATATAAAAGGATGTCATATAGAGGAGGGAGAAAGGTTGTTTTCTGCTGCTCCAGAGAAGCGGACACGGAGCAATGGATCCAAACTACAAGAAAGAGGATTCCACCTAAACATTAGGAAGAACTTCCTGACAGTAAGAGCTGTTCGACAGTGGAATTTGCTGCCAAGGAGTGTGGTGGAGTCTCCTTCTTTGGAGGTCTTTAAGCAGAGGCTTGACAACCATATGTCAGGAGTGCTCTGATGGTGTTTCCTGCTTGGCAGGGGGTTGGACTCGATGGCCCTTGTGGTCTATTCCAACTCTATGATTCTATGATTCTAAGAGAGTGGGGCCCTAAGCTATAGCTTGTTTAGATTATACGGGACTGGAATGCCCCCCCCGCACCTCCCTGCCCTGTATTTTTCTAGGACACCAGTGGCGACCCTACCCTCCTCCTCCTCGGAATCCCACCACCTCTTCATCGCCCCCGCCACGCATGATCGTAGCCAGGATTATTTGGGGGGGGGGGGCAGAACCTATGTGTTTTTATTGATCTGTATTGATTTGGGGGGGAGGGGCAGCTGCCTCTCCCCCCTCCCGCTTCCCCAGCTAAGCCGGGGCTCCAGCCAGCCCTTCTTCACCACCAGCCCCAGGCCCGACGCAGACCCACCCACCTCCGCCACCCGCCGTTAGAGGCGCCATTGTCACCCCTCCTGCTCCTCCGCCGCCGCCGCCGCCGCCGCCACGTGCAACAACAGGACCCGCAGCGCCGCCTCTCGGATACGTCATTGCAGCGCGACTCCAGAGGCGCAGCGCCCGCCTCGACGTCGGAAGTGGGGGGAAAGGAAACGCGGCGTGAAATAAGTCGCGGGCGGAGTGAGAAAAGTCCCCGGCGGAAGAATGGGGAAATGGCCATTTCAGAAGGTGCTGATGATGCCCAGCTGGCAGAACATGATGGGCCCAAGGGAAACAACACCTAACCGTGGTTTGCGTTCCTTACCTCTATATGCAATCCACTTTTGTTGTTGTTTAGTCGTTTAGTCGTGTCTGACTCTTCGTGACCCCCTGGACCAGAGCACGCCAGGCACTTCTGTCTTCCACTGCCTCTCGCAGTTTGGTCAAACTCATGTTTGTAGCTTTGAGTACACTGTCCAACCATCTCGTCCTCTGTTCTCCCCTTCTCCTTGTGCCCTCCATCTTTCCCAACATCAGGGTCTTTTCCAGGGAGTCTTCTCTTCTCATGAGGTGGCCAAAGTCTTGGAGCCTCAGCTTCAGGATCTGTCCTTCCAGTGAGCACTCAGGGCTGATTTCCTTAAGGATAGGTTAGGTCCTTAAGGATAGGTTTGATCTTCTTAAGGATAGATTTCCTTAAGGATAGGTTTGATCTTCTTGCAGTCCATGGGACTCTCAAGAGTCTCCTCCAGCACCAGAATTCAAAAGCATCAATTCTTCGGCAGTCAGCCTTCTTTATGGTCCAGCTCTCACTTCCATACATCACTACTGGGAAAACCATAGCTTGAACTATACAGACCTCTGTTGGCAAGGTGATGTCTCTGCTTTTTAAGATGCTGTCTAGGTTTGTCATTGCTTTTCTTCCAAGAAGCAGGCGTCTTTTAATTTCGTGGCTGCTGTCACCATCTGCAGTGATCATGGAGCCCAAGAAAGTAAAATCTCTCACTGCCTCCATTTCTTCCCCTTCTATTTGACAGGAGGTGATGGGACCAGTGGCCATGATCTTCGTTTTTTTGATTTTGAGCTTCAGACCATATTTTGCGCTCTCCTTTTTCACCCTCATTAAAAGGTTCTTTAATTCCTCCTCACTTTCTGCTCTCAAGGTTGTGTCATCTGCATATCTGAGGTTGTTGATATTTCTTCTGGCAATCTTAATTCCACTTTAGCATTATCTAAAAGGGTGGATTTACAACAGGCGTAGGCAAACTTGGCCCTCCAGATGTTTTGGGACTACAACTCCCATGATCCCTAGCTAACAGGACTAGTGGGCAGGTATGATGGGAATTATAGTCCCAAAACAACTGGAGGGCTGAGTTTGCCTATGCCTGATTTACAACCTCCAGCTTCTAGGCTTCACAAGTATATCATGCCTCCCACAGACAAGACTTAGCTTGGCAAGTTAAACCAGTTTCACTGTCTGTTTGGAAGGCTTTCCAGTCTCCTTCCCCCCCTCCCCTTTTTTCCTTTTACATGTCCGTCTGTCTCCCTCGTGGGAGGAGGCATTTCAAGAAGGTTGCATCTGCAGATCTGCAGGCAGATTCGGGTCTTCGCAGGAGTTTGTTTGTTTAATTCAGGCATCCCCAAACTCGGCCCTTCAGATGTTTTTTAGGACTACAATTCCCATCATCCCTGACCACTGGTCCTGTTAGCTAGGAATCATGGCAGTTGTAGTCCCAAAACATCTGGAGGGCCAAGTTTGGGGATGCTTAGTTTAATTCCTTATTGCAAAACAATTTACCAAACATAAACCAAAAAGCAACACAAACAAAACCATAGACACTAACAGTAGCAACATATCGTTTGACATTACACACACTTTGTCTTCCGATTCACCTCATTGTACTTTTTACACATTGCTGGTCTATACGCACTTCTTGTTGTTTCTTCCTGTTACATACCAAGAGAAATTTTTGCTTTTATAATTTCCTTGTAATTCAAGATTCAGTCTAAATCTGTCAGGAGATTTGCATTGTCACAGCACTTTTTAAGATATTCTTTAAATGTTGTCCAATCTTTACTCACTTTCTGGTTTGAGTTTCCTCTTATTCTCCCATTTATTTTCGCAAGTTCTAAATATTCTATCATCTTCCCTTGCCAATCAATTTTTGTGGGGATTGAGTCACCTTTCCAGTTTTTTGCTATTAAAGTTATAGCCGCTGTGGTTGCGTACATTAAAAAAAGGTTCTAAAGTTTTTACGCTCCCTAGGCGCAAGGTTAGAGGACCTGATTATTTGAAACCCCCTCAGCAAAAGAAAGTGTCTCGTCCTCGTCACTCTCATCATTCCACTTCCCAACCCTTTCCTACAAACTCCCAACAACCACTCTTTGCCCCGCACATGGCGGCTCCTCCCAGCTGCGGCAGAGGACCGGAAATCACTATAAAGGTATCATAGAGACTGTGGGTTGAAACCCCTGAGGCAGAACTGAACTCCTCCCCTCCCCTCCACGGAGTCGGCCTGCGCGTGCGCAGTGCGTGCGTAAGGGGAAAAAAACAACAACCTTCTTCCCAGAATGCCCCACGTGAGCGTTATGAGTGAGGCGGAAGTAGATGCCAGGAAGCCCCGCCTCATAACAATGATGGGGCCAAGATGGCGCCTGGCTATAGCTGCGCTTGTGGGCTTCGTCGTTGCTGCCCCCGGGTAAGTTATGAGGGGCTAAGGGCGGGTGGAGGGCCTCGGGCATTTTGGGGAAGGGGAAAGGGGGGCTTCCAAGTGAATGGTGGTCACCTGAGCGTCGCATGGGTGAGTCCACACTGTACCTTTAAAGCGCTTTTATATGGCTTCCCCGCAAAGAAGTCTGGGAGATGTAGTTTGTTAAGGGTGCTGAGAGCAGTTAGGTGACTCGCCTATCTCCCCCCCCCCCCAAGCTACAATTCCCCGAGTGGTTTAACAAGCACTCTCTCTTCTTTGGGAGCTCTGGAAAATGTAATTCTGGGAGAGGAATTTGATAAACAAATAATAATAGAATTGTAGAGTTGGAAGGGTCCCTGATACATGTGAAAAGGATCTAGGAGTCTTGGTTGACCACAAACTTGACATGAGCCAACAGTGTGACGCGGCAGCTAAAAAAGCCGATGCAATTCTGGGCTGCATCAATAGGAGTATAGCATCTAGATCAAGGGAAGTAATAGTGCCACTGTATTCTGCTCTGGTCAGACCTCACCTGGAGTACTGTGTCCAGTTCTGGGCACCACAGTTCAAGAAGGACACTGACAAACTGGAACGTGTCCAGAGGAGGGCAACCAAAATGGTCAAAGGCCTGGAAACGATGCCTTATGAGGAACGGCTAAGGGAGCTGGGCATGTTTAGCCTGGAGAAGAGGAGGTTAAGGGGTGATATGATAGCCATCTTCAAATATATAAAAGGATGTCATATAGAGGAGGGAGAAAGGTTGTTTTCTGCTGCTCCAGAGAAGCGGACACGGAGCAATGGATCCAAGCTACAAGAAAGAAGATTCCACCTAAACATTAGGAAGAACTTCCTGACAGTAAGAGCTGTTCGACAGTGGAATTTGCTGCCAAGGAGTGTGGTGGAGTCTCCTTCTTTGGAGGTCTTTAAGCAGAGGCTTGACAACCATATGTCAGGAGTGCTCTGATGGTGTTTCCTGCTTGGCAGGGGGTTGGACTCGATGGCCCTTGTGCTCTATTCCAACTCTATGATTCTATGATCTAGTCCACTCCCTGGTAATGCAAGACTGGACATTCCTTTGAAATGTTATAAATACCACTGCCCTGACTCTTGGGCGGTGTTCCAGTTTTGCGAAAAGATTCTACTGTAACCTATTGCTTTGCAGTAAACAACAACGGACTCCTAACTCCTCTTGTCTCTGAGTTTTGTTGGCGTAACACAGAAGATAAGCCATTTTTGGCTTACAACATTAAGCTTAAGAGTCCGATGCTCCGCTGCAAGTCATGTCTAAGAAACAAAACAAGAGAGGAAAATGACTCCATCTGTACCTGGCAAGACATATTTTATCTTAGGGTCATCATTGAAGGCAGCAAGCAATGCCAAAGATTTGCAGTGTCTAAATATATTTGTCTGGGACCATGTTCACACCATACATTGAAAACAGTGCAGTATCACTTTTAAAAGTCATAGCTCCCCCCCCCATTCACTCCCCCCCTTTCTAAGCTACAAAGTCTCAAGTCTTGTGCTTCTGTGGAAGCTGTTTGATTCTCCTTCACCAAGATTTGTTCTTCTTTGTGTCTTGCAACGTGATCTTTAATTATTTTTTCCACCAATTTAACTGGAGCCGACACTAAGTTAATCAGATGATTAACAGATTGGTCACTGTGAGAAATGGCACTAAATGGGCTTTTGGTTTTATCCACCAGGACTGCCTACAATTGTCTTTAAAGTGACAGATTAGCCTGTTGCCCCCCCATTACCTCTCATTTTAATCTCTCTGCAATGTTTTCTCTCTCTCTCTCTCTCTCTCTTTCTGTCCTGTTTCCAGGTTGGCTGAAGTGGCTTTGGAAAGTGATGGGAAAAACCCAGGTGAGAGAGGATAATTGTATCTGTTTTGGCTATTTGAGTTTGTGTTGTAGTTTGATTTCTAGCTTTTTTTGTTTGGAAGAACCAAGATGGAGTGGAGGGCAGGGAGAGGTATGATAAAATGGTGCTGCAAAAGATCTGAATGCGTGTCATTTCCCTGGCTGTGTGGCCCTTAATTTTCTGAAAACACCCTTGAGTATGATGCTTTAGCACAGTGTTTCCCAACCTTGGGCCTCCAGCTGTTTTTGAACTACAATTCCCATCAGCCCTGGCCCATCTAGTCCATCATCCTGTTCTTACGGTAGCCAACCAGATGTCTGGGAAGCCTGACATCAATAGTTCTCTGCCCACCTTCAAAATTCCTAGCCAAACACCCCTGCCTTCCACTGCCTCCTGCAGTTTGGTCAAACTCGTGTTGGTAGCTTCCAGAACACTGTCCCACCATCTCGTCCTCTGTCGTCCCCTTCTCCTTGTGCCCTCCATCTTTCCTAACATCAGAGTCTTTTCCAGGGAGTCTTCTCTTCTCATGAGGTGGCCAAAGTACTGGAGCCTCAGCTTCAGGATCTGTCCTTCCAGTGAGCACTCAGGGCTGATTTCCTTCAGAATGGAGAGGTTTGATCTTCTTGCAGTCCATGGGACTCTCAAGAGTCTCCTCCAGCACCAGAATTCAAAAGCATCCATTCTTTGGCTATCAGCCTTCTTTATGGATCAGCTCTGTGAATGTGTCTAATCCTCTTTTTGGAGCCATCCAAATTGATGGCTATCTCTGCTTCTTGCAGGAATAAGTTCCGCAGGTTAACTGTGCGCTGCGGATCGGTCCTGAATCTTCCAATGTTCAGTTTTATTGGATGCCTATGAGTTCTAAAGGGATGCGGGTGGCGCTGTTGGTTAAACCACAGAGCCTAGGGCTTGCCGATCAGAAGGTCGGCGGTTCGAATCCCCGTGACGGGGTGAGCTCCCGTTGCTCAGTCCCAGCTCCTGCCAACCTAGCAGTTTGAAAGCACATCAAAGTGCAAGTAGATAAATAGGTACCACTCTGGCGGGAAGGTAAACGGCATTTCTGTGCGCTGCTCTGGTTCGCCAGAAGTGGCTTAGTCATGCTGGCCACATGACCCGGAAGCTGTACGCCGGCTCCCTTGCCCAATAAAGCGAGATGAGCGCTGCAACCTCAGAGTCGGCCACGACTGGACCTAATGGTTAGGGGTCCCTTTACCTTTACCTATGAGTTCAAATGTTATGATAGAAGGAGAAAACAGAGCAGTTCTGCCGGGTCAGGCCAATGGCCTATCTAGCCAGTAAAACCACTGATAGCATTTTCCTTCATGGATTTGCCTAAGCCTTTTTTAAAGCCATCCAAGTTAGTGCCCGCTGCTGCCACTTGCGAGTGTGAGTTGCGTAGCTTAACTCTGTGCTGCATAAAGAGCTGTGTATGTCTGTTTTGTTGAAGCTGACTCCTGATCTCCTCTTTGGCTTCCTGCAGCCAGTTTGCCTGGGGCCACGCCGTGCTGGCAAAGCGAGGATTTCGTGGTGACCCAGCAGTGCGCTCCCTGCCAGAGTTTTCAGGCGGTAAGTGAACCTCCCAACAGGAACAAAAGGTTGGGCAAGGGTAAAAATGAAACGCCTTAACTGCTTGCTAAAATATGTGCAAAAGAGATTGATGTATGTTCCCACTTTCAAACGTATCTTATCCACTGTAGTGTTTAATGCTACAAAATAAGATAACGGACATAGCAGCTTCTATACAATAATAACACAGAAGATAGAATGGTGTCCTATACTGACTCAAGGCCAGTACTGAGCTCAGTATGGCTTATACCAGGGGTAGGCAACCTAAGGCCCGGGCGCCAGATCTGGCCCAATTGCTTCTCAATCCTGCCCACGGACGGTCTGGGAATCAGCGTGTTTTTACATGAGTAGAATGTGTGCTTTTATTTAAAATGCGTCTCTGGGTTATTTGTGGGGCATAGGAATTTGTTCTTATTCCCCCCGCCCCCCAAATATAGTCTGGCCCACCACATGATCTGAGGGACGGTGGACCGGCCCCCTGCTGAAAAAGGTTGCTGACCCCTGGTTTACACTGAACAGGTCAGGGTTCTCCAGGGTATCAGATGGAGAATCTTTCCTAGCCCTGCAGGCAGATCTCAGGCGTTGAACCTGGGACCTTATGCATACAAACCAGATGCTATATTCCTTCCTTTCAAAATAAAGATGCTAGTCCTCAAGATTCTGAATAAAAGGCTAACTTAAATAGGAAGCTGCCTTAACACCGACTCAGACCAGTGTCCCATCAAGCTCATTATTGTCTTCAAACTGACTGGCAGGAGCACTCCAGGGATTCAGGCAGGGCTCTCTTTCAGCCCCAGGTATGCCATTGCGGGTTGAACCCGGGTCCTTTGTGTGATGCAAAGCCAGTGTTCTATTATAGCAGAATGGGCATGGGGTGGGTTCCCCATGCCCCGGTCAGAAGCGATCAGCTCCTCTGTTGGTTATTGCAACAGAACCGAATCGCAGGCACTTGGCAGCAGTGTTATTTAATGAGATATATGCTCTCGGTTGTAGAAAACGATGCCAGAATGCAGCGTGACGGGCTTCATTGAACAGATCAACTGCAGCGCTTCCAAGAAGGGAGAATACAAGAGGTGAGCTCACTGGGAGGAGAAGAGCGGTCGGGCCTTGGCACCCCGGGGTGCTGCCTCTGACAGCGGCCAGCGGCAGACCCTGCTGGAGCAAGGGGTGCTTACTAATGTCGCAGATCAGTTACACAGGATGGCAGTGAAGGCGAACCTCTGGCAGTGAGAGACGGCCCTCCAAAGCTCTATTATCTGGCCCTTTAGGCTATCTGCAGGCCACACACCTCACCAGCCCTGATTCATAGCCTCCTTGGCTGTGCCTGGCTGGGATGTGTCCCTGAAGTCTCTAATCGTGCCTCTTGCCTGCAATCTCTTGCCTGCAGTTCCACCGCCTTGCAACCTCTACCGTAACTGATCTGTCATGGATGTTTTAGCTGAGATTCCTGCATTGCAGGGGGTTGGACTTGATGGCTCTCGGGGACCCCGATTCTACGATGTGCTAACAACTTCCTACTGAAGCAGGAGGGGCCCAGTAAACCTCTGGGTTAAAGAGGGGGGGGGGAATCATGGCAGTCTGAAAGCTGAGAAGCAAGAAGGTTTTTCTTCTTCTCTTCTCTTTTTGAATACCCCTGCCCTGGTGACAGCCAACCAGCTCTCCCGTCTGTCAGGAATACTCCCTTCCATTCTGGTTTTCTGTTCCTCCTGACAGACAGCATTCCATGGCCGCTGAGAAGGCTTGCTTTGCAGGGGGAACTAATCCCCGAAGATCCCACCCAATATTTGTTCTTCTGCAAACGCCAGAGATTCCATGAGCTAGCTTTCATCTCGTTTCAGTACGTTTCTGAGCACAATTCAAAGTATTGGTGCTGACCTTTAAAGCCCTAAACGGCCTCAGTCCGGTATACCTGAAGGAGCGTCTCCACCCCCATCATTCTGCCCGGACACTGAGGTCCAGCGCCGAGAGCCTTCTGGCGGTTCCCTCACTGCGAGAAGCCAAGTTACAGGGAACCAGGCAGAGGGCCTTCTCGGTAGTGGCACCCGCCCTGTGGAACGCCCTCCCACCAGATGTCAAAGAGAAAAATAACTACCAGATTTTTAGAAGACATCTGAAGGCAGCCCTGTTTAGGGAAGCTTTTAATGTTTAATAGGTAATTGTATTTTAATATTCCATTGGAAGCTGCCCAGAGTGGCTGGAGAAACCCAGCCAGATGGGCGGGGTATAAATAATAAATTATTATTATTATTATTATTATTATTATTATTATTATTAGTCGTCCCTCTGCCCCTTTCAACCTTTAGCCACATAGCCGCGGCACTCGGCACTTCAGTTTGCCACTAGAGGGAGCAGCCAACCTGTTTTAACTCCCTGACGCATTCTGTGCTTCAGCTGGCAGGTGAAGGGCCTAACCAACACCCCTTTCCAGCCATCCCTGTTTACCTTACGCTGTTGTGTCGTGTGGGGCTTCTTGGGATGGGAACGCACACCGCTCCCTTCTGCATGCTCCCTCCTTGGTGAGTCCATCAGCAGAGGGTCGCGCTCACCTTGGCTTCTCCTTGCAGCTGCCGTTCCATGGAGATGGAAGCTCGCATCTTCTGGAAGTTCGAGGGCGCCATGCTTGGCGTGGCGGCCGTCTTCGCCCTACTGGTGGTGTGTCGGCAGCGCATGCTCGACCGCAGAGCCTTGGAGAAAGTGCGCAAGCAGATAGAGTCCATCTAGTTGCGCCGGGGTCTCTCGCCACTCTTTTCGGAACAGAACCTAGCGGCAGCGGTTGGGGAGCAGCGGCAGGAACGCATCTTCCATTGGACTGTTTGGAGGAGGGAACGAGCACCCCGCAATCATTGGAAAGTATTTCTCCCCCCCCTTCACTTCTGGCCACTAGGGAATGCTGCTTCCCACACCTGGGACTTAAAGGCACTTGGACTGAAACTGTTGCATTGAAACGCGGGCAACTTGCTTTGTTTTCTGAACCTCCTGGGCACTTGTAGGAAGAACAGTCCCGCTCCCCACGTTGTCTGTGGTGCATCCTGACGTGGTTTGCTCCGTGGCCTCAATCTGTTGCAAACTCCTCGGCCTCTCTAGACTGTGTTGGATTCAAAGGAGCAAGCCCGGCACCTCCCTAGTCATTACCACTGTTTTATTAAAGACCAGAAACCCCAGCAAGCATCTCTAAATCTTGTAAGGAAAGTGACTGATCTCTGCCCTTATTCATGCAGTTCCAAAGCCCTTTCATTTTGAGGGTGTGGAAAATGTAGCTCTATTTTGGCTTTTTAAAAAAGCCGTCCTGCGTATTGTCTGGGAGGGGTGGTTGCTGCCAGAACTTTACTGTGGCTTATTTTAAACAGCCGTCCCTACAGGATTCCTCTGTAAGAAACCTCAATGTGATTAAAAGCACGATGAAGCTTTCCGAACGCGCGTGCTCTGCTTTGTAACTGGTGCTGGTGGATAGATTTTTCTTTTCTTTTTCTGTGCTGGCAGATTTGTGTGGCCCAGCAGAAGCCAAACGGGACAGAGCTGGATCTGTTTAGCTTGGTGGAACTGAGACCAGAGCAGGCAAAATGATGCATTTGAAAAAAAACTGGGGAGCAGAGATGTTCAGGGGAGGAATGGGGCACCTTCGTGAAACCTCTATGCCTTGGTTTGGCTACAACTTTTGCATTTGGTCAGCTTGGCCTGCATACACCACCCCACATTTAATGCACAGGGCTCCCCCAAAGCATCCTGGGAGATGTAGTTTACCCACCACAGAGTTACCCTTAAAAAACTACAGTTCCCAGGATTTTTTTTGGGGTGGGTGGGTCATGCCCAGAGCCCTGGGCTTGAGAGGACAGGGAATTCAGGTGTTCCATTGTCGTGGGGCTGGGCGGTTTGTGAGTGGGCAAGAGTGACAAAAAGCCCAGTGCCTCAAGCCCACCTCTCTCTCTGATATTTTTGTGTGTGGAACACCCATGAAATCAAAAGCAATGTGTGAAAATTTGCAGGCTGCACACTCGTCTTTGAGTGCAGAAGCTCTCGGGTTCACCCTCTGGCATCGCCAGGTAGGGCTGAGGGAGACCTGGAGGGACTCTGCCGGTCAGTGTAGACGGAGCTGAGCTAGATGGAGCAATGGCCTGACTCGAAATTAGGTGGCTTCCTATATTCTTCTGTGTTAAGAGGGCCCACTGGGAGTTCGTGGCACAAGAGCCCCAGATCTTTGAAACCCAAAGGCGGGTGGGAGTAGCTAGAAGCAAACTCCCAAGTGTCGTTTGCATTGTGAGGTTACTGATCCCCACTGGGTGAAACCAAAGGCCTCTGTGTCACGCACAGCATCCTATTGCTTTCACTGACCAGCCAGAAGGTACTAAATAGCCAATACACAGGGCAGGAATTCAGTAGCCCCCTTCTGGGGAACTGCACGGGCACTGAGGGGATGTGAGCCTTCAAGATTAGGGTGGCTGGACGGTTTGCTGGCAGCTGCCAGCCTGACCAGGGCATCGCAACACAGACCTGCCAGTCTAGCGTTTAATAAAACCATGAAATGATTGTGAAGCATCTCTTGGTTTTTGCTGCTGTTAGGGATGTGTGCATTCCTTGCGCTAACGTTCATCGTGTTCATTGTGGCTGGAGAAATGTACCTCTGGCGTCCAGGATCTCAGCGCCAGGCAAGCTCCCTTGCTATTGGGATACAGTGGTACCTCGGGTTAAGTACTTAATTCGTTCCGGAGGTCCGTACTTAACCTGAAACTGTTCTTAACCTGAAGCACCACTTTAGCTAATGGGGCCTCCTGCTGCCGCCGCGCCGCCGGAGCACAATTTCTGTTCTCATCCTGAAGCAAAGTTCTTAACCTGAAGCACTATTTCTGGGTTAGTGGAGTCTGTAACCTGAAGCATATGTAACCTGAAGCGTATGTAACCCGAGGTACCACTGTACATCTGAAACTTTTGGGTTTTAAATATATGATTTCCCTTTTCCTGGTCTTCCAGCCATTCAGGCTGTGTCACCCACCTCCTTTAACCCGAATTATTGCCCCCTCCCTTTAGCACCCACCCATAGATTTCCAGGGGAAAAAACCACTTTGCACATGCTCAGAAGCTCCCTTTTATTTCTTCCCCGGCCCGGTTCCAGGGTTCTGTTGAAGCTTGCCCACTTCCCCGGATCATGACCTGCCCCCTCATGGAGCTGGTGCGTTGCAATGAGGCAGGAAGCCGGAAGTTGCCGACACAGGTGGGGAGGGAAAATGTGGCGCGAAATCCCATAATTTCACAAGCACTTGAGGAGGAAAGCATTGCAGGCCGATCCGCGGGGGCAGTTGCAGAGTTTGCCAATCCGGGCGCCCTTCCTGACGGCACACAGGTCACCGAAGGAACACTGTGAGAAGGGGGGGGGGGGGGAAAGATGGTTGAAAAAGTTGATCCCTGTTCCCGGGGAACTCTGGGAATGGTAGTTCTGGGGTGGGAGAGCAGGGCTCTCCTCCCGAGAACTCGGCGCCCATAACAAACTACAGTTCCCAGATGTCCTGACCACACCCAGACCAATGAGGACAAGCGACTGGAATTTAATTTGAGCACCCCACAGCTCACCGGAAGCTGTTTTAACTGTTCCCATCGCTACTGAAGGCCTTCTCAGTGATGGCTCCAACCTGGTGGAACGCTCTGTCCCATGAGACCAGGGCCCTGCAGGATTTAACTTCCTTCCGCAGGGCCTGTAAGACAGAGCTATTCCGCCTGATCTTTTATTCCCCTTCCTTCCTTCCCCCTCCCCTTTTTATGAAGATTACCCGCTCTGGGATCCCACAGCTAATTCTCCCCTGGTCTCCTCGCTGGACCAAATAGGACTAATTTAGCCAGCTAGCCCTGGTGATCATCTAATGTTTATTGGATGGATTTCCCCCCCTAAATTGATTTTTGAATTCTGAATTTATTACTATTCACAGTTTTATACTGTATTTTATGCTGGTTTTTCAATTAAGTGTTTTAAATTTGTTGTTGGCCCGGTTTTCTGAACCGGGAAGGGCGGGGTATAAATAAAAAAATAATATTATTATTACAGCCCCCTCCTTGAGCAGGGAGACAATGGCAAGGTGGGCTGGACAGGGGTTTCTGAAGACACAACCACCTCTGGCAGCTCCACAGGCTCTCCAGAACCTCCTAAAGCTCCTCTCTCGACTCCTCCTCCTTTCCCCCTTGCTCTGGCTGCACGGTTTTTCTGATCCTGACCCAGTTCTTCCTCCCACGATGCCAGCTGCCTCATGGGGGGGCACAGAACCCCACTCCTCCCAGATCATCCTCCCTCCCTGTCTCCTCTGCCCGCACATTCCTGCCCTTCTCAGGCTCCTGCCCATCCTGGCCGTCAGGAATCTTGGGGGGGGGGGAGCCATAATTCTTTAAACCAGGCTTCCTCAACCTCGGCCCTCCAGATGTTTTTGGCCTGCAACTCCCATGATTCTTAGCTAGCAGGACCAGTGGTCAGGGATGCTGGGAATTGTAGTCTCAAAACATCTGGAGGGCCGAGTTTGAGGAAGCCTGCTTTAAACTTTGCCCAGTCATTTAATTCGTGCTGCCTTTGTCGAGGGAGGAGGAGAAGAGCAGAGCCAGGATTACTTGGCCCAAGCTGGCTCTAGCGCCACCTGCTGTTGGGCTCCCAGCTTCGCGCCCTATCAAACCCAATGGGCACCGGCCTCCCCTGGGTCTTTGTATAAGGGGTGCACCATTGTTAAGGGTGGACGGTGGACCAGTTTTGCTACTAATCCCTCTTCCGAGGGAACTCTGGGAATTGTATTTCTGTGAGGGAGATAAGGGTCCCCCCCCCTCACAATCCTCTGGGCCCTTAACAAACTACAGTTCCCAGAATCCTTGGGGGGAAGCCGTGCCTGTGTGAAGTGGGATGATACTGGTCCAACATTCGCACCGCACCAATCCCTCCCTCCCTGGCCCTCATCCCCTGCATCCACCGGCAACTATCCAGGCAGCGCCCAGTACCTTGGGAACTTGGTTGAATTTCTTCTCCCAAGTGGAGACCTTCTTATGTTGCAGCTTCTCCAGCACCTCCTGAAGTTCATCCAGCTAGGGAGGAAAGGAAGAGGTTGAGGAATTATTAAGGTGTGAGAAGAGCGTCTGGCGTGATTCCTGCTTCCATAAGAGGCCAGAGGCAGCTATTATGGCTCGCTATTATGGCCTACCTGTGGCCCTCCAGGTGTTATTGGACTACATCCCCCATCATCCCTGAGCATTGGCCATGCTGGCTGGGGCTGATGGGAAGTGTAGTCCAGCGACATCTGGAGTTGCCAGAGGCTCCCCAGCTTCTGCTGTAAGTAATGAGCACACATTATGGTCAAGAACTTGTAGGCCCCAACTGCTGCATTGGTGTATGGCCAACAGTGTCTGGAGGACTTGAGCTATCCCATCCTTTTCCTAAGGACTAGAAACTTGATGGTTTTTGAAAGAAAAAATGCACTTAGCTTTTTTTAGTGGAGGGTTGGATCCATTTCTATGCATTTTTTAAAGAATCTCATCCTCAGAAGGATGCCTTCTGTACGATGTTGAGACTCTAACTCCCATCAGCCCCAGGGTTCAGGGATGATGGGAGTTGTAGTCCAGCGACATTTGGAGGGTCAAAGGCTCCCTAACCCTGGCCTTCATCCCACCTAGTAAGAACTTGCATCTTCCCACATCATTTTTTCTGTTGTCCATTTAGGGGTCTCTTAATCATAAGATATTTAGGCAATTAATGGGCTTGGTTTCCATAAGAGTGAAAAAAGAAGAAGTACTGGTACAGTGGTACTTCAGGTTAAGTACTTAAGTCTTTCCGGAGGTCTGTTCTTAACCTGAAACTGTTCTTAACCTGAAGCACCACTTTAACTAATAGGGCCTCCTCCTGCTGCTGCTGCGCCGGAGCACGATTTCTCTTCTCATCCTGAAGCAAAGTTCTTAGCCTGGGTTAGCGGAGTCTGTAACCTGAAGCGTCTGTAACTTGAAGCGTACGTAACCTGAAGCGTATGTAACCCGAGGTACCACTGTATTCCAAAGGCAAGGAAACACATACAGTTTGCTCTGGAGAGCCACGGGGCATGTTTTCCCCCCACACAGTGTAGAATCAGCAGTGCAGTTAGGTAATGTTAGACTCTGGACTTAATGGTCTTGGGGGGGGGGCTGTCTTTAGATAGTAATGTGCATTACATTACCTCCTCCAAAATGTGCTCAGCCAGGCCTGGTGTATCAGGGGAGCCTGGCTGCCCACTCCACTGAGGGGGGCCCTGGACTTCTGCCCCGAAGTCCCGCTCTGATGGCGCCAGTGTGGGGGAAGTACCGTCCACCTATCTTCCCAAATCCTGCCCTGTCAGCATTGCTGAGCATAATAACTGTACTCCACTCACTGTCACAGCATCTGCTGTGATGGCCGCTCACTTAAATGGAAAAATAAAATACAATAAAATGAATAATCCATGAATTTGCCTGTCAACGGCTGCTGCTCATGAACAATAGCTCTATGGAACCTGCTTCTGAATACCAGTTCCTGGGAGGCAAGAGCTGGAGAAGGCCTGTTTCTTTATTGCCCTGCTTGCGGGCTTTACGGAGGCTTCTGATTGGCTGCTGTGGCAGCGGAATGCTAGAGTAGATGGACTGTTGGTCTGATGTGGAAAGGCTTCTCAGAGACTTCTGATTGGCTGCTGTGGCAGCAGAAGGCTGGGCTAGATGGAGTGTTGGTCTGATGCAGAAGGGCTCAGAGGCTTCTGATTGGCTGCTGTGGCAGCGGAATGCTGGGCTAGCTGGAATGTTGGTCTGATGTGGAAGGGCTTCTCAGAGACTTCTGATTGGCTGCTGTGGCAGCGGAATGCTGGGCTAGCTGGAGTGTTGGTCTGATGCAGAAGGGCTCAGAGGCTTCTGATTGGCTGCTGTGGCAGCGGAATGCTGGGCTAGATGGAATGTTGGTCTGATGTGGAAGGGCTCAGAGGCTTCTGATTGGCTGCTGTGGCAGCGGAATGCTGGGCTAGATGGAATGTTGGTCTGATGTGGAAGGGCTCAGAGGCTTCTGATTGGCTGCTGTGGCAGCGGAATGCTGGGCTAGCTGGAATGTTGGTCTGATGCAGAAGGGCTCAGAGGCTTCTGATTGGCTGCTGTGGCAGCGGAATGCTGGGCTAGATGGAATGTTGGTCTGATGCAGAAGGGCTCAGAGGCTTCTGATTGGCTGCTGTGGCAGCGGAATGCTGGGCTAGATGGAATGTTGGTCTGATGTGGAAGGGCTCAGAGGCTTCTGATTGGCTGCTGTGGCAGCGGAATGCTGGGCTAGATGGAATTTTGGTCTGATAGGGAAGGGCTTCTCAGAGGCTTCTGATTGGCTGCTGCAGGCAGCAGAATGCTGGAAGGGATGGAATGTTGGTCAGATGGGGAATGTCCAGAGGTTTGTGGCATTTGATGCACATAGCCCAGAGAAGCGGCAAGTGGAGGAAAGGGCGTGGCTCATTGGTAGAGCATCCATCTTGCATGCAGAAGGTCCCAGGATCAATCCCCATCATCTCCTGGTAGGGCTTGGAGTGAACCTGGCCTGAAACCCTGGTGTGACCCTGCCAGTCAGTGTAGGCAATACTGAGCCAGATGGACCAATGATCTTCCTTGCTATAAAGGAGCATCCTCTGTTCTCATTACGGTCCAGTACCATCTTCAAATATTTGAAAGGCTCTTTCTTAGTTTAGAGCAAACTTGTTCTGTTTCCCCAGAACGCAGGACCTGAACCAACACTTTAAAATTGCATGAAAAATAATTTAAAAATAGCCTGCTCCTCAATTTCAGTATTTTACTTCTCACCTGCCCCAATTTTTATGCTCCCCTCCCTGGAAAAATTATTGCAGATGTCCAGGGAGTCAGACTAGATAACCCTTGAACCTTCTCCCGACTCTGATCCTCTCTGCTTCTCTCTGCCTCTCACTCTAACATTTTAACAGGGTTCTCTCCCCCCACCCCCAATCAATTGCAAATGTTTACATTGATGAATCTAACAGATTAAATGTGTCTGGTCCGGATATTAGCAGAGAATTCTGTTCCTCAGCAAGTGGGGAGCATCTTCTGGTCTTGTTTGGCTCATATCCAAGAAATGATGCAATTGGTCCCATGTGATGGTTCCTGGTGGTACAAGCAGCTTTGAACGGTGTTTTCCTTCCTGGAAGCAGAGTGTGCCCCCCCCCCAACCCTCTATATCTGTCTCCTGTGGCTGCCTGGAAAACTTGCTCTAAGATAGATACATCCTCAAAGCAGTTTCTGATCCAGCCTGTTTCATCTCCTGGCGAAATAAACACCCAAAATCACATGCTAAAATATGTCTCTGGATCCCTGGCTGCCAGCTCTGTTTCCCTCTCAAACCTACAAGTGCAGGTCAGCCTGGTTCTCGCTTGCAGATAAGATAACGGAGAATGGGAGGTGGCGACCTGGTTGTGTTTGCTCTTACCGATCCACAGCTGCGGTCAGACTCTGATCTGGTTCTACAGAGCTACGCTTTTCCCTGTGCAAGCGCGCTCGATCTGCTCTCATTCTCCCAGCCTCTCGGATGATCTTGCTGGCTTCCTTTGTCCTCCCGCTCTCCGAAAGACTTGGACCAATTCCTGATTGACGGCTAGATTGCATTTATATCCCCACCTTGCCTGAGGCGGTGTACGTTTCCCTCCTCATTTAATCCCAACACAACAACCCTGTGAGGTAGGTGAGGCTGGGAAGCAGCAACTGGCCCAGGGTTGCCCAGCGAGCTTCATGGCTGAGAGGGGATTTGAACCCTGATCTCCCAGCTCTACTCTAACCACTACACCACACTGTCTTATTTTGGCTGCAGCTCTGAAGTTGGAGCAAATGAAGAACATAGCCCTCTCCTCCCTTGCACATCCCAGTAGACTGGTATTTGCTGACCCAAGGCTAGAGTGCAAGAAGAACCCTGGTGGTTCTGAATTAAGGTCCATTGAGCCCAGTATCCTGTCTCCTACAGTGGTCAGCTGGAAAGGATGGGGAACTTTTGGCTCTCCAGATGGGGCTAGGCTCCAGTCGTCACCATGCCTTATTATTGGCCCATTCCAGACGGGGGCTCATCTCATGGGAGTTTGAGCCCATCGATGTCCAGAGGATCGTGGGTTCCACACGCCTATCCTATGGGATATTATTATTATTATTTATTAAATTGGTAAACCATCCTATGCCTGCAGGACTCAGGAAGGTTCTCAACAGAAAACAACAACAACACAATATGAAAAAACAAAATACATAATCGAAACAAGAACAACTCAATAATCCCACAACAACTCATTTTGAAAGGGCATTGGATGTCAATCACCCAAAGGCCTGGTGGTTAAAGAGTAACATTTTCGCCTGGCGCTTAATGAAGGCTCCAGCCGAGCCCCCCTGGGGAGAGCATTCCACGTGTGGGGAGCCACAGTAGAAAAGGTCCGTTTTGGGGTTGCAGAGGTAGACTGCCTCTGAGACTGGAGGCTCCATTCTTAACAATCATGGCTATCGGCCTAAGAAGTGCTTTGTTGGAGCGGACCAAAGGTACACAGACTCCAAACTGGAGGGCTTGAAGCTGAGTGGTAGACATTCCCCGTTCAATCCCTGGCATTTTCTGGTAAGCCTGGAATAGTCCCCTGCCTAAAACCCCGGAGAGCTGCTGCTGGTCAGTGTAGACAATACTGAGCTAGATACACCAAGGACTGGACTCAGTATAATACATGTTCTTTTTACATCCAGCCCTTTATCCATGGAGCCCGAAATCTCACTTGATTCTTTAGGAGAAGGACTGTGGAGCAGCTGTTCTGTGCATGCAGAAGGTTCCAGGTTCAAATCTCTGGCCTCTCTAGGGAGAGCTTGGGATGTCCCCTGCCTCGAACCCTGGAGAGCTGCTGCCAGTCAGTGTAGTCAATACTAACCTAGATGGACCAATGGTCGGACTCTGTACAAGGCAGTTTCCTACATTCTATGAGACAGGTCCACTTCCTCCTCCTCCTTCTTTTCTGCATTTTTATCCCACCTTCTCCCCAATACAGTAGTACCTCTGGTTAAGAACTTAATTCGTTCCGGAGGTCTGTTCTTAACCTGAAACTGTTCTTAACCTGAAGCACCACTTTAGCTAATGGGGCCTCCTGCTGCCGCTATGCTGCTGCCACACAATTTCTGTTCTCATCCTGAAGCAAAGTCCTTAACCCGAGGTACTATTTCTGCATTAGCGGAGTCTGTAACCTGAAGTGTCTGTGACCCGAGGTACCACTGTATAGGGATGTGCAACACATCCCACTGGTTCTGCTCTATACCACAAATCCATTAAGCGGACGTCTGTTTTGCCCTGGATATCCTTGGGTACCATCCTTTGGGCATCAGTGTCATGGGATAGTCACATCCAAATATCTCGAAGGATGGAAGATGCAGCGAGCTTATTTCCTGCTGCTCCGGAGCTCAGGACCTGAACCAACGCTTTCAAATCACAAGAAAGGAGATTCCGACCAAACATTTTTTGGGGGAAAACTTTCTGACGGGAAAAAGCCGTTCGACGGGGGAACGGGCTAACTCAGAACTCTGCTGGGAGGTTTTCAAATTCTTTTAAGCTGCGCTTCCCGCGTGGCAGAGAGGGTTCGACTTAGATCACCCTGGGAGACCCCTCTCTACTCCACAATTATGCCAAAAGGAGGGTTGCCTATGGGGTTCTCGAACCCCTCTGCGCATCCTTGCTCACCGGGTGCAATTTATCCGCTGCCCCCCCAGCACTGTGGCAGCCCACAGATGGGACCACCCGCAGACCTTGCTTCTTTTACTCACCAGCTCCTTCTCGTGCGCCTGGTAGGTGTGCTTGAAAGGGAACTCCTGGGGTGCCCGGCTGGCTGTGGCAAGGCTTCTATGTGCTGCCCAAATCAGGCAGAGCAGGAAGGCCACCGAGCCCAATTGGGAGCGGTCCATTGTGGACAGGATCCGAAAGAGCAAGCTGAAAGCTCAGGGCTGAGAGAGAGAGCAAGACAGGGACTGTGAGCTCAGAGCCACAGGAGCTGTCCACAGTGCTGAAGTCTGATGCCTGTTTTCTCTGGCTTAGCAGGAGAGCGAGCGAGCCTGTCAGCTTCCGAGCCAGGCGGAGGGGGGGCTGTCTTGGGAAGAGAGGGGAGTGAGGTCCCCCCCCCCTCAGCCTGTGTCCCCACAGGAGGGGTGGGGAGGCATGTGGAAGTGGTGGGTGGGTGTGGGGAAGAGAGCTAGGCACACAGCTGGGTGCAAAATTGCTGTTGGCAGCCCCCGGGGGTGGGCGCTGCGTGGGGTGCTTAACTGGGAGGGGGGGGCCACCTTTGGCTGACTATTTATCAGAGGTTTACTCTGCAAATTGCAATTTTGGCAAGCGGCGGGAGGCATTAGATTGAGCAGAGAGCCTCATCCATCATCTTGGCCGGGGGCCCAGCGCTTTGCTGGGAGCAGAATGGGCTGCGAATTAGCTCGCTCCCCCGCCCAATAACCGTTGATTCTGATGTTCCTCCCCAAGCATCTCTGAGCCTAATGATCTGCTATTATTCTGTCCTGTTATTATTAGAATTAATCATTGCTGGAGAGCGTCGCTGTGTCCAAAAGCGCTTAGAAATCCTGGCCTTGTTTATCTGTCTTCGTTCTCCCTCCCTCCCTCCCTATGCCCTCCTGTATTGAATGTCTAGAACACTTGCTTTGCATACAGAAGGGCTTGGGTTCAATCCTCAGCTAGGGCTTGTCTGAAGCCTTGGAGAGCTGCTGCCAGTCAGTGTAGGTAATTCTGAGCTGGATGGATCAATGGTCTGCTTCGGTAGGAAGCAACTACCTATGTCCCTCTGGAAAGCAGCCCTTCATTCAGAACCATGAGGACTAGAACCTTAAAGGTAAAGGGGCCCCTGACCATCAGGTCCAGGCGCGGACGACTCTGGGGTTGCAGCGCTCATCTCGCTTTATTGGCCGAGGGAGCCGGCGTACAGCTTCCGGGTCGTGTGGCCAGCATGACTAAGCCGCTTCTGGCGAACCAGAGCAGCGCACGGAAACGCCATTTACCTTCCCGCCGGAGTGGTACCTATTTATCTACTTGCACTTTGACGTGCTTTCGAACTGCTAGGTTGGCAGGAGCAGGGACCGAGCAGCAGGAGCTCACCCCGTTGCGGGGATTCAAACCGTCGACCTTCTGATCGGCAAGTCCTAGGCTCTGTGGTTTAACCCACAGCACCCCCGCTAGAACCTTAGAGTCATAGAATTGTAGAGTTGGAAGGGACCCAGAGGGTCATTTAGTCTGACCCTCAGCTAAAGAATCCATGACAGATGGCCATCCACCCTCTGCTTTAAAACCTCCTTTGAGAGCCCACCACCTCCTGAGGGAGTCCATTCCATGGTCAAACAGTAGTCAGAAAGTTTTTCCTGATGTTTAATTGGAATCTCCTTTGTTGTAACTGGAGGCCACTGGTTCAGGTCCTACCCTCCAGAGCAGAAGAAAACAATCTTGCTCCGTCTTCTATCACAGGGACGTCCAACTCCCAACAGACTGCGATCTACTCACAGTATAAAAAACTGGCAGTGATCTACCCATTGTCATTTGATGGATCAGTGTTGTTGAGTTGTGTTTTTTTTTAGGAAGCAAAGATATATGAATATATGAATGAAACTGAATGAGCATTGCGATATACACAGAACATAATAAAAAGTTGATTATATAAAACACACAGCTGAGGGTCCTGAATCCGCAGTCAAATAGTGGACCTTAATCTGATAATTCCACTTTTTTTGCTAGGAAGCAAAAGTTGCTGAGCTTTTTTTGGAAAGGCAAAGTTGTTCAGCTTTTCTTAGGAAGCCAGAGCGGTTGAGCTTTTTCTTTTTATTCTTTTTTTTTTGTGGGGAAGGAGATTCCTGAGGGACCAGAGATCTACCAGGAACACCCCACGATCTACCAGGAGATCATGATCTACCTGTTGGACGTGCCTGTTCTATGGGACAGCCCTTGAGATATCTGAAGACGGCTATCATATCTCCTCTCAGTCTCCTCTTTTCCAGGCTAGATATACCCAGATCCTTCAACCATTCCTCATAAGGCTTGGTTTCCTCCAATCTTGGTCACCCTCTTCTGCACACCTTCCAGCTTATCAATATCCTTCTTTAATTTTTAAGGAAAGGATTGTGGGTCAGTGCCAGAGCCACTGTTTTTTGTACGTAGAAGGTCTCAGGTTCAGTTCCAAATTTCCAGATAGGGGTGAGAATGGATGCTGCCCAAACAGCTCACAGCTTGGTTTCTGTCTCTGAAGCAGCAATTAAAAGGCAAGAAAATAGAAGATCTGTTTGTCATCCATCCACCTACCTGTCCTGCTCCCCGCCCCCCCCCCCCGCTCTGCCTTAAGTTTCCCTCTGGCTAAACTCCCTTGCCTTGTACGTTAATCTCTATCCATTTATCCTTTTGACAGTTTGATCTTTGCTTTCTTCAGAAAACATTTAATGATGTTCCAAGGCTACACACACACACACACACACTTTCGAAGCAAAGTAATCCGTGTTATTGGGAGGGAGGTGGAAATCAGGGATCAGGATCGTGCCTTTTGCCAGTTAAGGTTGCCATATTAAATGAGCCAGTTTGCCCCTCTGTCAAGTTAACTGCCATATTAAATGAACCAGTTTGTTCTTCTGCCAGTTAAGCTTGCCAATTCAACCTTCAGTGACTTAACTACAGTTAGTGGTACCTAGGTTAAGAACTTAACTCATTCTGGAGGTCCGTTCTTAACCTGAAACTGTTCTTAACCTGAGGTACCACTTTAGCTAATGGGGCCTCCCGCTGCTGCCGCGCCACCGTCATGCGATTTCTGTTCTCATCCTGAAGCAAAGTTCTTAACCCGAGGTACTGTTTCTGGGTTAGCGGAGTCTGTAACCTGAAGCGTCTGTAACCCGAGGTACCACTGTACAGGAGTTTGGGGCACAGAGAGAAACAGGCTGCCCTTTCCGATGGACCCTGTACTAGTGAAATTCTGTCCTGCGAGAGAGATGGGCATCTCAGCCCCTTCCAGACCTAGTTTTCATCAGGCCTTGAAAATCCCTCCTAGCTCAAGGAGGGCTGGGGTAACTTTCCTCAGCACGAGGGCCACATTTTCCTCATGGAAAACATTGGGGGGGGCCACATGTTTGTGGTGGGAGGGGCCAGGGTCAAAAAGTGGGGTGTCCTCAGGATGTCCCCATTTTAATTGGAGAAATGTTGGAGGGTATGGAGTTATCTGACCCCCGAGCCGCCTGAAGGCAATCCTGTATAGGGAAGGGTTTTTAAAAAATGTTTAATGTCTTATTATGTTTTTATATATGTTGGAAGCCGCCCAGAGTGGCTGGGGCAACCTAGTAAGATGTGTGGGGTATAAATACCATTATGGAATGGGATGTCCCTATTTTCATCGGAGAAATGTTGGAGAGTATGCAAGTGGCGTTGTCACAGTTCAAGGATAAAGTCCAGCCAGCCAAAAAAACCCAAGGAGTATGTGAAGCAGGTTTGATCTAGGAGAATCCCGAGGGCCTGATAAAAAGGATTTTTGGGGGGAACGCATTTGCCCCACTGCAGCGCTTGAGACTCTTCAACCCTGAGTTAAAAGTTGCTATTGTGGCTCTGCTATTGATTTTGCTGTTGCTTCCTCTGTTTTAAATTGTTCGGAAATGTTTCTACTGGACTTGCTGTGCCGGACTCTAGGGTGTTGTTAGGTTCATTATCCTTTTAATGAATTGATTTCATCTTCACTTTGTGTCTTAAAAGCTGGCTTGGGAGGGCCTTGTCTCAGATAACACTATAAGCCTTCTGGCGGGAAGCAAGTACCGTATTTTCCCCTCTATAACACGCAGATTTTGTCTCCTAAAAAGGAAGGGGAAATGTCTGTGCGTGTTATTGAGCGAATGTGTGGTCCCTGGAGCCGAAAAATCAGGCAAAAATCAAATCGCGCTTCACGGAGAAGGGAAACCTGAAAAGAGGAAGTGGCAGCTTTCCTGCATTCTGCCTCAGGGTCTTACTGCCCACCCTCCTCTGTTTCGTTGCTGTGTTTGCTCAAACGGAACAAAGAGCAGGGAAAGCCCCTCCAGGCAAGCAGAGGGAAAGCAGAGTGTCTTTCATTCTAATTCCTCTCTGTGCTCCGGTGCTGCTGGGAGAGAGAGAGAGAGAGAGAGAGAGAGAGAGAGCGCTGGCTGGCTTGGGTGGGGGGAAACTTTTGCCTTTCTTTCCTCCCTCCCGTTAAATCCCTCTCCTGCATTCTTAGCCAGCTGCTTCTCTGCACACCCCTCTCATGTCCCTTCTTTGTTTTTCCTTCGCTCCCCACTGAAAATGTGGTTACAAAGCATAGATCCACATGGATCCTCAGGATCTTTGCATTGGGTCACCCCAAATTCACCATCAGATCACATAGCATGTCCATGGCTATAGCCTGCACCAAAAAAATCACGCACCCACTGTTGCCTGGGGCTGCAATGGTGCAAAAATGTGGTTACAAAGCATGGATCCACAGGGATTCTCAGGATCTTTGCATTGGGTCACCCCAAATTCACCATCAGATCACATAGCATGTCCATGGCTACAGCCTGCACCAAAAAAATCACGCACCCACTGTTGCCTGGGGCTGCAATGGTGCAAAAACGTGGTTACAAAGCATGGATCCACAGGGATTCTCAGGATTTTTGCATTGGGTCACCCCAAATTCACCATCAGATCACATGTCTGTGGCCACAGCATGAAGCACAAAAATGATACATCCACTGTTTCATTCAGAATGTTTTTCCCCTTGTTTTCCTCCTCTAAAAACGATGTGCGTGTTATGGTCAGGTGCGTGTTATAGAGCGAAAAATACGGTACGTTAAACCATCAGATCCGTTTCCATGCTCAGAAATCTTGCTCTCTGAACACATCAAGCCACTTGTTCAAGGCACAAGGAGGTTGATTGGCAACTCTCCTGGTGGTATTGTTTTGTGAGATGGGGAAAGGAAAACCGGTTGTTAGCTTTGTCCTTTCACAGCAGGACTCCTGTGTCTTTTAAAGGCTGTCTGGCAGGCATAAATGCAAGCAGGGAAGTTTCACTCATCAGTGTGACTGTGCTGTGGAAGGGGAAAGCCTGACCTGTTGAATTTCTGCCTGGCTTGCTTGCAGGTGTGTGAAAACAGGAGCAAAAGATGGCAAAAGGCCTGCTAGCTTTGGCCAGGAAGGAAAGATGCAGATTGCCAGAATAACTGAGATGGTTTAGTGCAGGCATAGGCAGACTCGGCCCTCCAGATGTTTTGGGACTACAACTCCCATCATCCCTGACCACTGGTCCTGTTAGCTAGGGATGATGGGAGTTGTAGTCCCGAAACATCTGGAGGGCCGAGTTCGCCTATGCCTGGTTTAGTGCCACTGTCAATTTGGCAGCTGATATGGCAAAAATGGCACATGGCTATCTTTTCCCTACGTAATGATCCAAAATTCTAAAAGCGCAGGTCCGAGCAAGGATGTTTTATAGGACACATTTGAGGGGCGGACAGGAGAATTTATGATGTTCTGGAATTTAGCTGTGATTCCTGTGTTGCAGAAGGTTGGACTAAATGAACTTTGGAATCCCTTCCAACTCTACAGTTCTAGGATTCTATGTAAATGTCCTAAAGAAAAGGCCTGGATTGAGAAAATCCTGTCGGCTTTATAGGGTTTTATATTTCTGAAAGCCATTGGTTTATATACTGCTGTCTGTTTTTTAAATCCACAGAAGTTTTCCCCAATCTGTTTATATGGAATCCAGTAGGTCATTGTTTTAAATTATTTTTTGTTGGTGTAGGTAGGGAGATTAACAATAAGACCCCCCCAAACTACCATCACCTCTAAGTAAATCTTGCCTAATTTCTACCAGTCGTTCTGTTGTCGTCCCCATTCCCTACACACTGTTCCCTGACCTATTTACTCTGCCTCCCTCTGCCAAGGGCAGGCTTCTGACATGTGGGTGATTACATAAGGGATGGACAAAACCATAATCATGGATTCCTCCAGAGGATTAGGATTAATCACATCCTGCCAGAAGCAGGAAATTCATCCAGATTACAGGACCTGCAGCTCTGCTGCTGCAGGCTGGGTGGCTCTCTAGAGCGCCCCCTGCAGCTAGGAATGAAAAGAGAGGGCCTTCTTGGTGGTGGCTCCACGGATATGGAATCCCCTCTCCCAGGAGTGCAGATGGCTCCTTCCTCGCAGGCCTCCGAACGGGCACTGAAGACACACTTGTTCCAGACGCCCTTTGAGGAAAGATGCAGTGAACATTCAAACCCAAGGGGGCCTCCCCATGGACTACAAATCCCATCATCCCTGATTATTGGGCCATACTGGCAAGGGCTGATATTCCAGCAACATCTGGAGGGCTGCAACTTCCCCATCTCTGTATAGGGTTTTAACCGGCCAAAGGGTTTGTTTGTTTGTTTGTTTGTTTGTTTGAATAGCTGTTTAAATTGGGAAAGGTGTACGACAAGGCTGTATATTGTCTCCCTGCTTATTTAACTTATATGCAGAATTCATCATGTGAAAGGCTGGGCTGGATGAATCCCAAGCCAGAATTAAGATTGCCGGAAGAAATATCAACAACCTCAGATATGCAGATGACACAACCTTGATGGCAGAAAGTGAGGAGGAATTAAAGAACCTTTTAATGAGGGTGAAAGAGGAGAGCGCAAAATATGAAGCTCAACATCAAAAAGACAAAGATCATGGCCACTGGTCCCATCACCTCCTGGCAAATAGAAGGGGAAGAAATGGAGGCAGTGAGAGATTTTACTTTCTTGGGCTCCATGATCACTGCAGATGGTGACAGCAGTCAGGAAATTAAAAGACGCCTGCTTCTTGGGAGAAAAGCAATGACAAACCTAGACAGCATCTTAAAAAGCAGAGACATCACCTTGCCGACAAAGGTCCATATAGTTAAAGCTATGGTTTTCCCAGTAGTGATGTATGGAAGTGAGAACTGGACCATAAAGGAGGCTGATTGCCGAAGAATTGATGCTTTTGAATTATGGTGCTGGAGGAAACTCTTGAGACTGCAAGAAGATCAAACCTCTCCATTCTGAAGGAAATCAGCCCTGAGTGCTCACTGGAAGGACAGATCCTGAAGCTGAGGCTCCAATACTTTGGCCACCTCATGAGAAAAGAAGACTGGAAAAGACCCTGATGTTGGGAAAGATGGAGGGCACAAGGAGAAGGGGACGACAGAGGATGAGATGGTTGGACAGTGTTCTCAAAGCTACCAGCATGAGTTTGACCAAACTGCGGGAGGCAGTGGAAGACAGGAGTGCCTGGCGTGCTCTGGTCCAGGGGGTCACGAAGAGTCGGACACGCCTAAACGACTAAACAACACAATTGATTTGATGATGATATGGTTTGATTTGGTTCTTGGTTATAATTGGATTTATATATCCTATCCTATGCCTCACCCACTGTATTGGTCTGCAATTTCTTTTCTTTTTAAAAAATATATATATTTCTATTAAAGATTTCTTGGTTTACAAAAGTATGTGCAATGTCAATTTTACAGATCAGTTTCATTTGTTGAGGCATTAGTGTCACATTAGGAAGAAAACGGGGGAAGAGGTGGAGGGGGGAATGGTGAGTGGGGTGGCAATGCTTCTATTCTACTTAGTGTATGTGTGGGGTTTTGTGTCAGCGTCGCTTGTGCGGGTTTTCTTTACTATTTGCTTGTATTCCTTTGGGGTTGGCCTCGGCTGCTTCACAACTCTGCAAACGCATTTAAATGAGTGATCCCTGATTGGCTGGGATGTGTGTCTAGGACAAGGGTGATCTTCCAGATGTTAAAAGGTAAAGGTAAAGGGGCCCCTGACCGTTAGGTCCAGTTGTGACCGACTCTGGGGTTGCGCTGCTCATCTTGCTTTACTGGCCAAGGGAGCCGGCATACAGCTTCCGGGTCATGTGGCCAGCATGACTAAGCCGTTTCTGGCAAACCAGAGCAGTGCATGGAAATGCTGTTGACCTTCCCGCTGAAGTGGTACCTATTTATCTACTTGCACTTTGACATGCTTTCAAACTGCTAGGTTGGCAGGAGCAGGGACCGAGCAACGGGAGCTCAGCCCGTCGTGGGGATTCAAACCGCCGACCTTCTGATCGGCAAGTCCTAGGCTCTGTGGTTTAACCCCCAGACTGGGGCTGATGGGAAATGGAGACCCAGCTGGCAACTCTGTCCTTGGGCCAACTCTGGAAACACGGTTACCAGACCTCAGTGTGTCGTCCATAGGGGCAAAGGTTCATTCACCCGCTCGGCATACAATGAGACTCCCTTCCATTGCCATGAACTCCCTTCCGCCTCCTCAACAGGGCAAAGAGGATGGTCCATATGCAACAGGAGAAACGGACAGACGGATCTGACCTCATAAATGTCAACACACCATGCTGGCTGTGTAACATTTCAACCTCTCAGGACCTCTGTCACTGACCTTGCTGTCACTTTTAGTGCAAATTTCTCGTCATATACACATTCGTTCTGCACATGGTCTTGCCAAATGCACAGAAATTTCCACAAGGCAGTATAATGTGTTTCTGTATCCCGTTTCCGATATTATATGCATTCTTAGGCACGCTTTGCTCCCGTATATGCATCTTTGTATACATGACTCAGCTGGAGGACGGCACTACAAAATTCAGATATTGAAGGATGGCTGTGTTTCTGTTTGCACACCATTTTGGAAAGCGTGAATGAGTCAAGATTTGGGTGAGGAGTGCATGCAGGAGCCAGGCCCTGTGATCAGTAGGACTTCGCAGGACTGGGGCCTTCCTAAGTTTGTTCTGGAGAGGCAAGGTGCGGCCACACAGGTGAGACCGATTGGTAACTCACTGCACCTGGTGGCAAGAGCCGGGAAGGGATATAAGGTCAGCATTTCCCTTCGGCTCTTTGCCACAGCAACACGTTCCCTGCCTTGCTGCGTTTGACTCCTGGACTCCTCGCTTCTTGATCCTCGGACCCCTGACTTCGTGACTCCTTGCTTCTTGATCCTCGGACCCCTGACTTCGTGACTCCTTGCTTCTTGATCCTCGGACCCCTGACTTTGTGACTCCTCGCTTCTTGATCCTCAGACCCTTGACTTCGTGACTCCTTGCTTCTTGATCCTCGGACCCCTGACGTCGTGACTCCTTGCTTCCTGACCCTCGGACCCTTGGCTTCCTGACTCCTGGCTTCTGGACTCCCATTCCTGCTCCCACCCCACCATCTTACCCCCGGTCCCGATGTCCCCAGTTGGGACTTTGATCGCCCATGACAATTCGCCTTCCGGTGCGAGCCAAATCAGATTTCTGCCCATTGCCCTGGATCTTCCTGAACAGGTTGTCAAGAGACCCACCCCCTGAATGAGATCACCCATCGCCGCTTCCATCCAGGGCCTTGCCTCATTAAAATGTTCCGCCGCAAACGTGGGGCTCACGGATCAATGTCCTTGTAGTGGAGAGACTTGATTGATTCCTCCTCCACCCTGATCTTGAAAATGAGTCAAGTCCTTTGCAGCAGCAGCAACTAATGAGGACTCCTACGCCTCTCTCGGCCAAGGGTTTGGGAGCAAGCGATGCAAGACGTCAGGCGCAAACAGCTTTTTCATTATTGCCTGCCATGCTTGACATTTGTCTTCGTGAGATAATAAGGACCCGTCAGATCTATACAACAATTACACGATACGGCAGCGCGGCGGTGATGTCGTTGTGGGGGCGAGGAGGGGGCGATGCGTCAAGAAACTTCTGCAATAAACCAGGGGGACGGCGGCAGGTGAGGACACATTGTAAAACGGAAACACGGCCTGAAAGAATCAATCAAGCTCTGTTACCAATTTTATTTACATGAAGACGACATTGCGGGCGTCTCTGCAGAGTTGCCAACTGACCAGGAAGTAAACCTGACTGCTTTGCTCCTGTGTCTTTAACAGAGGCTGGGCCGAAGCTGATCATAGGTATGGAGCTCACATGGGGTGTTTTGTTTTTTTTACATTGTGGGAGCAGAGGAGCAGCGGCTGGCTCAGAAGCTGGCAACCCTGCTTGTCAGAGCATTACACACACACACACACACACACACACACACACACACACACAACCACACACAGAGTGTTGCTCGTGTGCTTTTAATGGGAAAATATGAAAATGGGGAAATAAAATACACACAAGCAGCTGACTCGCAAGAGGCAGACGAGGTCTCTCTGGGGGGCAGGATTAAACCCAAGGGAGTAGAAATGTCAGTGGAGCGGATTTTGGTTGAACATTAGGCAGGAGAAACTTCCCAATATTGAGAGCGTTTCAGCTGCAGAACGAATAAAATATTGTAGAATCATAGAGTTGAAAGGAACTCTGAAGTTCATCTAGCCCAGGGGTCAGCAAACCTTTTCAGCAGGGGGCCGGTCCACTGTCCCTCAGACCTTGTGGGGGGCCGGACTATATTGGGGGGGGGGAATGAACGAATTCCTATGCCCCACAAATAACCCAGAGATGCATTTTAAATAAAAGCACACATTCTACTCATGTAAAAACACACTGATTCTCAGACCGTCCGTGGGCAGGATTTAGAAGGCGCTTGGGCTCGATCCGGCCCCTGTGCCTTAGTTTGCCTACCCATGATCTAGTCCAGGGGTCAGCAAACTTTTTCAGCCATAGGCTGGTCCATCATCCCTCAGACCTTGTGGGGGGCCGGACTATATTTTGGAAAAGAAGAAGAATGAATTCCTATGCCCCACAAATAGCCCAGAGATGCATGTTAAATAAAAGGACACATCCTACTCATGTAAAAACACGCTGATTCTCAGACCGTCCGTGGGCAGGATTTAGAAGGCGACTGGGCCTTAGGTTGCCTACCCCGATCTAGTCTAACCTGCAGGAATCCTGCCCCCAGTCGTCCCAGGGTGGGCTCAAACCACCAACCTTCTGGGTCACAGGCAGAGCCACTGGCTCCCTCCCCAGGTCAGTCCATGCGCAGGGAGGCCCACCCTCCTCGATTCAGGAGTGTGAGAGAGTTCCTCGCAAGGAGAACCGAGTGCTGCACTGGATTGGTGTGTGTGTCTGAAAACGGATGAGAAGCTTTTTCAGCCCGCGGGGGCCACATTTCCTCTTGGACAACTTTCCTGAGAGCCACATGCCTCAGTGGGCGGGGCTGAGGGCAGAAGTAGGAGGAGCCACGCATTACAATAAGCCGGTGTCGGTCAGTCTTCTTGCCTGGGGAGAAAACAGCAAAGACCTGATGAAGAGAGCACAGCAGAGGTTATATTTTCTGAGAATCCTCCGGAAAAACAATCTCTCAAAGGACCTGTTGATGGCATTTTCCCCTTGTACTGTGGAGAGTGTATTAACTTATGGTCTGTGTGTGTGGTTTGGGAGCTGCACGGTCAGGGGAAAAACAATGCTGTCCAGGGTTGTAAAAAACTGCGGAGAGAATAATTGGGTGCACTCTTCCCACCTTGGATCAAATCTACGCTTCCAGGTGTCATAAGAAAGCTGCAGAGATAGTGCAGGATAGTGCGCACCCCGGAAATGATCTCTTTCAGCTTCTGCCTTCTGGAAGAAGGTACAGGGTTATAAAGACTAGGACTAGCCACCTGAGAAACAGTTTCTATCCAAATGCAATTTTGGTTTTAAACGCAGTGTAAGGTAGTCTTTATGTGAGTATATTGTATTCAGTTATGGGGTATCAGAGTTTTCAGGGGCTAACCAGGCTGGGATAGCTGGGATAGCAGGCTTGTGGGATTTTGAATGTCTGATGTAGATTAATTCAATTTCGTTGTTCTGTATGGGACAATGACAATAAAGATTATCGGATCGGATCGTAAGAGAAGCTCGTGTTTCTATTTCCTCGGCGTTGGATCTCTGATCCGTTTGAACCCAGCTAGTTTCTACAGGCAACTCGCACCCATCTCTGAGATTCAGGATGGATAATAGAAAGTCCTTCTTCACACAGCCCCACAGCTAAGCTACGGAACTCCTTGCCACCAACTTGGATGGCTGTGGAGGAGGATTGGACAAATTTGTGGAAAAGGTTATCAATGACCACTAGCCACAATGGCTCTGATCTGCCTCCATGGTCAGAGGCAGTAATGCTTCTGAATACCAGTTGCTGGACACCGCAGGAGGGGAGAGGGGTCTTGGGTTCGAATCCTGATTCCTGGGTGGCCGCTGAGAGAACAGGAGGCTGGCCTCATCCAGCAGCGATTTCTTTTGGTTCTGATCTCCCCAGCATTCAAAGCATTCAAGGAGGGTACGAAGGAAGGTGGGTGGAGAAGGGGCGAGGGGGTAGTTCTGGGAAGAGGTGGGAGTGGATGAGGACTGTGGGCCAGAAAGATCGGCCCTGGAGGGAGCCGTGCATGTTTAGCGTGGAAAAGAGGAGACTGAGAGGAGATAGGATAGCCATATTCAAATCTCAAGGACTGCCCCATGGAAGAGGAAATAAGCTTGTTTTCTCCTGTTCCGGATGGTAGGACTCAAACCAGTGGCTTCAAGTTGCAAGAAAGGAGATTCCAGCTGTCAGGAATGAGCCAGATCCCAGTGAAGGTTTGCAGCCAACGGCAGAAAGCAGCCAGGAACAGAGAGGCTTTGATGTCAGACAGGGGAGAGCTGGCAGCTGCAGACCTCGTCTCTTTCTGACCTTGACGGAGAAGGCAATAGCTGAGAGCAGGCTAGAACACAGCCAAAGCTTGCCGGAAGCACAATCAGGCGCAAATAAACTCAGAGACAGCCTGTCAGGTGTGTGTGTGTAGGAGCCAGGCCCTGTGACCAATAGGACTTTGCAGGACTGGGGCCTTCCTAAGTTTGTTCTAAAGAGGCAACACCCCACAGGTGAGGCCGATTGGTAACTCACAGCACCTGGTGGCAAGAGCTGGGAAGGGATATAAGGTCAGCATTTTCCTTTCAGCTCTTTGCCACAGCAACACACTCCCTGCCTTGCTGCGTTTGGCTTCTTGCTTCCTGATCCTTGAACCTTGGCTTGACTCCCTGCTTCTTGATCCTCGGACCCCTGACTTTGTGCCTTCTTGCTCTCTGACCCTCGGACTCTTGGCTTCCTGACTCCTGGCTTCTGGACCCCCGTTCCTGCTCCCACCCCGCCTCTTGCCCCTGGTCCCGACGTCCCCAGCAGGGACTTTGATCACCCGTAAACTGGACCGTGACACAGCCTCTCAGAGCTGGAAGAAGTTGGAGCTGATCCAGTAAGTCCGAGGAGTTGGCGAATGGGAGGGTTGTTAGACAGAAAGCAAAACAAGAGACGTAAGGGTGGTAAGTTCAATATCTGCTGGAGATGCCGGAAGGAGTCTTCAGAAGGGTCATCTTGAGTGATGATGCCGGAGTCTTTGCTAGAGCTGTCCAGAGCTATCTGTTTGTTTTTGCAATAAATCCTCCTTTTTAATTAGCTATGCTTACTGTGTTATCAAGCTGGGAACCTGGATTCCTGACACCGGCTAAACATCAGGAAGAACTTTCTGACAGTAAGAGCAGAGGTTGGACGGCCAGCTGTCATGGATGCTTTAGCTGAGATTTAGCTGAGATTCCCGCATTGCTGGGGGCTGGACTAGATGACCCTCGGGGACATTCCAACTCTACAATTCTATGATTTGTCCTCTGCGGCCAAGGCCTGAGCATCAGAAATTGGCGAGGGCTCCCTGAATGGTTCAGTAATCTACGTTTGGCTCACCGTAAAGGGATGAGCTCATTTCAAGAGAGGGAGATGGTTCTGTAAACGAGACCTTCTGCACTCCCCTTCCCCTGCCGCCGCCTAAAAAACAGAGATTGCCTCTCGTTCATCTTGCCACGTCCTTTTGAGAGCCTTCCACAATATTCTCCAGGGATATGACTTCATCTTTGAGGCAGACTCCATCCTCTTTCATCCACCCTGTTCTCTCTCCCCCCCCAAAAAAAACCCAACCACCTTAGTGCTGAGTTGTCTGGGTAGTCTTAAGAACATGGGTAGGCAAACTAAGGCCCGGGGGCCAGATCCGGCCCAATCGCCTTCTAAATCCTGCCCACGGACAGTCCGGGAATCAGCATGTTTTTACATGAGTAGAATGTGTCCTTTTATTTAAAGTGCACCTCTGGGTTATTTGTGGGGCATAGAAATTCATTCTCCCCCCCCCCAAAAAAAAATATAGTCTAGCCCCCCACAAGGTCTGAGGGACAGTGGACCGGCCCCCTGCTGAAAAAGCAGCAATGGAGCCCTCTGATTTGCCTGGATTGGGGGTGATTTGCATGTGCTGGCTACTGTACAAAGCTAAGAGTTACATCCATTGCTGCACTGCACCGATTCTTGCCTCCCATCGCACCTCCCATTGGCATGCAGCCCCCAAAGGGTTACTCACAAGGCACTGTGTCTCCCTTTGGCCGAAAACAGCACCCTATCCCCAGTTTAAAGGCACAAGATCATAGCAGAACCAACAGCAGAACGCAGCACCCTCTTCTTCCAGCCCTGTCCTTCCTAAAACGTCAAGCTCCAAATCTCCAATTTTTTAAGAAAGAGAGAGAGGGATAGACGCTGGGGCTCGCAGGTGCTCCTAAACTCCACGCGGCAGCTTCTCTGATCCTGTGCTTGTTGCATTTAACTTGGCAACAAGAGGCGAGCGGGAATCCACTCTGCACATGCTCTGTGGCTCTCCTTGATTGCTTCCCCGTACATCCCGGGGGCTCAGCCAAAACTGACACAAAAAGTCCCTAATTCTAGCCTCCCTAGAACAGCCAGGGAGCTTCCTCAAAATCTTTTCTCCCCACTAGATATCTTAGGCTGCTTGTGCCATCCTGGAGGGGATCCTGGCTGGGTCATGAAACTGGATAGTATGCCCCAGAAAAGGAGGAACAGCACCAAGATGGATTCTTGGACGCCCTGCTGTGACTTCTGCCTGGCAGAGCAAATCCCCAGTCTTTGCTACATCTCGTCTGCGTGCATTTGCTTTGTAGGGTCTTTCTCTGGCTTGGGCCTCCTGGAATTAGTTTCCTTGACGTCACTCGGTGACCCTGGATCAGATGTGTTGGCGATCACAGTCTCCCTGGCGGTGTCAGGGTTATTAGTGGCAGCTGGATCCCCGTCGCTGACGCCGGGGTCCTCTTGGGGTTCTTCCATTTGAACACGCGACGATTCTGGGCTGCGGGTGGTGGGAGACTCGTCCGGACCAGAAAGGCTGCCCTTGGTCAAGATGTGTCGGGAAATCACTAAAGGAGATGGAAAAGTGTGTTAGGGGATGCCGCTGTGGTCTAAACCACTGAGCCTCTTGGGCTTGCCGATCGGAAGGTTGGCGGTTCGAATCCCCGCAATGGGGTGAGCTCCCGTTGTTCTGTCCTAGCTCCTGCCAACCTAGCAATTCTAAAACATGCCAGTGCAAGTAGATAAATAGGTATCACTGTGGTGGGAAGGTGAACGGCGTTTCTGTGCGCTCTGGTTTCCATCACAGTGTCCCGTTGCACCAGAAGCGGTTAAGTCATGCTGGCCACATGACCTGGAAAGCTGTCTGTGGACAAACGCCGGCTCCCTTGGCCTGAAAGCGAGATAGGCGCCACAACCCCATAGTCACTTTTGACTGGACTTAACTGTCCAGGGGTCCTTTACCTTTTTACCCTATCTCACGGGTAGGCAAACTAAGGCCTGGGGGCCGGATCTGGCCCAATCACCTTCTAAATCTGGCCCACGGACAGTCCAGGAATCAGCGTGTTTTTACATGAGTAGAATGTGTCCTTTTATTTCAAATGCATCTCTGGGTTATTTGTGGGGCATAGGAATTCGTTCATTCCCCCCCCCAAAAAAAATACAGTCTGCCCCCCCAAGGTCTGAGAGACAGTGGACCGGCCCCCTGCTGAAAAAGTTTGCTGACCCCTGCCCTATCTTATCAGAGACACCACAGAATCATAGAATTGTAGAGTTGGAAGGAACCCCAAAGATCATCTCTGTCCTCTCTCTCTCTATACACACACACACACACACACACACACACACGTGTTCTTCCTCTCTCTGACACCCCCATCCCACTTTGCCCCCCCCCCAGTGATTACCTCCAGACGGCTTGTAGTCATCCCGGCTAACCTGGGTCCCCCCAAGGAAGGAGCTGCAGCTGGGCAGGATGAGAAGCCCAAGGGAGAAGATGATGATCTGGTAGCAGAAGGAGAGAAGGTTGATTTAAGCGCTGAAGAAACCACATGGGTGTAAAAGCAGGGATACATAGCCTTTGGCCTTCCAGGGTGTTATTGGACTACAGATCCCATCAAGCCTCACCACTGCCCATGCTGGGACTTGGAGTGCATCTGGAGGGTAAACTGAGTGATCGTCTCCATCACATTCATTTATATCGATTACTTGCTTCCATTGCCAAAGTGACCCAAAGCGACTCTGAAATATACTCAGAGTCGAGAGTGGATTTCATGCTCTTTATTCAGCTCATAGTGGTGAGGAGGAATGGAAGTTCCTCCAGAATGTCTGCTCTATATATACATTATTTACACAATGGGCCCCACGTGATTGGCTAATTCCGGGATTCTCCTGTAGGCCATTCAGGTTGCGGATTCACTTCCACCTGGAGCTGGATTGGGTGGCTCCTGTGGACCAATCATACTGCTGCATTCTGGACCCCATTGTTCTAGGACCAATCAGACTGCTGCATTCTGGACCCTATTGTTCTAGGACCAATCAGACTGCTGCATTCTGGATCCTATTATTCTAGGACCAATCAGACGGCTGCATTCTGGATCCTATTGTTCTAGGACCAATCAGACTGCTGCATTCTGGATCCTATTATTCTAGGACCAATCAGACGGCTGCATTCTGGATCCTATTGTTCTAGGACCAATCAGACTGCTGCATTCTGGATCCTATTCAACTCAGTACATAACAGACTCCCAGACACAATACAAACACTAAAACCAATTTACAATGAAGACCCATCCATATATGTAAATACAAGACAGGCCTTAGGGATCCTGTCCCATCAAAGCCACATTCAAACCAAACCACGCCTTTATAAAGCCACCTTGAGCCGTCATGGCTCCCCCAAAGGATTCTGGGAGCTGTCATTTCGTTAAGGGGGCTGAGAGCTGTTAAGGAGACACTCCATTCCCTCCCAGAGCTACAATTCTCAGAGTTCCCTGGGAAGAAGAAAGGGTTGGTTCCCCCCCTTTTTAAACCACTCTAGGAATTCCCAGGGAGGGTGAACACTGAAAAGGGCCTCCCACCTCTGTATTCACTCCCCCCTCCCCCCGAATATTTGACACCCCCTCCAAGATTCATCACTCCAAATCTGCACACCCAATGCAGTTCTCTTTTGAAAAATGATTTTGCAGGTGTTGAGTTTTATCGCCACTCATGACCACCCCCACTTTGCTCTCTCCCTCTCTCCCCCCCCCCCAATTTACCACGAGGCAAGTGCTGGTCTGGGCTGCCTTTGTGGAGGTCTGTTTAATGAGTCCTTGTAGCTTCTGAAGCTGACCCAGCAGGGACCTGTAAGAGGAAATGCATTTGAGTTTTCCATGTCCAGATCTGGAGCTAGAATGTTTGCCACATGCCGTGTGTGAAATCATTGCAGAATAAATAGGTCTATTGTCCATTGCTCACCTTGCCGACAAAGGTCCGTAAAGTTAAAGCTATGGTTTTCCCAGTAGTGATGTATGGAAGTGAGAGCTGGACCATAAAGAAGGCTGATCGCCAGAGAATTGATGCTTTTGAATTCTGGTGCTGGAGGAGACTCTTGAGAGTCCCATGGTCTGCAAGAAGATCAAACCTATCTATTCTTAAGGAAATCAGCTCTGAGTGCTCACTGGAAGGACAGATCCTGAAGCTGAGGCTCCAATACTTTGGCCACCTCATGAGAAGAGAAGACTCCCTGGAAAAGAACCTGATGTTGGGAAAGATGGAGGGCACAAGGAGAAGGGGACGACAGAGGAAGAGATGGTGGGACAGTGTTCTGGAAGCTACTGGCATGAGTTTGACCAAACTGTGGGAGGCAGTGGAAGACAGGCGTGCCTGGCGTGCTCTGGTCCAGGGGGTCACGAAGAGTCAGACACGACTAAACCACAACAACATTGTCTATTGCTGCTGGCTAAATGGAACCTCCCCACCCAGAGGCAGTCAATCTGTTTTCCCCCAGGAGCTTTTTTGCTATCCTTGAACTCTGACAATGCCTCTTACTTTAAGGTTACCGGACGTCCCTGTTTCCCGGGGACAGTCCCCAGATTTACAAATCAGTCCCCTGACAAAATCCATCTGTTTAGTATGAAGTTGAAAAGCGTCCTCAGATTCATTGAAAAAAATTGGTAACCTTATCTTACTTGCCTGGAGGACAGAGCTGTGTGTGCTTGTGTGTATATCAACCAGCTGGCGAACATTCACATTTCCTTGGCTACTTTTGCCTCTGGCACCCCAAAAACTGGCATGAGGCCCCTGGAAGGTTGTGCATAAGGAAATGTGGCCCTTGGCTTGTGAAAAGGGTTCACAAACTCAGATATAAAATGCCAATTTGGTCGGATATTGTTATGATGCTCTGCGCATTTTATAAACGGAAATAATAATAATAATAATAAATTTTTATATATCCCGCCCTCCCCGGCCAAAGCTGGGCTCAGAACGACTGACAACAGTAAAAATAGCACATTTTACATAAAATCACAGTCAATTAATTAAAACACATTCTAAAATCAATTCAGAATCGAATTAATGACAACCATTGGGCTAGAGTTCTGTGAGGATTACAGAAGGAGAGAGGGGGTCAGACTGTGCCTTGGCCAAAGGCCTGGTGGAACAGCTCTGTCTTGCAGGCCCTGCAGAAAGATGTCAAGTCCCGCAGGGCCCTAGTCTCTTGGGACAGAGCGTTCCACCAGATCGAAAAAGCCCTGGCTCTGCTTGAGGCCAGCCTAACCTCCCTGTAGGGACGCGGGTGGCGCTGTGGGTTAAACCAGATCAGGTCGGTGGTTCGAATCCCCGCGACGGGGTGAGCTCCCGTTGCTCGGTCCCTGCTCCTGCCAACCGAAAGTACATCAAAGTGCAAGTAGATCATAGGTGCCGCTCCGGCGGGAAGGTAAACGGCGTTTCTGTGCACTGCTCTGGTTCACCAGAAGCGGCTTAGTCATACTGGCCACATGACCCGGAAGCTGTACACCGGCTCCCTCGGCCAATAAAGCGAGATGAGCGCCGCAACCCCAGAGTTGGCCATGACTGGACCTAATGGTCAGGGGTCCCTTTACCCTTTACCTTTAACCTCCCTGTGGCCTGGGACCTCCAAGATGTTTTTGTTTGAAGACCTAAGTTCCTCTGTGGGGCATACCAGGAGAGGCGGTCCCATAGGCACGAGGGTCCTAGGCCGTATAGGGCTTCAAAGGTTAAAACCAGCACTTTAAACCTGATCCTGTAGTCCACTGGGAGCCAGTGCAGCTGGTATAGCACCGGGTGAATGTGATCCCGGTGTGATTTACTGGTCTTCTGCCGATTGAATTTCAGGTGCAGCTTTCCCAATGGACACTATCCTTTTGCCTGCTGGTGGCAAAATGAAGGGCCTTGCTTTCAGGGGGGCAGTGACAGACTTACATGTTGTGGGTCTCTAGTTCCTGCACTTTCTTCCTCAGTTCCTGGTTCTGCACAGAGCAAGCTGCCACCCTACCGAGGAAGGAACAAGGGGGAAAGCGGTTACATTTCCTCACCTGCACATTTGTATTTTATCATCTTTTTGTAAAACACACACAACCAAACAGCCCACACACACTGGCAAACTGTGCCACGGATTGCAAAGAGCGGTGAGTTGGTGACGTCACGGATGCTAGCCAATAGGCACCTCTCATGGTGGAGAAGATTCTTCCGACGTTGTGGAACTCCACCTCCCACAAGCCTCAGCAAAACAGGGCCAATGGCCAGGGATAATGGGAGCTGGAGTCCAGCAACCTGTGGAGAACCACAAGTCCCATTACCCCTGACCTAGACACATGTCCCAGCCTATCAGGGATCACATATTAAATGCATTTGCAGAGATGTAAAGACGGGATGGAGAGGATGAAGGATTTGATGCCCTTCCATGTCATCCAAAATTAGCTGCCTGAGGCCATGGCCTCACTCTGTCTCAGGGCAGTGCCGGCTGTCTTTATAGGCCCATGTTGTGCTAGTATATTTGTTTTTGCAAACCTGGCTGCAGAACCGCATTGCAGACTTTAGAGAACTGTGAATTCCGAAGGAAGGCTGTGTTCCAGTTCATGCACTGTTTGTTTGTTTTTTAAAAATATATTTTTATTAAAGATTTCTTGGTTTACAAAAGTATCTGCAATCTCTCTTTTTTCAAGTTACATTTTCTACAGATCAGTTTCATTTGTTGAGACATTAGTGTTACGTTAGGAAGAAAAGGGGGGAAGAGGTGGAGGAGGAATGGTGAGTGGGGTCAGGGTCGGGTGGGGATTTTTCTATTTTACTTAGTGTATGTGTGGGGTTTTGTGTCAGCGTAGTTTGTGCGGTTCTCTTTACTATTTACTTGTACAGTGGTACCTGGGGTTACATACACTTCAGGTTACAGACTCCACTAACCCCCTCCCATCAGATGTCAAAGAGATAAATAATTACCTGATATTCAGAAGACATCTGAAGGCAGCCCTGTTCAGGGAAGTTTTTAATATGTAATGCTGTACTGTTTTTAACACTGATTGGGAGCCGCCCAGAGTGGCTGGGGAAACTCAGCCAGATGGGCCGGGTATAAATAATAAATTATTATTATTATAACCCAGAAATAGTGCTTCAGGTTAAGAACTTTGCTTCAAGATGAGAACAGAAATTGTGCAGTGGTGGCACGGCAGCAGCAGGAGGCCCCATTAGCTAAAGTGGTGCTTCAGGTTAAGAACAGTTTCAGGTTAAGAAGAGACCTCTGGAACGAATTAAGTACTTAACCTGAGGTCCCATTGTATTCCTTTGGTGGTGAGTGAGGTTGGGTTTGGCCCAGAACAGGGGTCAGCAAACTTTTTCAGCAGGGGGCCGGTCTACTGTCCCTCAGACCTTGTGGGGGGCCGGACTACATTTTGGGAAAAAATAATAATGAACGAATTCCTATGCCCCACAAATAACCCCGAGATGCATTTAAAATAAAAGGACACATTCTACTCATGTAAAAACACGCTGATTCCCGGACTGTTCGCGGGCCAGATTTAGAAGGCAATTGGGCTGGATCCGGCCCCCGGGCCTTAGTTTGCCTATCCATGGCCTCGGGTGTGGTTGGCTGTTTTGACTGGTTGTGGTGAACTTTATTTTCGTGTGTGAGTGGGGTGTGTGTGTGTTATTGGATCAGGTTAGACAGATTGAGTCGTATGCTGTTGGCGGATTCTTGTTCTTGTCTTGTTGGGCTGTGTATGTGATAAAGGGGAGCCATACCGGGGTGAAAGTGTCTTCTTCTATTTGTCCCTGTGTCAGTTTCAGTTTGTTGGCTAATTTTTCTAATAAGGCTATTTCCCATACTATTTGATAGGTAAAGGTAAAGGGACCCCTGACCATTAGGTCCAGTCATGGCTGACTCTGGGGCTGCGGCACTCATCTCGCTTCATTGGCCGAGGGAGCCAGCGTACAGCTTCTGGGTCATGTGGCCAGCATGACTAAGCCGCTTCTGGCGAACCAGAGCAGTGCACGGAAACTCCATTTACCTTCCCGCTGGAGTGGTACTTTTTTATCTACTTTCACTTTGACGTGCTTTCGAACTGCTGGGTTGGCAGGAGCCGGGACCGAGCAATGGGAGCTCACCCCGTCGTGGGGATTCGAACCGCTGACCTTCTGATCGGCAAGTCCTAGGCTCTGTGGTTTAACCCACAGCGCCAGCCGCTTCTCTTATACTATTTGATACCATTGGTCTATGCTTACTCCTGACAGGTCTCTCCAGTGTCTGGCTATGATGCTTCTGCCTGCTGAGAGTATGTGGGTTATGAGCTCTTTGTGTTGTGAGTGGGCACTATAGTCTTGGAAGAAGTTTAGTAGGGCCAGTTTTGGGGTTGGTTCATGCATTGTTAAGTGCAAATTAGCTTTGTCCATCTTTAAATTCAAATTGGCTTGAATTGCCACCCTATACAGTGGTACCCCGCAAGACGAATGCCTCGCAAGACGGAAAACTCGCAAGACGAAAGGGTTTTTTGTTTTTTGAACTGCTTCGCAAGACGATTTTCCCTATGGGCTTGCTTCGCAAGACGGAAACGTCTTGCAAGTTTGTTTCCTTTTTCTTAACACCGTTAATACAGTTGCGACTTGACTTCGAGGAGCAACTCATAGCACGCGGTGTGGTAGCCTTTTTTGAGGTTTTTGAAGACTTTGGTGATTTTTGAAGCTTTTCCAAAACTTTTCCGACACCGTGCTTCGCAAGACGAAAAAAATCGCAAGACGACAAAACTCGCGGAACGAATTAATTTCGCCTTGCGAGGCACCACTGTACCTTGTGACTGGGAGTATAGGAAGGGGAATCTGGGATGCAAAATGGACAGGGGTCCCCAAGTCACAGTCCCCGATCTCACCGGCTCTCCAGGCCATCAATATATTCTTTCTTGCGACGTCGGCTGTCCTGCGCTGACTGCTTGTTCCGGATTTTCCTCCGCACCTTCTTCAGGATCCGTTCCTCAGCCTGTTGAAGAAGTTGAGGGGCGAGAGAACCGTTTAGGTGTGCACACAGCTTTGGGGCGAGCTTGAAGCTCACAGAATATAGTTCAGAAATCCCCAAACTATTTGCTGAGGAAAATATGCTTTGGAATTATATACCCAATACGTGGAACCTAACCAAGGGACAATATGAATGGACTCTCCACGCCCATACTATGGCCAAAAAGACAGGTATTGATGAACTGGGAAAATAAAACTGCAGCTCCCTTCAACGATTGGATAGAAGGTATGTACAAACTCACAGCACATGAACATATTGCCTATAAACATTGACTTGTCACAAACAAATTTAATGATATTTGGAATCCATTTCTATAAAATGGGACGCGGGTGGCGCTGTGGGTTAAACCACAGAGCCTAGGACTTGCCGATCAGCAGGTCAGCGGTTTGAATACCCGTGACGGGGTGAGCTTCCGTTGCTCGGTCCCTGCTCCTGCCAACCTAGCAGGTCAAAAGCACGTCAAAGTGCAAGTAGATAAATAGGTACTGCTCCGGCAGGAAGGTGAACGCCGTTTCCATGCGCTGCTCTGGTTTGCCAGAAGCGGCTTAGTCCTGCTGGCCACATGACCCGGAAGCTGTACGCCGGCTCCCTCGGCCAGTAAAGCGAGATGCGTGCCGCGACCCCAGAGTCAGCCACGACTGGACCTAATGGTCAGGGGTCCCTTTACCTTACTATTTCTATAAACATTGTATTAAGGTTGGCTCTACACACAGGAAAACCGCCCACTATAAATACCGTAAGTCAGAAATTAGATCGTTATAACGAAAGAAAAAAAATGCTATTGAATATCGCAAAAAATTTTTACTCTCCAGCGCCATCTGGTGTTGCATTCTTATAATGCATTCAAAACGCTGTTTTTTGACTAATGTAGCTGAGTCCTAGGTTAAATGTAGGTTAACTAGAATAATAATAATTACTAGAATCTTGTAATATTGATAAGTTCTGTTTTTGTTTTGTATGGGGGTTATATCTCTCTTTTCCCCTTTTCCTTCCCCCTCCCCTCTTCACATCTTATTTTACACTTACAATTGTATACACATTACTTTTTATATTTCAATAATCTATCTATATGTCCCTGAACTACACCTGAAAGTGAAGGTAATGGGGCCATTTATATGTCCAGCTGTCCTTTGTCAACAACAAATTGTTGCTGTTTTTTGTGTTGAATATATGCTACATGGTAATTTATGGACCTAATAGGTATCTAAAGCCATTTGCACATAACAAAATATGTATTTTATCAAAGTAATTGTTGAACTGACATACAATTAAGAAAAAGTACTGTATATTAATAGTGAAATACAATTAAGAAGAAGTATATTAATAGTGAAATAATTACCAGTGATATTTTAGGGAGCAGGCTAGCAGGCGGGGCCCATTACTTACATCATAGGCGCCTACACAACACAAAACACTGTTGCTGTATGTATGTATGTTTTATTTTATTTGTTTTTTATCTTATATTTTGGAAATGCACATCCAGGTTCCCCCCTTTGAATTTTTTTGGGGCCCCCAAGAGAGTGGGGCCCTACGATATAGCTTATTTAGCTTATACGTAAATCCGGCACTGGCGACAGTGCTTGGTGACTAAAGAAATCTTAATGTAGCATTAAAAAGAGATAAAAACCACATGCACATATTTTTTTTTTAAAAAAAGAAATAACCCAAGGAAAGCTACCAAACTGGATGAAATCCCTGCTCATCATGACTGGTCTCCGTTCCTTCGGGGATGGGGGGAAATGTCTCTGCTGGTTTCTGCAGCCACGTACCTTGGTGAGGGGGAGGTCAGAGCACAGCAAGACCCCTTCCTCGCTCAGGAGCCGCTTTTCCTCCTCCGTCAAGTAGAGGCCCTGGAGCTGCAGTGGCCCAAAAGGATCCTGCCCCACCGCAGAGGAAGAGTGTGTTAGCTGCCTTGTGACCACCCCTTTGCAAATCACACTCTCTTGGGGAGACACTTCTTTTGGGACCAGTTTCGTTTCACAAATGGGGTCCTATTGCATCATCAGCCAGGATTCTCGTCTGCTGTGTGGATTGGCCGGAAAAGAGGGCTTCTAAGCATGTGCAAGGGATGCAAGTGGCGTTGTGGTCTAAACCACTGAACCTAGGGCTTGCCGATAGGAAGGTTGATGGTTCGAATCCCCGTGAGGGGGTGAGCTCCCGTTGCTCGGTCCCTGCTCCTGCCAACCTAGCAGTTCAAAAGCACGTCACAGTGCAAGTAGATAAATAGGTACCACTCCAGCGGGAAGGTAAATGGCGTTTCCGCTGGACGCCACAGAGGCTCAAAAGGCCTCAGGACACCTCTTTCCTTTGTGAGAGCCAAGTGGCTCACTCGGAGCTGTCTGTGGTGCTGAAAGCCATGTGAGTACAGCCTAGGAGAGGTGGATGGGAGGCAGTGGCTCAAAAGGCCTCTGTCTACTTCTAGCCTTTGTGGGAGCAAAGTACAGTGGTACCTTGGGTTACATACGCTTCAGGTTACAGACTCCGCTAACCCAGAAATAGTACCTCGGGTTAAGAACTTTGCTTCAGGATGAGAACAGAAATTGTACTCTGGCGGTGCGGCAGGCCCCATTAGCTAAAGTGGTGCTTCATGTTAAGAACAGTTTCAGGTTAAGAACGGACCTCCAGAACGAATTAAGTACTTAACCCGAGGTACCACTGTATGTCTATTGGAGCTGTCTGTGGTGCTGAAACATCTAACCTGCCTTGTTTCACATGCTTCTCTGGAAGGTCAGGCCAGACCAGGGCTCCATCTGTACTATACATGTAAAGCTGTATCATCCCACTTTAAACAGTCACGGTTCCCCCAAAGAATATTGGGAAGTGTAGTTTGTTAAGGGGGATGAGAGTTGTTAGGAGACTCCTATTCCCCTCAGTGTGGTTTAACAATCAGGGAATTGTTGCTGTGTGGGGAGCCTCACAGTACCCTTAACAAACTACACTTCCCAATGTTCTTTGGGGGAAACCATGGCTGTTTAAAGTGGGATGAAACAACTTTGCATGCATAGTGCAAATTAGGCCCTGGGCAAGACACCCCAGAAGATCAGTTCCATTATTACTTACCTGGGGCAGAGGAATGTCTTCCACATTGGATCTGGTCACATTTTCCAAGAGCCCGAGTGACACTTCGCTCATAACACAAGCCTCAGGGAGTATTGCTGGAGGTGTCCAGTTCTCTGGTGGGGAGGAACGAAAGAGGCATGGGGCCAGTCAGAAAGGGGACAAGTTTGGCAGACGGACCTAGTCTAAATACCTCTAACGCTTTTCCCCAGGGTAAAGGTGAGACTTGCATCCACCTCTATAACTGTCACTGTTACAAGTGCCGCATAATATTCTGCATTTCTAAGAACTCAATCTTTCAGTGTGGCAGCACCAGCACTTTGGAACTCCCTACTGATTGACACAAGGCCGGTGCCTTCTTTGCTGTACTTTTTTCGGTGCCTACTAAAAACATTGTTCAGGCGAGCCTTTCCGGACACGTAGAACACTGACATGTCTTTTCATCTGGTTTTTAGCTTATTGTTGATTTCAATTATTTTAAATCATTTTTAATTGGTTTTCTTGAGTACTAATTTCATTGTTTTATGATTTTGCAAACCCCTTTGAGGTTTTCCTTTTCCTTTCACAATCGAGCGGTATATAATTTTTTAATGAAATAAATAAATCAGGACGTATAAGCTAAAAAAAATATACCGTATTTTTTGCTCTATAAGACTCACTTTTTCCCTCCTAAAAAGTAAGGGGAAATGTGTGTGCGTCTTATGGAGCGAATGCAGGCTGCACAGCTATCCCAGAAGCCAGAACAGCAAGAGGGATTGCTGCTTTCACTGCGCAGCGATCCTTCTTGCTGTACTGGCTTCTGAGATTCAGAATATTTTTTTTCTTGTTTTCCTCCTCCAAAAACTAGGTGCGTCTTGTGGTCTGGTGCGTCTTATAGAGCGAAAAATATGGTAGTGTGCCCCCCCACAAGGTCTGAGGGACAGTGGACCGGCCCCCTGCTGAAAAAGTTTGCGGACCCCTGGCCTAAACTACCCCACAGGGTTGCTGTGGGCATTAAATGAGGAGGAGGAGGAGAGCCAATGAACGCCATCTTGAGTTCCTTGTGGGAAAGGGCGGGAGATGAACGCAACGCAATGCAGTAAAATAAAGAATCCTGAACACTTACCTAAGGGGTTGGAGAAGCCAGGATCAGGCCCGGTCACCTCCTCCACCATACCCATGTCACAAATAACCTCATAGATGACGGTGGCCGATACGTCTGAGGGCCCAAGCTCACTCTGCACGGGGGGGTCCGCGTGGGGATCGTCTGAGATCCCGCTGTCACTCTCTGGCGAGGCGACGGGGCTCCTCGATTCGTAGATGTCATTTGGGTTAATCAGGAATTGCAAGAGATCTTCTGTGTCGCTGTTACTCGGACGACCCTGGAGCAGGAATGCGGTTGGGTTGCTAGTACTTGTGTCAGTCAGTCAGTCAGTCAGTTTTATTGCACATAGCCAAAGGCTGCCACAATGTACACAGAATCATTCAACAATTAAAAGAAAATATACTGGATTGAAGGGACGTGGGTGGCACTGCGGGTTAAACCACAGAGCCTAGGACTTGCCAATCAGAAGGTTGGCAGTTCGAATCCCCACCACGCGGTGAGCTCCCGTTGCTTGGTCCCTGCTCCTGCCCACCTAGCAGTTCGAAAACACGTCAAGTGCAAGTAGATAAATAGGTACCACTCCGGGGGGAAGGTAAACGGCGTTTCTGTGCGCTGCTCTGGTTCGCCAGAAGCGGCTTAGTCATGCTGGCCACATGACCTGGAAGCTGTATGCCGGCTCCCTCGGCCAATAAAGCGAGATGAGCGCCGCAACCCCAGAGTCGGCCATGACTGGACCTAATGGTCAGGGGTCCCTTTACCTTTTTATACTGGATTGATACAAAAGACCCCTCTCCCCTCCTGGGGCTTCCAGCAACTGGTATTCAGAAGCATTATAGCCTCCAACTGTGTCTGGTAACCATCAGTAACCCTATCTTCCATGAAGGTTAGAATTTTTCTATTTTTAAATTAAATTTTTTTTATTTATACTTTTCAAGTTTATACGTCTCACTGATTTTACAATCATTTTGACATTTCAAAACTTGACTGCCTTTCGCCCCCCTTTCTGCGGTCTCCTTCAATTGATTACATCTTCTGCATATCTAAAGTAACTTAAATTTGCTCATTTATTCATCTTCTTTAAATATATACTCTTATGAAACTGCAGGTTTATTGCAGTAATCCCACCAATGTTTTGACCTGTTTACAATTTATCTGTAACCAAGTTTATCTGTAACTTGGTTACAGGTTTCCATTCTGTAGCCATTTCCATTCTTTTATTTATTTATTTAATTTGTTTGTTTGTTTGTTTGTTTGTTTATAAAAATAAAGAATGGAAATGATTTATTGAATAGTTACAGATAAATTGGTTTATTGAATAGTTACAGATAAATTGTAAAGAGGTAAAAACATTGGCAGGATTACTGTAACAATAACAATATTAATAATACTGTAATAATAATATTGTAATAATTATTGTATATATATATATAAATAAATAGTTATATTGATTTCTTATTCTTCCGGTAAGTTTTGCCATTTCTGCGTATTCCATAAGTTTTGGTCTCCGTTCTTCCTCTGCTTGGACTTCTTCCCATTTTTGGAAAAATGGCCGTGAAGGTTAGAATTATAGCACTGTAGAGCTGGCGCTGACCCCCACCCCAGGGGTCCCACAAAGGCCATCTAGCCCAGCCCCCTGCAAAACAGGGGTTTCCCTGTCCCCTTTAGAAACAGACAAATAAAACATTTTTGTCCATGTAGTTTCCCCTGACTCACCAGCACTTCGCCGCCTGCCCAGGCCTCGTAAACATTTTCTGACGCTCGCCCATAGGCGTGATCTTGAAGCGGGAAGCTGGGTTTGGACGTTGTTGCAGAGAAGGTGCTGTTGGGCACCAATCCTTCCTGCCCCTCGAAGAGGAGGACATCTGGGAGAGTAGGGGTGCTGGGTTCCATGGCCTGAGATGAGCAGACAGCATGTTAGCAGCTGAGAAACCCTGGTTCAAATCATAGCTGTCAACTTACAGACTTGAAAATAAGGGACTAGTAGCCTCAAAAATAAGGGATCAGCAGCCAAAATAAGGGATTTTAGTCAACCAGCTGAAGTGCGAAGTTAAAAGGGACCAGATAATTTGGGAGAGCAGCGCCGGTTTTTAGCCCTTCGTTTCCAGAGGTTGCTGCTCAAGACACCAGCTGATGAAACGCTGCAATTAAATAACTACAAGCAGCAACCACTTTTTGCGCAAAACAAAGTCCAAGCTACAAAGATGCTGCTGCACTTCTGTATCTTTTCTCTTGTGCTCCATCTGCAGCTCTCAGTTTCATCAGGTGGGGCGGGAGGAGGGGGGGTGTAATAGCTGCTTCCTTTGAAACCCCGGAAATTTAAGGGACATCATCAATAAGGGACAGCAGCGGGACACGGCGCTGGGATAACGGAGTTTCCCGCCAAATAAGGGACAGTTGACAGCTATGGTTCAAATCCTGACCTCCTTTGGTAGCCTTAGGCAAGCTACCCTCTCTAGGCCTCAGAGTTTCCATCTGCAATATGGAGAGATTGGGTGATAATGCCCTACCTTTTTGGGGGGTAGAGATTGTGTATAAAAACAGAGAGAACTGTTATAGCAACAGATGAAAATTATTCTTCTTTTTCTACATAACTGCACTGCCCTTCATCCGAAGGTCACGGGTTGGTTAACAATGTAAAAAGGCAGAAATGCATTCCACGAAGACAACCACCTCCCCACAGTTTAAAAGGCAAGCAAAACTATGAAACGGGCACGTAGAATGAGTGCAGTTGCACACGCGTTAAAACAAAAAAGGCAAGTAAAAAACACTAGCATTATCTGATTATTAAGTATACAGTGGTACCTCGGGTTAAGAACTTAATTCGTTCTGGAGGTCCGTTCTTAACCTGAAACTGTTCTTAACCTGAGGCACCACTTTAGCTAATGGGGTTTCCTGCTGCCGCTGCCGCCCAATTTCTGTTCTCATCCTGAAGCAAAGTTCTTAACCCAAGGTAATATTTCTGGGTTAGTGGAGTCTGTAACCTGAAGCGTCTGTAACCCGAGGTACCACTGTAGTACCAGATTTGCCAGGCTTGTGATGCACATTGTGGTTCCACTGTATATGTCATAAAAGAATGCTAACTCATATAAAAAGTGTCTGGAGGTTCTATTCAAAATCTCAAATTACACTTAATTCCCCCCATTATAGCTATATTTCAGAGTAAGTGGTCTACCTTACAAGGTTGCTAGTAAGGGTTACTGACTGATTTCTTTGACTACCCTAAGGCTGAAATCCTAAGTAAGAGATGTAAAGTTGCAATCTTATACCCATTTTCCTGGAAGCGAGTTCCATAGTGTTACCATATGACCACAAATACAAGATGGGGGACACCTGGCTTGAGAGCAGTACATGTGAAAAGGATCTAGGAGTCTTGGTTGACCACAAACTTGACATGAGCCAACAGTGTGACGCGGCAGCTAAAAAAGCCAATGCAATTCTGGGCCTCATCAATAGGAGTATAGCATCTAGATCAAGGGAAGTAATAGTGCCACTGTATTCTGCTCTGGTCAGACCTCACCTGGAGTACTGTGTCCAGTTCTGGGCACCACAGTTCAAGAAGGACACTGACAAACTGGAACGTGTCCAGAGGAGGGCAACCAAAATGGTCAAAGGCCTGGAAACGATGCCTTATGAGGAACGGCTAAGGGAGCTGGGCATGTTTAGCCTGGAGAAGAGGAGGTTAAGGGGTGATATGATAGCCATGTTCAAATATATAAAAGGAAGTCACATAGAGGAGGGAGAAAGGTTGTTTTCTGCTGCTCCAGAGAAGCGGACACGGAGCAATGGATCCAAACTACAAGAAAGAAGATTCCACCTAAACATTAGGAAGAACTTCCTGACAGTAAGAGCTGTTTGACAGTGGAATTTGCTGCCAAGGAGTGCGGTGGAGTCTCCGTCTTTGGAGGTCTTTAAGCAGAGGCTTGACAACCATATGTCAGGAGTGCTCTGATGGTGTTTCCTGCTTGGCAGGGGGTTGGACTCGATGGCCCTTGTGGTCTATTCCAACTCTATGATTCTATGATTCTATTACCTCTTTTTCCAGGACATGTGTTCTTTTTCATGGGTAAAATGTAAAATGAGAGTCGTCAGAGCGATCCAAGCAGAAGTTGACAAATGTGTCCTCTCTTTTTTGCTCTTCAAAATATGGCAACCCTAGACTTAGGAGAAGGCACACCTTGGGAGAGATTCTGGATCCATCGCTGCATACCCTCAAACACTCTGAAGCCAAAATCCAGGACATCATCATCTTCCTTGTTATCACAAGAACATGGTGGCCATTTTGCTTGCCATGATTTTGCACCGCGGTTCTCCCCCAGCCAAAAAAAGTATTTGGGGGAGCATGGCACCCAAAAACATGTGTTTTGGGGTGAGATCGCAGCCCTGATTTTGGGGGTGGGTGGGTGGGAATTGTGCCTCAAAATCGCACGAGAACATGGCAACCAAAATGACCGCCATTCTCTGGGTTAAAAAACAAGATTTCCTGGCCTGGTTTTTCTGGGACACTTCGGAGTCAATGTCACTGTTGCTTAAGATTCAAGTGGCCTTGGTGGCATGAAGTGTTTTCCATCAGGGACAGCCCAATTTAGGGTTGCCATAAGTCCGAAATTTCCTGGACACATTAATACTGCAGCCAGAAGCAGTGTCCAGGAAAAACCCATACAGTGGTACCTCGGGTCAAGAACTTAATTTGTTCTGGAGGTCTGTTCTTAACCTGAAGCTGTTCTTAACCTGAAGCACCACTTTAGCTAATGGGGCCTCCTGCTGCTGCTGTGCCGATTTCTGTTCTCATCCTGAAGCAAAGTTCTTAACCCGAGGTAATATTTCTGGGTTAGCGGAGTCTGTAACCTGAAGCGTCTGTAACCCGAGGTGCCAGTGTATTGGCACAGTGTTGTCATTGCCAATTTACAACTTTTGTGTGCGGATTTTCACCTTTTGAAATATGCCAACCCTAGACGTCTGAAATTCTCCTCTCCCCCCAAAAAATGATATAACAAACGTAACATAAAGGAAAACTAATTTAGACCGACCAAGAACTGTAAATAAGATGACGCAAAATACGAAGCATGAGAGAGAAGAGGAGTTGTATAATAAATAAAAAATTTAAAATAACAGTAGGTGGAGGAGGCAGGGGCAATTTAGTCTCGTTTTCTCCCCATTCTCCTGCTGAGAACACTGAGGCTAAGGAGGAAGAAGCTGACAACCAGAGCTGGCCTCTGAACTGGTTGTTTCAGTCAGAGAGCAGGGGGGGGGGCACTGAAGTCGGTGGGACAGCGTCTGCCCTGACGGACCCGCTTGCACAGCCACGAGCTATAAGCCTACAAAAAGTTCGCTTAACCACTGGTTTGTTCGCCTTGAAAAGCACGACTGCCCGGTGAATTTTTCTGCAGTGGATTAGCCTGTGCTGAAATTTAAGCTGCGTTATCAGTTGATCTCCTGCCCAGGAGTCCTTTCCACCCCCCCCATCTCTTACCTTGCTCAAATATTACCTGCCTGCTTCAAATATCTCTCTGTGTCCCCCGCTGCCTGCAACCGACCTGCAGACTTGCAGCCAGCCTGCCTCAAGCAAGGTAGCATTTCTTCCGCCTTCTTCTTCTTCTTCCGTACAGGATCCTGGCATCCTGGAACAGCCTTGCCAAGGCCCACCCCCAGGCCTTAAACCAATTAAAAGGGGTCAGGTACACACGTTCACCTGTTCAGGCAGAGCTCAATTGGAGGAGGAGAACTCTTCACCGTGTGGGCCTGAGAACAGAAAACACGGCGAAATCCTAATCACATTTATTCAGGTTGTGCTCATTTAAAGCACTCCTCGCAATAATACAGTGGTACCTCGGGTTACATACGCTTCAGGTTACAGACTCTGCTAACCCAGAAATATTACCTCGGGTTAAGAACTTTGCTTCAGGATAAGAACAGAAATTGTGCAGCAGCGGCAGCAGGAGGCCCCATTAGCTAAAGTGGTACCTCAGGTTAAGAACAGTTTCAGGTTAGGAACGGACCTCGGGAACGATTTGAGTTCTTAACCCGAGGTACCACTGTACTGGGAACTGTAGCATGCTAAGGGTGCTGGGAATTGCAGTTCTGTGAGGGATTAACGACAGAAGCCGTGTGCTTGAAATGTAATTAAAGTGATAAATCCCCTTGAATTTGGTAGTGTTTGCTTCTGAGTAAATAAGGTTGCCATAAATCGGTGGCTGGAGCCCACTCATTTCTATGCAGGGCAGACCTCTTGAAATCAATGGACCAAAGTTAGGCTTGCCAGGAGCCACATAATATCCCTTTCTGCACTGCTAATAAATCAATATTTTAGTGTGGCAGTACTTACACTTTGAAACTCCCTGCATGTTATTATTTATTCATTTACTGCCCTTTATCCGTAGATCTCAGGATCACAACATGAAATCGCAATATAAAAAACAGGAAATGCATAACAAAAATAAGAACAAAGCTGAACAAATAATCCCAGCTCCCAAACACATTGAAAAGGATATGAGATGTCAATCAGCCAAAGGCCTGGTTGAAGAGAAACATTTTTTGCCTGGCGCCTAGAGGTGTATTATGAAGGTGCCAGGCAAACCTTCCTAGGGAGAGCATTCGGCAAATGTGGAGCCACTGCAGAAAAGGCCCCACTATCAAGTTGCCACCCTAGGGCCCTCTCGTGGAGGAAGCACATGAAGAAGGGCCTCAGAGGATGATCTCAGGATCCAGGTCAGTTCATATGGAGAGAGTTGGTCCTTGAGGTATTGTGGTCCTGAGTCCTCTATAGGACAAAAGCAGCACTTTGATCTGAGCCCGAAAACTAATTGGCAGCCAGTATGGTCAACAGGAAGGCACTTTCTTCACTCTGTGCTTTTTGGTGCCTGCTAAAAACAATTTTGTTTAGACAAGCTTACCCAGATGTGTTAAAAGGTCTGCCTTGCATTCGTATCGAGATCATTCTGTCATTTTTGAGACTGCATCCCAGTACAGCTTTTGCCACTCTTTTGTTGACTATGAGGGCCACTCCATTTCTTTTATGAGATGTGGTGCTGGAGGAGACTCTTGAGAGTCCCATGGACTGCAAGAAGATCAAACGCATCCATTCTGAAGGAAATCAGCCCTGAGTGCTCACTGGAAGGACAGATCCTGAAGCTGAGGCTCCAATACTTTGGCCATATCATGAGAAGAGAAGACTCCCTGGAAAAGACCCTGATGTTGGGAAAGATGGAGGGCACAAGGAGAAGGGTACGGCAGAGGACGAGATGGTGGGACAGTGTTCTCGAAGCTACGAACATGACCAAACTGCGGGAGGCAGTGGAAGACAGGAGTGCCTGGCGTGCTCTGGTCCAGGGGGTCACGAAGAGTCGGACACGACTAAACGACTAAACAACAACAACAACCCAGATATGTTAAAAGAAAATGGGAGAAGGGAGAAAATTATATCAAACAGGATTAAGCCGCTTCCCCTGTTCTTGGCATGCATGTGAAATGCTTCAAAATGAAGCAGTAAACAGCTGGATTGCCATGATTTCAGTAAACGGGGAAGAAAATGAGCACATAGACAACACATTGTAGTCAGTTGTAATTGCAAATATTCCAAGCTTGGGCAGATGGCTGTCGAGAGCGTTTCAGGGAGTCTGCTCTTGAGTGCGGTTTAACAATCAATTCTTCTTCCCAGGGGCTCTGGGAACTGTAGCTCTGATTGGGGAAGAGGGGGCTTCCTAACAACTCTCATCTTAACAAACTACAGTTCCCATTATTCTCTGGAGAAAGTCATGGCTGTTTAAAGTGGTATGGTGCAGATGGGGCCTTGGTTGGAAAGGTACCACTCCTACTTTACGCCAGCTTTTGCCAACATTTGCTCTCCAAATGTTTTGAACTACAACTCCCATCAGCCCAAAACATCTGGAGGGCCCCAGGTTGACGAAGCCTGTTCTATTTGTCTTACAACAAAAAGGATAAAAACTGCTCAACCTCACACTACCAGATAAATCAGATCTGCCTAATTATTTTATCTCAGGCATAGGCAAATTTGGCTCTCCAGATGTTTTAGGACTACAATTCCCATCATCCCTGACCACTGGTCCTGTTAGCTAGGGATGATGGGAGTTGTAGTCCAAAAACATCTGGAGAACCGAGTTTGCCTATGCCTGTTTTATCTTAATCTGAAAGTGCAAAGCGCCTTAAAGCGGAAATGTGAAATATATACCTCAATATTGTCTACACACTGACTGGCAGCCTTCCCTTAAAAAGAATTTGCAAGATTCTAGTCCTTATGGAACGGAGCAAATAGGAGGATAGGAAACTGCCTTAATATGACATCTGGTCTATATAGCTGAGTATTGCGATTATATATATATACACACGTGTGTGTATCTAATGCTAGTCCTGCGCTGAGTAGACCCATTCAGCCTGTCAGTCGCGTACATTAGCTTCAATGGGTTTACTCTGAGGAGGAGCACTGGATCTAACTATATTTAACTTTGTTTTGTTTTGCTTTACACTCACATAATGTATGTATATTACTTTATGTGAGTGTAAAGCAAAACAAAACAAAACAAAACAAAACCAAGCCTTGTTGCAGAGGCCCGGGAGAGGGAGAAATTGAAAACCAACGCTTGCCTTCTTCTTATTGGCTCAAATCATACGGCTCTGCCCGCCTTCCTCAAGCTCCCATTGGTTAAGAGGACATCTTTTTTCCCCCCGCCCACTTTCGAACGCCCAGACATCGAAGAAGCGTCACCGGGGCTCCCATTGGCCGACAGGGCGCTTTTTCCTCTTCTGCGCCCCGCCCTTTCGAATGTTCCTGTGACACGGCCGGCTGGCCCGACGTTCCCATTGGCGGTGGGGGACTTCTCTTGTTCGCATCGCCCCGCCTTTTGGAACGTCCCGACTCCTACGGAGCTTGTGTTGAGTTGGGAGGCGACGGGGCCGGAGGAGGTGAGTTCGGCGACGCGGATCAAGGCCGCGAGGGCAGGAGCGGGGCTTCGGGGGCTCTAGACCGGTCTCTGCCCCTTGGCCTCCTATTTTTTGGGGGTGGTAGATGACGGGGGTCGTGTAAGATTTCTGGATCGCCCCATCTTACACCGGCCCATTTAGCCTAGTATTGTCTGCACTGACCGGCAGCGGCTCTCCAGCGTTTCAGGGAGGGAGTGATTTTAAGGGTTGGACCTGGGACTTTACGCCAAACATACAGAACTATGCCCCTCCCTTAAAAATAATTGCAAGATTCCAGCCCCCATGGGACCAAATAGGAGTGTAGGACGTAGCCTTCATATGGCCATTGGTCTATCTAGCTCAGTATTGCCCACACGGACTGGCAGCAGTTCTCCAGGGTTTTAGGCAGGGAGTCTTTCCTAGCTGTACCAGGATTGGACCTGAGACCTTTTGTGTGTCTGCTCTACCCTTGAGCTACAGGCCTTTCTCCTTCAAATCTGTACTTTGAAGTAAAGCCTGTTGAATTCAATGGGGCTTACTCCCAGGTAAGTGGGTATACACACCAAATTTTAGTCTAAAATTCAATTAATGCTTACTTATAAAGCTTGTACTGTATTCAGTGTTAGCCCTGCTCTGAGTAGACCCCTTGATATTGCTAGACATGGCATATGTTTGGTCCATTAATGGTTGTACTGTGGGATGCGGACACCCCATACCTTAAAGCCCATCTCTCCCTAAGTACCTTGTGAACTGTAGTTCAGGGTGCCGGGTACTAGGAATTGCAGCTCTGTAAGGGGTAAACTACAATTCCCAGGATCATTTTATTCTGGATTGGTTTTACAGTGGTACTTCAGGTTACATACGCTTCAGGTTACAGACTCTGCTCACCCAGAATTAGTACCTTGGGTTAAGAACGTTGCTTCAGGATGAGAACAGAAATCATGCTCTGGTGGCACAGCAGCAGCAGGAGGCCCCATGAGCTAAAGTGGGGCTTCAGGTTAAGAACAGTTTCAGGTTAAGAACGGACCTCCAGAACGAATTAAGTACTCAACCCGAGGTACCACTGTATTTGATGTTTTAATGTGTTGAAAATGGCTTTGAGATTTTTTCTTTAAAATATAAAGCGGCATAGAAATGAAATTAACAACAATAATAATAATACCTCATGTAACAAAAAAAAAGTGCCTAGACATTCTGTTGTGGCAACCATAATCTGGGTTTAAGGTGCCATTTGGCGATTAAATTATATATCTGAGTTTCTAACACTCGCCGTCCAATCTTGGCCACAAAGCATACTGAGATCTTCAGGCTACCTTGCATCTAGCTCTATCTGACTTTGGGGTATACCTGCCGAAATCAGAAGAGGTGACTAATTTCAATCCTTTAAATTCAGGATTTAGGTCACACTCATACTGCACATTTAAAGCACTTTGATACTGCTTTAAGCAGTCATGGCTTTCCCCAAGGAATCCTGGGAACTGTAGTTTGCTAAAGGTGATGCGAGTTATTAGGACACCCCCCCCCTTCTCCCTTCACAGAGCTACAATTCCCAGAGTTCTCTGGGAAGAGGGGTTGATGGTGAAACCTCTCTGGGAATTGTAACTATGGGAAGGGAATAGAGGTCTCCTAACAACTCTTTGTATGGGACGCGGGTGGCGCTGTGGGTAAAACCTCAGCGCCTAGGACTTGCCGATCGCATGGTCGGCGGTTCGAATCCCCGCGGCGGGGTGCGCTCCCGTTGCTCGGTCCCAGCGCCTGCCAACCTAGCAGTTCGAAAGCACCCCCGGGTGCAAGTAGATAAATAGGGACCGCTTACTAGCGGGAAGGTAAACGGCGTTTCCGTGTGCGGCTCTGGCTCGCCAGAGCAGCTTTGTCACGCTGGCCACGTGACCCGGAAGTGTCTCCGGACAGCGCTGGCCCCCGGCCTCTTGAGTGAGATGGGCGCACAACCCTAGAGTCTGTCAAGACTGGCCCGTACGGGCAGGGGTACCTTTACCTTTACTTTTTAACAACTCTTTGCACCCTTAACAAACTACAGCTCCCAGGATTCTTTAGGGGCAACCCTGACTTAAGGGGGCTTAGAGGAGACCCCCCCTGAGCTACAATTCCCAATTTATTTCTCTATTGCATATATATCCCACTTTCTCCCCACCCCAGGAGTTCAAGGTGGCGTCCATGATTCTCCCCCTCCTCCTTTACTACCCACAACAGCTCTGTGAGGTAGGTTTGGCTGAGAGGCAGTGACTGGGCCTAGTCTGATGCTGTAACCCAGGAGTCGGCAAAGTTTTTGTGGCTTCGGCCAGTTCATGGTCCCGCAGATGCTGTGGTGGGCCAGAGTGCGCATGCATGCGCAAATACTATTTCCGGCACTCCTTCTGGCCTGGAGGAGGCGTGCACAGCTTTCCATTGTCTGCAGAGCTTCCTGCAGCCAGTGGGAAGACGGCCAGCACCAGCATCGCGGAAGGTGGTCCCCACTCTGCTCTGCGCTGGTTTAGCGGAGCGCACGGGAGCCGACCGAGCGGGCAGCGGGGGTTCATGGGCTGGTTAATCGACCTCCATGGGCCGCTTGTGGCCCATGGGCCTTAGGTTGCCAACCCCTGCTCTAACCACTACACCACAATGGCTTTTACTGAAGAAGGATTGATTGTTAAACCACTCTGGGAATTAATGCTGTGCACCTCTGCCCCCGGGACGCAAGTGGCGCTGTGGTCTAAACCACAGAGCCTAGGGCTTGCGATCAGAAGGTCGGCGGTTCAAATCCCCGCGACGGGGTGAGCTCCCGTTGCTCGGTCCTTGCGTCTGCCAACCTAGCAGTTTGAAAGCACAAAAAGTGCAAGTAGATAAATTGGTACCGCTCTGGCGGGAAGGTAAACGGTTTTTCCGTGCGCTGCTCTGGTTCGCCAGAATCGGCTTAGTCCTGCTGGCCACATGACCCGGAAGCTGTACGCCGGCTCCCTCGGCCAATAAAGCAAGTGCCGCAACCCCAGAGTCGTCCGCGACTGGACCTAACATTCAGGGGTCCCTTTACCTTTACCTTTACCTCTGCCCCATGTCTGGCAGATTCTGGCCAAGCATCATGCATGCTGGCATGTTGGAAAGGATCTCGGTCCTGTATACCTGAAGGAGTATCTCCACCCCCATCGTTCTGCCCGGACACTGAGATCCAGTGCTGAGGGCCTTCTGGTGGTTCCTTCATTGCGAGAAGTGAGGTTACAGGGAACCAGGCAGAGGGCCTTCTCGGTAGTGGCACCCACCCTGTGGAACACCCTCCCTTCAGATGTGAAGGAAATAAGCAGCTATCCTATCTTTAAAAGACATCTGAAGGCAGCCCTGTTCAGGGAAGTTTTTAATATTTAATGCTGTACTGTTTTTAACATTTGATTGGGAGCCGCCCAGAGTGGCTGGGGAGACTCAGCCAGATGGGCGGGGTATAAATAATAAATTATTATTATTATTATTATTATTATTATTATTATTATTATCATCATCATCTGCCCCAGTTTGGATCACGTTTCCATTTATTTGGACTACAGTCCATAAATGCTAAACGCAGTGCGGGGTTATCAAGACAACTGCGGCTGAGAGAGGAACACAATATACTTGCACACCGGTTGTGCCTTTTAAGGGTGTTGTGAAATCCATGAAAAATCGGAAGTAGTTCAAAAATAAATAAAGGCAGGAAGCATTGAATCTGAACTCCTCTTTAAGGACAGGGCGATCTGTGGCCCTCTAGACATTGTTGGACTGTAATTCCTGTCATTCCTGAGCATGGACCATGCAGGCTGGAGCTGATGGAAGTTGGAGGCAGCGGTGGTGTAGTGGTTAGTGTGTCAGGCCAGGGTTCAAATTCTGACTCAAAGTAAATAAATATAGCCTCCTTTTGATGGCTAATATTTTATATCATCTTAGTTTTGGAGTCTGCCATTCAAATTGAGACACTGAATTCATCCAAATCCCCCAAAGAGGAGAGATTTACCCCAATCGCAGAATTCCTATTTGCTTGGAAATTTTGTTTGGCAAAATGAGTGTCATACAGTCTTGGACAGAGTATGAATCCCTGTGATGGAACTTGGGTGGCCTGAGGTGGAAAGATCCCGGGGCGAATAACAGACTTCTCACCTGGGGTGAATTGAAAACTGCTTCCAGGTGATCAAACCAGGAAACACTGCTATTTTTTTAATTCTTCTCCACTCCTCTGTCTCAAATTTAGACCACCAGTGACTTTGTGCTGCTGTAGGCAGAGTAAGAGACTTTTCTTGTGGACTAGGAACTTTTGTGGGCCTCTTTATGAAGCTTATACAGTGGTACCTCGGGTTACATATGCTTCAGGTTACATACGCTTCAGGTTACATACCCAGAAATATTACCTCGGGTTAAGAATTTTGCTTCAGGATGAGAACAGAAATTGTGCTCTGGCGGCGCGGCGGCAGCAGGAGGCCCCATTAGCTAAAGTGGTGCTTCAGGTTAAGAACAGTTTCAGGTTAAGAACGGACCTCCGGAACGAATTACCGTATTTTTCACTATAAGACGCACCTAGTTTCTGGAGGAGAAAACAATAATTTCTTTTTTCTGAATCTCAGAAGCCCGAACAGCAAGAGGGATAGCTGAGTAGTGAAAGCAGCAATCCCTCTTGCTGTTCTGGCTTCTGGGATAGCTGCGCAGCCTGCATTCGCTCCATAAGACGCACACACATTTCCTCTTACTTTTTAGGAGGGAAAAAGTGAGTCTTATAGAGCAAAAAATACTAAGTACTTAACCCAAGGTACCACTGTATACAAAGATGATTTTTTGCTCCTGCTCCCACTACTGCCTGGCAAAAATTGGATAAGCGTGTCCAACTAGGACTGCTAAGACCTGGGTTCAAGATGTTTCTTGCTCAGCCAACAAGCATGGTCAGGGATGGTGGGAGGTTGTGGCCCAAAACATCTGGATTGTTGATAAGGCTGGCTTAGGCAGAATTACGGTAACTTTCCTCCTTCCTCTTTTGATGACCGCGGTCTGTGCAGCCAGGTGGCTGATAAGAGACGAGGCAAAAGTGAATCCGGCAATTTCAGTATTTGTTTTTCCAATCTTAAATCCACACATCTACATTTCCATTTCAGTTTGGGATATTTTTTAAGTCCTTATATAAACTCATCAACATTTTAGTTTGAATTATTATTCAAGCCTAGGGCTTGCCGATCAAAAGGTCGGCGGCTCGAATCCCCGCGGTGGGGTGCGCTCCCGCTGCTCGGTCCCAGCACCTGCCAACCTAGCAGTTCGAAAGCACCCCCGGGTGCAAGTAGATAAATAGGGACCGCTTACCAGCGGGAAGGTAAACGGCGTTTCCGTGTGTGGCTCTGTCTCGCCAGATGCAGCTTTGTCACGCTGGCCACGTGACCCGGAAGTGTCTCCAGACAGCGCTGGCCCCCAGCCTCTTGAGTGAGATGGGTGCACAATCCCAGAGTCTGTCAAGACTGGCCCGTACGGGCAGGGGTACCTTTACCTTTTTATTTTTATTTTTGTATGCAGTTTTTGCCTGATAATGCACACTTTGCAAGTCATTCCCTTGCTATAATGCTTGTTTGGAATATTGTATTTTTCCTAGTGAATGCACTTATTTTTATTTACTTAACAGGAGTTTATTTATTTATGCTATGTTGAAAATTTATATCCCGCTTTATCGCAATTCCCTCTGAATGGGGTATATCGGGTTCAGCAAAGACAATAATGAGCAAGCCTGTTTGAATACGAACCATAAAAATCAGAAATGGTTTAAAATCTCTCCCGGAACAAAAAGTTAAGCACCAGAAGTATAACATTTTGATGTGTTGGTCAGGGTGTTGGGCCTAACCTGGGAGAAACCTGGGTTCGAATCTCCACTCAGATCAGGTAGAGATATAAGGAACTAGGCAGGTCCGTGAGGAACCCTGAACCCAAATTGTTAAGGGCATTGCAAATTAATGCAATTAATTTACCGTATTTTTCACTCCATAAGACACACTTTTTTCTTCCTAAAAAGTAAGGGGAAATATCCACCCCCATCGTTCTACCTGGACACTGAGGTCCAGCGCCAAGGGCCTTCTGGCGGTTCCCTCACTGTGAGTAGCCAAGTTACAGGGACCAGGCAGAGGGCCTTCTCAGTAGTGGCACCCACCCTGTGGAACGCCCTCCCACCAGATGTCAAAGAGATAAACAACTACCAAACTTTTAGAAGACATCTGAAGGCAGCCCTGTTTAGGGAAGCTTTTAATGTTTAATAGATTATTGTATTGCGGGCCACATGACCCAGAAGCTGTACGCTGGCTCCCTCGGCCAGTAAAGCAAGATGAGCGCCGCAACTCCTGAGTCATCTGCGACTGGACCTCATGGTCAGGGGTCCCTTTACCTTTAGTCATGAGAAGAAAAGTGTCGTTAATTTTGCTTTCACATAAAGAATATTAGCCTTTTCTGGTTACCAAGTCTAGTTCAAGAGTGGCCGGGGAATAAATAAATTATTATTATTATTAGTAGTAGTAAGCGAATGCACTGGACGGCAGCGGGATCCCTTTTGAACCGGCCAGAGTCCTGGCACTGTGCAGCAGGAGTCAGCAAACCTTTTCAGCAGGGGGCCGGTCTACTGTCCCTCAGACCTTGTTGGGGGCCGGACTATATTTTGATAAAACAACAGCGAACGAATTCCTATGCCCCACAAATAACCCAGAGATGCATTTTAAATAAAAGCACACATTCTACTCATGTAAAAACACACTGATTCCCAGACCGTCCGCGGGCCGGATTTAGAAGGCGATTGGGCCGGATCCAGCCCCCAGGCCTCAGTTTGCCTACCCATGCTATGCAGTTTTTGCAGCAGTAGCAGTCAATGCATATCCGAGTCCGAAAGCTGCTCCTTCCCCCTCTGTTTGGGCGGGAGAAACATTACCGGAATCTGCCGGCCTCATGACTCACTTACAGCAACAGAGGCCAGGAAGTTCCCAGAATACGGTTTAGGATCTGCTGATCCGTAATCTGCCCTTTCTAGTGCGAGCTCCAACAAGGAGAGGCTGGAAAAAGATCTCTTTCCCTCCTCCCCCTGTTCTTTGGGTTCTTTTTTTTTTTAAAAAAAATATTTTTTATTACATTTCTTTTCGTGGTTTTATACATTCCAAATAGTACAGAAGAAACCAAATACAAGAAACAATTTTTTGATTTTTTTTGAACGTAAAAAAAGGAAAAAACCTTAATGAGTTTATAAATATATAAACATTCCACTTTCCGTAAATCCTCTTTTGACCTCCCCACACCTTCCGAATCTGCGTTCTTTGTAATAACAATATCAGCAATTTGTTACCTTGTTTCAAACCTTGTTGCAACTTTCAGTTATTATGTCTCCGTATTCAATATGTTGTATCTCAATTATAATACCTTTAAAATAAACATAATATGTTTGGTTCACTTGTCATCTTTTCTCATTTGTGACTTATTTTACCATTTGCTTAATCAAATTTGCTAAAGCATAACATTTCCAATAACATGCACTATCTTAAGATTCATACAACTTATAATATTTTTGCAAATAGTCTTTAAATTTTTTCCAATCACCCTCAACTGATTCTTCATCCAAATCTCGGATTCTGCCGGTCATTTCAGCTAATTCCATGTAGTCCATCAACTGCGTCTGCCATTCCTCCAGCGCCCCTGTTCTTTGGGTTCTTAGTTTTTAGGTCCCCCCCCCCCACTTGCGGACAGGAGAAGGGGAATCCATTTCCTGGAATGGCTGTTGATGGTGGGAGAAGGCTACTGTAATTTTAAAAGCATTTTATGTTTTCTACAGAGATTCAACCAATTGAATTCCAGTAACAACTAAGGAGTTACGGAAAAGAAAACGAAATAAAAATTTGTTTTAAGCGGTCACAACTGCTAATAAGGAAGTGTAGGATACAGCTTAGAGCAGCGGTAGGCAACCTAAGGTCCGTGGGCCGGATCCGGCCCAATCGCCTTCTAAATCCGGTCTGCGGATGGTCCAGGAATCAGTGTGTTTTTACATGAGTAGAATGTGTCCTTTTATTTAAAATGTATCTCTGGGTTATTTGCTAAGAGGCAAGGGGGGCAGGGGGGGCAGCTGGAGGTGCCAAGGACTATCAAACTTTGAAAAGCTGGCATCACTGGATCATCAGTTTTGTTGAATAGACAAAATAGTTGTAACCGGATTTTGAGTAATTGTGCAATTAATTGTTCCTGTTTCCAGTTTTGTTGTGCTATTACAGTGGGGCCTCGCAAGGCGAAATTAATTTGTTCCGCGAGTTTTGTCACCTTGCGATTTTTTTCGTCTTGCGAAGCACGATGTTGGGAAACTTTTGGAAAAGCTTCAAAAATCACCAAAGTCTTTAAAAACCTCAAAAAAGGCTACCACACCGCGTTCTATGAGTTGCTCCTCGAAGTCAAGTCGCAACTGTATTAACGGTGTTAAGAAAAAGGAAACAAACTTGCAATACTTGCGAAGCAAGCCCATAGGGAAAATCGTCTTGCGAAGCAGCTCAAAAGACAAAAAACCCTTTCATCTAGCGAGTTTTTTGTCTTGCGAGGCATTCGTCTTGCGAGGTACCACTGTATCTTCCTTAGTGCGTTGTGGAAACCACTATTCTGAATAATGCTTTTTGTGCGTTTGTGGAACCAAGGGGAGCAGTGAACCCAAAAGTTTTAGTATCTCTGTTTTGAGCTGTTTTCACATTGTATTTTAACTGTTGCGACCCACCCTGGCCCCTTCGGGTGAAGGGTGGATAATTAATAATAGTATTATTAAATGGAACTCCTATTTGGGGACTTCCCTGGCTTTTTTCTGGCCCACGGAGGACCAGTCTGGATAGCGGGCCTTGGTGAAGATTTGACGTTTTCATCCCCAAAAAGTTTTTGATGTGAGTTTCTACTGAAATGAGGCTGCATTTTAATGTTTTATTTTAATCAAGTTGTATTTTAATCAATTGTTTTTATATCTGGTGTTAGCCGCGCTGAGCCCAGTCTTGGCTGGGGAGGGCGGGGTATAAATAAAACTTCTTCTTCTTCTAATCATAGCTGTCAACTTTTCCCTTTTCTTGCGAGGAATCCTATTCAGAATAAGGGAATTTCCCTTAAAAAAAGGGAAATGTTGACAGCTATGCTTCTAATACAACAACCAGTATAAAGTAAGCAGCACATAAGCGGCACACAAAACATTACCAAACCATTCTACGTTCTAAATCTTATATTAATAATCCAAAAATTGAGAGAGCTATGTGCAAGAACTACTACAGAAGCCACAAACAGAAAACTCATTCAAATTGTGTCCAAAAGGAAGATTCAGTCTTTAAAGTTCCTTTAGCCAGGCTCCTGTAGATAGCAACAAAGGTAAGTTTGATCAAACGAAGTGTCGGCGATGTTGCGCCCATGAAGAGTTTATGCAGTTTCGCCCATGAAGTTTTGGTTTATGCCACGAGTGAATGTTTATAAATATATCAAAACTGTGAGAGAGAGTTTACTGGAGGAGCCCAAGACTCCCTGCTCCTGCCAACCTAGCAGTTCGAAAGCACAAAGTGCAAGTAGATAAATAGGTACCATTCCTGCGGGAAGGTAAACAGCATTTCCGTGCGCTGCTCTGGTTCGCCAGAAGCGGCTTAGTCATGCTGGCCACATGACCTGGAAGCTGTCTGCCGACAAACGCCTGCTCCCTCAGCCAATAAAGCAAGATGAGCGCCGCAACCCCAGAGTTGGTCACGACTGGACCCAATGGTCAGGGGTCCCTTTACCTTTAATACAACAACACCAATGGCTTTCAAAATGAGCGTTTGGGTTCCCTGCTGGTGCCCCTTGAAAATGCTTCCCCCTTGCCAACACCTTCGCTCCCTGTTCACTTTGGTTCCTAGCGCCGCTTCACTCTCTTTTCTTCCTCCTTGCAGGACGAACACCTCCTGGACCCTAATCACTCGGGGTTCCCCAAACCCGGCAGTGGATGAAGAGGATGGTGGCAGTTTGAGGGGAATCCTCTGCTCACTTGCACGGCGGTTAAGCACAAGGTTACGGGGCTTTGTGGACTCAGCCTGGAGTTGGCCAAGAAGCTCTGCACCGGAGCGATGGCCGCCGAGTTGAGGCCCGAGACGCAGCTGGAAGAGATGGTGTGGGAGCCTTATGCCCACGTGGTGGCTCTCCGCTCCGCCACGGGTTTGGAGGTGAAGCTGGGCTCTTTGGCTCTGCTACTGGTGGTGACCCTCTTGTGTGGGTTCCTTCCTCTCTGGGTCTTCCGGCGGCCGGGAGCCACAGCCAGCTCATCAGGTAAAAGAATGGCGAAATAATAATAAATAATAATATTTTATTTATACTCCACCCTCCCTGGCCAGAGCCGGGCTCAGAGCGGCTAACACCAATAAAATCACAGTAAAAACATAATAGGGGAAAAGAAAAAAGAAAAACAATTTAAAATACAGTGGTTGCCTCGGGTTACATACACTTCAGGTTACATACACTTCAGGTTGCAGACTCCGCTAACCCAGAAATAGTGCTTCAGGTTAAGAACTTTGCTTCAGGATGAGAACAGAAATCTCGCAGCAGCGGCACGGCAGCAGCAGGAGGCCCCATTAGCTAAAGTGGTGTTTCAGGTTAAGAACAGTTTCAGGTTAAGAACGGACCTCCGGAACAAATTAAGTACTTAACCCGAGGTACCACTGTACAGGTTAAAATGCAGACTCTTTTTAAAAGTAGCCCATAGATCAAAACGATAAGGGGAGGGAAAGATAAGGGTCAGACTGAGTCCAAACCAAAGGCCAGGCAGAACAGCTCTGTCTTGCAGGCCCTGCGGAAAGATGTCAAGTCCCGCAGGGCCCTAGTCTCTTGTGACAGAGCGTTCCACCAAGTCGGGGTCAGTACTGAAAAGGCCCTGGCCCTAGTTGAGACCAATCTAACCACCTTGCGACCTGGGACCTCAAAATGTTGTCATTTGTGGACCTTAAGGTCCTCTGCGGGGCATACCAGAAGAGGTGGTCCCGTAGGTACGTGGGTCCTAGGCCGCATAGTCAACAGTCATGGCTCCCTCTGAAGAACCCTGGGAAGTGTAGTTTGTTAAGGGTGCTGAGAGTACTTAGGAGACTTCCTTATTCCCCTTACAGAGCGACACTTCCCACAGCGGTTTCACAATCGATCCCACTTCACCAGGGAACTTGGACCTGTAGCTCTGGGTGGGGAATTGGGGGTGTCTCCTACCGGCTCCCCCTTAACAAACTACGCTTCCCAAGATTCTTTGGGGAAGCCATAATAGATTTGTAGGGGAATCTAGTCAAGCCCCCTGCAGTTTAGGAATCTTTTTGTCCCAGCATGGGGCCTGGATCCATGACCCTGAGATTAAACGTCTCCTGATACTGTTTTAAAAGCATAACGCAAGATGTGTCCTTGTCAGATAGCGGTCGCTTGCAGCTTTCCGTAGCCCGATATGAAGCAAGGCTAGGCTTTGCGATTTCAGACCAGCACCAAAATATTATTCTTCCCACTCGCCCTCTCACCCCATCTTTTCCTCTCTCCTCTTTCCTGCTCTGACGCTTCTTGCTCTCCCAACAGATTTCCGAAGGAAGGTTTTAAGCCTGGTGAGCTGTTTCGCTGGAGGTGTCTTCCTGGCTACGTGTCTCCTGGACTTGATCCCTGATTACCTTGCCGGTATTAATGAGGCCTTCAACAACTTGAGAGTCACGGTGAGCGAAGGCCCAGATTTTGCCACCAGTTATTTATCTATTATGAGGAGTTGCTGTATTTTTCGCTCTATAGGACACACCTTTTCCCCTCCAAAAATTAAGGGGAAATGTGTGTGCGTCTTATGGAGTGAATGCAGGCTCCTTGGCTTCAGCGATAGCAACGCGAAGCCTCCAAAGCCCAGAGGGAGCGCTCCCTCCACGCTCCGGAGGCTTCACATTGCTTTCGCTGAAGCCTGGAGAACGAGAGGGGTCGGTGCGCACCAACTCCACTTGCTCCACTCACTCTCCAGGCTTCAGGGATAGACTCTCCTGGCTTCAGCGGAAAGGAACCTGAAGCCTGCGGAGCGCAGCGGGAACTCGCACTGTGCTCCGAAGGCTTCAGGGATAGAATCAATTGGATTAGAATCAATTTGATTCCCTCCCCCTCTTTCTTTTTTCCTTTCTCCTCCTGTGAAGAGGCTGCATCTTAATGTTTTAATGTTGTATTTTAATATTTTTAAGTTGTATTTTAATCAACTTGTTTTTATTATTGTTAGCAGCCCGAGCCCGGTCTTGGCTGGGGAGGGTGGGGGATAAATAAAAATTATTATTATTATTATTATTGACACTTTCACGCCAACCATTTAAAGCACAGCTATAACTTGCAGTGCCCTAAAATAAAATGTGATGAAAATAATGTATAGATGGTATCTAACACCAACTAAAGGGGGACACAGGTGGTGCTGTGGTCTAAACCACAGAGCCTAGGACTTGCCAATCAGAAGGTCGGTGGTTCGAATCCCCGCAACGGGGTGAGCTCCCGTTGATCAGACCCTGCTCCTGCCCACCTAGCAGTTCGAAAGCACGTCAAAGTGCAAGTAGATAAATAGGTACAACTCTAGCGGGAAGGTAAACGGCGTTTCTGTGCGCTGCTCTGGTTCGCCAGAAGCGGCTTCGTCATGCTGGCCACATGACCCGGAAGCTGTACACCGGCTCCCTCGTCCAATAAAGCGAGATGAGCGCCGCAACCCCAGAGTCGGTCACGACTGGACCTAATGGTCAGGGATCCCTTTACCCTTTACCTTAACAAACCTCTGCCTCTGACCCTGTGCTCACACCTTTCCCTTCCTTCCCGCAGCTCCATTTCCCCCTGCAGGAGTTCATCTTGGCCATGGGCTTCTTCCTAGTCCTGGTCCTGGAGCAGATCGTCTTGGCCTACAAAGACCCAGCGGGATCCCTGGAAGAGACCCAGGCCCTCCTTGGCGCGGCCGCGAATCCCTCCACCTCCATCCAGGACCAGAGCTGGCCCGACGGGCCTCTGGCGCACCAGCACGGCCGGGACCGCCCCCACGTCCACGTGGACTTCAACGCCCACTCGGCCATCCGCTCGGTCGTCCTGCTCCTGGCCCTCTCGCTGCATTCCGTCTTCGAGGGGCTGGCCGTGGGGCTGCAGGAGGAGGAGGCCCAGGCACTGGAGATCTGCCTGGCCCTGCTGATCCACAAGGGGGTCATCGCCTTCAGCCTCAGCCTCAAGCTCCTGCAGGGGCGGCTGCGCCCCCGCGTGGTGGCCGCCTGCCTCTTCCTCTTCGCCATCATGTCCCCCCTGGGCATCGGGCTGGGGGTGGTGCTGACGGAGACCCCCCTGGCGGCCCTCCACCAGCTGTCGCGCTGCGTCCTCGAGGGCCTGGCCACCGGCACCTTTGTGTACATCACCTTTCTGGAGATCCTGCCCCACGAGCTCAACTCGTCCGAGCAGCGCATCCTCAAAGTCATCGTCCTCCTGGCAGGTTTCGCACTCGTCACCAGCATCCTGTTCATCAAGATCTGAGGAGGAGGAGGAGCGTGGGTTGTGGGCGGGCGAAGAGATGCCCTCGATCTGTGTCCTGAACTCACTCAGGGATCCCTTCGGACCCAAACCGCGCAGGGCTTTGACTTTCAGAAACTCGAGGGAGGAGGCTGAACCCAAGGCAGGCAAGCAATAATTTTCACAGACATCCCCAAAGATCTCCCCCAGAGGCAAAAATAGCAGAAAACAGAGACAGTCTGGTGACATGGAAGGGAGAGGGCGACAACGCGCACACACTATTCCTGCAAAAAACCCCACAAGCCTGTTTTTTTGTTTTGTTATGTTATCCCCTCCAGGAATTCATCCTACTCTGTTGATTTCCCCCTGCTGGTGGGGTTCCTATATGTTAGAACCCAGGTCCAAAACTTGGGATAAACAGGCTTATCTCCTTTTTAAAGATTCTACCCTCTTCCTCTCAAAATAGGAACGCTGTTTTAGACCTGCACTCTGGCTGTTCCCACAATCTCAGGCGCCCTTTGGGCCTAGCTGTGCTCTAGGCCTGCTTGCCTGGGGCGCCTCTGCTGTTGGGCGCAAGGTCAGAGTGTTTGGTGGGGTGTTAAGTGCTTATGCCCTCTTGTGAGTACGTAGCTATGAAGATAAAACCATAGCCAAATTTGGCGTGGGGATGGCTTGACAATCCTTCCCTGGGTTTTAAGAATTAAGCAGGTCTCAGAAACGGGCAGTCAGGCTGCATCTTGTCACCCTCTGCATGCTGGAGCAAGGGCTCTTGCGGCAGCAGAGGGGAGAGTTTGAATGCTGCGCCCTGGAGGAATCACAACACAACCGCTTGTGCGATTGGAATATCGTTACACCGGCTGGTGGCATGGTCTTTCGTGCAACTGAGTTGTCACCACCCCTCCTTATGTGGTTCCTTGCACAACCACACCCCCTCCGGTGTGATTGATATCTCAAAGCGATGTACCCAGGGCCCTTGTACACAACCCTTTGCCATGTTTTACAAATCAGTTTGCTCTTTTTAAAAAAACCCAGCAACAACAAACTGCTTTCTGGTGCCAAAATACTTCTCTGCCATCTCCACAGCTCGTTAACCGTCTTGCCTTAAAATGTTGGTGCCTTGACTGTTTCAAAAGGGCTCACCAACCGTGTGTGTGTTTGTGTGTATGTGTTTTGTACCGTGTGGTGTGGTGTGGTTGGTTGGGTTGAGTGAGTCAAACACTTTTAAATTTTGGTTGCCTCCTTTCCTTGACCAGCCCAAGCACTTTGGGGAGAACATTTCAGGGCCACCTTTGGGGGTTTTTTTTTTGTGTGTGTGTGTGTGGGGGGGGAATTCTTGCATTCCCTGTCTTAAGTGCCAAAGGTTTTTTTCTCACCTGCCCGGGGTGGGGTAATTCTGTGGGTTTTGCTCAAGTGAAAGTTGCACAAAACCGGTGTTGTGGATCAATTGACGCAGACGCAGCTTTTATTGGGGGAAATGATCCTTTTCCATTGAAGCACGTGAGGCTGAGAGAGACAATGTAAAATAGCTGTGTTCATGAATCTGCTGTAAGCTTGCTTGATACAGAGAGAATAATCTAGGAGGTATCTTTCATTAAACTGACATGTTTTAGGAACAACCTGCTGGTGTCTGTATTCTTGAGTTGCGCAGAAGCATTTTGCCAGGCCAGAGTGCAGAACGTTGGTTGTGTGTCTGTGAATCTTGTTCTGCTAATTAGGGATGAGGAATCTTTGACCTTCTAGATGCACATTTCTGGACTGCAACTTGCGTCAGGTCTAGTCAGGGATGACGGGTGTTGCATCCAGCAAGACCTTGCGAGCTGCAGGTTCCCTGTCCCTGTATTAACAGATGGTTAAACTCATGGGCCTGGTGTAAACAGAACGTAGACCTATGTTTGGTGCATGAGAAATTGGGCAAAAGACTCTTGCATTGCATTGGGTTGGACTACCTGACCCTGGGGTGTGGGTGGGTGGGTGTCTATGATTTTATGTTAACCAGCAATTGTGAATTTCCAGTCTGCCCCTGTTGAATTTCAGCACCGGGTCATTTTTGGGCTAGTGTAAGGACGCGGGTGGCGCTGTGGGTTAAACCACAGAGCCTAGGACTTGCAGATCAGAAGGTCGGCGGTTTAAATCCCCTTGACGGGGTGAGCTCCCGTTGCTTGGTCCCTGCTCCTGCCAACCTAGCAGTTCGAAAGCATGTCAAAGTGCAAGTAGATAAATAGGTACCACTCTGGCGGGAAGGTAAATGGTGTTTCCATGCACTGCTCTGGTTCGCCAGAAGCGGCTTTGTCATGCTGGCCACGACCCGGAAGCTGTACGCCGGCTCCCTCGGCCAATAAAGCGAGATGAGTGCCGCAACCCCAGAGTCGGCCACGACTGGATCTAATGGTCAGGGGTCCCTTTACCTTTAAGGGAATTATCACAAGTGTGGAGCTGCAGCTACGGACCTTTGCAGGGGGCAGTTGAGATGACTGCGGACAAAGAACGACTGAGACGTTGGACTCAGAACAAATTTCCCCAGCCATAAAATAGGTTATGTTTTCATTTAAAAGTGGGACCTCAGTGATCAGACCACCTCCCTTGATTGCATTAAGGCGTTTGCGAATGCTCAGTACCGGTCGCTTGTTGACTTGAGCAGCTTTTGTTCTTAAACCGTTTCCTGTCTCTGGGAGGCTGGTGGGTACTTGAGACGCCCACGACCCAAGCCGTTTTCGCTGGCTGGAAAATACTCGGGGGCGGCGAGTGGAAACGAAAGCAGCTTTGATATCCAGAGCGGTTTTTAAACGGAAGTTCAGCATACAGTTTCTTAACTTGGCGTATAGCAGTCGCCGTCCCGTTTTTTCAAAATTTCCACCCCTCTGGACCCTCCTTCCCATGTGCACAGCACTGCAAGGGATTTGGGAAGCGTGCGAAAAAGATGTCTCGTGGTACGTGCCTTGAAGATGCCCTCCCTCCCCTTCCCTGTGGCTGTTTTTTGGGGAAGATGACAGGCCGGCTCCATCAGGCCTCCTCTCCCTTCAGTCAGTAGAGCATCAAATCTCAGAATCATAGAGTTGGAAGGGGTCCCCAAAGGCCATCTAGTCGAACCCCCTGGAATGCAGGAATATCAACTGAAGCATCCAGGACATGTGGCCATCCAACCTCTGCTTAGAAACCTCCAAGGAGTCCACAACCTCTCATGGGCAGCGATAGAAATAATAATAATAATAATAATAATAATAATAATAATAATAATAATAATAATAATTATTATTATTTATACCCTGGCCAGAGCTGGGCTCACAGCGGCTAACACCAGTAAAATTACAGTAAAAACATAATAGGATAAAAAAAAAACCCAGTTTAAAATACAGGTTAAAATGCAATCTAAAATGCAGTCTCATTTAAAAAGTAGCCCATAGATCAAAACCATAAGGGGAGGGAAACATAAGGGTCAGACTGAGTCCAAACCAAAGGCCAGGCGGAACAGCTCTGTCCTGCAGGCCCTGTGGAAAGATGTCAAGTCCCGCAGGGCCCTGGTCTCTTGTGACAGAGCATTCCACCAAGTCGGGGCCAGTACTGAAAAGGCCCTGGCCCTAGTTGAGACCAATCTAACCACCTTGTGCCTCCGCAGGGCATACCAGGAGAGGCGATCCCTCTGAGAAACGAAAGCTAGGAGCTAAATGGCACCTTAAACCTGGAACATATAGGCACACTTTTTAATAACAAGAATACAAAGCTGAAAATGAATGAACTGCAGCTAAAATATTATGTTCACTTTTCACATGGTCTAGTTCAGGGGTTCCCAAACTTTTTTCAGAGAGGGCCAGATTTGATGAAGTGAACATGCGTGAGATATACTGCCACGGGGGCCAGGTTAAATCGACCGCGGGCCGGATTAGGCCCCCCAAAGCGGACTTTGGACATGCCTGGTCTAGTCCTTCCCCTGCCCACTCCCCCTAATATTCTTAAGAGGGTCTCTTCTCCAGTCTTCAGAGAGTAGCTAGAAGTGGGGAGGCAGGAAAAGCCCCTCTCCATCCTGCAGTTTTAATCTGAAATCTTAGGTGCAGTACTGTGCCCAAAGCTCGGAAACTGCTCATGATGTTCCCCGTCGCAAAATGCGCCTAGAACAATGGGAGTTTCGAACACTGTTCATGGGAGTCTATATTCCACTGTCAAACAGCTCTTAGTGTCAGCCCTTCCTGATATTGAGTCAGAATCTCCTTCCTTGTAACTTGGAACGTTGGTTGAAGTCCTGTCCTCCAGAGCAGAAGCTTGCTCCGTGGGATTTTTAATCTCAGCATCGGAGAGCCAGTGTGGCGTAGTGGTTAAAAGCGGTAGACTCGTAATCTGGTGAACCGGGTTCGCTTCCCCGCTCCTCCACAAGCAGCTGCTGGGTGACCTTGGGCCAGTCACACTTCTCTGAAGTCTCTCAGCCCCACTCACCTCACAGAGTGTTTGTTGTGGGGGAGGAAGGGAAAGGAGAATGTTAGCCGCTTTGAGACTCCTTAAAGGGAGTGAAAGGCAGGATATCAAATCCAAACTCTATCGTGGGTTGGAGTCCCACATTGGGCGAAAGATTCCTACGTTACAGCGGGTTGGACTAGATGACCCTTGGGGTCCCTTTCCAACTTCACAATTCCACGATTCTAGGACAGCAAAGGAGAGCTGAGAAGGAGAGTTCGTTCCGTCAGCTTTCCCAAAGGAGCTGCTGCATCAGGCCATCTCCTAACCCTGAACAGTAGAAGCTGGCCTTCATAAGAACAACCGGTTTAAGAATTGGTGGCCAAGTTTGATAATTCTTGTTTTGTTTAAAAATGTTAAGCTTGCAAGACTGTTTTGTTATAATTGGTTGTACACAAGCCACTTGGGGAGCCTTTCTGGCTGAAGAACGGAGTACAAATACTCAGAATAAATAAGATGGGGTTGACCAATCTCCCGAGGAAGGAATCCCCGTTTTAAGTTTCTGAGGAACGCTGTGGATCTGCCAAGAGGCTGTTTCCAAAGCCGCATTTACGATACCCAGCAAAGAGGCTGGCTCTTTGGTTGGGTTCGACCTGCGAAGAATGGGACGGGTTGGGTGGCTTGCAGCAATTATTTCGCCTTCTCCGTTTTGCCATTGGCCGAGCACCACCAGTTTGCTGCTTTGACGTTCTTTCTTTGCGGCCGTTTTTGGGCTTTTTTTCCTACGCAGAGGGTCTCGATGAAAGGATGTGGGCGGCGGAATCCTTCCTTCGCACGGAGCCCTCGGAATAAATGCTCCCTTGCATTCCTTTCTCGCCAGATGAAAACACGGATGGGGCTGACCGTGCCAAATTGCTTAATGAGATGGGAATGGAGCGGCCCAAATAAAAGGCGTTTTACTCCACCCACTCTGTTTGGAGGGCTGTGTGTGTGTTTGTCTGTTTCTCCCATACTGCCTTCATTAAAACACAGCTTTCTTCTGTGAAATTTCTGTTGAATCCGTGGACTTGGCAGTGAGAAAGCAGAACGGCCTGTAATGGAGTGAACGGGTTGGGGGTGCTAAAATCTCGTCTTGGGAAGAAATTGAAGGGTTGTATCCAATGGTAATCCTACTCGGGGCAAGTCAAATGAATGGACTTGACTACACCATGTGTGTTATACCGTAAAATCGGAAGGGACGCCAGGGGTCATCTAGTCCAACCCTCTGCGATGCAGGAATCTCAGCTAAAGCGTCCATGACAGATGGCAATCCAACCTGCTTAAAAAAAAGTTTAAAGCAGTGTCATGTCACTTTAAAGTCAGGGCTCCCCACGCCCCCCCAAATTGGGCACTGTACAGTGGTACCTCGGGTTAAGTACTTAATTCATTCCGGAGGTCCGTTCTTAACCTGAAACTGTTCTTAACCTGAAGCACCACTTTAGCTAATGAGGGCCTCCTGCTGCCGGAGCACGATTTCTGTTCTCATCCTGAAGCAAAGTTCTTAACCCGAGCTAATATTTCTGGGTTAGCAGAGTCTGTAACCTGAAGCATATGTAACCTGAAGCGTATGTAACCCGAGGTACCACTGTACTGTATTTTGCTATGTTAGGATAACCTATTCCAGTGTTACAGTTCTGTGGGTTTCCTGGGAAGAGGGATCACACTTCAGGATCACACTTCAAAACGACCTTGACAGATTAGAGAACTGGGCCAAAACAAACAAGATGAACTTTAACAGGGAGAAATGTAAAGTATTGCACTTGGGCAAAAAAAAAAATGAGAGGCACAAATACAAGATGGGGGACACCTGGCTTGAGAGCAGTACATGTGAAAAGGATCTAGGAGTCTTGGTTGACCACAAACTTGACATGAGCCAACAGTGTGACGCGGCAGCTAAAAAAGCCAATGCAATTCTGGGCTGCATCAATAGGAGTATAGCATCTAGATCAAGGGAAGTAATAGTGCCACTGTATTCTGCTCTGGTCAGACCTCACCCGGAGTACTGTGTCCAGTTCTGGGCACCACAGTTCAAGAAGGACACTGACAAACTGGAACGTGTCCAGAGGAGGGCAACCAAAATGGTCAAAGGCCTGGAAACGATGCCTTATGAGGAACGTCTAAGGGAGCTGGGCATGTTTAGCCTGGAGAAGAGGAGGTTAAGGGGTGATATGATAGCCATGTTCAAATATATAAAAGGATGTCATATAGAGGAGGGAGAAAGGTTGTTTTCTGCTGCTCCAGAGAAGCGGACACGGAGCAATGGATCCAAACTACAAGAAAGAAGATTCCACCTAAACATTAGGAAGAACTTCCTGACAGTAAGAGCTGTTCGACAGTGGAATTTGCTGCCAAGGAGTGTGGTGGAGTCTTCGTCTTTGGAGGTCTTTAAGCAGAGGCTTGACAACCATATGTCAGGAGTGCTCTGATGGTGTTTCCTGCTTGGCAGGGGGTTGGACTCGATGGCCCTTGTGGTCTATTCCAACTCTATGATTCTAGGGGTTACTTGTTAAACCACTCTGGGAATTGCAGCCCTAAAAACACTCAGCACCCGCAGCAAACTACAATTCCCAGGATTCTTTGGCGGAAGCCGTGACAGTGGTACAGTACAGACGGTGCCTTGGTCATGTCTCCTAATTTCAGTGGGACTACTCTGGGTAGGACTAACATTAGAGAAAATGCTGTAGGTCCACTTAGCTGGATCCAACCCTTGTTACACAGGGGTGAATGTGGAATTCGTTTTTGGCGTAAAACTGGGCATCTCTGAACACCGTGCCATCCATTTGTGTTATAGTACGACTCGTGCAACACGTTGGCGACTAATATACACACCATAATTACCAAAATAATTATTACATTCTTTATCAATCTTCTGAGAAAAATGCAAAACCTTATGCAAAGCTAGAGACATGCGAACTACCCAACCTAAGATGAACTTATGATGTTTTGATTTCAGTGGATTTTTCAAGGGCTTATCCATTTGTGTTACGGCTTTCTGTTTTGTTAAACAAAAACGAAGAGCTGAAGTTCCCAGTCCTTAAGATTTTGGGAAATATGTTTAGGCTCCAGCCTGCAGGAAATTGAACAGGGCCCCCGAAGTGGCGCTTCAGAACTCAGCTGAGCTCCTTGTTCCTGATCCCCTTCCCAAAGAATGGTAGGACAAAGTATGTTTTTTTGCTATGATGAAAATCTATCTCATCCTGGGAGTGGGGGCATAGGCATTGAGTGGGCTGGCATAGGGTTTGGCTCCCTCGGCTGTATGCAAGAGTCCAAACTGGCTGTGACGACGCAGGTGGTTGAATGCATTTCTTCAATAAGGTAAAGGTAAAGGGACCCCTGACCATTAGGTCCAGTCGTGACCAACTCTGGGGTTGCGGTGCTCATCTCGCTTTATTGGCCGAGGGAGCCGGTGTTTGTCCGCAGACAGCTTCCGGGTCATGTGGCCAGTATGACTAAGCCGCTTCTGGTGAACCAGAGCAGCGCACGGAAACGCCGTTTACCTTCCCGCTGGAGCGGTACCTATTTATCTACTTGCACTTTGTGCTTTCGAACTGCTAGGTTGGCAGGAGCTGGGACCGAACAACGGGAGCTCACCCCGTTGCAGGGATTCGAACTGCCGACCTTCTGATCAGCAAGTCCTAGGCTCTGTGGTTTAACCCACAGCGCCACCTGCGTCCCCATTTCTTCAAATATATATATATATATGATTATTTTACACCAGGGCTTGTTTCCCATTGAGGCAGCTGGTTTGGCCACTGTGAAAGCAGGAGGCTGGACTGAGATGGGCTTGATCCAGCAGCAAGGGTCTTCAGGGTGCCCACTTTCCTCTTCACAACAATCCTGCGTGGTAGACTTAAGCTGGGAGACGCTGACCAGCCCCCAAACATCCCTGGGAGTTTTCCAAATGGCCAAGGAAGGGTTTTGGCAGCGTGTCCTGCCTGCTGCTCCTCTGCACAGGCCGTCCTGTCCTCCTCCTGCACTCTCCTAGGTCGTCTGCCGCACAATCAGATACGTGCCTTGTTTGGCTTGCAATGTTCCAGTTCGTGTACTCTCTGGCGCGTCCTGGCCTTGGGGCAGATGCTGTTCCTGCCGTCCCTGGCTTTTCGGCTGCTCTCGCCTCTGCAAGCAGGATCTGTGCTGATCCCCTTTGCCTTTGCAATCTGCTCGTTTTCCAGCTTCCCTTTGAACGAAATCCCCTCTGATTTTTAATCCTTTAATGCTGTTTGCAAAACCGCGGTTTGAGCACGTTTCTGCGAGGTTCCTCCCCCCCTCCTTTATATAAAGGTCTGCCTGGGTGGGGAACCTCAGGCCCAGTGAGCCAAGGGCGGCCCTCCAAGCCTTTCTATCTGGCCCTTGGAATATTTCCCAGGCCACACCCCTCTTCCCAAGCCACGCCCCTCACTGGCCCTGCTTCCTATCTCAAAGTGTGTTTGCCTGGCAAGAAGGTGTCCTCAAAATCTGGTCTTACCTCTTGTACAGAAAAGTAAGTTTTTTTCCCGTGCCAAAATGCATCACTTTACACTTGTTGAAGGCATCTCTGATGAAGGAACAGAAAGCAATAGTGCCTAAAGGGTGATGTGGCTTCCTATGTGGGCGGACTTTGACATTTCAGTTTCACTCTGCCTTATACAGTGGTACCTCGGGTTAAGTACTTAATTCGTTCCGGAGGTCCGTTCTTAACCTGAAACTGTTCTTAACCTGAAGCACCACTTTAGCTAATGGGGCCTCCTGCTGCCGCCGGAGCATGATTTCTGTTCTCATCCTGAAGCAAAGTTCTTAACCCGAGGCACTATTTCTGGGTTAGCGGAGTCTGTAACCTGAAGTGTCTGTAACCTGAAGCATATGTAACCCGAGGTACCACTGTATTTATCTATATGTATCTACAAGCGATACAGAACAACAGCCACAGTGCTCTGTATGGTGCCCTCGTGATGTGAGACTACAACTCCCATCAGCGCCTTCAGGATCTTCAGGGATAAGTGTTGTAGTTCGGCAACACCTGGAGCTCACCTTATTGGCAATACCAGCTTTAAAGTAATATTTGTGAGCCACCCCAAAAACTCTCGAAAAAGCGAACTCCAAAACTTGGTGATACTTCTGAAGCCGGATGTTGCACCTTTCTGTTCCCTTTTTTAAAAAAATAGCTTGTGACACTGATTTGTCCTAATATAGGTATTGCCCACCTGTGGATTTAGGTAAGTTAAAGTGTCTAGAATTGCAGCCAGTGTTAGAAACTCAGATATATAAGGTAGGCACCAAATCGCACCTTAGCTCTAGGTTACAGTTGTCACAACGGAATGTTTATTTGCCAGACGGGATGGACTAGATGTCACTGGGATCACTTATAATGCAACACTGCTTGAATATAGCCTGCTCTTACATTTCATTTGTCCCAGCATGCAAAAAAAAAAAAAAAAAAAAAAGCAGCACACACAATGGAAATGGAATTAACTATGGACTAAGGCAGAGGTTTTTAAACTGTGGTCGCCAACCTGGCGCCCAAAAATCTTCATGTAATTGCAACTGGACTCTCCCGTGCCAGTAGCGAAACCCGTCTGCGGAATTTCAAATACCCATTGCAGCCTGTCTCTCTTTATAAGTCTCCACTTGTTGTTTGGGCCTTGTTTCGTTAGATGGGTATAAAGATGTGGGAAAAAAGAAAACAAAACCAATTATTTAAGAAAAACGCACTTTGCACATGCTCAGCGGTTATTTCTTTGAACTAGACCTCACGAATGTAATCAGTGATAATAATTTATATACCGCTTACATGCCCCAAGGAGCTTCTAAATCGGCTTACGGGTTTAAAATCAATACCATTACGTTTCTAACCCCGCACCAAATTAAAGTATGCGCCAGTCTCCCAAAGCCTAGTCCGCGCAGGGCGCGGCGGGAGAGGTAGTTCCCGCTGCCCCTGCTTGGGCCGGCGCCTTATGGACGAAAGGACTCCACCTCCCGTCGTCCCTTGCGGCGGAGCGTTCTCACCCCTCTCATTGCCCGCGCGGGGCGCGCCGGGAGCCGTAGTCTCGCCGCCGTCCCTCGGCCGCGCGCGGCGCATGTCGGCGAGGCAAGTAAACAAACTCGCTTTCCCGTCGTGCCCCGCGGCCGAGCTCACAGAGGGAGGGAAGGCCGCGGCCCCGCCGCTCCTCTCACGGGCCAGGGAGGGTTGTGAGGAGGAGGAGGCGGCGGCGGCGGACCAAGATGGCGGCGTCGGGCTCCGGGGCCGCGGCGGCGGCGGCTGCGGGAGCCGGACCGGGCTCCTCCTCGTCGTCGTCGGGCGGCGCTGCGGCCGCGGGGGGCGTCGTGGCTGCGTCGGCCGCGGCAGCCGCCGCCGCGGCGTCCAACCCCCGCAAGTTCAGCGAGAAGATCGCGCTGCAGAAGCAGCGGCAGGCCGAGGAGACGGCGGCCTTCGAGGAGGTGATGATGGAGCTGGGCACCACACGGGTAAGGAGGACGAGGACGAGGAGGGAGGACGGGACGGGGCGCGGGGAAGGCGAGGGCGAAAGGCCGCCTCGCCGCCCGCCTGCCCCTCAGCCGGTCCGTCCCTGAGGGGGCGCTGCGGAGGAATGGGGGAACCGACTTCCGGTGAGGGGTACATATACGGGGGTAGCGACATCCGGTCTTGGGGGGGGGGAAGAACGGGGTGGGAAGAGAGCCAATGACGGGGCGCCGACTTGGGAAGGGGAGGGCGTGGATTGGTTGAGGTCCTGGGGTGCAGCATCAGTAAAGGATGGGTGGGGGGGAACCCGGGTGGTGGGGATCCAATGGCAGAGTTGGATGGCGTGGATTGGACTAGGCGGGTGTGAGGTCATGGGGGGCATCCTCAGTTGAAGATGGGCGTGTGAGATAAGGTGGTGGTGATGACGTTGGGTCTCTTGGAGGAAGAGATGTTGAGTCTTAAATGCTTAAATGGGTGAAAGGGAGAGGTAGTGGGGGGGCTTGTCTTGGGGTCATGGGGGGTCATAAGGGGAGGGGGTGCTGAGAGAGGTCATGGGAGCGCCTTAGGGAAGATGGTGGCTGATGTAAGGATGTGAATTGACGGACACACTCTGTTCAGTGCTGTCTTATTTATCTATTTTCTAATAGATAAATGAGAGGGACGCGGGTGGCGCTGTGGGTTAAATCTAGGGCTTGCCGATCAGAAGGTCGGCGGTTCGAATTCCCGCGACGGGGTGAGCTCCCGTTGCTCGGTCCCTGCTCCTGCCAACCTAGCAGTTCGAAAGCACACCAGTACAAATAGATAAATAGGTACCATTCCTGCGGGAAGGTAAACGGCGTTTCCGTGCGCTGCTCTGGTTCGCCAGAAGCGGCTTAGTCATGCTGGCCACATGACCTGGAAGCTGTACGCAGGCTCCCTTGGCCAATAAAGCGAGATGAGCGCCGGAACCCCAGAGTCGATCACGACTGGACCTAATGGTCAGGGGTCCTCTTTACCTTTTTAAAAGATAAATACGTGGGTCTCTTCCTCCACAAAAACCCTGTGAGTTAGGTTAGGCTGAGAGGCAGTGACAGGCCCAAAATGACACAGTGAGCTTCATGGCCAAGTAGGTATTCGAACCCTGGTCTCCCACGTCCTAGTCTAACCCCTGCACCAAACTCCTTGCCTCAGGTCCACCAACGGCATGCAACCCACCCACCCCCAGGAAGGTTACCCACTATATTTCTTATAGTATATTCTCTTGCATTACAATTTGAATTCTGTGGAATTCTCCAGTTCATTGCCCAATCGATGGAGTTCTGTGGAATTCAAATTGCAATTCGATAAAATTCATATGAAATACTATTAAGGAATCCTCCAGCATCCAGCATAGCAGATTACGATTGCCACAACAGGCAGGAAAACCATTAAGTGGTCTGCTGAGACCCTGAGCCATTTTTAAGTGGTCTGCTGGGATGAAATGTTTGGGAATTGCTGGCTTAGGATGTAAATGGCTTGAGAGTTGGCTGCGAATGAATCAGGTCATGGAGGGACCTTATCTAGGGGTATGGTCTTGTGTATTTGAGGTGGGCGTCATTAGTGGGCTACTGCAATGTAGGGGATTTGTGGAAGAGTAGTATTCTCAGGGCTGAGGGTTCCCATTTCCCCCAAGATCAATGTTAGAACTGATGAGACCATTGTGGAGGCACGCTGTTTAGGGAAGGGGGGTGGTCATTGAAACACTTGCATAAGGAAAAGCAAGGGAGAAGGAGAAGTAGAGAATAGGGAGAGTTTGGGCTGAATGGGTAATGTCATGGGGCACTCCATAGAGGAGGAATCTGGGGGAGGGATGTACTGTAATAGGGGAGGTGGGCTTGATGGGGACACCGCTGTGTTTTACAGTATAGAATGCTTAACTGCTGAAATCAGCTACAGATTTTGATGAGCATCAGTGTAAATCTTCCCCACAGACTGGAACATAGGAAGCTGCCATCTACTGAATCCGACCATTGATAAATCTTGCTTAGTGTTGTCTACCCTGCCTGGTAGCAGCTGCCCAGGATTTCAAGTAGAGTTCTCTCCCAGTCTTACCTGGAGATGCCAGAGATTGAACCTGCAAAGCAGATGTCCCTTCCCTTGGATAGGGCAAACTGGTCTATCTAACATGGGCAGAGAGATATAAAGTGTGCACAGGTGTATTAACCATGAATTGCCATTCACGGAGGGATGAGGTCGTCAGATCTAAGCAGCATAGTGAGAACAAGCTTCAGGCCTCGCTGGCAGAAAAGGGACTTGATGCCAGTATCTCTGGGTTACTCAGAAATCTCTCCCGTCCTCAGTCTTTTAACAACTGAATATCCTAAGCTGAACATGTCAAAAGTGGCTCTTATACATTGAGTGGAGACTCTCTGGTCTTCTGGATACTGCCTCATCAGCCCCACCCAGTATGGCCGACAGGCAGGACTGATGGGAGTTGTAGTCCAGCAATATCAGGGCGGCAGGTTCCTCCACCCCCTCTCTAACAGAAATCCTCTTGCTTGAGTTTTCTCCTAGCATTGTTTTTGGGTTTCCAGGAATGAGGCTGTCCTGAAAGACTTGCTGAGGTCGTTGGTTCATTCTTTTATGTCCCTGCGTGATTCTCTCCCTGATTGTGATTAGGGCCTTGAAATGTGGTGAACATCTGGAGATACATAACCAACTAGGAAACATTATTTCGACTATTGGCTTTTTTTTAAAAAAAGTTTTGCTTTGAACGATGCTTGGGGAGTATGCTGATAAAGTCGTCGTCTTCTCTCTGGCTTCTGCAGGGCTCGAGGCAAAATGTTGGGCAGGTCCCCCCCTCTTCTTTTCATTCCGCAGATCTGGAACAATCTCCCACGGGAAAGAGGGGGAAAGTCTGCTCCCCGGAGATGGTTAAAATTAGATTGGGCAAAGGATGAGAAAACGCAAGAACAGCGGCCTGGCCTCGGCGGGGGTGGAGGGGCACATTGGATGCGGCTGTCTTGGCAAGTTGAGTTGGTATCACTTGCCAAGGTTGGGTCAGGCTGGAGCCCTGGTGGATTTCTGTGCCCGGAGTCCACCTGGAGTGTGTATTACGCACCCTCGGATCTGTACAGATTTGGGGACTTGAGAGTGGCACTCAGGAAGTGCTTCTCTGTTTCCAGCGAAGGCTTTGCCATGTTAGATCAAGCCTGGAAGGCCACACCTGCACCATCCATTTAAAACACTACGATACCACTTTAAACAGCCATGGCTTCCCGCAAAGGATCCTGGGAGCTGTAGTTTATCAAGAATTCTGAGAGTTGTTAGGAGACACCCCACCCCCAGTTCTCCTCAAGAGCTACAATTTCGAAAGTGGGTCAACAATCAATCCCTGTTCCCAGGGAATGGTGGGAATTGTAGCTCTAGGAGGGAAATGGGGAGTGTCTGCTAATGACTCTTGGCACCCTTAGCAAACTACAGTTCCCAGGATTCTTCATCCTTTCGACTTAGGGTGACTTCCCAGCGTTTGGCCCCTAGGTTGGAGGATCCACTGAGAACATCACTGGACAGGTCAGAGGGAGAAATGGAAAACTCTTTGGGAGGCCTGCCTGAGCTGTCCAGACACCTGAGAATTAATTTAGATGGATTGTTTTTCTCCATTGTGTAGGAGCTTGTTATAATTTACATAGGGTTGTATCCAGCATTACATCTGCGCAGAGTAAGGCCACTGAAATGAAGACATGAACAGACATGACTAACTTTGCTCCATTGATTTCAGTTGGTTTTCCCTGAGTGGAAATTAATTGGATTCAGCCCACTCTTTTTCATAATGACATCCCACATATATGCGAAGTTTGTTTGACTTCTGCCGAACCACATTTGTGTGAATCGAAATGGTGTGATTGACAAGCTGGAACATGTGCAGAGGAGGGTGACCAAGATGATCAAGGGTCTGGAAACCAAGTCTTATGAGGAACGGTTGAGGGAATTGGGTATGTTTAGTCTGGCAAAGAGGAGATATGATAGCCATTTTCAAATATCTCAAGGGCTGCCACATGGAAGATGGAGAAAGCTTATTTTCCTCCACTCCGGAGGGTAGGACCCAAACCAATGGCTTCAAGTTACAAGAAAGGAGAATCCAAGTGCGCCATCAGGAAGCACTTTCTGACCGTCAGAGCTGTTTGACAGTTGAATGGACTCCCTCGTGAGGTGGTGGGCTCTCCTTCCTTGGAGGTTTTTGAGCAGAGGTGGGATGGCCGTCTGTGATAGATGCTTTAGTAGAGACATTGCAGGAAGTTGGACTAGATAACCCTTTGGGTCCCTTCCAACTCTACAATTCCATGAAGTGTGCATGTGTTATGGGGAAGGGAGGTGAATCAGTAAACTTTGACATGGAAGAGATGTCCTTTCCCCTAACAGCAGACGTCTGTTGGCTTCTGCCAAGGTCTTTGAGATATCAACAGCTGCTCCTCCCCTTTCATCATCTCGGACCTTTTTGCATGCCTAGCAATCCACAAAAAGGAAACATTTTTTTGAAGGCTTCCATGCTTAAAATGCCCCGAAGCAAAGTTGTTGAGAATTAATAAGAACATAAGAAGAGGGTCTGCTGGTCCATCACCCGGCATTCTCTCAGAGGCCAACCAGAAGCCCAGAACCAGGATTTGAGCACAAGACCCCTCTACCCTCCTGTGGTTTCCAGCAACTGGTACTCAGAAGCATTGCTGTGGAGGCAGAGCACAGTTATCCTGGCTAGCAGCCATCGATAGCCCTGCTAACTATAAATTTGTCTAATCCATAGTTCCAGCCTTCCTGAACCAGACTTGCAAATATGTCTGCGGAAGTTAGTAGCCTGGAACAACACTGACTGGTCCACCTGTTAACATGCTAGTCGCTGGTGTCAAATCAGTGGCCTGAAGTAGGGGATGGATAAACCCAACTATCTCCCAAGGTTATGAAAGTTCTTCCTTGGCTATATATTCATCCCAGGTGACCAAGCAAGGTACGGTTTAGAAGCCTGCCTTGATCATGGGTCCTTTCTGCACTCGAACAAATGAAACCCTCAATGCCTAGAAACTTGAAGCTGGCAATATTTACTCAGCCCTTTGCTCTCTTTTGCCCAAAACTTGGCGTATTCCCTTAAGAAGGATGTGGATAGCTGGGAATCTTAAGACCTCTTTCCGGTTTTGCTCCTTAGCATCCCTTTAGATATCTCTGTGCAGTCACGAGGTCTAGTGACTTTATTTTTGCATAGAACACGAAATCTCCCTTCCGTGGAATCCGACTCCTGTGTCTGCTGCCGCACGCCCCGATTCGAAAAGGGGGGTGACGTCACCTCACTGCTTCGGGGCGGTGTTGATGCGCTCCCCTGTTTGCGCAAGAAACGGCTGGTTAATTTTCACCCGACGGCAGGCCGGCAGGTTGGTTAGGCTGCGAATTCTATACCTCGAGGGGACGTGCTCAGGTGTTTTCCCTCAAACCAGTCCTTCCAGAAAGGCTTGTGATACGCAGGATCCCCTAGGTAGATAAAACGAAGCAGAGATCCATCCTCAGGGCTCCAAAAGCAACCCACCCTACGGCAAAACAGGCCAGATGCCAGTTAGCTAGTTCAGATTTGCCTCCCTCTTGTTGGGTGAGAGGTGGATTTACGAGCCAGTTAAATGTTGCACCGTGACGTGCAGAGAACTTCGAACACATAAGCACAGTCTCTTAAGCGCTAACCTGGACCTGCTTCGTGGGATATATAGGTAAAGGTAAAGTGACCCCTGACCATTAGGTCCAGTCGTGGCCGACTCTGGGGTTGCGGCGCTCATCTCGCTTTATTGGCCAAGGGAGCCGGTGTACAGCTTCTGGGTCATGTGGCCAGCATGACTAAGCCGCTTCTGGCGAACCAGAACATCGCACGGAAACCCCGTTTACCTTCCTGCTGGAGTGGTACCTATTTATCTATTTGTACTGGTGTGCTTTCGAACTGCTAGGTTGGCAGGAGCAGGGACCGAGCAACGGGAGCTCACCCCGTTGCGGGGCTTCGAACTGCCAACCTTCAGATTGGCAAGCCCTAGGTTCTGTGGTTTAACCCCCAGCGCCACCCGCATCCCATTGATATACAGTATAGTGTGATCCAAGGAGCTGCTTTGTATTGACTCAGAGCATTGCTCCATCTTGCTATCTAGAGATGCACCTAAACGTTGCTGGACTGAAACCCCCACTGTCATCATCCCTGATCATTGGCCATGCTAGCAGGGAATAATGGCAGTTGGCTGCTCCAACCTGGAAGATCTCAGGTTCTCCTTCCTTTTGCCAACACTGCCTGGCAGCGACTGACCACAGTTTCAGGCAGGAGTCTTTCCTATCTGGAGATGCTGGGTCAGTGTTAGAAACTCAAGATATAGAAGCCAGGGGCCAAGTGGCTCCTTAGACCAAGGTTGCAGCCGCCATAACAGAATCCTCCAGCCAGGCACAGAAGAGGCGTCACTGCAGGGCAAATCCACTGGTCGAAGGCCTGTGTAGTGGAGGGGCGTGGCTTGTGGAGAGGGGGCGTGGCTTGTGGAGAGGGGGTGTGGCAAGGGGAGGAGACACCTGTAGGGAAAGTCTTGAGGGCTGGAGAGTGAAGCCTGGAAGGCCGCATCCTGTCCCTGGGACTGAGGTTCCATGCCCTTTGCGTAGACAATACAGTGGTACCTTGGTTCCCGAACAAATCAGCTACCGAAGGCCAGAAACCTGGAAGTGAGTGTTCCGGTTTGAGAATGTTTTTCGGAAGCCGAACGTCTGACACTGCTTCCGCGGCTTCCAATTGAGTGCAGGAAACTCCTGCAGCCAATCGGAGGCCGCACATTGGTGGTTTTCAAACCATTTTGAGTGTCAAACCGACTCCTGGAACGGATTAAGTTTGAGAACCAAGGTACCGCTGTACTGATCTACACCGACCAAAGATCTGATCTTGCTTTGGACAACTTCCTGTGTTTATACGTTCCATTTCCCTTTGTGGACAGTGTGGAGTTCCCTCCCCGCTTTAGCTGAGCCTGCAGATTTGAAGCAAGGCTTCCTGGTTGGAGGGTGCGATTCTGGCTGGCACGAGCCTCCCCACCACCTCTCCTCTAGAGGGTACCTTCATATGTGCTGAGAAAAACTCCAGGTTAGGAAACGGGAGATTCTTTCCGTTCTTGCACAAGTTGAAGGCGATCCTAAATGTCACCTGCATAACATCAATAGCGACGAAGTGGTCCTAGTTACAGGTGGCTCATTTTAAAGCACTGCTTTTTAGCTTTAAAGCGGAGGTGTGGAAATCCATGTTCCTACAGCTGCTGCTAAAGTCCAGCTTCCATCAACCCCAGGCAGCAGGACAAGTGGTTGGTGCTGATAGGAGCTGTAGTCCAACTGGACATGGAAAGCTACAAATTCCCGCTCTTGCTTTAAAGCCCAATATGGCCCGGATCCAGGATAACTTGAGGTGTGCCAGCTCCCCATATATGACTAAGGTAAAGGTAAAGGGACCCCTGACCATTAGGTCCAGTTGTGGCCGACTCTGGGATTGCGACGCTCATCTTGCTTTAATGGCCGAGGGAGCCGGCGTACAGCTTCCAGGTCATGTGGCCAGCATGACTAAGCTGCTTCTGGCAAACCAGAGCAGTGCACAGAAACACCATTTACCTTCCCGCTGGAGCGGTACCTATTTATCTACTTGCAATGGTGTGCTTTCGAACTGCTAGGTTGGCAGGAGCAGGGACCAAGCAACGGGAGCTCACCCCGTCGCGGGGATTCGAACCGCCGACCTTCTGATCGGCAAGCCCTAGGCTCTGTGGTTTAACCCACAGCGCCACCCGCGTCCCATTCCATATATGACTACAGTGGGCCAATTAGGAGTCTCTGTTTCAGGTTCTGGCAGTGGGAGAAGCAAGTGCTGGTGAAGGCTGCCAGGAATCGTAGCCCAAAGCATCAGGTCACCCTGGTCATATATGGGATGGCTTAGTTGGTAGAGCACGAGACTCTTAATCTCAGGGCAATGGGTTCGAGATGGGCAAAATATTTCTGCATTGCAGTGGGTTGGACTAGATGACCCTCAGGGTCCTTTCCAAGTCTACAGTTCAATGATTCTATCTGTGCCCATGTGTCTGGAGGCTGTTGGGAGCTGCAGTCCCCACAATGTGTGGAGAAGGTCCCCACCTTCTGCTGATAATAAGAATAAGAATAAGAATAAGAATAAGTTTAATATTTATACCCTGCTCATCTGGTTGAGTTTCCCCAGCCACTCTGGGCGGCTCCCAATCGAGTATTAAAAACAATACAGCATTAAATATTAAAAACTTCCCTAAACAGGGCTGCCTTCAGGTATCTTTTAAAGATAAGATAGCTGCTTATTTCCTTGACATCTGATGGGAGGGTGTTCCACAGGGCGGGTGCCACTACCGAGAAGGCCCTCTGTCTGGTTCCCTGTAACCTCGCTTCTCACAATGAGGGAACCGCCAGAAGGCCCTCAGCGCTGGATCTCAGGCTTGAACGATGGGGGTGGAGACGCTCCTTCAGGACCGAGGCCGTAGTGGGAAGCTGCCCCACCTGTTGGGAATGTTGCAACAGCAGATTCCCTGCATTGGTGTTGGGCTAGAATGAATGACCTTCAGCCAGGACTCCTTCCAACTTGATGATTCAATAATAAATGTAAAACTGGGTCGGAACAAGGGTTCATCTAGCTTAGCGTGAAAGTACCGGTTAGCCCCTGTGTGCCGTGTCTCTGCCATCTGCTCACTCTGAGGTATACTGCTCCTGGGCATTCAGGTTCCATTTAGCTACTAGCTGCCCCTCTTTCCTCCCATTATATTGTCCAGCCCATTTCCTTTTAACGAGAGGGAGGTTTGGAGAGTAGCAACAAGGGTGGGAGGGGGCTGTTCAGTTTTGGCATACTCTTCCCAGTGAGATTCACTAGGGCACCATCATTAAGACTTATTTCAGCCCCAGGCAGAAATATCTCTTTTCTTCCAGGCATTTTGATTTGTGATCATTTTGCTGGCTGTCTACAGCATGTGTTTGCCGCTGACCTTTTATTATTGTGTCTGCCATGTAGTTTATTTCGCGGCTTCTCTCGCAAATCCCCCGATCTTTCAGAGTGGCTTTATGCCAGGCGTGGGGAAAACCCTGGCCCTCCCTCCGGAGGTGACTGCACTACAACTCCCAGCATCCCTGGCTGTTGGGCCATGCTGGCTGCTGGGAGTTGTAGTCCAGCAACATCTGGAGGGCTTTTTAAGAACTTGGAAGCCTCTTGAAGAACTCTGCATGGCGAGTAATAATAAATCAGAGCACCAGTTAAATCACCTTTCTTCCAATGGATTCCATTCCTTTCTTTGTTACTGCCTGAGATTTATACCATGGGTTTGCCCTACGAGTGGTAAAAGATCTGTGGGTCCTTCTGACGTTCCTTTTCCTCCGCCACAACCCCAAAATCAAACTCTGTGCTTAATCTAAATTACGCAGATTGAGGGCGCCTTTGCATAGGATCCGTCAACTTTCTGTAGACTGTCCTGCAAGCACTCTGGGCTGTCTGATGATGGAATGTGATGGTGAAAGTTGGGAAATGTGGAGGGGACGGTTAGATGGTCAACATGATAAGTTTGGAGAGGGAGGGAGAAGAGGCAGGAACGAGTCGCTCCCTGCTCTCAGAAGGCTCCCTCTGCTATCTTATAAAGTCTGTGCCCTCCATGTATTGGCTGAGTGGATCAGAAGCAAAAGTGGGCAGCCATGTTGATGATAATAGTCTAGTTTCTTGCACACCCCTCTATGCCTTCATGCCAGTGAGAGACATGGTCCGAGTTCTAGGACACATCCCAGCCAGGCCAAGCTCAAGGCGCGTGCGAAGCAGGGCTGGTGATGAGGGGTGTGGCCTGAGGAGAGTCCTGAGGGCCAGAGAGAGAGAGGTGTGGAAGGCCGCATAAGAAGGGCCTGCTGGATCAGAACCAACGGCCCGTCTAGTCCAGCATCCTGATCTTACCAGTGTTAGAAACTCAGATATATAAGCTGTTAGCCAAGGAATGAATCTGTGGTAGCCGAAATCACAATACAGTCATACCTCGGGTTACAGTCGCTTCAGGTTGCGTCTTTTCGGGTTGCGGACTGCCGAAACCCGGAAGTACCGGAACAGGTTGCTTCAGGTTTCAGCGGCCGCACATGCACAGAAGCACTAAATCACGCTTTGCGCATACACAGAAGCACTGAATCGCAACCTGCACGTGCGCAGACACGGGTTGCGAATGCTGCGGGTTGCAAACGTGCATCCCATGTGGATCACGTTCACAACCCGAACGTCCACTGTACGTACTTATCTTTCTCTCTCGCACAGCACGGGGTGGCAGTTTTACTCTTGAGTCGTCAGCCAGCTGACTTGCACGGCAGCAATTTTGCTTGCACGGCAGCAATTTTAGTCTTGCGCTGCAGTACACAGCCAGGTGGTGCAGATGTCGATCGCAGTACCTGCAGCAAGACATTTCAAATTGGTTGCAAGTAGACCATTCCCAGTCACAAAGCACACCTGACTACTGGTAAATTCGGAACACTGGTTCCTACAGTAGCCAGACACCATATCCCGGCAGGGATGTCACAAGCAGGACCCGGGCACAAGGGCAACTCTCCCCACTTGGGGTTTCCAACACCCACCACCATGGAACTTACTTGACTCTTGGCTCAGCTACCCGAAGGGAAATTGGAGAGATTTCTCTCCCACCGCCCCCATTACTAGAATTTGCAGAGCGAAGGTTGTGGGGTGACCTCAACGCACCACAACAAGACTGCAGTTGCAAGATTAGAGGGCTTTTAAGGAAGGGATCGGAACAACTTCATGCTTAAACTATTGCCCTGGCTGCCCACATTTTACCGTGTTTGTATTGCAGAGCCACTGGGAGAACAGGATGTTGGACTCAATGGGCCCTTGGTCTCTTCCAATAGGTTTCTTCCTAGATTCTTATGTGTGTGTGTTATTGAGGGGTGATGGCGGCTTAGATGAGGCCCCCAAAACCCGGTTCTAGTGCAGGGAGGGGTTTACTTCTCCGGGGAAGTTGCGGCATCTACTGTCTTTATGAAGTTCATTTTTATCACCCATTTGAAATTCATTTATTTTTATTTAGCTTATAAAATTTTAGGCTGGTTAATTGTTTAAAAAGAAAACCCTAAAAGTGGTTTACAAAAAGAATAAAACTGTAAGTAAAGATGGTAGTTAAACAGTTCATAAAGACAGTAGTTAAACATAGCTGTTTAAAACATTTTTTTTAAAAATTAAGATCGGCGAGAAGCGAAAAGCAGATTTAAACACGTGAATGTTTTACATAGAGCGCTCCGATCTCTATCTTCCTATGTGCGTAATGTGTATCCATTATATCTGTCTATCTATCTGTTTATTGATTAAGTGGTATATAAACCTTGCTGAATAGGAATAAATAAATGTTCTGGCACTGAAATGGCTTTTTTCCTTTTTGCTTGAATCGCCGATTTAGCTCCAGGCCCAGAAGCTGCGTTTGGCGCATAGTCGAGGCCCGTACTATGGCGGCTCTTTACCCAACGTCAACCAGATTGGGAGCGGCACCTCTGAGTTTCAGGTAACTGGGGACACAGGCCTTGCAAAGGTCCTGGGCTGCTCTTCCTCTGGCAGAGGCTTCTTTCCCGAATTTGGTTCTCTTTCCACAATGTGACTGAGCCTTAGATAAATGAGGGCAGAATTGGGTCCAACTGTCTGCCCCCCCTGAAAGCTTTCCTGTGCTCTTGAATAGCCAGGGGGCCAGTTGGAAACCTAACAGGTGATGTTTCCCCCATCTCTGAGCTGGACCTGTTGAATTAGTGGCTCAGACAGTTGCACTACACAACCCTGCTGTGAAGTGGATCTGGTTTTTCTATGGTGTCCCCAGCAGAAGGGGGGGGGTAGTAAAGGGAGGATTTGATTAACCCTGAAGTTGTAAAATCTCCTTTCCGACCTATCTATAGGAGTCTGCGTGATTTTCCACGCCCTCCTGGCTATAGGGAACAGTCTCTGCTTTGGATCAGAACTGAGGTGGGTGGGGGCTGGGAAATATTTGAAATTCCGAGGCGCTGGCATTTAATTTTTGACATACCAGCCCTCTAAGAGCAGGCTGATAAACATCATAAATCGGAAGGAGGGTTGGCTGGTGCCTAGTTGTGTGGGTGTGTGGGGTTTTCCCCTGATCAGTCCCTCTCGAAGGGTTGGGCCACCCACCGTTGCCTGTGTGTGGTATGGTGTTGTTCTCACTTACCTTTCCCCTCTGTCTAGGAGGACGCTCTACGCTCCAGAAAAAAGGAGTATTAAATGGGAGATGCTGTTAGAATGGGCAGGGGTGTATGACTGAGCATCTGCCAATAATAATACAGTGGTACCTCTGGTTACGAACTTAATTCGTTCCGGAGGTCCGTTCCTAACCTGAAACTGTTCTTAAACTGAAGCACCACTTTAGCTAATGGGGCCTCCTGCCTCCGCTGCGCTATTTCTGTTCTAATCCTGAAGCAAAGTTCTTAACCTGAGGTACTATTTCCGGGTTAGCGGAGTCTGTAACCTGAAGCACCTGTAACCTGAAGCATCTGTAACCCGAGGTACCACTGTAGTAATAATAATAATAATAATAATAATAATAATAATAATAATAATAATAATAATAATTTGATTTATACACCGCCCTCCCTGGCCAGGACAGGGCTCAGGGCGGCTAACATCAAAATATGTAATACGTTAAAAACATAAAAGTCAAACAAACAATTAAAATACAGCTTAAAATCAGTTTAAGATCAAAATAAAATCAGATGGCAACCCATGAATTATAACTATGGAGGTTGGGGACATTAAGTGATCTTACAATGCTGATCAAAACCTCTAAGAACTGGAACGTAGGGACCAGCCTTTATATTAAGGCAGACCATCTAACTCAGTACAGTGGTACCTCGGGTTACAGACACTTCAGGTTACAGACGCTTCAGGTTACAGACTCCGCTAACCCAGAAATAGTACCTCGGGTTAAGAACTTTGCTTCAGGATGAGAACAGAAATCACGTAGTGGTGGCACTGCAGCAGCAGCAGGAGGCCCCATTAGCTAAAGCGGTGCTTCAGGTTAAGAACAGTTTCAGGTTAAGTACAGACCTCCGGAACGAATTAAATTCTTAACCCAAGGTACCACTGTATTTGAACTGCGACCCCCGTCAATTTTTTGGGGGGAGGGGGCAAAGACCCCTTGGGCCCTAGGAACTGGCTCCTATGATTCAGTGCCCCATACCTGTGTTTCCCCATTTCTCCCCTGGAGATGCTGATTCTGAAACACCCTTGGGTGCCTTTCAGAGAGGATTGGACAAATTCGCGGAGGAGAGAGAGAGACAGCTGTCAGTGGCTGCTAGCCCTGGTGGCTGTTCTCTGCCTCCGCTGCTGGAGAAAGCAATACTTCTGAATCTCAACTGCTGGAAGCCACAGGAGGGGGAGGTCTTGTTCCCCACAGGCGTTTGGTTGGCCACCGTGAGGACAGGTCGCTGGACTTGGTGGGATCCAGCAGCCAGGCTCCTCTTATGACTTCTCCTAAGGAAGTCAGATTAGCCTCAACCAGAGCCAGGGCCTTTTCAGCACTGGCTCCGACCTGGTGGAACGCTCTGCCTCATGAGACCAGGGCCCTGCAGGATCTGATTTCTTTCTGCAGGGCCTGTAAGGCAGAGTTGTTCCGCCTGGCCTTTGGCTTGGAATCAACTTGATCCCCTCTTTCCTTTTTCCTTTCTCCTTCTGCGATGGAACTCCTATTTGGGGACTTCCTGGCTTTTTTCTGGTCCACATAGGACCAGTCTGGATATTTGGCCTTGGTGAAGATTTGACGTTTTCATCCCCCCCAAAGTTTTTGATTTGAGTTTCTGCTGAAATGAGGCTGCATTTTAATGTTCTATTTTAATCTTGTTTTTAAGTTGCATTTTAATCAATTGTTTTTATACCTGGTGTTAGCTGCCCTTGGCTAGGGAGGGCGGGGTATAAATAAAATCCATTATTTTCTCCTTTAACTCTGCTCCCCCCCCCCACTCCCTTCTTGTTTCCGTCCAGGGTCCCCTCCATTCGCCGCTGGACTCTGCCCGCGGCACGCGGCACCACGGTTTGGTGGAACGGGTGCAGCGGGATCCCCGGAGGATGATGTCACCGCTCCGCCGCTACATGCGTCAGATATCCTTTTGGCCTCTTGTGTCTTCTCCTGCACCGCAGGTGTCCCCTCCCCTCCCCACCCACAACTTTCCCCACTTTGATTCATCTCAGTGCTGGGGATTAAAGACCATTAACGAAAATCGAACCAAAAAAAAAAAATCACTGCTCCACTCCATCTGTGGAGTCTTGCGCTAATGGCGGAAAACTCCCTCCCCATCAAATCTCTGAGCCGACATCTTCCTTAACCTCCTGCTCACATCGACAGCTCCCCCTACAGCCCTGCCTACGTTTCGCCACCGGCCGAACCCAGCTGGAGGAGGTAAAACTTGTGCGGTCTCTTGAGTGATGTCTGAAGTCCCACTTTGAACACTTTGAAAACCTCCATCTCCCTGCCTTTTCTTCTTGGCCAGATGCTGTCGGATTCCATGAGAGCCAGTGTGGTGTAGTGGTTAAGAGCGGTAGTCTTGCAATCTGGGGAACCGGGTTCGATTCCCTGCTCCTCCACATGCAGCTGCTGGGTGACCTTGGGCCAGTCACACTTCTCTGAAGTCTCTCGGCCCCACTCACCTCACAGAGTGTTTGTTGTGGGGGAGGAAGGGAAAGGAGAATGTTAGCAGCTTTGAGACTCCTTAGGGTAGTGATAAAACGGGATATCAAATCCAAACTCTTCTTCCACTCCCTATTGGTCCCAGTCTTCATGGTTGGTGGGCAAGGATGATTGGAGCTGTAATTTACAACCCCCAGAGAGCTTGTAGTCCATAACTCCTGGCCTTCAGCTCCCTTAAGCATCCTTTTGCATGGAAGAGGAGGGGCACAGCTAATATCTATGGGGCGGGTAGAGGGAAGTAGCCAAAGCGATGTCCTCTGGGTGTTTTCAGACTCTCGGCTCCCATCATCCCCCGCAGCCAACATGACAAACGAGCTCCTGCCTAGCGGATGCCCCAAACAATCAGGGATCACACATTAAATGCTGGGATGGGGAGCCAGATGTTGCTGGACTCCAGTGCCCATGATCTTCAGCCAGCATCGCCAAGGATCAGGCATGCTGGGAGTTGTAGTCCAGCGACCTCTGGAAGGCCACTTGGTTCCTCCACTCTTGGTGTCGCAGTTGGCACTGTTGGCAGGGAGACTCGGGGTCAGTTCTCAAAGCTCATTGGGTGCCCCTGCGCAAGTCACTCTCCTGCTCAGCTTGACCTACTAGAGACGGCAGGTGTGAGGGTACCATTCTGTATGGTCTCCCCTGCTAAAAAGGGTGGTGTCCAATGTTAGGCCTACTCGCAGTAGATTTGCTGAAATTAATGGTCATGTGTAACTTAGGCCCATTAATTTCATGGAACGCGGGTGGTCATGGGATGCGGGTGGTGCTGTGGGTTAAACCACAGAGCCTAGGGCTTGCCGATCAGAAGATCGGCGGTTTGAATCCCCGTGACGGGGTGAGCTCTCGTTGATTGATCCCTGCTCCTGCCAACCTAGCAGTTTGAAAACACGTCAAAGTGCAAGTAGATAAATAGGTACCACTCCGGCGGGAAGGTAAACGGCATTTCCGTGTGCTGCTCTGGTTCTCCAGAAGTGGCTTAGTCATGCTGGCCACATGACCTGGAAGCTGTACGCCGGCTCCCTCGGCCAGTAAAGCGAGATGAGCGTCACAACCCCAGAGTCAGACACGACTGGACCTAATGGTCGGGAGTCCCTTTATCTTTTTACTCAGCAGAATATGGCCGTATTCACCCCAAACATTTAAAGTGCTTTGATACTGCTTCAAGCAGTCACGGCTTCCCGCAAAGAATTCTGGGAGCTGTAGTTTGTTCAGGGTGCTGAGAGTTGTTAGGAAACCCCATTCCCCTTCCAGAGCTACATTCCCAGAGTTACCTGGGAAGAGGGAACGGTTGTTTAACCACTATGGGGATTGTAGCTCTGGGAGAGGAACAGGGGTCTCCTAACAGCACGCCGAACAAACTACAGCTCACAGAATTCTTCACTAACTGTTTAAAGCGGTGCCATAGTGCTTTAAATGTCTGGTGCGGATGTGGCCTTTGTTGGACAGGATCCCAAACCATCACAAGTTTTCAGCTAACTATAGCAGGCTTGTTTCCAACCTGCAGAAATGTATTTATATTTTTAAGGAGGGGAACATTCCCCAAAAACGTTCCCTCCTTGCGGTCTGAAGTGGTGCAGATCGTTCTTTTTTCGCCTCAGAATTTCTCTGCCTCGTTCTGCTGCCTCGGTAGAATGGGGCCCTTTTTTTTTGCCTAAGACAGGAAGGGACTTTCAAAATCTCTTTCCTCCTCTAATGTTGTCCCTGTAGCAGGAGGCTGTGTCAAATGTCATACAGCTCTCTGAGAAAGCCTCACTTGGGAGAGCACCTCATCCCCAGTCCTTCACTGCCTCGTCTTTTGGACCTCTGAGCATGTTCTGGCAATGTGGATGGGAGACAGGCTGCTTTCAAGTAAAACTGAAAGACTACTGGTCATGTGTCCTCCTTTCCTTACACAGGGAAGTTTGGTAGTACATTGCACATATTAAAAACACATGCATACATCTCTCAGTTTTCCTGGGGTTGGGGTGGAAGCGGGCAGTTTCCCCTGCCATTCTGTTGGGTAATTAAACAAACCCCTGTGTTGCAAAATATGAGTCAGCAATATCAAAAGCAACACGATGGGTCAGAAACAATTACAATGTGAAAAACTTTATGGAATAATTCAGAGACTTCAGTTTGTTAGTTTTGATGTTTTGAATTATTCCATAAAGTTTTTCACATTGTAATTGTTTCTGGCCATCGTTTTGGTTCTGTTGGGTAAGCAGAAAGTACGTTTGGGTATTAACGATGCCAAGGGACCCCCATTTTGGACGACCTGAGAGGACTCCCTGGCGTGTTTTTCTATTCAAGAGCATTATGGGTAATTAGAGCGAAGGAGAGGAATGTTTGGGATAGCCTTCCGCAGAAAGCGCTATGATCTTACTTCAAACAGTCATGGCTCCCCTCAAGGAATTGTGGGAACTGTCACCAGTAATCGTTAGTTCCCAGAGTGGCAATTCCCAGAATTCCCTCTGAAGAGAGATCGATCGCTGAACCGCTCTGGGAATTGTAGCTCTGGGAGGGGAATAGGGGGCCCTAAGACTCCCCACATCCCAGTACCCATCTTCCTTTTCCTCTGTTTACTTCCCCCTGACAAGTTTCTAGTCCCTTAGAAGTAATCCACTTGCTTTTTCCCCACCCCTTTGTGAAGGACAATGCCCTGGGGGAACTTTCCGATGGAGAAAGGCCACTTGTTTAGGCTGCCGGCAGCACTCAACAGGTGAGCCACTTTTTCGATTCTGTATTTCCTTCCCCTTTTGGTCCGTGCCAGGTTCTTGCTAACTGGGCTGCAAGTGTGTGGTCTTGAGTACAGAAGGAAGGGCGGCATCATCTCTTATAGGGGGGCTTGGCGAGCAAATTTGTTACGGTATCTTCTGCTGCCGTAGCTATCGAAGAAGGTTAAGTCTTAAGGCAGGGAAGAAATGTCCAAGCCCGCAACAACTCTCGCCGTTCACTTTTTGTTCCTAAAGATGCTTTCGAGAGATGCCTTGGCCAAGGTATTCTGTGCTTTGGTAACGTCGAGATTGTATTGTTGCAATGTATTCTACGTGGGGCTACCCTCGAAGGCAGCTCGGAAACGTCAACCCGTCCAAAATGCAGCGACCGGCCATTTTAAAGCAGCAGCACCTGTTGCCAGTTTGTTTCCTGATCCAATTCAAGATGCCCACGTTACCGTTTGAAGTCCTAAATGACAAGTCCCAAATTCTTGAAAGACCACCTCCATCCCTACAGACCCCCTCAGGTTCTGAGTTTGGCGGGGGGTGCTGCTGTTAGCGTTTCTCTGCCCTCAATAGCTCAGGGTGGCGGGGGCCCAGGAGAAGGGCCTACTCTGTGGTGGCCCCTGAGCTGTGGAACTCCCTGCCGGCCGAGGTGCACTGGACACCTTCATTATTCAGCTTCCAGAGGTTTGCAGAAGACACACCTCTTTGCCCTGGCTTTTGACCCTTGAGGTGTCTATTTTTAGGACTCGTTTTTGTGGCTGCAAATTGCTTTTTTTAATGTTGTGTTTTAATGGTGTAGGGCAGGTAATGATAATAGCAATAGAAATAATAATCAAACCATTTATGTGTAGCTTAAGCCTTACTCTTTCAAAGCTTTAAAGTATTTTCATATCTGTGTTACAAAAAAAATTAGCTATTCATTTATTACCCTGACTTTTTATTTCATTTTCTGCATCTTTTTTAAAAAAAATTCACCAGGGAGGTTAGTGCAAGATTCCCAGTTTTTATTTTGAAACAAACCTTTGGGTCCAAGAATTTTCCTGCCTACACACACCCCTTATCTCACAGGGATAGATTTTATTTTACCTCGCCACCCCTCTCATGTTCCCCGTTTGCCTGAGAGACCCTGGCCCAGAAGAACCCATCTTTTGCTGCTGCCCCCTCTATATAAAAAAAGAAGTCCCGTTTTTGCTTCAGTAGACAAGGGAATGGCTTCCGGCTGGTTGCACGCATCTCTGCTGGGCTCGGCCAACAATGCCCCCGTTGTTTCCCCCCGGGGAGCGACACGGATTCTTCCCCCGTGACGTCACTCCCTCCCTCGCCCTTCTCCCAGCCCCGGGTCCCAAAAGCACAGTTAAAAAACTCTGGGAAGCTTTTGGAAGCGGGGAGCCTGGCAAGGCAGCGGCTGTTCTTCCCCTGCCCACGCTTCCTCCCCCTGCCAGCCGACAGACAGGCTCTGCCTTGTCTGGGTCTCTGGGTGCTTTCTTAATTGGCAATGGCTCTTCTCTCCCATCCCCACCGCCCTGGGTCTCCCACCGCATCTTTGCCTCCGATCTGGGTGCTAATGAGGAGCACGGAAGACGGAAAGCCCTCGAAAAAGCAGCACATAGGATGATCACGATCACTGCAGATGGTGACAGCAGTCACAAAATTAAAAGATGCCTGCTTCTTGGGAGAAAAGCAATGACAAACCTAGACAGCATCTTAAAAAGCAGAGACATCACCTTGCCAACAAAGGTCCGTATAGTTCAAGCCATGGTTTTCCCAGTAGTGATGTATGGAAGTGAGAGCTGGACCATAAAGAAGGCTGATCGCCAAAGAATGGATGCTTTTGAATTATGGTGCTGGAGGAGACTCTTGAGAGTCCCATGGACTGCAAGAAGATGAAACCTCTCCATTCTGAAGGAAATCAGCCCTGAGTGCTCACTGGAAGGACAGATCGTGAAGCTGAGGCTCCAAGACTTTGGCCACCTCATGAGAAGAGAAGACTCCCTGGAAAACACCATGATGTTGGGAAAGATGGAGGGGACAAGGAGAAGGGGACGACAGAGGACGAGGTGGTTTGCTAGTGTTCTTGAAGCTACCAGCATGAGTCTGACCAAACTGCGGAAGGCAGTGGAAGACAGGAGTGCCTGGCGTGCTCTGGTCCATGGGGTCACGAAGAGTCGGACACGACTAAACGACTAAACAACAACAACAACAACAGGATAGGACATGGAGGAGAACTGGCCTCGCCGCAGAAAGATCCAGCCCCTCCTGCAAAACATAGGGTGTCCTCCCCACCCCACGGAGACCCCAGTATGGATCACAGTTTTGCACAGGAGCTTCAGGGAGAAGAGTTATGTGTGTGCAGCCACAGCTTTTGATTTGATTTGATTTAGTAGTTATATTCCACTTTTCCAGCGACGAAATGCCGAGCCCAAAGCGTCTCACGACCAGCACGGTTGCATTATAAAGCAACAAAAATGGCAAACCCGGTAGCATATAAATAAAGCAAACAGCAGCAAATTCATCGAAACAACTAATACCATTCAGTAAAGTCAGAGGAATTCAAAATTTCAGAAATATCATACCTGCACATTTACTTACTTACTTAAATGTACATTCCACCCTTCCTCCAAAGGTCACAGGGCGGTTTACAGGATAAAACCACAAAATGCATAACCCAGTAACAACAACAACAACAATAATAATACCCCTTCCCACTACTATACATTTTTAAAACCCGATGACACCACTTTGACAAGTCATGGCTTCCCTCGCAAGGAATCCTGGGAAAACAGTTTGTTATGTGTTCTGGGTGTTGTTAGCAGACTCCCTCTGGTGGTGTGTGGTTGTGGGTCAAATTTGAAGGAGTGGTTCGGTCTGTGTTGGGGAAGGAACAGCTATGAGCTTATCGAGCTTGCCTGTGTGCGAAGAATATCAGGCATTCTCCACCTGCCCCCTTGTTTCCACAGCAACCTCCTGCATTGTTGTTCCAGCTTTGGCAATTCTAAAGACTTAACATGTCAAATTTTTATTGAACTTCCAAATCCTGACCTATGAATTCCAGATTTCAAATTTGTTGTACGTTTCTCTTTAAACTTTGGCTTCCCTCCTTTCCTTCTGTGCTGTTCTCAATCCTATCCCATTTACACTGGTCCTGAAAGACCTACATTGGCTCCCAGTACGTTTCCGAGCACAATTCAAAGTGTTGGTACTGAGCTTTAAAGCCCTAAACAGCCTCAGCCCAGTATACCTGAAGGAGAGTCTCTACCCCCACTGAGGTCCAGCTCTGAAGGCCTTCTGGCAGTTCCCTCCCTGCGAGAAGTGAAGGCACAGGGAACCAGGCAGAGGGCCTTCTCAGTAGTGGCACCCACCTTGTGGAATGCCTTCCCATCAGATGTCAAGGAAAGAAACAACTGTCTTGACATTTAGAAGACATCTGAAGGCAGCCCTGTTTAGGGAAGTTTCAAATGTTTGATATCTAACTGTGTTTTTAATATTCTGTTGGGAGCCACCCAAAGTATGGGCGGGGTATAAATAAATAATAATAATTATTATTATCATTATGCATTCTAATGTTTGTCTCCCCCCCTTAATTCTTCCCTCTGCCCTTGCAAAGCAGAACAAATTCTGATTCCGCCCTGCACACGAGCGTGATGAACCCCAATCCGCAGGACACGTACCTGGGGCCCTCCCAGGGCGCCCCCCCTCCAAATCGCAAGAGCGGTGAGTGGCCCTTTTCCTCTGTCGGAGGGCAGGGGAGGTCGCCTCTTCCCTCCCATCAAAGGGTGGATGGGTCAGAGGAAAGGATGGGAATGACTTTGGCCGTCCCCAATTTTGTGCCATCCAAACTCCTTGATTTTTATTTTATTTTTTAATGTGCTGATCAGCAGACTAGCCAGGGAAATTTGGCTCTATTCCCACTATACATTTAAAGCACTATGCTGCCCCCTTTGAACAGTCATGGCTTCCCCCAAAGGATTCTGGGAGCTGTTAGTTTGTTAAGGGTGCTGAAAATCTGGTTCAACTTGACACTGATCTTATTCTGCGCCCCCTTTCTCCCTTCCGCCCCCCCAGGTTACTTGGATAACGACATGGATAGCAAAGGTAACCACTGTCTCCTTGCTTGTCTCCCCCACAACTTTCCTTGCCTGGTGAATTTCTTAGGCCCCAAACCGCTATTCCAAGAAAGGGGAGTCCCTTGCCAGCAAGGCTGGCCTATACGTTTGGGGCGCTGGGTTGTCCGTTCCCATGGTGATTAGGAAAAGGGTTTGTCTACCCGCCCCCCACAAGCAAGGGCACTGAAAACTCCCAGGATGACTGGCGAGTTAGCAATGGCGTAGCGGTTAAGACTATGACCCAGAAGAGACCGTAGTTCAAATCCACAAAGCTTGCAGGGCTACCTCAGGCCAATTGCTGTCTCTCGGCCTCCAGTACCACACAGGTTTTTTGTGGTGATCAAGTGAGGAGAGGTGGGGTCAGAACCACAAACACCACCCTGAGCTCCCTGGAGAAAAAGGCGGGATATAAATGCAAGAAATTGTGAAATAAAAACCACACACAGCTGCAACAGTGGGGCAGCCACTGTGGAAATATTTAAGGCGACTTTGAGACTACATATCCCATCATGCTCTGGTGGTCTGTGTGCTTGATCAGGGCATGCTGGGGGACATGGTGTGGACCCAGCTGGGGAAGCGGCAGTTCCCTGCAGCCTTGCCTCTCAACACCACAGGGGCGCGGCTTCCCCAGGCTCCACCCCTGAAGGGGAGGAGCCACAACTGGCCTGACCAGCTGTCCTGTCTCCACCTGACCCCGGGGGATAGCTCAAGTCGGTAGAGCATGAGACTCTAAACCTCAGGACAATGGGTTTGGGCCCCATGTTGGGTGAAAGATTCCGGCATTTGCAGGGAATTGGACTGGATCAGGGTTTCCCAAAACTGGGCCGCAGACTGTTTTTGGACTACAGTTCCCATCATCCCTAGCTAGCAGGACCAGTGGTCAGGGGTGATGGGAGTTGTAGTCCCAAAACAGCTAGAGACTCCAGTTTGGGGAACCCTGGGGCTAGGTGATCCTCATGGTGATCCTTCCAATTCTATGATTCTGTGGTATTCCTCTCTTCCAGTGTTTCCTTTCCATGTGCCTTCCATCGAGGAGAGTCTCCTGGACGACGGCAAGCAGTTGCTGAAGCCCTGGGACACCAAAAAAGTAGGTGAATTGTGCGTAGTTTGAGATTCCGACAAAGACTGCAGCCCCCAGACACTTGTTTTTTTTGATTTGGCATTCCTTGATCACATAGGCATTGGAACCCCATGTGGCCAATAAGTTCCCCATATCTGTATATTGATTTTCAGTTGACTGCACCTTCCTCTTTCCCTCTCTCAGCTCTCCTCATCGTCTGCCCGTCCGAGGTCCTGCGAGGTGCCTGGGATCCAGTAAGTACCAGCACAGATTTCCAGCTTGGAAGCCCTTCTATCCCGGCTCGGTCCCCAAGTTCCAGCCTCAACCACAAGTCAGTCAATTAGTGTCACCAGTCCCATGCTAGGGAACGGCCTTCTAGCAGAGTAACTTTTGACTCTCAGGCATCTCTTTCGAAGACCATTTTATTTATTCTTATAACAAAGTTTGGAATTAAAGAACCTTTTAATGAGGGTGAAAGAGGAGAGCGCAAAATATGGTCTGAAGCTCAACATCAAAAAAATGAAGATGGCAAATAGAAGGGGAAGAAATGGAGGCAGTGAGAGATTTTACTTTCTTGGGCTCCATGATCACTGCAGATGGTGACAGCAGCCACGAAATTAAAAGACGCCTGCTTCTTGGGAGAAAAGCAATGACAAACCTAGACAGCATCTTAAAAATCAGAGACATCACCCTGACAACAAAAGTCTGTATAGTTAAAGCTATGGTTTTCCCAGTAGTGATGTGTGGAAGTGAGAGCTGGACCATAAAGAAGGGCGATTGCCGAAGAATGGATGCTTTCGAATTCTGGTGCTGGAGGAGACTCTTGAGAGTCCCATGGACTGCAAGAAGATCAAACCTCTCCATTCTGAAGGAAATCAGCCCTGAGTGCTCACTGGAAGGACAGATCCTGAAGCTGAGGCTCCAATACTTTGGCCACCTCATGAGGAGAGAAGACTCCCTGGAAAAGACCCTGATGTTGGGAAAGATGGAGGGCACAAGGAGAAGGGGACGACAGAGGACGAGATGGTTGGATAGTGTTCTCGAAGCTACCAGCATTAGTTTGACCAAACTGCGGGAGGCAATGGAAGACAGGAGTGCCTGGCGTGCTCTGGTCCAGGGGGTCACAAAGAGTCGGACACGACTAAACAACTAAACAAGAACAACAAATAACAAAGTTTGTTTCCGGCCATTGTTCTTACCGCCCTGATAATTTATGATTTTGCGGTGTGGGAAATACATTAATATATAAATATAGATTCACCTGTGTCTAACTTACCCTCTTAAATGATAGGTTGGGGGTTTGCAGCAGGCTGGATATTTAGGCCTATAACAATAATGACGGTGATCATGTAATTCTGTTCTTTCAGCAGAACAAATTGGTAGCACAGGATGAACTGCTACAGAATGCAGGTGGCAGGGAAATGAATATTACCCCCCATGTTAAAAAAGCAAAGAAGAACTCCCTGCAGCTAGAAAGGATGCACGTGCGGGGGAAGAGAGGTTTTGTGCACATTTTCTAACTGCAGGGATTTTTTTTTAAAATGGAGAATTGCATTAAAAATGTGATACCTGCCAACCTGCATTTTGAAGTGATGCATTACGCTCTCTGTGTGTACACCCATCTGAAGTCTTGAGTCCTCACCAGAATGAAATCTCTCCCTCTGCCTCTCTCTCTTTCAGCATCTTCCCATCCCCAGACCAGCCTGCCAACCTGCCTCTGATCCCCACCGCCCTCAACACGGGGGGCTCCCTCCCGGACCTCACCAACCTCCACTTCCCCTCCCCGCTGCCCACGCCGCTGGACCCGGAGGAGTCCGCCTACCCTAGCCTGAGTGGCGGCAGCAGCACCGGCAACCTGGCCAACACCATGACACACCTGGGCATCAGCGGCGGCATGGGGCTCGGCCCCGGCTACGACTCCCCAGGTGACACCTTGACCGTGCGCAGAGGAGCCCAGCCGGGGAACTCAGGAGAAGCGCTGGGGCGGGGTGTGTGTGTGTGTGAAGGCTTGGTGTGTGTGTGTGTGTGTAGCCAAACAGTGCGCAGAACCACAGGATAGCCCCACGATTGGCCCTTCCTCAAACCACCAAACTGTGGGATATGGGGGAGCTGAAAGGACAGGAAATGCCTGTTCTGTAGGCCAGATGTAGATAAAAATAAAAATAAATCAAAATTTATTATTATTATTATTACAGTGGTACCTCTGGTTACGTACTTAATTCGTTCCGGAGGTCCGTTCTTAACTTGAAACTGTTCTTAACCTGAAGCACCACTTTAGCTAATGGGGCCTCCGGCTGCTGCCGCACAATTTCTGTTCTCATCCTGAAGCAAAGTTCTTAACCCGAGGTACTATTTCTGGGTTAGAGGAGTCTGTAACCTGAAGCATATGTAACCCAAGGTACCACTGTATTATTAGATGTGGGCCACCAGGCCTCAGCATTGGGCCTGGGGGGGCAGTTTTCACCAAACCACCCCCCTGTGTCCCAAATGGGGCTACAAACAATTGGGAGCTTAAGAGTGAGTCCTGATTCGTCCTTTGCTGGAGCATGGCGCACTGCCCCACCCATTCCACTGATGGGCAAGACAGGGAGATTGCCTTCCTCCAGGGCCACTGGGGCCACAGTGTTTAGTGGATCGACTGATCGGTTAGATTAACTGCCCCGCCAACCTGATGCCCTCCAGATTTTGCTGGCCGCACCTCCCTTTACCCTCGACCTTTGGCCCTTGCTGGCTGGGGCTGATGGGAAGTGGAGTCCCACAACATTTGGAGGGCCCACCACCAGGTTCATCCATTTCAGTAGGTCTGCTCTGGGTAGGACTTAGTTGCATGCGACCCGTCAGACGCTGCGACTCTCGGTTGTATTCAGTCAAGTCCTGCTCAGAACAAACCCATTGGGGGGAATTCGGCATAGCGCTAAGGAGATTGTTCCATCAGACAAGCAGAGGTTGCTTGCACTGGTGGAGCAATCTTCTCTCTTCTCCTCCCGTGTGGGTTCTACAAACACAAGCCAATTGTGGTGGGGGCACCGGGAAGAGTGTGGGGAAGTCCCACTGCCCTAGCATAAGTCCCTTGGCAGGCTTCCACTAGTGGGATCTGTTAGTTAAACCTGGCCTGTCGAGATGAACGAACCCAAGTTGGGCATGTTCACTAACGGGTTTCTTTTAAGTATGACAGGGATGCAGGTGGCGCTGTGATCTAAACCACTGAGCCTAGGGCTTGCCGATCAGAAGGTTGGCGGTTCGAATCACCGCAATGGGGTGAGCTCCCGTTGTTCGGTCCCAGCTCCTGCCAACCTAGCAGTTCGAAAGCACAAAGTGCAAGTAGATAAATAGGTACCACTCCGGCAGGAAGGTAAACTGCATTTTTGTGTGCTGCTCTGGTTCCCCAGAAGCGGCTTAGTCATGCTAGCCACATGACCCGGAAGCTGTCTGCGGACAAATGCCGGCTTCCTCAGCCTATAGAGCGAGATGAGCGCCGCAACCCCAGAGTCATCCACGACTGGACCTAATGGTCAGGGGTCCCTTTACCTTTTAAGTATGACAGTGTCATTAGCCCAGTGCCATCTGCTCTGGCAGCAATTTTCCAGGGTCTCCAGTCTTTCCCATTTCCCTGGCACCTGAATCTATGACATGGTTCTGAACCTGATAACTTTAGCATAAGCTGGGGGTTCCCTCTCCCCTCCCATTCGGGTGGTGGGCATGTATCAACTCTCCACCCCCTTGCCCAGCTTTGGGAATCAAGGGCCTTCCTTCCACTCCCTTCTGAGGCCCATGTGGTTGGGAGTCTGTGTCCATGGCATTTTTTTGTTCTCACCTCCATCCGTGTGCTCCCATTGCCCCCCCACCCCAGTCCACGATTGCGCCACACAGGGCAGGGGGTGTTCATGTATCTCCATGGGTAATTGTGTGTGTGTGTACGCGAGGGAGACGTGGTTCACACCTAACGCTGAGCTAAACCGTGGCTTGCTGTGGTTTGGTGGATGTGCGGGTTCCCAGAGCAAAGATGCTCAGAGTGAAGAACACAGCTCCTTTGCTGCTTCCTTGGTCCTCCTCCTGTAAAGGAAACCATGGTTTGGCTTGGCACATTGCCCAATCCTGGGCTCATGGTTTTTCTTTCTTCTGGGTTCGGACCTAGCGTTAATCTAAATTACGGTTTAGTCCTGGAACGTACCTGAGCAGCAAGACCGGGTGGGAGCGCAATTGTCATTCCGGGAACCTACTTGTCCACAGTGCACCATGGTTTGGTTTAGCACATTGTGCCAACCAGGACTCATGGTTTATCTTGCTTCCGGGTTCAGATCTAACACCAAGCTAAACTGTGGCTTAGTCCTGGTTCGTACGGCAGCAGCATAACCGTGTGGGGTGATCAGGAGCCCCGTGGCTGCGACCATCACTCTGGGAACACACTGGTTTGCAGTACACCTTGGTTTGTCTTAGCCAGGGGTCAGCAAACTTTTTCAGCAGGGGGCCGGTCCACTGTCCCTCAGACCTTGTGGGGGGCCAGATTATATTTTGAAAAATAATTTTAAAAAATGAATGAATTCCTGTGTCCCACAAATAACCCAGAGATGCATTTTAAATAAAAGCACACATTCTGCTCATGTAAAAACACGCTGATTCCTGGACCATCCAGGGGCCGGATTTAGAAGGCGATTGGGCTGGATCCGGCCCCCGGGCCATAGTTTGCCTGCCCATGATCTTAGCACATCCTCCAAACCCGAGCTTGTGGTTTATCTTGCTTCAAAGTTCAAACTTAATGCTACGCTAAACCAGGGTCATGCGGCAGCAGGCAGACCGTCCTGCTCGTTCGTTTCCACTCCACGGTTTGGCTCATAGCTGTCAACTTTTCCCTTTTCTTGCGAGGAATCCTATTCGGAAGAAGGGAATTTTCCTTAAAAGAAGGGAAACGTTGACAGCTATGGTTTGGCGTTGGGTGTGAACCGGGCCTGTGTGTGTGTGTCTGTGTCTCCATTTCCTCTCCCCTCCCCACTCACATTTATTTATTCCGTTCTGTTCTTTCTTTTTGTCCCCACAGGGCTGTGCTCATCTATGCAGAGTTCCCTCAGTAACCCCTGCATCCAGTCCTCGCTTAGCAACCCCTCGCTGCAGGGCTCCCTGAGCAACCCCTCCCTCCGCTCGTCCCCCAGCAGCTCCTCCATCCCTTCCTCCATGAGCAACCAGTCCCTGCCCTCCTCCCTCAGCAACCCCTCCCTCTCGTCCTCCCTCAGCAACCCCTCCCTCCCCTCCTCGCTCGGCAGCCAATCGGGGCAGCCCAATCCCAACCTGCAGCAGCCTCAGCAGCAGCAGCAGCAGCAGCAGCCCAGCTATGGCGGCTCCCCCTCCTCCGCTTCCTCCTCCGCCCCCGCCTCCTCCTACGCCCCCCTGAACGCCTCGCCCCGCCGCAGGGTCCCACTCAGCCCCTTGACCCTCCCAATGGGCGGAGACTCGAGAAGGCCGCACCCAAAACAGTTTTCGCCAACTATGTCACCCACATTGTCCTCCATCACGCAGGTACGCACGGGGCGCTCTCGCGTGCTCGCTTTCGGCCTCTGCCTTTTTTTGAAGAATAACTTTTAATTTGTTTCTTTTCCATCGTCGTGTGTTTTTCCATCTCATCTCAGCTTCCAGGGAAAAGCACCCACCCTCCTTTTCCTTCTCAGGTGGTAATTTTGCTGGAAAATGTTTTCCCAAGGACTCGTTTATTCTAGGCTGCTTCCAGAACCTTTCCCCGGTTCCTCTGTTTTTCCCCTCTGAAAGATTCCCAGGGGGGGTCTAAACAGGGTTGGCAGCGGAGTAACAGCGCCGGCTGCTGGGCCTTTTGGGAAGTGTTTTCCTCCGAGGCGCCGCAGCACACCTTAATGCGGCTCAAGCAACTTCAGTGCCTTTCAGATAAACATCGCAGGTGGATCCGTACATCCACACGTGTTCCCATCTGCTGGAGACTGTTCAGGCCTGTGCATGTGTGCATTCTCTCCCAGTCTCTGACTTTAATGACCTCATCTCTTGCCAGTAAGGAGCAGGGCAAATCCCCCGCCTCCCATCAACTCATTCCTCCTGGACAGTTGTGGCCATCTCTCTGGGTTTTGGAGGCAATCTCTCCTCTTTGGTGCAGCTGCCTTTCCGCTAGGAGATGGCGCCAGCTGTTCAGTGGAGCCAATGAAGGAAGAGATTGGTTGAAAGAGACAGCCAAGGAGAATGCAAAGCTTTTGGGCAACCAGCAAGCAGCCGGTTTCCTATCCGAGAAATGTGGCAGGCCTCGGAAATGTAAAAGATTTTTTAAAAAATGGTGAAATTATAAGAACTCCTGTCCCCCAGCACACACGCATTAGGAACCTCCTTGCATAGCCAGTTTGCAACGAAATTAGACATTGTCCTGAGTGGTGGGTGAATCAATATCTCTCCCCTCTCCTCACTTCACCCACCTGGGTCTCTTGACCTGCCCAGAGACTATTTGAGGGCTCCATATAGGACACATAAGCGCAACCCGGCAGGATTAGACCCAAACACCCATCTATTCCAGCATCCTGTTCTCAGAATGGCCAACAGATTCCTCCAGGAAGCCCAGAGGCATATCAGGAAGGCCCTCACTGTTACTGGTAAGAGCAGCTCTGCAGGATCAGGCCCCAGACCTCATCAAGTCCAGCATCCTGTTCTCAGATGGGCCAACCAGGAGCCAGACTTTGGGGGGGGGGGAGGCCTTGGCACAGTGTCATCCATGCCCCCCTCGCACCTAGCACAGGGCTCAGCCCTACCCTGACTTTAGAGCTATGAAATTAACAGAGATGGAGCCAGCGGGTAGCAGTGAGGGTCCCTTCCACACCCCTTAAGGCCCTTGGCCGTTGCCAAGCCTGCCCAAATGGCAGTGCCAAGCCTGGCCAACAGGGAAGTCGCAAACAGGACCCGGGTACCACCTTGAGTTCTTGGTGGGGAAAAACGGCAGGATGTAGAAAATGGACTGTAAAAAGCAGCAGTACCGTATTTTTCGCTCTATAGGACACACTTTCCCCCCTCCAAAAATTAACGGGAAATGTGTGTGCGTCCTATGGAGCGAATGCAGGCTCCTTGGCTTCAGCAATAGCAACACGAAGCCTCCGAAGCGTTGCTTTCGCTGAAGCCTGGAGAGCGCAGCGACCCCTCTCGCTCTCCAGGCTTCAGGGGTAGCCGCCTGAAGCTTCCGGAGCGCAGCGGGAGGTCCCTCTGCACTCCGGAGGCTTCGGATTCCTTTTGCTGAAGCCGGGAGAGCAAGACTCTCCCGGCTTCAGCAGAGAGGGAGAGCTGTGCAGCGCCCCTTCAGCCAAGCAGGAGGAGAAATGGAAGGGGCTCCATTTCTCCTGCCGCTTCGCTGAAGGGGTGCTGAGCAGAGAGGGGGAGATTTTTTCCCCCTTGTTCTCCCCCCTAAAACAAGGTGCGTCCTATAGAGCAAAAAATATGGCACTTTTTACTTCAATATATGCCCACTAGGTGGAGCTCTTGATCTCTCCCTTTCCTTACTTTTCCTTCAATCAGGTCTTTCCACTAGACTCCTGAGTGGGCTGTACCATTTCAGGCTTGTGGGTGAGAGCGAACCATTTTGAACGTTCCTCTGGGTAACACAGAATTCTCTGCCTTAAAAAAATAAAAATAAAACAGATATGCTCCCTCAGCCTGCTTATTCACGCAGGAATAGTTTTGTTTAGCTATAAGCCATAGCAAAACAGGAAGGGGGAAAAGGAACCGTTCTTGAGTTGAGCAACGAATTTAGTTATTAATTCCCAGGCAACAGCGCCAATAAGGAGATGTGCGCAGGAACGTGGTTTTCATGATCAAACAGCAAAAAAGCATACAAACTCAGTAGGTGTGACTAAACCTCCAACAGATTTTTCCCCACAGGGATCTTTTATAAAGCAGACATAGAGTTGTATATAATTGCCAACCTCCCCCTGTGGCAGTTTTGCAAAATACACAAAGACATTGTGACTTATTATCATTAACCAGGAAGACATTGAATCTTAGCTCTGTGAAGCGTTTCCTACATGGAGCTGTGTAGTTACTTCTCTTTTTAAAAACTTTTTGTGCGTGGCAAATACCTATTTTTATTAATACACGTCCAGAGATTTCCAGAAACTCGGGCCCAATGCAAACCAGTAAACACACCGGGATAAAAGAAGTGCTTTTAAAATCTAAAAAGAGGACAAAAGAAAAATAGAAGAAGAAAGGGAAAAGAGAGGGAGAGGAGAAAAATAAAAAAGGGGGAGAAAAGAAAATGAATGAAAGAAAGGATAAAAAGAGCTGTGTGGTGATTTTTGAGGCAGATTCATGGAGGAGGTTTGTTGTCTGCGTGGCTGCTGGTCCTGATGGCTGTGCAGGAATTGGCAGCCAGGGGAGAACTACTGTTGCGCGCAGCTCCTGTTTGCGGACTTCCCCTTCCCATTGGGCCGCCGTGTAAACAGGATGCTGGACTAAATGGCCCCCCTTTGGCCCGACCCAGGACAGCTCGTCTTCAGAATTTCAGGGAGTGACACTCTTTTTACGTGGGGCTGCCCTTGAGACTGACCCAGAAACTCCAGCGGGTGCAGAATGCCGCAGCGAGACTCCTTACGGGGTCTTCGCTGCGAGATCACATTCATCCGGTGCTATACCAGCTGCACTGGCTCCCGGTGGAGTACAGGATCAGGTTTAAGGTGCTGGTTTTAACCTTCAAAGCCCTATACGGCCTAGGACCCTCGTATATACAGGACCGCCTCTCCTGGTATGTCCCACAGAGGAACTTACGGTCTTCAAATAAAAACATCTTGAAGGTCCCAGGCCACAGAGAGGTTAGGCTGGCCTCAACTAGAGCCAGGGCTTTTTCAGCTGTGGCTCCAATCTGGTGGAACGCTCTGTCACAGGAGACTAGGGCCCTGCGGGACCTGACATCTTTCCTCAGGGCCTGCAAGACAGAGCTGTTCCACCAGGCCTTTGGTCAGGGCGCAGCCTGACTCCCTCCTCTGGCAATCTCTACAAAGCTTTAGTCTATGGTTGCCATCAATTTGTATTTTAATTAATTTTTATAATGTATTTATAATGTTGCACTGTTTTAGTGTTGTTAGCCGCCCTGAGCCCAGCTTCGGCTGGGGAGGGCGGGATATAAATAAAATTTATTATTATTATTATTATTATTATTATTATTATTATTATTATTATTATTATTTTTGCGGTAGCATCTAAAGGTTCCGTTCCCAACCTGCAGCCTGAATTGTTACAATCTGCTTTTTTTTTTTACGGAGGGTGGAGTTCACCTCTGAACTCTCCCACCACTGAACCCTCTGCAGCCCGCTGCCACAATACTTGGCGGGGGGCAGCGGCGTAGGGAATCCCCTTCCCTCCTTCCCCCTGCGGCTGCAGACTCCCTTTTAACTGGACTGGAAACGCCTCTCTTCCCTCTCCAGGGGGTTCCGCTGGACACCAGCAAGCTGCCGGCCGACCAGAGGCTGCCCCCGTACCCCTACAGCCAGCCGGGGATGCTCCTGCCGCAGAATCAGAAGTCCCTCCACCAGGCGCAAGGGCCGGCCTCTCAGCAGGGGCGCCAGCCTGCCCAGCACCAGCACCAGCACCAACACCAGCACCAGCAGCAACAACAGCAGCAACAGCAACAACAACAGCAGCAACAGCAACAGCAGCAGCAGCAGCAGCAGCAGCAGCAGCAGCACCACTTGCAGTCCCAGTGCCCCTACCCGATGCATTACCAGTCCAATTCTATGCTGCAGAACCAGTTCGGCCAGCAGCTGGGTGACTTCGGCCTGGGCAACGTGAGTATACTTGGTGTCTCCTCGTCGCTTGCCCCACCCCCTTTTGTGTCTGGGAGTTGCATAATAATAATAACAATATAATAATAATATTTTTATTTATACCCTCCCGGCTGCCCTCAACCAGAGCCAGGGCTTTTTAGGCTGTGGCTCGAATCTGGTGGCATGCTCTGTCACAAGAGACTAGGGCCCTGCGGGACTTGACATCTTTCCGCAGGGCCTGCAAGACAGAGCTGTTCCGCCTGGCCTTTGGTTTGGACTCAGTCTGACCCTTATGTTTACCTCCCCTTATGGTCTTGATCTATGGGCTACTTCTAAAATGAGGCTGCATTTTAAATTGCATTTTAACTTGTATTTTAATTTGGTCCCCCCCCCAATTATGTTTTTACTGTAATTTTACTCGTGTTAGCCGCCCTGAGCCTGGCTCTGGCCGGGGAGGGCGGGGTAATAATAATAATAATAATAATAATAATAATAATAATAATAATAATTTATTTATATCCTGCCCTCCCCTGCCGAAGCCGGGCTCAGAGCGGCTAACAACAGTAAAATAACACAACATTATAAAATCAGTTCAAATCAAATTAATAGCAACCATTGGGCTAAAGTTCTGTGAGGATTGCCAAAGGAGGGAGTCAGGCTGCGCCCTGGCCAAAGGCCTGGTGGAACAGCTCCGTCTTGCAGGCCCTGCGGAAAGATGTCAAGTCCCGCAGGGTCTAGTCTCTTGTGACAGAGCGTGCCACCAAGTCGGGGCCAGTACTGAAAAGGCCCTGATCCTAGTTGAGACCAACCTAACCACCTTGCGACTTGGGACCTCCAAAATGTCATTTGTGGACCTTAAGGTCCTCTGTGGGACATACCTGCATGGCAAATGTTTTCTGTGGCTTACCAGGGGCGCCAGCCCTTTTGGCCCCCCCCCAACATATTTTAAAGGCCATCGGATGTTGATCAGCCATATTCTTATTCGTATTCTTATCACCAGTGCTTTTTTCCTGGTGGGGCACAAGGATACGCATACCCCTAAACATTTTGTGAATCTAAGTTTGGCCTCATCGAGGGACAGTATTTCAATATGAGTAGGAAAAAGAGAGTACCCCTAAACTTTTTTTAGAAAAAAAAAGCACTGCTTATCGTCATCGTCATCAACCCACCCTGGTGAAGCAATAAAACACAATATTAAAAGCAGCTCAAAATGACTCGTAAACAGAGAAATAAGGCGGATCCTAAAATTGCTCAAGCACTTGCAACTCCTTGGTTGCAGCCAATTCATCAGGCAGCTTCTTCTTATCTTCCCATACCAAGTGGGTGGAGCGAGGGGTGGTTTTCTGGCCCTACCTGCCTCGTGTGTGTGTGTGTGTGTGTGTGTGTGTGTGTGTGTGTGTCACAGCCCGTCCTCCCCCCCCCCCCCCCAATCCTGCAACGTAGCACCGAAACCGGCCCAGGCCCACTCCATCCTTCCTTTCCGCAGTTCGATCAGTACGGCTACATGGACAACATGAGCGGAGGCTTCGCGTTCAACAGCAACGCCTTCTCGGACGACCTGGGTGCCTTAAATTACCCGCAAGGCGACAACATGGGCTTGTCGGGCAGTGGGACCACAAACACCAGCAGCAGCAGTAGCAGCACACACGACCCCCACCTGCTCAACCGCCAGAACCTGAGCAACTCGAACCGCCACGGCCCCATCCCCAACATCATCCTCACAGGTAAGGGGAGAGAGTGGGAAGGTGTAGCCTTGATTTATTGCCCAGATAAGCCTGGCATCCGGCCCACTTCCAAAGCTGCGCCAGGTCTCTGCTTCACAGTCCGCATTCCGATGCTCTGAGCAAACAGCAGAGTTTTAGCAGCGTTCAGAGAAAGCTTCTGTGCTTCAGTGTGCATAAAAGAAAATCTCACACAGAGGTACTAATAACTAAAAGCAGCTTTATTTACAGCAAAGCTATCCATTGTCTTACACAGCACGCAGCATCGTGAGACACGTCTGCTTCACGTATAAGCGAAATAATAATAATAATAATAATAAATTTTATTTATATCCCGCCCTCCCCAGCCGAAGCCGGGCTCAGGGCGGCTAACAACAATAAAACAGTACAACAGTACAGTGGTGCCTCGCAAGACGAAATTAATTCGTTCCGCAAGTTTTTTCTTCTTGTGAGTTTTTCGTCTTGCGAAGCACGGTTTCCCATAGGAATGCATTGAAAATCAATCAATGCGTTCCTATGGAAAAAGCCTTCAGACCAGGTCCGGGGACAGTCTGTCCCCCGACCTCTTCTGAAGGCTGGGGGGGGGGGAACAAGGGCTTTTCTTCCCACCGCCAGCCTTCAGAAGGCTGTTCTGAAGACTGGCGGTGGGAAGAAAAGCCTTTCTCCCCACCTCCCGCCCCGCAAGTTCCGGGGACGATTTTAAAATGCTGGCGGGCGGCAGCGAAGCCTCCGCGGTCCCGGGAAGGCAGGCGGGGGGGGGGGGAGCAAAGACTTTTGCCCCCCGCCGGCCTTCAGAAGAGGTCCAGGACCTCTTCTGAAGGCCGGCGGTGGGCGAAAGTCTTTGCTCCCGACGGCCAGCATTTTAAAAGCGGTCCGGGATAGCGGGAAAGCGCAGCGCAATTCTGGCCGTCGGGAGCAAAGCCTTTCGGCCCCCGTCGGCCTTCCTGGACCTCTTCTGAAGGCCGGAGGGGGGCGAAAGGCTTTGCTCCCCACCGCCAGCATTTAAAAGAGGTCCCCGGAGATTTCCCTATGGGCTTTCTTCTTGCAAAGCAAGCCCATAGGGAAATTCGTCTTGCGGAACGACTCAAAAACGGAAAACTCTTTCGTCTTGCAAGTTTTTCGTTTTGCGAGGCATTCGTCTTGCGAGGCACCACTGTACAACACAATACAACACTCTAAAATCATTCATTAGCAGAATAGAACAAAGGACTGAGACTCTCGGACGTGACGCAGAGTCTCCCCACCCCACAGTAGGCAGGACGTACACTGAGCTGTTTAACCCTGTAAGCTCAGGTTCTCCTTACAGGAGGAGGGAGCAAAACCCACCTCGGGGTGGGGGGTGGGGGGGAAATGTCTTGACAGGTAGCCTAATATTTTTGGGCAGGAAAAGTAAGAGCGAAGAGGCAATTGTCCAGATCCGCTGTCTGAAACAACTGTGTTTCTTGGGCAAGGCCAGCTCTGGGAACTGCAGAGGCAAAGCATAGCCATCGTGGTTATTTTAATTAATTTATTAAATTTCTGCGCCACCCTTCATCCAAAGATCTCGTGGTGGTTCGCAAGATAAAAATGAAGGATAAAATCACAAATAAATAGAACGAAAGCAAAATAGGATAGCAGCCCGCACACACACACACACACACACCCCAGACAAATCTAAAAGACTGTCGAATATTGATCAGCCCGAGGCCTGGTGGAAGAGGGAACGTTTTTGCTTGGCGAAATAGCATGAAGGTGCCAGACAAACCTCCCTCGGGAAAGTGTAACACCAATTATAGTAGCCTTTGATAGATGAATTTGTCTAATGATTTTATTATTTGTACCCTTCCCATCTCAGTTGCCCCAGCCCCTCTGGGCGGCTTCCAACACATATAAAAATATACTAGAACATCGAACATTAAAAACTTCCCTAAACAGGGCTGCCTTCAGATGTCTTCTAAAAGTTGTTTCATTTTTTACCTCCTTGACATATAATGGGACGGCGTTCCACAGAGCGGGTGCCACCACCTAGAAGGCCCTCTGCCTGGTTCCCTGTAACTTCAGGTATACTGCTCGGAAACATACTAGGAGTCTGTGTAGATCCTTCAGGACCGGTGTTATACTGTCCCGGAAGCCTCTCTGAGTCATCAGTCCAGCTGCTGCATTCTGGATTAGTTGTAGTTCCCGAGTCGCCTTTAAAGGTGGCCCCACGTAGAATTCCACAGTTTAACTACCGTAGATTCCGGTGTATAAGATGACTTTTTAACCCTGGAAAATCCTCTAAAAAGTCAGGGTCGTCTTATACACAAGGTATGGGCTCGCTGGGCAGCAGCAGTGGGTGGCGGGCTCCGCTCCACTCCGCTCTGCACCGTGCCGGAAGGAAGCCGCCCAGTGAAGCTGGTTTAGCATCGCTGGGCAGCTTCGCCGGGGGGCTTCTTCCTGGTGCTGCCCACTGCCGCTACCCAGCGAGGCTGCCGCATATAAGACTGGGCGTATAAGTCAACCCCCCAAATTGGCAGCTGCCAGTTGGCGGGGTCGTCTTATACGCCCCATCGCCTAATACGCCGGAATCTATGGTATGCACCGTGTTAGGAAGAAACTTCTCTGTGTCTGTACATCTCTTTTTGCTTTCTGATCCTTCCCTCCTCTAGGGGACTCCCCGCCCGGGATCTCCAGGGAGATTGCCACTGTCCTGGCGGGCATGCCGGGCTTTGAGATGGACTCCTCCTCCCTGGGTCTGGATGAGGACCTGAGGATTGAGCCGCTCACTTTGGACGGACTCAACATGCTGAGCGACCCCTACGCCCTGCTGACCGACCCGGCCGTCGAGGATTCTTTCCGCACCGACCGACTCCAGTGAAGGAAGGGAGAGGGCCGCAGCGCCGAGAAACGCCACCCCTGCGAGGTGGAGCCTCTTGAGCCACGAAAAAACAAAAGGATGACTTTTTTTTTTTTGCTTTCCTAAACCAGAGGCGCCGGGCAAGAGGAGCTGGGGACAGAAGAGATTGTGTTTGCCCGCCCTGCCTTTCCACCCCCAACTGCAGTGTCGCCATCCCCCTCCAAGCTTAAACGCCTCCTAGGGTGCTTTGGGACCGGACTTTGCAACGAGCACTTGCAATCCCAGGTGATAGGGGACCGGGGCAAGGGTTGACCCCCCCCCAGGGTCAGGGAAGACACCTCTGCACTGTTTAGAGGCGGGGGGCAGACCACGAAAGTTTTCAGCATCCTTCCCAAAGCGGGAGAGAACGTACGCTATCTAGGTGTTAGTGTTCCAGTTCCCTTGAATCGGGATGTTGGGGGGGCGCTCGCATTCATGTGAATCCAAGTGTCTGCCCCCTCCCTCAAAATCAATTCCAGCCATTTCGTTCCCCCAAGTTTATTCCTGTGTATAATTCGTACCTGCACCCGATAGCTATAGAGACTTTTGTAGCGTGCAGAGCATTTTGTGGGGGGCGGGGCGGGTTACGTTCTCGTTTTCTCTCTCTCTTTTTTTGGCCTAATCATGTTTTTTTTAAAATTTTATTTTAAAGAAAAGCAATTATGTACATAACTGCCCTTCTCTCCTGCCCCCCCCCCACCTCTCCTCCTGAGCTGCCGTGTACATGTGGGGGAGAGGGAAAAAAAGGGGGGGGGCGTTTCTCTTGTAAAGCACTTGTAACTTTTGCATCCTTATCTGTCATGAGGTCTGGCTTCTGTGCTTGAGTTTGGGGCAGAGGGGGGGAGCTCAAAGTAGGGGGAGCTGTGGTTGGGGTCCAGCCCATACCTCACCTTTCCTTCCCCTCCGCCCCCACTGTGGAAGAGATAAACCAGAGTGATTTTATTATTATTTTTTAAAATATATGTTAATTATAACAACATTCCGTCACTGGTTTTTGTGTGGTTTTCCGGGCGGCGGTTCATCCCGCCAGATCAGGGTGGGGACTGTCCCAGCCTCGGGTCCTCTTTTTTCCAAAGCAGCTGCCCACAGCCTGCAAGGAAGGGGCTCAGGGCGACACCTGAGCTACATTTCGCCCCCGGCGTCTGGTCTGCTTCTGACGCAAAACTTTGGGAGCCCACCCGCCCCTGGTTTTCAGAAGCCGCTTGCCACGTGGTCTCGGCAAAAGAGGAAAAACGGATGCAAAATTCTCCGGACCGGTTTCATGTGATCTTGAGTGGGATTCCTGGGCACACGAATTTACTAAGGGAAGTGCTGCCGGATGAGGCCCGTGGCCCATCTAGTCCCGCATCCCTGTTCTCTCAGGGGCCTCAATGGGGCACCCACAAGCCGAACCCGCGCGCGAGAGCAGCCTCCCCTCCTGCCATTTCCAGCTATCGGTATTCAGAAGGATACCGTCTCTGACCCAGAGGCAGCTGAGGTGGCTTGAAGCAAAACAGAATATGGCAGCTCTTGGCCGCCTCATCTTCTGCAGCCAGAGAAGAAGAAGAAGAAGAAGAGTTTGGATTTGATACCCCGCCTTTCACTCCCTTTAAGGAGTCTCAAAGCGGCTAAGATTCTCCTTTCCCTTCCTCCCCCACAACAAACACTCTGTGAGGTGAGTGGGGCTGAGAGACTTCAAAGAAGTGTGACTGGCCCAAGGTCACCCAGCAGCTGCATGTGGAGGAGCGGAGACGCAAACCCGGTTCCCCAGATTACGAGACTACCGCTCTTAACCAGGGGGCAGCAGTGGTCTCCTCAGAGGCCGGATCTACTGCCTGGGGCGACTGCCGCACCTTGCCTCATGGGTGCGCTGGCTCTGCTCTGACCGTGGAGGTAGCTAGTAGCCATTCCTAGCCATATCCTCCAAGAATTTGCCCAGTCTTCTAAAAACATCTAAGTTCACGCCTGTTACTGGCATTTACAGAGTGAATTCCGTAGTTAAAACAGCAGCACAGAGCTTTCAGCGACTCCTCTGCCCTTGATTTTAGCGTGCAGCTGTTCAGTTGGCCAACTAGATACCCCAATGCGAACCCAAACACAATGGCAACTCTGCGACTCTGGCGCCGATTCTGGAGGCAGAACATCCTGGCTAGTGGTCACTGATTGCCTTATTCCTCCTCGAATTTTGCATTGGCCAAGAGCCTTATTCGTCCATGGTTTAGCTATACGAAGCAAGATTGTTTGCATGGAAACAAAGTGCCCATAACTTTCCAGAAGCAAGACTAGGTAGTAACAAACTTTGGACTAAGCTAAGGTGTGGCTGGTTGGCCTCCTTGCTATCCTTTCAGCCTCTTCCAGTTTGTGAGCATTGCTTAGCTTAAATTTTGATACGGAGTCTTCCCTGAAAGGCCTGTAAAAGATTTGCATGCCCTCCAACATTCCTCGGATGAAAATGTCCCTATGATCACGTGAGGACTGTCAGAGGAGCTGCTTAATTGCACCAGCACTCAGGAATCCTGAGCTGATCAGGCCTGCGTTGTAACCACGTTAACTTGCTCCCTCTTGCCTTTGCACTCAAGGTCTAGCTTCCCATTCAATAGATAAATAGCAGAAAGCTCTACATCTGAGATCCAGACTTTTTTGGTAAGACTACAAAACTTGCGAGTGACACCTGCCGGTCACTTTTAACTAGGTGAGTAAGGGGTCAGTCCCATGAGTGGTACTCCATGAGGAGAAGGGCTCTGACATAGATGGTCCACTTGGTCCATTTCCATAATAATAATAATAATAATAATAATAATAATAATAATAATAATAATAATAATAATTTTATTTATTTATACCCTGCCCACCCCAGCCAAGACCGGGCTCAGGGCAGCTAACACCTGGTATAAAAACAATTGATTAAAATACAACTTAAAAACCAGATTAAAACACAACATTAAAATGCAGCCTCATTTCAGCAGAAACTCAAAAACTTTTTTGGGATGAAAATGTCAAATCTTCACCAAGGCCAACTATCCAGACTGGTCCTACTTGGGCCAGAAAAAAGCCAGGGAAGTCCCCAAATAGGAGTTCCATCGCAGAAGGAGAAAGGAAAGAGGGGGAGGGGGATCAAGTTGATTCCAAGCCAAAGGCCAGGCAGAACAACTCTGTCTTACAGGCCCTGCAGAAAGAAATCAGATCGTGCAGCCAAAGCCCAACCAGATTCCCCTGGAAAGCTCAGAACGGTGGCGGACCAACATTTTTGGGTCCCTGAAGGTCAAACTGTTATGAGGGCCACTTTGCAACCAGCAATAGGGTCTGGGTAACCACTGCTTTCTTCTTTACCACATCTGCACTACCGACTTTCAAACTTGGGGATTGTTGAAATATGTACAGCAAAAGATAAATCGTGTGACTCAAATTGTGTCTAGTAAAGGTAAAGGTACCCCTGCCCGTACGGGGCAGTCTTGACAGACTCTAGGGTTGTGCGCCCATCTCACTTAAGAGGCCGGGGGCCAGCGCTGTCCGGAGACACTTCCGGGTCACGTGGCCAGCGTGACATTGCTGCTCTGGCGAGCCAGAGCCGCACACGGAAATGCCGTTTACCTTCCCGCTAGGAAGCGGTCCCTATTTATCTACTTGCACCCAGGGGTGCTTTCGAACTGCTAGGTTGGCAGGCGCTGGGACCGAGCAACGGGAGCGCACCCCGCCGCGGGGATTCGAACCGCCGACCTTTCGATCAGCAAGCCCTAGGCTCTGAGGCTTTTACCCACACCGCCACCTGCGTCCCTCAAATTGTGTCTACTAGACCGCAAAATGCTAGGCAACATGGACTAAATTTGCTTCTGGGGTCTCTCGGGGATGAGGCGCTCTGTAGCTTAAACCTCATTGCTTTCATAGTAGATCCGCTCCTGGCTCAGCAGCAGAGCAGGGAGGCAACAGCGCTCCCTGCTGTCGCCCTCCGGCAATTGCCACTGTGTTGAGAGATAGAGACTGAATCTGGGGGCTCTGCTTAGCTTCAGAAGGCAGGGTGGTGTGTCACAAGCTGCTGTTGAAAAGGATCTATACCCAGGAAGGGAACCAGGTCAGTGGCAGAGAGCACCTGCTGTCCAAACCAAAGGTCACAGGTTAAATCTCTGGCATCTCAGGGTAGAAATGGGAATGCCCCGTCTGAAAAACTGTAGAGCTGTTGCCGGACAATGTGGACAAGACTGAACCAGATCGGCCCGCATGTGGCTCTTTTACACCTTTGCCGCGGCTCCGGGGCGGATACTAGCGAGGGGAGGAGGCGCATTGTGCGCCCCGACACTCCCCACTGTGGCGGGTGCAGTACTGGCTGTGACATCGCATGGGGGCGGTGCGTGCGTTAGTCACGCACCGTCCCGACGTCACCTTCCCACCCGCTGTCAGATGGGAGGGCAGCAGCGCGCATGCTTTAAATGTCGCAATGGTTTTGCGGCTCCCAGTTTGTTTTTTCTTCGGAAACGGGTCCAAGTGGCTCTTTTTGTCTTAAAGGTTGCAGACCCCTGGACTAGGGGGTACGAACCCCTGCTCCCCAATCCGACTTACCCCTTTGCCCATTTCCCTGACCAAACCCATCTCCCTTTACAACTTGTCCTTGCTTCCTACTCCCAAATCCAACCCACTTTTGCTTCCTTCTTTAGCCCCTTCACCTTTTTAATGGTATTTTTAACATGCACACTGCTTTTGTGGAACAAAGGTTTGGTTTCTGTTCAGCACTATTGTGTGAATCCTTTCTTTTTAATCGCAAAACATGCTGCTGCAATGGTGTTGACTATGGATCTTCCAAGGTTCCCAATTTCCCAGGGTCCACAGTCCCAGATTTACAGAAGCCGTTCCGGTTTCTGATTCGATCCTGGAATGTCCCATTTTCCCTTAGGACGTCCCTATTTTCATCGGAGAAATGTTGGAGGGTATGGAGTTCTCTAACCCCATAGCCATCTAAAGGCAGCCCTGTATAGAGAAGGTATTCTTTTAATGTTTTGTGTACAGTGGTTACCTCGGGTTACATACGCTTTGGGTTACATACGCTTCAGGTTACAGACTCTGCTAACCCAGGAACAGTGCTTCAGGTTAAGAACTTTGCTTCAGGATGAGAACAGAAATCGTGCTCCAGTAGCGCGGTGGCAGCAGGAGGCCCCATTAGCTAAAGTGGTGCTTCAGGTTAAGAACAGTTTCAGGTTAAGAACGGACCTCCGGAACGAATTAAGTACTTAACCCGAGGTACCACTGTATGTTGGAATCCACCCAGAGTGGCTGGGGCAACCCAGTCTGATGGGCAGGGTATAAATAGATGATGATGATGATTATGATGATGATAATAATAATAACAACAATAACAATAGAATAGAAGGTGCTTATTTTCATCTTAAAAATGTTGGTGTGTGTCAGCCGCATTTTCAGGTAGGTATGGGAATTGCTGCTGGCCTGAAACTCTGGACAGCTTCTGCCAGCTTGGACCACCTTGTGAATATAGGATCCCCCCAGAACCCATTGTTTGTAAAAATGGCAACCATTTTGACTTATGCCACTCCTCTCTCCAACAGCCATTTTGTGACTGATACCCATAGCACTTCCCTCAAAAATCCAGATATGCCTGCTGTTCTAAAAATATCGGCGACGCTGCTTTTAGGCCACATTCGCACCATACATTTAAAGCACAACTTCCAACAGTCATGGCTTCCCCCAAAAGGATTCTGGGAGCTGTTGTTAGTCAGGGGTGCCAAGACCCGTTATTCCCCTTACAGAGAGAGTGTGTGTTGTTTAGCAATCAATACCTCTTTCTCATGAAATTCTGGGAAATGTAGCTCTGTGAGGGAAAAGCATAGTCAAAAGACTGTGTGAAATGATGGGTGGGAATGCCTGTCTCCCCCCCCAAAAAACCGGACCCCTTTTTAATTTCAGTTGTTTCCCTTTTTTGCCAAGCATGTAAAGCTGAATGCGTAGGACTTGTCGAGTTACCTGTTCACACACCATGGGATCTCTTTGGTAAAAGTCACGGGATGCGGAGCCAAACTTTACAAAACTTAAATTTTATTGGACGTGAAACCGCCTACAGAGGTATAATCCCGAACCACAAAACCTCAACCCACCGGGGTGTTACATTTACGAACTCAAAGCTTCGTTGTAAATCATTGCCAGGGCACCCAGGAAAGTGACGTATTCCTGGAAGTTGACCACTTGGTCCCCATTGCGGTCCAGATCTTTCATTAATGCCTGTATCTCTGAGTCTTGCAGTTTCTGGAATAGACAACGAAATCACGAATTTAGAATGCTCAGTGGAACAAGGCCTTTGCTTTCCGTTTCAACATTTGAGGCGATTTTCTGGGAAACTTGTGGGGGGAGGCAAGGTTTAGTATGAATAATAGAATTATTTTTATCGCAGGTGGGGGAAAGCGATGGGAGATGCTGTTGGTGACACCTCGCTCCTCCTTTAATGCTGTCTGAGTCTCACTCTGCACATGCACAGAAGGCGTTCTCTATACCCTCCTTTTGGGATTAAGACCACGCCGTGGCACCTGACTGTCTCCTACACTTTCTCATTTCCTGAGGCCATCGCGCGACAGATTCGTCTATGTGGCTTCCTGATCATTTGACGGAATTGTAACTGAAAAGCTCCTTTCTGGAGGCTTTAGCCCAAAGCGAAAGACTCCTGGGTCATGAAGGGACTGCTTCACCCCTTCCCACCCATTCATATCCCCCTGCTCTCTCTCTCTCTCCATTCACCCAGATGCTTCTCCACTTGTGAGGAAAGGTCTAGGGTGGGAGGGTGTCCTTCTGTATCTGAGACCACATAACACCAGTCTTGAAAGACCTACAAAGACGTACTGGCTCCCAGTACGTTTCCGAGCACAATTCAAAGTGTTGGTGCTGACCTTTAAAGCCCTAAATGGCCTCGGTCCAGTATACGCTGAGGTCCAGCGCTGAGGGCCTTCTGGCGGTTCCCTCACTGCAAGAAGCGAAGCTACAGGGAACCAGGCAGAGGGCCTTCTCGGTGGTGGCGCCCTCCCTGTGGAACACCCTCCCACCAGATTTCAAAGAGAACAACAACTACCTGACATTCAGAAGACATCTTAAGGCAGCCCTGTTTAGGGAATTTTTTAATGTGTGACATCTTAGTGTATTTTTGGTCTTTGTGGAGGCTGCCCAGAGTGGCTGGGGAGGCCCAGCCAGATGGGCGGGGTACAAATAATAAATTATTATTATTATCATTTCCCCCCTGGGAGAAAAGCAACTGGGGCAAGCCGTTTTGAGTCAGTGGGGATATACGGTAGGTCATACGGCTTAATCTACCCCACCATGGTCACATTGCAGAGCTTTTTATTTGGCGGGGGGAAGAGAGAGCGAGAGACAGGATGTGTCCCTGTGTAGCCCCAGCTTCCTTTGTCCTCAAATAGGAACTCTGAGCATATTTGGTCCTTTCCCCCATCCTCACCGGTCCAATGGTGAGCTCCTTCTGGATCAGCTCCTTCAATTCCTTCTTGCTTAGGGTGTTCTTATCGCCATCCTTGCCGGCGTATTTGTGGAAGGTGACAACCAGCAGGCCGATAGCTTGGTCAAGAGGTGCTGCCATGGCAAGAGATCTGAAAAAGAGGAAAGACAGAACGGGGAGAGTTCAAGAGGCTGTACGGATTGGGAGGGGAAAGCCGGCCTTCCAAAGCTTTCCTGCTGCTTACCTCTCTTAACACAAAGGGACGCGGGTGGCACTGTGGGTTAAACCACAGAGCCTAGGACTTGCCGATCAGAAGGTCGGCGGTTTGAATCCCCGCGACGGGGTCCCGTTGCTCAGTCCCTGCTCCTGCCAACCTAGCAGTTCGAAAGCACGTCAAGGTGCAAGTAGATAAATAGGTACCACTCTGGCGGGAAGGTAAATGGCATTTCCGTGCACTGCTCTGGTTTGCCAGAAGCGTCTTAGTCATGCTGGCCACATGACCCGGAAGCTGTACGCTGGCTCCCTCGGCCAGTGAAGCGAGATGAGCGCCGCAACCCCAGAGTCGGCCACGACTGGACCTAATGGTCAGGGTTCCTTTACCTTTACCTCTCTAACACACTTACAGTGGTGCCTCGCAAGACGAAAAGAATCCGTTCCGCGATTCTCTTCGTCTAGCGATTTTTTCGTCTTGCGAAGCAACCCCATTAGCGGCTAAGCGGATTAGCGCTATTAGCGGTTTAGCGGCTATTAAAGGATTAGCGGCAGAGCTGCTAAAAGGCTATTAGCGGCTTAGCGGCTTAGAAAAAGGGGGGGAAGCGGGGGGGGAAATGGCGAGACTCGCAAGACATTTTCGTCTTGCGAAGCAAGCCCATAGGGAAATTCGTCTTGCGAAGCGCATCGCAAACGGAAAACCCTTTCGTCTAGCGGGTTTTCCGTCTTGCAAGGCATTCGTCTTGCGGGGCACCACTGTACTTTACAGTGGTACCTCGGGTTACATACGCTTCAGGTTACATACGCTTCAGGTTACAGACTCCGCTAACCCAGAAATAGTGCTTCAGGTTAAGAACTTTGCTTCAGGATAAGAACAGAAATCGGGCTCCAGCGGCGCGGCGGCAGTAGGAGGCCCCATTAGCTAAAGTGGTGCTTCAGGTTAAGGACCGACCTCCGGAACGAATTAAGTACTTAACCCGAGGTACCACTGTATTTTATTTAATAAAAATCCCATAAGCATCACTGCGTCTGCATGAGCAGCAGAGAACAAGTTTAAAGAGCTGCAGACGCGGGTTCGAGTTGCACTTGTTAATGTAAAACAGGGCTGGGGAACTTTTCTTCAGCCCGGGCTAGGAAGAAGCCTCTGTTGTTCTTCTAAGCCAGGCAGAAACAAGGAATGTGGAAATAAGGTCTGGCAAGGGGTATGGCTCTGGAGAAAGAGAAAAAATGTAACATGGAGAGGGTCCCAAGGGCCAGACAGAGAAGCTCCGAGGCCCACATTTAGTTCCTGGGCCTGAGGTTCACTATCCATATTCCTTTTCTTTTTAAAAGTTGGTTCCAGTTTTTGTTTTGACTGCAACAAAGAAAGAAAATATCTAAAGACAACTGATTCCCACTTAAGGAGATGAAGGTATTGGGGGGGGCGGCGGAGGTAAGTCTGATAGCACCACATTCACTGCAAAAATAAGGCAGTTGCTTTCCCCAAGGCAATTTGTTTTTTTGGGGGGCGGACTTGTTCTACAAGCTTGCAACGTGGTTCGGGTTAAACCGGGAAGGGTATGCATGTAGGGTGCCTGTTGGCTAGCACCTGTGATGTCACTTGGTTGCCTCTCTTCACAATCTGTGGGAGAGTTTCCCAATGCTTTTCGGATGCTTAAAAAAGTATTAATATAATGCACCGCTTTATAATACTTTTTTTTTTTAAAAAGGGTAGCCCATCTGAAAGAAGAGGTGAAGGAAGGACTTGTAGCTCAGTGATAAGAGTGTCTGCTTTTTATGCACAAGGTCCTGGGTTCAAATTCCAGCTAGACTGGGGGAGACCTTTTTCTGAAACACTGGAGAGCCACTGCCAATGGTTTGACTCAACAGAACAGCTTCCTATGGCAGCGGCCAGGCACGCTTAGGACTGAGCTATAACTTGTCTTGCAACTAGGCCCACCCACCCACTCACTCACCCATTGTGATATCCTCTCTTGGCATGGCCTGGTGCCAGGAGACAGTGTGTCCTTGTGGCACTCTGTCATCCTAGCTGATCACAGGGTGCGGTCTCTTAATCCTGGGAAGGAACATGCCCACAGGGGTAAGGACCAGAAGTCTTAGAAGTCACAGCAAGAGGTATTATTTTAGGCTTAACGCTTCTCATGTGCTGCAAGCTGAGCGATGAAAGGAGGAGAATACTCGTCCCAACCCACATCAAGGGAGCCACTCTCTCGCTGAGCTGCCTGCGGGCCTTCCCCTAAAAATAAAGTAAGATTCCAGTCCTCATGGTTCCGGATTAATAATAATAATAAATAATAATTTATTATTTATACCCCGCCCATCTGGCTGGGCTTCCCCAGCCACTCTGGGCGGCTTCCAAAAAAATATATTAAAATACTGTCCTACATCAAACATTAAAAGCTTCCCTAAACAGGGCCGTCTTCAGATGTCTTCTAAAAGTCTGGTAGTTGTGGTTCTCTTTGACATCTTGTGGGAGGTTATTCCACAGGACGGGCGCCACTACCGAGAAGGCCCTCTGCCTGGTTCCCTGTAATTTGGCTTCTCGCAGTGAGGGAACCGCCAGAAGGCCCTCGGTGCTGGACCTCACTGTCCGGGTAGAATGATGGGGGTGGAGACGCTCCTTCAGATATACTGGACCGAGTATATCTCGGATTAAGGTCTGACTTAATTGGGAACAGAGGAAGCTGGCGTATATTGAGTCAGAGCAGTGGTCCATCTAACTCACTACTGTCTACACTGACCGGCAGCAGCTCGTCAGAATTTCAGGCAGGGTTCTCTCCAAGTCAGGGATTGAACCTACAAGACGCTGTGCTGCAAAAAGTACGATAGGCAGCGGCAGCGGCAGCAGTTTCAAGATCCAGTTCCGCAAGTTCTCATTTTTGCACAATCAACAACCCACCCAGAATCCGTCATGGTTTATGAGAACAGCAGTGGTTTCTAGATGGGGGTTTTTAAGGTGGTGGTGATCTTATCTGGCCTCTTTGGAGAGAGTGAGAAAGCATACAGGGTGTTCTTCGTGTGCGGAAAAAGATCACCTTATCTACAGGTGCGATAGCAAACAGAAGGGGCACGGAGACAGAGCATCAAATCCTCACGGGGTCTCTGCCATGGGAGCATATTCACCCAGTGCTTTTCCAGCTGCACTGGCTCCCGGTGGAGTACAGGGGCAGATTTAAGGTGCTGCTTTTGACCTTTAAAGCCCTTCACGGCCTAGGACCCTCGTACCTACGGGACCGCCTCTCCCGGTATGCCCCACAGAGGACCTTAAGGTCCATAAATAGCAACACCCTAGTGGTCCCGGGCCCTAAGGAAGTCAAATTAGCCTCAACCAGAGCCAGGGCCTTTTCAGCACTGGCTCCGGCCTGGTGGAACGCTCTGCCTCATGAGACCAGGGCCCTGCAGGATCTGATTTCTTTCCGCAGGGCCTGTAAGACAGAGTTGTTCCGCCTGGCCTTTGGCTTGGAGCCAATTTGATTCCCTCCCCCTCTTTCTTTTTTTCCTTTCTCCTCCTGTGATGAGGCTGCATTTTAATGTTTTAACGTTGTATTTTAATCTTGTTTTTTAAGTTGCATTCATTCAACTTGTTTTTATTATTGGTTGTTAGCCGCCCTAAGCCTGGCCTTGGCTGGGGAGGGCGGGGTATAAATAATAATAATAATAATAATAATAATAATAATAATAATAATAATAATAATAATTTTTGCTCCCTTTGTCTGCGGTTTGGGGCATCCCCAGCAACATCACCTGGGAGGGCCCCCGTCCCCCCAACGCAGTAGCAAATGAAAGCCACACAAGGCCCGATGACATGTGCTCGACAGCTAGATTTGTGGAGAGAGAGAGAGAGCAAGGCCCAGCCACGCCCTACAGGTGTGCTGCCTCACCCTTGAGCAAATTGCATAGGGACCGGTTGCCTGGGGAAATGAGGGCATTGGGGAGCAACCTGGCGCCCTACAGAACTACAGCTCCCATCAGCCTCGGCTGGCACAAGAAGTGGCCACGGATGATGGGAGTTGTGGTCCAACCACTAACCTGCGGGCCCTTCAGGATGCTGTTGGACTACAACTCTCATCACCTTTGGCCATTGGCTGATGGGAGCTGTAGTTTTCCCATCCCTGGAAGGTCACAGATGCTCCCATTTCTGTTCTAGAGGATGGCACATTATCACACCCATAAAAAACACTCTTATTCCACTTATTCCGTGGCTCCCCCCCCCCCCGGCACCCTGGGAACTGCAGGTAATTTATTATTATCATTAATATCATCATTAATTTGTACCCCGCCCATCTGACTGGGTTGCCCCAGCCACTCTGGGCAGCTTCCAACATATATAAAAACATAACAAAATATTAAACATTAAAAAAACACTTCCCGATACAGGATTGCCTTCGTAATAAAAGACTGAACAGGGCTGTTTTCATGGAACTTTCAGCTCCCTGAAAGAACTACAGTTTACAGCATGGGTAGGCAAACTAAGGCCCAGGGGCTGGATCCGGCCTTCTAAATCTGGCCCGCAGATGGTCTGGGAATCAGCATGTTTTTACACGAGTAGGAAGTGTCCTTTTATTTAAAATGCATCTCTGGGTTATTTGTGGGGCATAGGAATTAGCCCCACACAAGGTCTGAGGGACAGTGGACCGGCCCCCTGCTGAAAAAGTTTGCCGACTCCTGGTTTACAGGATGCTTGGAGGGAAGTTAAAAGGGCGTGGCAGTTAAAAGCGGCATGAGAGCGCTTTAAATGTAGGATGCAAACGCTCTACTAATAAAGTAGCAACGAAATTACTGGGACTCTGTGTGCATTATCACGCCTCCCCACCAGAGGCCAGGAGGGCGTGTGGCGCAGGGTTGCTGCGCAAAGTTTGCAAGCGGCACAAGCTAAGCAAGCAAGGGGGGGTGCCGTGGGTGCGTGTGGTGCCCCACCCTTGGGCAATTCCCTATTTCCATCACCCAACACCCCCCTCCCCAAACATCCTTCCTTTTTCCTGCGCTCTTGCAGCACAGCTGACAGCTTCATGCGTCAGGCTCCAAACTGTCCCGGTTTGGACTCTGGGCGCCTCCTAGTTTTCGAGAGGGTTGCAAAATTCCTCGGGTGGGGAGCGCAACGCCCACCCGCTCCCTCCCCGCAGCCGTGGAAAAACCCCACATGGCAAAGGCTTGGGGTGTGTGGAAGCACAACTTGTCCAATGGGAGTAAAGCCGAGGGAATGTAAGTTTCCATTTGCAAGGGAGCGGCTCCCTGAGCGCAAAAGAGCGACGCGCTCGCTGCCGTAGTTCGGCGGCCAGAGGACAAGCGCTCTGCGTATGCCCAGAGGCACCGCCTTTATTGCAGCTTAAATCTCAAACCGGCGAGTGGGGCAGAGGAGAGAGAGAGAGGGGCGTTGAATTCCAGAGCTGTACTAACTCCGGATTTCCCGTTTGCAGTTTGGCTTCTGGTTAAGTCGCTTTCAGACTTTTTGCAAAAGAGAGAGAGAGAGAGAGAGTTTGAAAGCGACTTAACCAGAAGCCAAAATGCAAAAAGCGGAAATGCGGAGTTAGTACAGCTCTGGAATTCAACGCCTCTCTCTCTCTCTCTCTTGCAGAAAGTGACGCCTAAATGAGAAGAGCAGAAGTAATGAAAAGGTTTTAAAGAAAGTGGTTTAAAACGAAAGGGCATCCAATATTTGAATGGAGGAGGAACATTAAATAAACCATTCCACCCTTAACTTGGGAGGGTGACCCACTGAGCTCAAAGGGACGAAATACCGTTAAATAAATAACAATATCAATACTGTATATAATGAATTGCACGTTTAACTTGGGAGGGTGCCCTACTGAATACAATGGGACTTAACTTCTGTGTGGGCCCTGGTAAGCATTACGCTGCCATCCTATGCGGTCTTACTTCTGAGGAGACCCGTATAGGCTCGCGCTCCTAAGCTGCTCTCTTGCACTTACTTAGCAGTATGCAAACCTCGTTGAACTCAAGTGGGCTTACTTCCGAGTAGACCTATCGGATCTCCCTGTTCAGAACGAGGGAGGGGAGGGCGAGGCAAAAGGATCTTTCTGATAGGGCAGAAAAGGATATTAAAAGGTTCGACTTTTTCCCAAACTATTCCTAGGTTAGCGGGGAGGAAACCGCATCTCTGAAATGGTCTCTCGACTGTCCCTAAGGAGGAAAAAAGAACAGGGGAACTAGGAATGAGGGGCACATCTGGAGCAAAAAAGCGACACATCTGGCTCACTGGAGCGGGGAAATCTTCTGCAAAAGCTCAGGAGATGATGGAAACGAAATGGAGGAGCCGTGGATGGGAGGAGCAGGATTCAAGACTTACCAGAAGCGAGATGGTCCGGTGCTGAGTGGCAGGAAGCGATGGGGAAAGTGGTAGCCCACAGCTGGCGCAGCCTGGACTTAATAGGCAGAGGCGGAGCCCAGGCTGTCCCAGGAGGCAGCTGATTGGATGCAAAGAGGAACAACGCCCCCCCTTACCCCAAAACTTTCTGTGTATTTCAAACTCCACCTTTATTTGTTGTATTAACTCTTTCCCAGGTTCCAGAACTCTCCAACACTTCTCAGGTGCAGAGAGAGAGAGAGAGAGAGTGGGGAGGGAAGAGAGACCTTTCCCCTAATTCCACCCAGAGGGCTAGAAACTTGACATTTCTTTCCTTACGCAAACTTTATCTCTTTGCTCTGTGCCTTGGTTTCCCTTTCCAGGGGAGCTTCCTTCTTTCCCTTCCATCCATCCACCCACCTCTCTTTCTCTCTTCTTTTTCCTCCGTGCCTCAGTTTCCCCTCCAGGTGTTCGTTCGGTCCTGCGTTTGCTCTTGTGCCTCAGTTTCCCCTCCGTGTCCGTCTGTCTGCCCTTCAAATCAAACTGAGATTTGACGGGCCCTTAAACACACAGCCGGATCCCCCGATCATTTTCAAAGAACGTGTGTGTATACATACATATAAATTGGTACCTCAGGTTACATACACTTCAGGTTACAGACGCTTCAGGTTACATACACCGCTAACCCAGAAATAGTGCTTCAGGTTAAGAACTTTGATTCAGGATGAGAACAGAAATCATGCTCTGACGGCGCAGCAGCAGCGGGAGGCCCCATTAGCTAAAGTGGTACCTCAGGTTAAGAACAGTTTCAGGTTAAGAACGGACCTCCGGAACGAATTAAGTTCTTAACCTGATGTACCACTGTACCTTTTCAAAGCATGGCAACAGGCAAAGACTTACAGCGAGACTCACTGCCCGGTCACCCCCATCCTCATATTTACAGAATACCCTCTGCCTGCTTCCTACAAAACCAGTTGTACCAGTTCCTTTAAGAGTGATAAATGTTTGTTTGGCCTTGCCAAGGAGATCTGCTTGGACGCCTCATTTTCACACAAGGGGCCACATTCCCTTCTGAGTGACCTGCCAGTGGTTGGCGGGGCTGGAAGCAGAACTAACGAATATATTTGTGCAACTTTTCTGTTGTTGGGAACTGTAGTTTGCCAAAGGGTCTCCAAACAGCTCTCAGCACCCTGAACAAACTACAGTGGTACCTCGGGTTAAGAACTTAATTTGTTCTGGAGGTCCGTTCTTAACCTGAAACTGTTCTTAACCTGAAGCACCACTTTAGCTAATGGGGCCTCCTGCTGCTGCCGTGCTGCCGGAACACGATTTCTGTTCTCATCCTGAAGCAAAGTTCTTAACCTGAAGCACTATTTCTGGGTTAGCGGAGTCTGTAACCTGAAGCGTATGTAACCTGAGGTACCACTGTACAGTGGTACCTCAGGTTAAGAACTTAATTCGTTCTGGAGGTCTGTTCTTATCCTGAAACTGTTCTTAACCTGAGGTACCACTTTAGCTAATGGGGCCTCCCGCTGCCGCTGTGCAATTTCTGTTCTCATCTGAAGCAAAGTTCTTAACCCTATTTCTGGGTTAGCGGAGTCTGTAACCTGAAGCGTCTGTAACCTGAAGCGTCTGTAACCCGAGGTACCACTGTACAGTGCTACCCTGTTACCTAGTCCCTGTTCCCCACCCTTGTTGACACACAGACCTCTTGCTCTCCCTAGCTAGCAACGTTCCTCAGATTCTCCAATACTTTCTCTCTGAGCTTTCACATATAAGACAGGGTGTGTGTGGAATGAAAGGATACCGGTTTGCATGCGAGTCGATTTGCTAACATGTACGTACTGGTGCCAATTTTAAAATGATTACTGTAATTTAAACAGGAATCCAGGATGTGTCAGCCTCTTGGGGAAGACGGTGACTGGGTGATGTGGGTGCCTGTTCAGTCTGCCATACGGGTGTTCGGTTACCTGTAGACAGGCAATTTCATCACTTCTCCCTTTTGGAGTTCCTTATCCTTAAGCTTGGATGCGGGTGGCACTGCGGGTTAAACCACAGAGCCTAGGACTTGCCGATCAGAAGGTTGGCAGTTCGAATCCCTGCGACAGGGTGAGCTCCCGTTGCTCAGTCCCTGCTCCTGCCAACCTAACAGTTCGAAAGCACGTCAAAGTGCAAGTAGATAAATAGGTACCACTCCAGCAGGAAGGTAAACGGCGTTTCCATGTGCTGCTCTGGTTCGCCAGAAGCGGCTTAGTCATGCTGGCCACATGACCTGGAAGCTGTACGCCGGCTGCCTTGGCCAATAAAGCGAGATGGGCGCCGCAACCCCAGAGTCGGCCACGACTGGACCTAATGGTCAGGGGTCCCTTTACCTTTACTATCCTTAAACCAGATCAGATACGGCCGTTCAAATGGAGCTGGAGTGGACCAAAGCGGCCCTCCAGCTTCTCTGCCTGGCCCTCAGAATTCTCCCCAGCCACACCCACTTTCTCCAGGCCACGCCCCCTCACTGCCCTTGCTTTGCCCTTGCTAGACACGCTCCTTGAGTGTTTTTGCCTGGCAGGAACGTGTCTTTGCTCTCTGGTAATGTCTCTATACTTCCCCGACTGGGGGGGGGGGAAATAAGTGTGTGTGTGTGTGTGTGTGTGTGTGTGTGTGTGTGTGTGTGAGCTAGCTTACTGTACAAAGGTAAAGTTGACTATTTTCGGACTATTTAAATAAATATTACAATATGATGAATTTGCGATCAGGATTCGAACTATGAGCAACAGAAAGAATTATGGTTATGATATAAAAAAGGGAAGATAGGGTGCCACAAAGGGGTAGAATTAAAAAACACAGCAGAAAATGGGATGGGAAGTCGATAGAACAAAAGAAAAAAATATTATGTATTGGAATTTTATGTGAAATTTGTAAAAATTTAATGAAATGGTTTTTTATTTTTTTAATGTTGACACTTGTTGCTCCACACTGGTGTGTGGCCCTTAAAGCATTACCAAGAAGGGAAGGCGGCCCTCAATCTTGCAATACAGGACAGGGCACGTGACCAGCCTATCCACCAATCAAAACTGAGATGCTTTTGTGCACAGTGGTAGTGGGGATTGACTGGTAGGGCAGAAGGCAGGGAGCCTGACAGTAGGTGGCGCCAGAGTCGATGACAGGCAGAGCCCACGCAGCTGCAGACTTGGGCGGGTCCAGACTGGTGGGGCAAGTACCCCCTTTCCCCCTAATGGGCCAGCCCCCTCACTGCAAATTGTGCAATGCCTTCATTATCAGATCAAGGGGCGGGGGCTAAATTCTGCCCTGCAGAATTGCTGCTGCTTTATTTATTTTGGCCCTCTGTGTTCCAGTTTTCATTTTCTCTGCAACAGCCTCCTGCCTCACCCCGCATTGCCAATTAAAAAGTAATGGATGGTATTCCCCTCCCCCCTTTTTCTCTGGGGAAAAACACTTTAGATCAAACGTAATTACCTCCTGTAAAATGAATGCATTGCAGCCCAGGCAAGGACCACACACCATGGCTAGGGCAGCCCTACAAAATTGGCTTGGAACGACACAGGCCTTCGCTTCCTTCCAAAACCGCCCAGAGGATTGTGAGCACATTTGAATGCATCTGAAACGGATGCAACCCAGAAGGAAAGGTTGCAGTGTGTTCCGGCTGAGGGTTGTATCTAACAAGCCGCACCCTCTTCCAGGACACTCCATTCCGTTCTCCCTCCTTGCTGCCCTGGTTTTTCTGTTCTCTTCCATTCCAGGTGAGCCAACGTAGGAATTTCTCTGACACGGAGTCAGATCATTGGTACACCTGCACACAGACAGTGGTTTCTCCAGGAATTCAGACAGGGGGTCTCTCCCAACCCTTCCAGGAGATGGCACTGGGGATCGATCCTGCGACCTTCTGCATGCCAAACAGCTGCTCTTGCACTGGGCCACGCCCCTTCCCCATAACATTTTGATGTATTTTTAATCCTTGTTGGAAGCCGCCCAGAGTAGCTGGGGAAACCCAGCCACATGGGCAGGGTACAATTATTATTATTATTATTATTATTATTATTATTATTATTATTACTACATCCTGCAGCCATGGAACACGTTCTGCCCTCATTGGACAGGGTTCCCTTCCACGTAAGGTTTTCTTTTGCCAGTCTAAATATGTGTTTTTGGGTAGTTCTGCAAACTTTGATATGGCCGGCCCTAACATTAGGTAGTGCAAGGGTCTGCTTCAGGCAGTGGGATGGGTGGGTAGTTCTGCAGGATGGAAGCTGCTGGTTGCTGCCTTCTGCAGTCCATTGGTTTGTTTTTATATATATATGTTTTGAAATAATTTTCTTTAGGTCTTATATATATATAATAAATGTTCATAAATGCACCAACCAAGCTTGTACATCAATATATAAACCACATGTCTGAAACCCCACAGAAAGTCCTGAAACCATTTTGTCCCTCCCAAATTGACCTCAAACATTTCTCTGCAAGGTTGAAGGAAAATGGAAAAGCCTCCCCATTGTCTCCTCCTTCACAAACCCTGTCTTAAGGCAAAACAAAAAAAATTCCTTCCAGTAGCACCTTAAAGACCAACTAAGTTAGTTCTTGGTATGAGCTTTCGTGTGCGGGTATGTCTGTGTATGAATAGGGTGAGCCTGTGACCTGGCTCAGGAACTATTTGTCATTACAAAAGACTAGCCAGACCCCACAGGCAATCCAATCAAGTGACCATTAACAGGTCTGCCCGACAGGAGATAAACAATGCACTCAGATTTCTGTTGTAGACCGCCCTTTCTCTGATGTAGGTATGATGTATCTACGGGGTGGTCTTGAGCTACACCCCTTCTGTGATGTAGGTATGATGTTTCTGGGGGTGTTCTTGGACTCCAGGGTGGGCAATTTAAAATGTCTATATAAGGGCAGGTACACCTTTGTTCTCGGTCCTCCTCCTTCTTGTGTGTGAAGGGAGCACCCTGTTGCAACAGTTCAATAAAGATCAGGCGTACTAGCTGCTTTGCTTCTCAATATTCTCTGGTTGGCCTCTGTTATTTTCTCCGACCGATGGAGAACCTACAAATGACTCTATCAGGGCTCTTGTGTCCCCCATAAGGGAATAAGGGCAGGTTTTTGTTTATTACAGTTTAAATCAACCAGCCATTTGCATATTCGTCAGTGAATTCACCCCATCCCAGATGCTGGGTCTCCTTCCTTTCACCCGGAACAGAGCCCAGCTCCTCGGCTGAACAAACACCGGCCTTGAGTCCACATCAACCTGTTTTAGCAATGAATAGGAAACCTGAGTACGCATGAATGAGATCATGGCTCTGAGGGCTTCTCTGTTCTCTGTTCGCTCCAGGTGCAACAGGAAACTCTTGTTTACAAAAGGAAGCGTTCTCTAACCAGGACTGGAGAGAGCCTGAGTGGGAACCTGACTCTGCTCCAGTCCCACAGGCATTGTGGGAACCTGACTCTGCTCCAGTCCTAGCTAAGGATGGGCGAATGTTGGCCATTTCAGTTTCTCAGCTCCCCAGGGTTATCTTCTGTTCTCCACATTACCACACCTGTTATGTACTGAAGTTCTCACCCTGGGCCAGCAGGGGGATACTGTAGATAGTTATGCAAATGAAGGATCGAAAGTGACGTTCAGTGATTGGATAGTTTTAGAAAGTTGCTACAGTAACGTTGTACTGGAGCTCTATATAAGCAGGCTGACTGAGCCCTTCAGTTAGTTCTGTTCTGGCCTCTGAATAAACAAGAGCTGTTTGAAGAATCGCTGTGTCGTCTGATATGTTCACCCACAACTTAACAACACCGGCTCGTGGTTTTGCCTTAAAATGGGGGGTGTATGCCACCTTGATCATCTCGGAGGTAAGGTGGAATATAACTGTAAAAATAAATAAATTGGATTTTGTACTGCTTAGAAGCCTATCTTGGCCTTTGCAGGATAAATAAATACACATTATTATTCGTAGCTCAGCCCCTCTCAGAAAACCCTAGGTTCACTTACTTTGGAGTAAGCCCTGTGGAACCCATTGGGACTTACCGCCGTCTTAAACGCAGATCTGAGTTTTGTCTCTAAGGAAAGGGCACTGAGATTGTTTCTCAGCTGGGTTTCTATTGGGCATTGCCACCTAGTGGCAGAAGGAAGCATTGCACTTCCTGTCTGCCTCCGTGGAACTTCCTGCCAGCCTCATCTACAGAGACAGGTCTCCTGATCTAGAAAAGTCTTTGAAGCATCTTGCGGGGCCGCTTGTCAACTCTTTCATTTTAAAGTTGGCAATTTGTGGGTGTGCTTACTAATATCAAAATCTGAGTGTTGGCCCATTGACAACACAGCTCAGCAGTGGCTTTCAAGGGCTTTAAAGGTGTTTCACCTAGAGATCCTGGGGTAACCTTCTGCATCTAAAACTTGGGTGGGGAATCTGCGGCCCTCCAGCTGTTGCTGGATCCCAACTCCCACCAGCCCCTGCTAGCATGGCCAATGGTCAAAGATGATGGGAGTTGTAGTTTCTTTAAAGGCCAGAGCAAATAATGTGACCTAGTTTTACAGCTGTGAAGCACTATAGCAGGTGCTGTTAAGCTGTGGTAATTAAGCAGTTGGGTATGGTATATAAGGGACGCGGGTGGCACTGTGGGTAAAAGCCTCAGCGCTTAGGGCTTGCCGATCGAAAGGTCGGCGGTTCGAATCCCCGCGGCGGGGTGCGCTCCCATTGCTCGGTCCCAGCGCCTCCCAACCTAGCAGTTTGAAAGCACCCCCGGGTGCAAGTAGATAAATAGGGACCGCTTACTAGCGGGAAGGTAAACGGCGTTTCCGTGTGCGGCTCTGGCTCGCCAGAGCAGCGATGTCACGCTGGCCACGTGACCCGGAAGTGTCTCCGGACAGCGCTGGCCCCTGGCCTCTTGAGTGAGATGGGCGCACAACCCTAGAGTCTGTCAAGACTGGCCCGTACGGGCAGGGGTACCTTTACCTTTACCTTTATGGTATATAAAGAGCAGCAAGTAGCTCTCTCAGTACCCTGGTGGATGGGTCATGCATCTTGATAATTTAGTGTAAAAGGAGTTTGTTTGTTTGTTATTAAAACCTAGGAAAAGTTATTTTGCGTTTCTTGAATGTGTGGTCTCCCCAGCACGCTTTCTGCAGCACAACTAGTCTGCAAAATAACCAACATCTTTGGTTATGGGCCCAGCTGCTGAGTGGACGACTGCACATTTTTGGACTTTAAGAAAGGTTTGAAAGCTCCTTCTCCTGTTGGTGTGGTTCTGTGGGTCTGGAAGAGTTCTAGAATGGTTGACTGGCTTCCAGAAGCTGAGAACGCTCTGATGTTCCCACAGCTGACAGATGAGAACTACAGTTTATGGTCGTTTGGGGTGGAGGCACTTTTGACCTCTCGGGAAGTTTGGACCTATGTAACCGATGACCCTGTGACTAATGCTTGGTTGAAAGGAGATGCGAAAGCCAGGGCGATACAGTGGTGCCCCGCAAGACGAATACCTTGCAAGACGGAAAACCCGCTAGACGAAAGGGTTTTCCATTTTGGAGGTGCTTCGCAAAACGAATTTCCTATGGGCTTGCTTCGCAAGATGAAAATGTCTTGCGAGTTCCTGCAGGGTTTTTTCCCTTTCGCCCCCCTTTTCCCAAGCCGCTAAGCCGCTTAACAGCTGATCCGCTAAGCCGCTAAGCCGCTTAACAGCTGATCGCTAAGCCGCTTATCAGCTGATCCGCTAAGCCGCTTAACAGCTGATCCGCTAAGCTGCTAAGCCGCTTATCAGCTGATCCGCTAAGCCGCTAATAGCGCTAATCCGCTAAGCCGCTAATGGGCTTGCTTCGCAAGACGAAAAAACCGCAAGACGAAGAGACTCACGGAACAGATTCTTTTCGTCTTGCGAGGCACCACTGTAATTAATTTGGCTGTCAGTGACCAGCAAGTAGTATACATAAGAAATAAGAAAACTGCCAAAGAAATGTGGGACAGTCTTGCAGCAGGTCAGGGGTGATGGGATTTGGAGTCCAACTACATCTGGAGGGCCACAGGTTGTAGCCTCCGGACTGATCCTGCCTGCCTTCTCCAAAGGATCCCTGTTCCATGTGGCTACAAGCAATCAACCCTCGGGACTAAATGGTTGAACCAGTTTCTGGAGGTTGAGACCTTTATTTAAAGTTGCCACATGGGCTCTGCGTGATGCAGGACACCGACTGCTGGAGATTTACCCCACCCTCTCCCTTATTTTGAATCCTGCTGGAAGAAATCGTTGTAGGTCATGCAAAGGGCCGTCAGGAAGCCCGTGTACTCCTTGAAGTCAATCTCATCATCCTTGTTCTTGTCCAGGGTTCCCATCAGCTTGTCAATTCCACCTGCCTTCATCTTCTGCGAGGGAAAGGGGGGCAAAGGAAAGAGAGAGGGGAGAGATTGGGGTACATGTCTGATTATGGGGGACACTGAACCCCCCTCACAAATTTAACTCTCTTTCAAAACTTAAGGGTTGCATCCAACCGAGGCCGTATTCACGTGATACATTTAAAGCTCTCCAATACTTTAAATGGGATGTGGGTGGCACTGTGGGTTAAACCACAGAGACTAGGACTTGCCAATCAGAAGGTCGGCGGTTCGAATCCCTGCGAGGGGGTGAGCTCCCGTTGCTCGGTCCCTGCTCCTGCCAACCTAGCAGTTCGAAAGCACACCAGTGCAAATAGATAGATAGGTACTGCTCTGGTGGGAAGATAAATGGCGTTTCCGTGCGCTGCTCTGGTTCTCCAGAAGTGGCTTAGTCTTGCTAGCCACATGACCCGGAAGCTGTACGCCGGCTCCCTCGGCCAGTAAAGCGAGATGAGCGCCGCAACCCCAGAGTCGGTCATGACTGGACCTAATGGTCAGGGGTCCCTTTACCTTTAATACTTTAAATTGTCATGACTTCCCGCAAAGAATTATGGGAGCTGTAGTTTGTTAAGGGTGCTGAGAGTTGTTAGGAGACGCCGGCTATTTCCCGCTACAGAGCTACACTTCCAGGAGTTCCTGGGAAGCAGGATTGGTTGTTAAACCACTCTGGAAGTTGCAGGGGAATTGGGACTTCCTAACAACTCTTGGCACCTTTAACAAACTGCAGCTCCCAGAATTATTTGGGGGAAGCCATGACTGTTTAAAGAGGTATCATAGTGCTTTAAATATATGGCATGAATAGGGCCTAAGCTGTACTCAGATCCATTGCCATTCACTGAAATATATTACATCATGCTCATTCATTTTAATGGGTTTACTTTAAGACTGAGGTCTTAAATGAAAGATTATTGAGATATTTGTAGAATAAATTTGGAAGAAATTCTTCCAATTTTTCTTCTTCCAATTTTTCTTATTTTTTCTTTTTCTTTTTTCTTTTCTTCCTTTTTTCTTTTTTGTTCTTTTTTTATATATGTGTGCTTATCTGAAAAATATATGTACGTACAGTGGTACCTCGGGTTAAGTACTTAATTCGTTCCGGAGGTCCGTTCTTAACCTGAAACTGTTCTTAACCTGAAGCACCACTTTAGCTAATGGGGCCTCCTGCTGCTGCTGCGCCGCCGGAGCACGATTTCTGTTCTTATCCTGAAGCAAAGTTCTTAACCTGAAGCACTATTTCTGGGTTAACAGAGTCTGTAACCTGAAGCGTATGTAACCTGAAGCGTATGTAACCTGAAGCGTATGTAACCCGAGATACCACTGTATTTGTATGTATTTTGCCTGTATTTTGTAATAATTATGTTAAATAAAGTTTAAACTTTTTTTTAAAAAGGAAAGCCAGTCACCTGGAAGGAAACTAAGGCATAAAGTGAATAAGGGAAAGATGGGGAAAGGAAGGAAAGACTTATCCAAACTCCAAACTCCCCACTGATTGTCCCATGCGCAAGCCCCACATTTGGACTTGCTGCACCTCCTTGTCCCCTCCAAGGATGTGTATCAGGATCAGCCCCTTTGCCACTGACTGTCCATGGCTCTCCAGGGTTTCAGACTGGGAGTCTTTCCCAGTCCTACCAGGAGATGTCAGGACTCGAACCTGGGACCTTCTGCATGCAAGGCAGATGCTCTGCCACTCAGCCGTGGGGTCCTGATGGAAGATGCACATCTTGAAGGTGGAACGCTGGTTCCCCCAACCTTGCGTTGTGTTTTGGGGCCACCCCCCCCACCTCACCCAATCCGCTGGGGCACCGACCTCTCCAAGTGCCAGCTCCTTCTTCACCAGCTCCTTCAGCTCTCCCTTGCTCAGAGTAAACTTATCCCCTTCTTTCCCTGAATATTTGTGGAAGGTGTACACAAGCGTCGCCAGGGCTTTCTCCAGAGGCGTCTCCATGTCCATTGGCTAGGCAGGATCTGAAAAGGAGAAAGCAGGGAAGTGAACTGTATGGCGGGATTTGTTCATTTGTTCATTAAATTTATATCCTGCCCTTCCTCCTGAAGGAGCACGCGGTTAAGAACCATAACATACGAAGAGCCTGATCCAGACCCTCCAAGTGTCCCTATTTTCCAGGGACGGACCAGGAGTTACAGAAGCTGTCCCTGTTTCTGATTTGATCCCCCAATGTCCCACTTTTCCTTAAAAGGTAAAGGGACCCCTGACTGTTAGGTCCAGTCGTGGCTGACTCTGGGGTTGCGGCGCTCATCTCGCTTTGTTGCCCGAGGGAGCCGGCGTACAGCTTCCGGGTCATGTGGCCAGCATGACTAAGCCGCTTCTGGCGAACCAGAGCAGTGCACGGAAACGCCATTTACCCTGCCTCTGGAGTGGTACCTATTTATCTACTGGCACTTTGACATGCTTTTGAACTGCTAGGTTGGCAGGAGCAGGGACCGAGCAACGGGAGCTCACCCCATTGCGGGGATTTGAACCGCCAACCTTCTAATCGGCAAGTCCTAGGCTCTGTGGTTTAACCCACAGCACCATCCGCATCCCTGCTTTTCCTTAGGACGTCCCTATTCTTACCAGAGAAATGTTAGAGGCCAACCCAGGAACGGGAGAAGGGCCCTTTCCCCCCTTGATTTCAACCTGTCGGGCAGCTCAGGCCATAAAGCCTTTGATTATACAGCATTCGCCCTGGGTGCAAGCTTGGGAAGCTCATCCTGCAAAGCAGAAAGTATACATAAAAAGAGATCTTGCAAGCAAGCGCACATTAGAAGCAGCAGCGAACAACTCTGCAATTAAGGAGGGTGGAAACAAGCTGATAAGGGCTCCATTAGCACAGGTAGCGATTTCCCTGGGAACGGCTGGCCAGCCCTGGGCGAACACACCCGGCACCAGCGTGTTCTCGACGCTTCCCACTCCCAGCACTTTAGATTTGCAGCTTGTAGCATTTGAGTTGGCAGATGAGGCAGCCCTAATCATATGATGTAACGGTAAGGTAAAGGGACTCCTGACCATTAGGTCCAGTTGTGGCCGACTCTGGGGTTGCAGCGCTCATCTCGCTTTACTGGCCGAGGGAGCCGGCGTACAGCTTCCGGGTCGTGGCCAGCATGACTAAGCCGCTTCTGGCGAACCAGAGCAGCGCACAGAAACGCCATTTACCTTCCCGCTGGAATGGTACCTATTTATCTACTTGCACTTTGACGTGCTTTCGAACTGCCAGGTTGGCAGGAGCAGGGACCGAGCAACGGAAGCTCACCCCATCGCAGGGATTCGAACTGCCGACCGTCTAGGCAAGTCCTAGGCTCTGTGGTTTAACCCACAGCGCCAACTGCGTCCCTTATTTATCTACTTGTACTGGTGTTCTTTCGAACTGCTAGGTTGGCAGGAGCAGGGACCGAGCAACGGGAGCTCACCCCGTCGCGGGGATTCGAACCGCCGACCTTCTGATCGGCAAGTCCTAGGCTCTGTGGTTTAACCCACAGCGCCACCCGCGTCCCTTCCAATCATATGATGTACGCTGTTGTATATGCCAGGGGTGGGGAACCTGCGGACCGCGGGTCACATGTGACCCACCAGGCCTCTCTATCTAGCTCACAAGACTCTCCCAAGACCACGCCCCTCATTGGCCCCTTACGTTTCGCACCTTGAGTATTTTTGCCTGCTGGGAATGTGCCCTTAAACTCTGCCCGTGCCTTTTCCTTGTCTGGATGGAGAACAGAGAGGGACGTCTGAGCGTTTGTGTGTAAGATAGCCTAATGTACAGTGGCAGATTTTTACATTTTGTTGGACGCAGAGGAACGGTGGGAGGCATCGACTGGAGGACCCCCAAGGGAAGGAGGTTCAGAGCTTGGAGATGGGTGGTGGGACAACAATGCAAGTGGTCAGAGGGAGAAGAGGGTGAAGACTGGGAGGAGGAGGTATCGGAAGCTGAAGAGGTAACAGGGTTTAGTGAGCGGGAAGAATCTGTGGCAGAGAGGAGTCCAGAATCAGAGGAAGAAGCAGAAACTGGAGTGCGTGCAGGAGCCAGGCCCTGTGACCTGTAGGGCTTCGCAGGACTGGGGCTTTCCTAAGTTTGTTCTGAAGAGGCAAGCCACAGCCACACAGGTGAGGCCGATTGGTAACTCACAGCACCAGGTGGCAAGAGCTGGGAAGGGATATAAGGTCAGCATTTCCCTTCGGCTCTTTGCCACAGCAACATGCTTCCTGCCTTGCCGCGTTTGGCTCCTTGACTCCTTGCTTCCTGACCCTCAGACCCTTGGCTTCTTGACTCCTGGGTCTCTGGCCCTTGGCTTCCTGACTCCTGGCTTCTGGACTCTCGTTCCTGCTCCCACTCTGCCGTCTTGCCCCCAGTCCCGACATCCTCCACCAGGACTTTGACCGCCCGTAAACCAGACCGTGACACTGGAGATTAGGAAGGCCAAGAGGCAGAGATGAGTCAGGCTGGTGAAGTCAGGCTGGTCTCCCTCTCCTGCTGCAACAAACTCTCCTCTCCTCTGGTCTCCCAGAACCAGAAGGGGCATGAAAAGAGTGGAGAAGAAGTTAGCTTTGCACAGGCACAGTCTCGGATTGCTTGGGGGAAACCAGAGAAAGGAGGAGGCTTAGGGCAGCTGTGGGAAGGAGGGGGCCTTCAGTCCCTGCAACTGCCTCATAGGGGCAAGACCTACCGAACAAGAATTGCTGTGCTTACTAGGCCTGGTACCCTTTAGCAGATCCAGTTTCCTTGAATAGTTACCTTCACTTACTCTGTGTGATTTATTGCTAGCTCGCCCTTGTCACTCTGCCCGCCACTGGCCCGTGGCCCCCCAAATGCTTCCCAGAAGGGAATGTGGCTCTTGGGCCATATCCTTGAACTCTGATAACACCACTGGCTTCCCTTGATGGAGAATAGGGAGAGGGATTTGTGAATGAGCGTAGAAACTAGCTTACTGCCCAAAGTGAAAACTTACACCCATCGCTCCACCCACTTTTGACACCCACCCACCGCTGGCATGTGGCCCCTGGGAGGTTTCTCAAAAGGAAAGGTGGCCCTTAGGCTGAATAGGATCCTCAACCCTTTTAAGCGAATAGTGAACTTGCTCTCTGAACCCGGATCCTTACGCAGCCAGAATGGCATCCCTCGGTAATGAGGGGGATATATCAGCAAGCCTGGAGGGAGGGAGAAAGGAACCCAGCAAAGCCAAATAAGGGCTGAGCAGGCCCAATGGCTGCAGAATGTTGGGGCCGGCTGTAGCGGAATGGAGTTGTTTGGAAAGGGTGTGGCTGGCAGCCCGAACAGAAGCACTTTCCCCTGAAGAATTTATTGTAGTGGATATATATATGCATTCACCTCTCCCTCTATGGATTAGCCTCTCCCCTCTCTGGCAGTTTCCTCCATTCATTAACCTTTACAACAAATTAACTAATAGCTTCTGGAACTCTCGGCGGACCCAAAGGGCAGAGCGTTTCCTTCGCTAATCACCTCAAATCTGTGGACGGTGCCGCTTTTGGGAGACACCCACACGCATGAGGGAGAGAGCAGCGGACCCCGAGGGAACCCCAATGTTTACGGAAATTACAAATAAATGAATGAACATGTTTTGGGGAAATATCTGAAACATCTGAGTGAGTGCTGACCTGAGGTAATACCGTAATAATAATAATAATAATAATAATAATAATAATAATAATAATATTATTTATACCCCGCCCATTTGGCTGGATTTCCCCAGCCACTCTGGGCGGCTTCCCACACAATATTAAAATACAATAACCTATTAAACATTAAAAGCTTCCCTAAACAGGGCTGCCTTCAGATGCCTTCTAAAAGTCTGGTAGTTGTTTTTCTCTTTGACATCTGGTGGGAGGGCGTTCCACAGGGCAGGCGCCACTACCGAGAAGGCCCTCTGCCTGGTTCCCTGTAACTTGGCTTCTCACAGCGAGGGAACCACCAGAAGGCCCCCGGCGCTGGACCTCAGTGCCTGGGCAGAACGATGGAGTGGAGACGCTCCTTCAGGTATACCAGACCGAAGCCAGTATGTTCTTCATAACCAGATGCTTGTGAAATATTTGCTAGAGTGCTTTGTCCCTAAACTACACCCCACCTGCCTGTTTGGTGGGCCACAGATTCTACAGCTCTGAGCATTGGCACATGATGCTCGGCGCATCAGCTGGCGAAGTTTCCCACCTGTTCCCATGGCCTCCCTGGCATCGATCTCTGCTGCCAAGGCTTCGCTTCATCAGCCGAGAGGAACAATGAATCGCATAAACTCTAAAACAAACACAATGTTGAAACGGCTGCTTTGTGGTTAGCCAGGCATTGAAGCCACCAGAGGGCCGAACCCACCTGTGAATCAGGCAGCTTGAATTCAAATCCATTTAGCTGTGACCAAGGTGGGGCTGGGATCCTTCTCAAGGTGATGCAACCGTCCGCATGAGCTCATGTTAGCAAATAGATTCGAGAATGGTGTGTTAAAGATTAAGGTTGCCAGCATCCAGACTCGGGGTGTGTGTGTGCAGTGTTCCTGTGCCTTTTAAGGCAGGGGTTGCCACCCTTTCGGGGCCTATTTTAATTTTTAATTATTACTTTATTTGAAGAATAAAAAATAGAAATATCCGTTACCTCCCACAAACTTGGAATGTAAGCTGGAGTCCATGTAGATATTTTGATTAGTGACAGTGTTTTCCTTCTGTGACTGTACCCCCAAGTGTGTTTTATAAGTTGGTCTCCGACCATAATAAATTATCTATCTATCTATCTATCTATCTATCTATCTATCTATCTATCATCTATCTATCTAGTTGGACCATAAAGAAGGCTGATCGCTGAAGAATTGATGCTTTTGAATTCTGGTGCTGGAGGAGACTCTTGAGAGTCCCATGGACTGCAAGAAGATCAAACCTCTCCATTCTGAAGGAAATCAGCCCTGAGTGCTCACTGGAAGGACAGATCGTGAAGCTGAGGCTCCAAGACTTTGGCCACCTCATGAGAAGAGAAGACTCCCTGGAAAAGGCCCTGATGTTGGGAAAGATGGAGGAGGGCACAAGGAGAAGGGGGATGACAGAGGACGAGATGGTTGGACAGTGATCTCGAAGCTACCAGCATGAGTTTGACCAAACTGCGGGAGGCAGTGGAAGACGGGAGTGCCTGGTGTGCTCTAGTCCAGGGGGTCACTATATCTAGTGACGGTGCACATTTGGATTCTGGAAAGAGTGATGTGAGTGCCACCAATTCTTTTCACTGCTTCCCCCTCCCAACATTTCTCCGATGAAAATAGGATGTCCTATTCCATTGTTGTTGCTGCTGCTGCTGTTGCTGTTTATACCCTGCCTATCTCTCTGGGTTGCGCCAACCACTGTGGGCAGCTTCCAACATATATAAAAACATAATAAAACATCAAACTTAAAAAAAAAAAAAACTTCCCTGTACAGGGCTGCCTTCAGATGTCTTCTAAAGGTTGTACAGTTATTTGTCTCCTTGGCTTGCATAACTCCATACCCTCCTACATTTCTCTGATGAAGATAGGGACGTCCTAAGGAAAAGCAGGACATTCTTGGATCGAATCAGAAACCGGGGCGGCTTCTGCAATTCCGGGACTGTGGACCCTGGGAAATAGGGACACTTGGTCTAGCATACCGTGAGACAGGAAGAGAGAAAGTGCCCACAAAATGCACCCTTCACAGTTCCCAAAAGTAGGACTCAGCTGAATTAATCTTGAGTTCCCTAAGAAGCCTGAAGATCTGAAAGAGGAAGTGGAAGGAAAGAGGAAACTTCCTGCTTTAGAGTTCTAGAGACTTTTTGAGGGAAGAAAAGAATAGGAACTTCCCTCGCTGCCTCACGACCAAGGGAGGAGCTGAAAGGTATTTTGGAGACCCTTGTTGTAAGAGTTACTGGGATTTTCACCCCGTACGGCATCTCCCATTGCCAAGATGACAGGCCTGTGGGTGATACAGCTGTATTTGAAGCTTAAAAACATGCCGGAGAAGGTATATGCCTACTATATGGAAGTTAACTGGACAACAAAAATGGGTTTTAGGTGCTCTCATGGTAGCCAAGAGGCTGATATTGATGAACTAGAAGACAATATACCCTTTAATCAGTGGATCAATCATATGATAACACTTGCAAGCTATGAAGTATGCAAGCTACATATGTAGACTGCTTGGATAAACACAGCAATATTTGGAACGAATGTATACAAAATGCAGTAGGCTGTTAATATTTCTATTAGTATTGGGACAATAATATCAAATTTTTGTCTATATTCATATAACGCTTCCCCTTCCCTTTACACAGTTCTGTGTTTTGATTTTTTCCCTTCTTTTTGTATAGCTTTACTGCTTTATATTTGAATTTATGTTTCAATAAAATATCAATTAATAAACGATGCAGGAGAACGGTGCGCCAGAGCATGGACAGAGTTACTGTACGTCCCCTGCTTGCAAGGATCGCTGCCCACTCCTCCCTTGACTGTGCCTTTTAGCAACAGTCCAGAAATTTCACCTGCGGACACTTCTCACCCCCTCCCCCATTACTTTATCTGCCCGCTGTCTGTCTCGCCAGAGTGGTGCATGCTCTAGTTATCTCCCACTTCAACTACTGCAACGCGCTCTACGTGGGGCCACCTTTGAAGGTGACCCGGAAACTACAACTAATCCAGAATGCGGCAGCTAGACTGGTGACTGGGAGTGGCCGCCGAGACCACATAACACCGGTTCTGAGAGATCTGCATTGGCTCCCAGTATGTTTCCGAGCACAATTCAACGTGTTGGTGCTGACCTTTAAAGCCCTAAACGGCCTCGGTCCTGTATACCTGAAGGAGCGTCTCCACCCTCATCGTTCATCCCGGACACTGAGATCCAGCGCCGAGGGCCTTCTGGCGGTTCCCTCATTGCAAGAAGTGAGGTTACAGGGAACCAGGCAGAGGGCCTTCTCGGTAGTGGCGCCCACCCTGTGGAACACCCTCCCTTCAGATGTGAAGGAAATAAGCAGCTATCCTATCTTTAAAAGACATCTGAAGGCAGCCCTGTTTAGGGAAGTTTTTAATATTTAATGCTGTATTGTTTTTAACACACGATTGGAAGCCGCCCAGAGTGGCTGGGGAAACTCGGCCAGATGGGTGGGGTATAAATAAATAATAATAATAATAATAATAATAATTATGTCTGTGTCAGGCAAAAGCTTTTGCCTGTTCACATGTTCATTCTGCTCTTCAGAGGCACAGGAGGCAGAAAGAAAAGTTGGCAACAGCAGCCTCTGGAATCTAGGACCCTTACGCCAAGCAGCCGAAGACGGGTTAGTGAGCTCTTTCCAAAAGGTAAGAAATAGGAGCCCAGTTTCCTTCTCGATCGTCTCTCCCAAAACCCGAATACGAATGAAGGATCTGGATTGATTTAGCTGGACTCTGACTCACAAAGAGATGTTGCAATGTGGAAAAGGCGTTGGCTGGCCTAGCGATTGCAGGCTGGGGACTTGCCAGCTTCTGATAGCCACGGGCAAAATCCAGAGCTCGACATGTTAACATGCAGGGTTGTGTGGGTGTGAGACCTCTGAACAGCTCATGTGACTTGCACATCTGGAATCTGCGTGGACATCTGGAGAGAAAAAGCCTCCTCTTCTTCCAGGAAGGGCTTGCTCCCAGACAGAAATAAGGGGAGAAGGCTGAGACTCCTTGGCAGAACACCTGCTTTGAGTGCAGAAGGCTCCTGGTTTGATCCCTGCCATCTCCACTTAGGGCTGGGAAGAGAGGGCTGGTTGGCTGGGGACAGTGCCGGATTTACGTATAAGCTAAACAAGCTATAGCTTAGGGCCCCACTCTCTTGGGGGCCCCCAAAAAAATTCAAAGGGAAAAACCACCTGGATGTACATTTCAAAAATATAAGATAAAAAAACAAAACACAGTGGTACCTTGGGTTACATACGCTTCAGGTTACATATGCTTCAGGTTACAAACTCCGCTAACCCAGAAATAGTGCTTTGCTTCAGGATGAGAACAGAAATCGTGCTCTGGCAGCGCGGCGGCAGCAGGAGGCCCCATTAGCTAAAGTGGTGCTTCAGGTTAAGAACACTTTCAGGTTAAGAACGGACCTCCGGAACGAATTAAGTACTTAACCCGAGGTACCACTGTAAAATAAAACCTAAATACAGCAACCGTGTTTTGTGTTGTGTAGGCTCCTATGATGTAAGTCATGGGCCCCGCCTGCTAGCCTGCTCCCTAAAATATCACTGGTTTGCTCATTTCTATATCAATTTCTTTGATAAAATACATATTTTGTTATGCGCAAATGGCTTTAGATACCTATTAGGTCCATAAATTACCGTATAGCATATATTCAACACAAAAAACAGCGGCAATTTGTTGTCAACAAAGGACAGATGGACATATAAAGGGCCCCATTACCTTCAGTAGCTGAGGCCTCATCAAACCTAAATCAAACCTAAATTTCCCAGGGTGATGGGGGACCGTTAGTGAGCACTTTTTGGGTTCGCTCAGCCAACCAGCTGCCAATCCACCTAACAGTTACCTTGTCCAGCCCACATTTGACCAGCTTCTCCACAAAAATATCATGGGGGGCTTTGTCAAAAGCCTTACTGAAATCAAGATACGATAATGTCCACAGCATTCCCCTGATCCACCAAGCTGGTAACTCTATTAAATATGAGATCCATCTGGCACAACTTGTTTTTGAGAAAACCATGCTGCAACCAGCACAACTGAACCGGCCATGATCCCCTAAATTTGCCTACTGCCTGGCCAGTATAGTGATTGGCTCCAATCAAGTCTTGGTTGCGAGTTACTGCCATATTGCCTTTCTGGATCAAACCAAGAATTTGCCCAGCATCCTGTTTCCAACAGAGGGCATCCCAGAAACCCCTAAAGCAAGGCCTGAAGGCAGCAGCCCTTCTTCCCTGGTCATCCCCCAGAAGCAGGCATTCTGTGGTAGACTGCCCTTGCACAAGGAGGCTCCGTTCGAGCTAGCATAACTAAAAGAGCTGCTGGGGGGGAAGGAGTTTGGGGAAGGCTGAGGCAGTGGTGGAAACAATCTAGAAAGCGTCACAGAGAGGAAAAGCAAGCCAGTTGATAAGTACAGATGGATGTGAAATTGAGGATGCATAGCCGTTTCAGATAAAGCGATGAAGAATAAAAGGAGCTAAAAGCAACTCACCGGATGAGAATGTGGATGGCAAGCTTGAGCAGTGAAGCAGGGAACTGGGTGTGGTATAGCATCTCCCTCTTATGCAGTTTCATGGGGGGTCCCCAGAGATTGAGGCTGGTAGAAGCAGGAACTTGATCTCGTTGCCAGGATCTGTCCTGAGGGACTGCTGGCATCCAGCCATCTTTTCCTCAGGTTGTGAACAACTCTTTTTCTTTTCTTTTTCCCCCTTCCCCGCTTTTAAATTAACTTTATTTACTGAGGCTTATTCATAGATCTTCAAAAATATCATACCCATTACGAAGTACATTTTTTACAATATACTAAGACAAGACAGCTACTTGATCTAAAAAAGGAAGAAATTCAGAAAGAAGAAAAGGCAAGAAATGGAGAGACCAGGAAAAAAGAGAAAGGGAGAGAAAAGGGGGAAAGAAAGAACCACAGAAAAATAGGTAAAGGGACCCCTGACCATTAGGTCCAGTCGTGGATGACTCTGGGGTTGCAGCTCTCATCTCGCTTTACTGGCCGAGGGAGCCGGTGTACAGCTTCCGGGTCATGTGGCCAGCATGACTAAGCCACTTCCGGCGAACCAGCGCAATGCACAGAAACGCCGTTTACCTTCCTGCCAGAGCTGTACCTATTTATCTACTTGCACTTTGACGTGCTTTCGAACTGCTAGGTGGGCAGGAGCAGGGACCGAGTAATGGGAGCTCACCCCGTCAAGGGGATTCAAACTGCCGACCTTCTGATCGGCAAGCCCTAGGCTCTGTGGTTTAGACCACAGCGCCACCCGCTGTAAAAGGACTTCCATCTCTCTCTCTTGCAGCTACATATAATATTCAGTCCTTAAAACCCAACCATTCTATCTACAGTAAACTAGTATTTTTCCCCAGTCTTCAATATCACAAGTTCATTTTCTCTTTCCACAAAAAAATTCCAACCTTTAACGAACGTCAGTAAAGATTGTTCTCTAATTGAACATGTTAATTTTGCCGTCTCAGCCAGATCCAATCATTTTACCAGCTACTCTTCTATAGTGGGTGGGGCGGTTAACAACTCTTGCTTCAACCTAGATTAGTGTAGCCTTTTTAGACTTTACCGACTGATGGGGTCTGCGTTGCTCCTGGGAGGGAGAAAGGAAGTCAAATGACGCCGAGGTTGATTCAGAGAAAGAGTTTATTCTGCTCTCCGGATAGCAGAAGGCACTTGCGTGGTCAGTTCACAGCAAGTCCAAAGAAATGAGAAATTTCATGCAGTATATATATCCTCCAGGCACCCTCTCCCCCCTTCCCCAGAAATCAAACCACGTCAGCTTATACACGTAAGTTGACATTCATGACCATAAACAGATGTTCCTATTTCTATACTCTTATCTTGGGGCAAGAAGGTCACCAACTCTAGGAGCACTCCTGGCGCCGTTCCCGGTTCTCTTGTCAGATCTGACAAGGTCTGTGCGTCTTTATGGTCAGGATGTAAGATAAGACCCAGATGTGCCATCCCTGCTCCACTCGGAACTGGCAAGGCCATCCATTGCCGTCACGGACTGATAAAGGAGAGGGCTTTGAGCACTTGTTTATACAGCTGGCTTTCTGTTTATACATTGACTCAAGTGCTCAAGTTAATGCATTTTAGAAATGCTGCCTTGGAGAAGGAAACATGGGGATTTTGGGTCCCGTTTCAGACTGACTGCACAGAAACCCATTCCTTCATTAGGATTCTCTTGGCCTTATCAATGTTCTGCCTGAAGGTGGTCAGCTTTTAATTTTAGGAGGGCTCCTGCGCCTTTAATGCAGGGAGAGTTCAGTTTCCTTGGAATGAAAGCAAGAGAGAGGGGTGGCAGAAAGAGGAATAAGCGGTGGTTTCACCCAGTGTTACAGACCACAAAGAGAGAACTTCCGTCGTGTCTTAAACACAAGCAGATTTTTAATTTTTTTTTGTGGTGTGCTACTTTGTCATCCGTGAGGGTTGAGTCACGATAAATTCTGTTTGCCGCTGAGGTGCCACGAATGGAGGAGAACTACATGCTGCAATCGAGGGCCACATTCCTTACTGGGAAACATTTGGAGGGCCATAGGTCCCTCCCCCCCCGCAAACCCCCCCCCCACAGCTAACTTACAGCTGGTTCTCAGCTTCTCTCTGCTCCGCCGATTTCAAAGCAGAGAGGGCGTTTATTCTTTGGGCGAAAGGCGTAATTTGAAAGGCGTAATTATCTTGCAATGTTATTACCAACAGTTGAAAGAAAAATACACATTGGCAGCTGCAGCTGCGTTTGTGGGAAGGAGCAGGTTTTACGCTGCCTTGCCACCCCCCCCCAGGCACATGCTCACACTAGGGACTAGAAACTTCCTCCCACCTGAGCCTTCAGAGATTACACTTCCCAATAATCCCAGGGAGGAACTGTGAAGCACGACAAGTCTTGCATTCCGCATTATTATTATAATATGATTTCTTACATTCATGTACCACCTTTTCATCCAAGGAGCTCAAGGTCCCCGTCCCCCCTCATTTTATCCTCACAACAACCCTGTGAGGTAGGTTAGGCCCAAGGTCACCCAGTGAGCTTCATGGCTGAGTGGGGATTCGAACCCCAGTCTCCCAGGTCCTAGCCCATGCTGGTTCTCAATCACGCTCTCTTAAAAGCACATGTGGGGATCTGAACTCACAGCCTCTGGATCCCCAGCCACTGGTTTTCCCTCCCCATGAGTAACAGGCCCAGTGGTCTTCCCGGCTGGGACAGTTGCCCCTGGCAACATCAGTCTCCCTCGCTTCTGTTCAGCCAGGTGTGGCAAACAGGATGCAGGGGACAGGTGGGAAATCTGTTGCTAAGCAACAAGAGGCCAGGGACTGCTCAGTGGGATGATGGGACTAGGAGAGATGCTGGAGTTCTGGCCATGTATGTGTGTGTGTGTGCATATATCTTTTTCTTCTGAAGTTCAGCGTGCCTGACTTCGTCCTTAAAGCCAGCAGAGAATGGAGCTGGTTTTCAGCTGTTTTCTTGGAGGCCAAACAATAAACCTCTTTGTGTACAAAATACACAGAGATCAGGAGAGAGGGAGGGAAGTTAAGGGGAGGTAAGGGAGAAAAACCGGCCCTTCGGCCCTTCAGGGTGGGGCAGGGTTGGTTTTGGAAAGGGACCCTGCAAAGGCAACAATTTTGAATCCCTTACTGGGGATTGAACGAGATCTACACCCAGTATAGGCCTGACCAGTCCCTTTGTTCTGCAGAACAGAGCTGTGCATTTAGTTCACTCCACACTTGCAAGGAATCTGTCCTTCAGGGTGGCAGGACATAATCTCTGGAACTCCCTGTCCCTTGATATTAGTCAGACGCCTTCGCTGTTTCTGGCGCCTGTCTTAAAGACTGCGTTGCTTTCAGCAGGCCTAACCAGACGTGTAATTTGGACCGGTAATTATATTTTATAATGTTTGTTTTTTCAGAGCTGCTGATTTTGCTTATCTTTGGATCCATTTTGGGTTAGCTCCCTCTTACTGTTAGCTAAGTTCAGTTGCCAGTTCTAGCAGCCAAGCCCTTTTGATATTCTTACGGAGCCTCCATATCCAGGCACAGTCTATCTTGTTCCCTAGTTCTTAGGGGCATTTTGGCCACTGTGAGAACAGGATGCTGGACAATGATGGGCCATTGGCCTGTTCAAGAACTGGGCTTTTCTGATGTTCTTAATTGTCTCCGCCAATCCTTCTGGTACGCTGACATTCTCCACAAGTCATATTGATAAGAATGACCAGAAACTGTTTTTATATGCAACAACAGCGGTGAGGCTATTGCTGGCCCAGGTGTGGAAACAGCAACAATTGCCAACAGTAGAAGAGTGGCAGTACAAGGTTATGGAGTACGCAGAAATAGCCAAACTAACAGCAAAAATTTGACATCAGGGTGATGAAACATATCAAAAAGAATGGGGGAAATTTATGTTTTACATAGAGAAGGTGATGTGAAATAGGAAAACCAGTAGAACTGAAATAAACCTCATAACGGCAAAATACAAAGAAATTTATTGGTCAATAATATCAAAATGAATTAAAAATGTATATTATGACCAAGGTTGAACAGTATTTGTAAATGAATACAGACAGACATCAAGGATTGTATATATAGAAAGATTTATTTGTTTGTGGACATTTCATGGACAAAAATTAAAGAACAACTATATACAAAATGGAGGGACGCGGGTGGCGCTGTGGGTAAAAGCCTCAGCGTCTAGGGCTTGCCGATCGCATGGTCGGCGGTTCGAATCCCTGCGGCGGGGTGCGCTCCCGTCGCTCGGTCCCAGCGCCTGCCAACCTAGCAGTTCGAAAGCACCCCCTGGTGCAAGTAGATAAATAGGGACCGCTTACTGGCGGGAAGGTAAACGGCGTTTCCATGTGCGGCTCTGGCTCGCCAGAGCAGCGATGTCACACTGGCCACGTGACCCGGAAGTGTCTCCGGACAGTGCTGGCCTCCGGCCTCTTGAGTGAGATGGGCGCACAACCCCAGAGTCTGTCAAGACTGGCCCGTACGGGCAGGGGTACCTTTACCTTTTACCTTTATATACAAAATGGATAAAGACAATGCGAAAAGATAAAGACGACACAAAAAAGATGGAAGAAGGAAGGAGGGAAGTCAGCTCTTGAGAGCAAGAATAAATGCAAAATGTAATATAATATGTGTATGTATTGTTGTTTAGTCGTGTCCGACTCTTCGTGACCCCCTGGACCAGAGCACGCCAGGCACTCCTGTCTTCCACTGCCTCCTGCAGTTTGGTCAAACTCATCTTGGTAACTTCAAGTACACTGTCCCACCATCTCGTCCTCTGTCGTCCCCTTCTCCTTGTGCCCTCCATCTTTCCCAACATCAGGGTCTTTTCCAGGGAGTCTTCTCTTCTCATGAGGTGGCCAGAGTATTGGAGCCTCAGCTTCAGCATCTGTCCTTCCAGTGAGCACTCAGGGATGATTTCCTTCAAAATGGATAGGTTTGGTCTTCTCGCAGTCCATGGGACTCTCAAGAGTCTCCTCCAGCACCATAATTCAAAAGCATCCATTCTTCGGCGATCAGCCTTCTTGATGGTCCAGCTCTCACTTCCATACATCACTACTGGGAAAACCATAGCTTTAACTATACGGACCTTTGTTGGCAAGGTGATGTCTCTGCTTTTAAAGATGCTGTCTATGTATGTGTATGTATAGTATGTAATTGTAAAAAAACCAATAAAGGTCATCTTAAAAAAAAAGACATTCTCCCCACGCCACGCCAGCCACCCCTCCAGGCCCCAGACGCCAGTCTGCCCACCACAAAGATAGTTCTCCTGTTTGACAAGAGAGCACCCTGAGCCGGCTGGGAATAAGCCCTGGGTGGCTCGGCGGAGTCCCGTCTGGGCTTGCAGGCCTGAGGGGAGCAGCGGTGGGGCAGGGGTGGCTTGAGAACGCCTGCGCTCAGCAGAAACCTTTGCATCCCGTTGAAAATGCAGTCCTGGCAGTTTCATTCAAAGGCAAAACTCTCTACGGTGCTCAGCGTCAGCTAGACAGGGCTGGGGCTCAGTTGGTAGCCGGAAAATCAGGCCACGCGACTGGATGTTTCTACTCTTTCACAACTTTTACAGAGAGAGAGGGTGGCTGCTATGGGCAGAGATGGGGTGTACGGTCCTCTATTCCCCCCCCCCCCCAAATTTTTTTTTTGGTTTTACAAGTTTATAACAAATATAACATATAAAAAATAAAAACAAGAAAAATAAAGAAAAAAGAACATACAAATAAACACTTAATCCTTCTAAGATCCAATTTCGTTTTCGTTTTTAACTGACTTCCTCAAATCCTCCCTAACTGAATTCTATTGTATCCCCTTGTAGCAGTTTTCCAATATCTTCGTTCTAACAAAATTTACTTTTTCAGATTACTTTCTTTACTTCTTTTCATAGTTTCTCCCACAATGTTTTACAGTTTAGTCATATTCTATTCCTAAGCCAAATTGATAAATTCAAGTAGCTTCTACTTATCTTATATTACAATATTTAGCTAAATAATCTTTAAATTTCTTCCATTGGGGTGTATGGCCCTCTAGGCCGCTCTGTCTGGCCCTTGTAACTTTCCCCAAGCCACGCCCCTTAAACACAGGCCACACCCCCTCACCAGCCCTGCTTCTCACACGCTCAACATATTATCTGCATTAGCTTAATAACCACTTTTGTCTCTTTATGGCCGCTGTAAGTTCCAGAAATGATTTCCTGAAGCTGACTACACCTGAAGCCAGCACGTCAAATGCGGCCCTCCGAGGCTCTTAGCCCGGCCCTCAGAAACCTCCCCAGGGTCACGCCCCTGTTTTGCACACACCCCAAGTGTTTTTGCCTGACTGGATTGTGTCCTTGAACTATGACCATGTCTTTTGCTTGGTTACTGGATGGAAGATGGAGCCTATAGTTCTCGATTTGGGAGGGGACATCCCCTCCACTAAACCCTATAAATTAATAAATGGTGGGGTTTTGATGATTTGGGATGTGAAGGGAGAAACGCCAGCTGCAGAGGAATTCCTGGGCTAGCCTCTGCAAAAAAATAAAATTAAAAAAAAAAACGACCAGCCCAAGCCAGGGCCGTTAAGAAGCAATGCAGGGCCATTGAGGGCACAATGCAAGAGAACTGTTCTTCCACAGTTGTCCTGAGGTGTGAACAGAGACTGGGGGGTTTGGAAGGTTGCCATGGTAACTGGGTGTGAGGTGACAGGAAAAGAGGTGTTTTCGGAAGAAGAAGGAAGACTGGGATCCATCTTGGGCAGGCTGGCTGAAGGTTGCTTGCAGTGCTGCGGGGAACAAGCCCCTCATGAAACGACCGTGCTGTAAGATCTGGACTCCCTCCATGCAGACTGAATGTGTAAATAGGTGAATAAACCATATTTCTTAAAGCTACACTGGTCTCTGCTGTGTCGCAATTCTCCAAAGGAACACAGACTCTGGAAGACTGCCTGGAGCCCAGTGGGATCTTGCTATCGCTCAGCAAAGCTTGGGGAGCAGTGCCGGATTTATGTATAAGCTAAACAAGCTATAGCTTAGGGCCCCACTCTCTTGGGGCCCCCCAAAAAATTTAAAGGAGAAAAACCCCCTCAAATATTTTATTGGGGGCAGCAAAGAGACCTCGGCCGTAGGAGTTAGGTCCTATGCCTGGAGAAACGGGGACTTCGGTAGCTGTGGGAAAGCAGGGACATTCAATCTCTGCAACTGCTTCATAGGCGCAAGACCTACCGATGAGCATTCGCTGTGCTCACTAGGCCTGCCATCCCTGTGCAAATCCTGTTTTTTCTAAAAAAAGAGTTAACTCCCCTTGCTTTGCATGATTTACTGCTGGCTTGATCCTGACACTGTGGTTTCCAGCAACTGATGTTCTAGGGCTGCCATATTTCAAACAGCGAAATATTTTAGTTTTTGCCCAAAGTTGTCTTGAGCTTTTTTGGCAAGGCTGCCGACTGATATATCAAGGAAATGCTGGTTTTTCAAAATCATGGTTAGTAGCCATCAAAAGCCTGCTCCATGGCTGCTCCACCCTCTTTTGCCTCTGGCATGTGGTCCCTGGAAGGCCCTTGGGCTGAAAAATAGCAGAATCATAGAATTGTAGACTTGGGAGGGACCCACAAGGGTCATCTAGTCCAACCCCGTGCAATGCGTGAATCTCAGCTAATGAAGCTCAAGGCCACCCCTCTATACATCATACCTACATCACAGAAAGGGTGGTCTACAGCAGAAATCTGAGTGCTTTGTTTACCTCCTGTCTGCCAGGTTACCTGTTTAATGGTCACTTGATTGGATTGCCTGGGGAGCCTGGCCAATCTTTTGCAATGATAAATAATTAGTTCCTGAGCCAAATGTGCCCTTAAGACAGGATTTGTGAAGGAAAAGACAACGGGGAGGCTTTTCCATTTTCCTTTGACCTTGCAGAGAAAACATCTGGTCAGTTTGGGAATCAAAATGGTTTCAGGTCGGTCTGCCTGTGCTGATCTATGTACGTGCTTGGTTGGTACACTTATGAACATTTAACATATATCTAAGACCCCAAAATTCCTATCACAGCATCCAACCTCTATTTAAAAGCATCCCATGAAGGAGAGCCCACCACCTTCTGAGGTCGTCCATACTGCTTGTTCCCCTGGCCCTAGAATGATGCAACGGAAACATTCATAGAATCATAGAATCTTAGAGCTGGAAAGGACCCAAGGGTCATCTAGTCCAACCCCTCCAATTCAGGAAACTCGGCTAAAGCACCCACAGCAGATGGCCAATGAGGGCCTACAATACATAGCTCAGTTGGCTAGAGCATGGTGCTGATAATGCCAAGGCTGTAAGTTCGATCCCCGTAAGGGACAGCTGTGTATTTCTGCATTGCAAGGTGATTCTACTAGAAGTGTTGAATGGTCTCTTTAAATCTGAAGGTTCATTATTGTTCCACAAGATGTGTATTTCTTTAAAGGCCAGAGCAAATAACATGACCTAGTTTTACAGCTGTGAAGCGGTATAGCAGGTGCTGTTAAGTTATGTTGATTAAGCTGTTGGGTATAGTAAGTAGATAAATAGGGACCGCTTACCAGCGGGAAGGTAAACGGCGTTCCGTGTGCTGCGCTGGCTCGCCAGATGCAGCTTCGTCACGCTGGCCACGTGACCCGAAAGTGTCTGCGGACAGCGCTGGCCCCCGGCCTATAGAGTGAGATGGGCGCACAACCCCAGAGTCTGTCAAGACTGGCCCGTACGGGCAGGGGTACCTTTACCTTTACCTTTTATAGTATATAAAGAGCAGCAAGTAGCTCTCTCAGTACCCTGGTGGACGGGTCATGCTTATTGATATATTGTAAAAAGGTAACGGGACCCCTGAGCATTAGGTCTAGTCATGGCCGACTCTGGGGTTGCGGCGCTCATCTCACTTTATTGGCCGAGGGAGCCGGTGTACAGCTTCCGGGTCATGTGGCCAGCATGACTAAGCCGCTTCTGGCGAACCAGAGCAGCGCACAGAAACGCCGTTTACCTTCCCGCCAGAGTGGTACCTATTTATCTACTTGCACTTGATGTCCTTTCGAACTGCTGGGTTGGCAGGAGCAGGGACCGAGCAACGGGAGCTCACCCCGTCGCGGGGATTCGAACCGCTGACCTTCTGATTGGCAAGTCCTAGGCTCTGTGGTTTAACCCACAGCGCCACCTGCGTCCCCTGATATATTGTAATTTAGTGTAAAAGGAGTTTTTGTTTTTGTTATTAAAATCTAGCAAAAGTTATTTTGCGTTTCTGGAATGTGTGGTCTCCCCAGCACGCCTTCTGCAGCGCAACTAATCTGCAAATAACTAACAAGAAAACCCTCGGGGTCCCTCTCAACTATGTCCTTGTATGAGTCTGTGCTTCTAATCTTGCCTCCCTTCTCCCCCTCCGAAAAAAGAAGGCGGCAGCAATGAAACAAACCCAATGAAGTTTTAAAGCAAACTTTATTGTGGAAAGAGAAAGAGGCGTGGAATAATCTCCATCACGGCGGAGCCTCCAGATCAGAGAGGCGTCGTCGATGGGGCCTTTGTGAGGGAGAAGGAGAGAACAGGCGCGAGGCTGAGCTCTCAGGTCTCCGGCCTGCACAGACACCACAATTGCCCTTGATTCTGCCCCCCCCCCCTCAGATCACTTGCCCCTGGGCATCTTGTCGGGATAGCCCTGGAAGAAATCGTTGCACATCATGGCCACGCAGGCCAGGAAGACGGCATACTCTTGGAAGTCCACCTCGTTGTCCTTGTTGTTGTCTAGGTTGCTCATGATCCTCTGGAAATTCGTCTCGTCCTTCTTTTTCTGCGGGAGGGAGGTTGGATTTCATTGGTGGGGGAGGTTTAAAAAGAGATCTGGGGTTGCATTGTGTGAGAGCTTTTGTCTCACCAGCTTCGCAGGGGAAACCGGCTGTTTATTGCTGAATCGGAAAGAATGCCGATTTGCAGAAAACCCAATTGACATTCATTCTGATTCAGCAGTAAACATTGGGGGGGGGGGCGTAGTTCCCTGTTTCCCCAGCCACTCTGGGCTGCTTCTAGCCCCAGAGGCTAGGATCCAGAGAAGGTCTAACCTTTTTGCATGTACGTGTTTTTAATTATTGAGGTACCGTATTTTTCTCTCTATAAGACACACTTTCCCCCTCCTATAAAGCAAGGGGAAATGTGTGTGCGTCTTATGGAGCGAATGCAGGCGGGAGGCTCTGCTCAGCGCTCCCTTTAAAGAGCCCCGTGGAGCATGTGCGCGGCACTCTTTATAGGGAGTGCAGCTCTTGGGGGAGCCTTCCTTCCGCTTCCCGGAAGAGGCTTCACACGGCTATCCCATAAGCCAGGACAGCAAGAGGCTATCCCAGAAGCCAGATCCCTCTTGCTCTTCTGGCTTATGGGATTCAGAATATTTTTTTTCTTGTTTTCCTCCTCCAAAAACTAGGTGCGTCTTATGGTCTGGTGCGTCTTATGGAGCGAAAAAGGCGGTAAGTAGTGCCATCTGCTGCCTTTGTAAAGGGTTGCTGAAAGGCACACCTTTCAATTACGTCTGTCTCTCTGCATTGCTTATGCGCCCTGGTTCCCCATTGGGCTTTTGTATAGCCTGCACATGAATGGAGGACGATGGACACTCATAGCCATCAGACTGCTCCAATGGCCTGGAGCGCAAGGCACACCCGTCTGCCAGTTTGGTCTTGCCCAGGGACGGGGAGCCTGTGGCTTTCCAGACTCCAGCTTACATCAGCTCCAGCCAGAATGGGTCAGGGATGAAGGGAGCTGGAGCCCATGCCATATCTGGAGGGCCGCAGGGTTCCGCACCCCTGACCCAGACACATGTCCCAACCAATCAGGGACCACCCATTAAATGCACACGCAGAGGTGTGAAGCAGGAATGAGGAGCCTGTGGCCCTCCAGATGTGGTTGGACTTCAGCTCCCATCAGCCTCAGCAGACACTGGCTGATGCTCAGGGATGCTGGGAGTTGTGGTCCAACAGCAACTGGGGAGCCCACAGCTCTGCATTAGAAGATGCAATTGGGATAGATGTTGGAAAGGCAATTGCCAGTCTAGTTCAGGGATAGGGAGTCTGTGGGCCCACTAGATGTTTCTGTATTCATGATCCATGTGACAGTCACCTCCAGGCTTGACTACTGTAATTCACTCTACGTGGGGCTGCCCTTGAAGCTGTCCCAGAAACTCCAGCGGGTGCAGAATGCAGCAGCGAGGCTCCTCACGGGGTCTCTGCCATGGGAGCATATTCACCCAGTGCTTTTCCAGCTGCACCGGCTCCCGGTGGAGTACAGGGTCAGATTTAAGGTGCTGGTTTTGTCCTTTAAAGTCCTTCACGGCCTAGGACCCTCGTACCTGCGGGACCGCCTCTCCCGGTATGCCCCACGGAGAGCCTCAAGGTCCATAAATAACAACACCCTAGTGGTCCCAGGCCCTAAGGAAGTTAGATTGGCTTCAACCAGAGCCAGGGCCTTTTCAACTCTGGCTCCGGCCTGGTGGAATGCTCTGCCTCATGAGACCAGGGCCCTGCGGGATCTGATTTCTTTCCGCAGGGCCTGTAAGACAGAGTTGTTCCACCTGGCCTTTGGCTTGGAGCCAATTTGATTCGCTCCCCCTCTTTCTTTTTCCTTTTTCCTTTCTCCTCCTGTGATGAGGCTGCATTTTAATATTTTAATGTTTCAATATTTTAATTGTTGTATTTTAATCTTTTTTTTAAGTTGTATTCAACTTGTTTTTATTATTGCTTGTTAGCCGCCCTGAGCCCGGCCTTGGCTGGGGAGGGCGGGGTATTAATAATAATAATAATAATAATAATAATAATAATAATTCTAGCTCCCATCAGCCCCATCACCCATCAGTCAGAGATGATGAGAGTTGTAGTCCATCTGGAGGGCCACAAGTTCCCTTGTCTTGGGCACATGTCCCAACCAATCAGGGATCACCCAGAGATTCGAGTCCTCATGGTTTAGAATAAAGGGCAGCATGTCTCCAGAGTTTCAGGAAAGGATTCTGTTGCAGCCCCGCCTGGAGATGGCAGGGATCGAACCTTCTGCGCACAAAGCAGATGTTCTACCACTGAGCCATCACCCTTCCCTGAAAAATAATGTAAGTTTCTAGTCCTCATGGTCCAGTAGCTCTCCAGGATATCAGGAAGGTACTCCTCTGCAGCCTTCCCTGGAGATGCAAGGGACCTTCTTGCGAAGGAGATGTTCTCCCCCATCGAGGTTCCCTCCTTTGACTTACCCCGAGGAACCCAGGCAGCTCTTTCAAGAGCAGCTCCTTCAGCTCTGCCTTGTTCAGCTTGAACTTGTCTCCTTCCTTGCCGGAGTAGTTGTGGAAAGTTGTGACCATCACCTCCAGGGCCTTCTCCAGGGGACTCGCCATTTTCGGATGCTCTTGGAACCTGGCAGTGGCAGAAGAGCGGGTTGGGAATGAGAAAGCCGGCCAGGTGGTAGACGGCGGTGGCACTTGCCCATTGAGACTGGCTGGGCAGAAAACAGGGAAGCCAACGGGAGGCGGAGCCAGGGCCAAGGAGAGGCGGAGCCAACTAATTCTGCCTTTGTCCCCATCCTGCTCCTCCCATAGCTGTCAACTTACAGATTTGAAAATAAGGGACCAGCAGCCAAAATAAGGGACCTGCAGCCTCACCTGTTCCAGGCACTCCAGTCTTCCTGTCTTCCCGCAGTCTGGTCAAACTCATGTTGGGTAGCTTCGAAAACACTGTCCAACCAACTTTGTAACCAGAGGTTCAACTGAATAGAATCTGAATCACATGCACCACAAGGCCTATGCAGCCTCAACTTAAGTTGGCTCCCCGGCCTGGTTTTGCACTGTAAAGTTTGCAGCAGCACGTGCAACAAAATGGTGTCCAGCATTCAAAAACCCCCTCAGCTTGCATTAACTAGCCACACACAAGGCATGCAAGCTCCACCCCCCCAGTCGTTCTTAGATTTCTTATTGGGTGAGCAACGCAGCCAAGCAACACAGTTGGAGCCTCCCTCCTCCCTGGCCGGCAGGGAGGGAGGGAGAGGAGCTGCTTCCTTTGAAATTTAAGGGACATCGTTTAAGGGACATCCATCAATAAGGGACAGCAGCGGGACATGGCGCTGCAATAAGGGACTGTCCCTTCAAATAAGGGACAGCTATGACTCCTCCTCCTCCTCCCTTCTGCAAAGGGAACACTAAGGCTACGTTCGCACCAGATATTTAAATCACTACGATACCACTTTAAACACTCATGGCTTGCCCCAAGGAATTCTGGGAGCTGCAGATTGTTATGGGTGCTGAGCATTGTTAGGAGACCCACCCCGCCTCCCTCCCAGAACTTCAATTCCCAGAGTGGTTTGACAAGCAATCCCTTTTCTTCCCAGGGAACTCTGGGAATTGTAGTTCTGTGCCTTCCATAGAGCCCCAAATGGTTGGAATTTGTATTGCAACATAATTTATATATTGGAGGAGATTCTTGAGAGTCCCATGGTCTGCAAGAAGATCAAACCTATCCATTCTGAAGGAAATCAGCCCTGAGTGCTCACTGGAAGGACAGATCCTGAAGCTGAGGCTCCAGTACTTTGGCCACCTCATGAGAAGAGAAGACTCCTTGGAAAAGACTCTGATGTTGGGAAAGATGGAGGGCACAAAGAGAAGGGGACGACGGAGGACGAGATGGTTGGATAGTGTTCTCGAAGCTACCAGCATGAGTTTGACCAAACTGCGGGAGGCAGTGGAAGACAGGAGTGCCTGGCATGCTCTGGTCCATGGGGTCACGAAGAGTCGGACACGACTAAACGACTAAACAACATCAATAACACGGGAGTCATGTAGACATGTCTAAGGGTCAATATACTCATTTGAAGCATGGTGCAAGTGCTGTCAATCGCATTATAGTCTCTCCTTCATTGACAAGTCAGTGCAAAGTGGCTAAGAAAGTTCTGGCTAAGACAATTGGGGATTCTCGTAAGAATCCATCAGAGGATTCCATGCAAATTTTGATCAAACGTACAGTAGTTTGGGATACAAGAGTCTGCTCAACAAGGAAACTGAACATACAAAAGCCCAGTGGTAGGAACTGGGACTTCTTGTAATGGAAAAGAGAGGATAGAGACAAATTCTGGGAACTGGTGGCCTAGGGTTTAAATTAAGTGAGATCAGGCGGTGGGAGAAATTTCAAATTGCCAACATCAACTGCAGATGTCTGCTATAGATCTAAGAGCTATGAAGCAATAGAGCACTGAGTAGGTTTAAATGGTGGTACGATTGATGCCTTTAAAGCATCAAGAGAAATGAATCAAGGTTGCATTCTGGCTCCCGCTCTTTTAACATCTATATTAATGATTTAGTGCCATATTTAGCCTACACAAACTTCCCCGCTGCAGTAATTAGGGACAGGAAGATTTCAATAGTGATGTAAACAGATGATTCAGTGCTCCTCTCTCTTTCCCGATTGGGCGTCAAAAAATCTCTTGGAGGTGTTCAGCACATACTGTAAGCAGGAAAGCCTATCCATAAATTAAGACCAACAGTATGATTTTTGGCAAACATAGTCCTAGGTCTAAATGCTGCCTAGAAAGGGACACAGGTAGCGCTGTGGTCTAAACCACTGAGCCTCTTGGGCTTGCTGATCAGAAGGTCGGTGGTTCGAATCCCCATGACGGAGTGAGCTCCTGTCGTTCTGCCCCAGCTCCTGCCAACTTAGCAGTTCGAAAGCATACCAGTGCAAGTAGATAAATAGGTACTGCTGTGGCGGGAAGGTAAACAGCGTTTCCGTGCGCTCTAGTTTCTGTCATGGTGTCCCATTGTGCCAGAAGCGGTTTAGTCTTGCTGGTCACATGACCCGGAAAGCTGTCTGTGGACAAACGCCGGGTCCCTCGGCCTGAAAGTGAGATGAGCGCCACAACCCCATAGTCGCCTTTGACTGGACTTAACTGTCCAGGGGTCCTTTACCTTTTTCTTTTTTTACCTTTGCTGCTTAGATCAGCAAGCTAGAGGACAAATGCACTCATTTAGAAACCTGGGTGTACTCTTTAGTGAAACCCTCTTTTGGAAGTGTCATACGGAGACAGTGAAAATCAAAGCACAGAAAACCATAGGGGCATTGATGAAGTTCTATTGCAACAGCGCAGGGCAGCTGATTGAACCTGCCCTAAACATATTTGGTAGCAAAGTGCTTACTCAAGTGCTTTATGTTGTTGAAATCTGAGGCTCTGATTTGAACTCATTAAAATTTTGTAAATGGTGCAGAATACATATTTTTGGAAGCTATACTTTCTACCATCAGGAATATTAGCAGTTCTTCTTAGTAAAGAATCCATGTGGCCAACATTCAAAGCAAGAGCGGACTTCACTCAATCAAACTACCTTTTAAAATTGGCTCCTATACCTACTGAGCATTTTCCTGTGCTATGGAATTGGGTGATAACCAGCTCTGGAAAGCAGCTTGTGAAGATGATTTAGACTATTATTATTTCCCAGAACTGAGCCCTGCTTCGGTGAGGAGTAAGTGTGAACTAAGGGATTGCCTTTTCTGGATAGAATCCAGAAGGAACCGCCCGCAACCAGTTCCCCCCTTGGTATCCGTTCTCCAGAAAAGGGCATTCTAGAGCTAATTATCTGACCACACTCTTGCCAGACAAGAAATGCTTTGATTGAGTGGCATTTCCAAGTGATGCCCGCTGCAGTCTTGGATGGTCGCTAGCCAGTGTGGTGTAGTGGTTAAGAGTGGTGGACTCGTAATCTGGTGAACCGGGTTCGCTTCCCCGCTCCTCCACATGCAGCTTGGGCTAGTCACACTTCTCTGAAGTCTCTCAGCCCCACTCACCTCACAGAGTGTTTGTTGTGGGGAAGGAAGGGAAAGGAGAATGTTAGCCGCTTTGAGACTCCTTCGGGTAGTGATAAAGCGGGATATCAAATCCAAACTCTTCTTCAACAAGATCCATCATTCAAACGGACTTTGTCTTTTTGGTTCGCCTCAGGTGGATGACATCACTCATTATCTGTTAGCCTGTCCCTTGTATAGAGAGACCCAAGAGATCGCTCTCTGAAATCTTTGCACATACAAGCAAGAAGTCCCACCCTGGCAGAAATGGTCTGGTTTCTTTTGAGTGACAATAAGACCTTTGTAACATACAGAGCGGCCCTTTATGCACTGGCTGGGGCGGGGGGGGGGGGGGAATCAGGAAAAAGAAGTTAAAGAAAATCACTATAAATTGTTGTGGTGATTTGGAGGTTTAATCTGGAGTCTGATCCGAGTAGGTCCCTTTCTGTTGCCAGATTTCTGATAACAGTAAAGGTAAAGGTACCCCTGCCCGTACGGGCCAGTCTTGACAGACTCTGGGGTTGTGCGCCCATCTCACTCAAGAGGCCGGGGGCCAGCGCTGTCCGGAGACACTTCCGGGTCACGTGGCCAGCGTGACATCGCTGCTCTGGCGAGCCAGAGCCGCACACGGAAACACCGTTTACCTTCCCGCCAGTAAGCGGTCCCTATTTATCTACTTGCACCCGGGGGTGCTTTCGAACTGCTAGGTTGGCAGGCGCTGGGACCGAACAACGGGAGCGCACCCCGCCACGGGGATTCGAACCGCCGACCTTTCGATCGGCAAGCCCTAGGCGCTGAGGCTTTTACCCACAGCGCCACCCGCGTCCTCCTGATAACAGTATTAGCCTATAAAAGGAAAAATGGATTACTCTATGATTATTGATTTTGCCTAAATAATATTGATTTATACTGATAATTTGATACTTTAAGCGCTATATTGTTCTTATTTTAATGGAATTTAGAAACTTATGGTTTGAGATGTATTTGATTTAAACGTAATTTAATTTATTTAATTTATTAATTTTATCTTGTTATACCTGTCTTGTTGTATGATATATTGAATATGGGCCTATGGCCGTAATAAACTATCTATCTATCTAATCTGGAGTCAAGCTGGATTTGAGTTTGTTGGTGTCTCTGGTACCCTTTCTCTCTTACATCATGGAGGTTGGCAAATTGGATTTTTAAACGGCAAGGTAATATTAGAACCGCAGCTGTCAGAGATGCAGAAGGGAAACTGTATTTTAACGCTGAGGAAAGTCTTTTTTATATTATGGATTTTTACGTTATGGGTGTACGTTCTGTATTATTTTATTAACGCTGTTGCTTAATACAAGCCTTTGTCTAGAACAATAAACTTATGATGGCATCAGAGTCTATATTTTTATTTTTCATTGCCTCCAGACTGAGGTTTGCCGGAGGAAGACCACACCCGGCTTTAGTCAACCACAGAATCTGGAGATGGTAGAAAAAGGAAAGAGGAAACTCTGAGTCATGGTGAAAGAATCAGTAGTAGAATTTGGTGGCAAAGTCAGGGGAGGCATGAGTAAAAGAGATGGGAGGGGGGAACTCCAGAAAGGGATCTGTACTTATTGGGGTGGAGGTGATACGTCTGTCCCCTAAACTGATGATTCTTCCTCTTGATCCCAAACAAGTTTAGTTGCAGTCAGTCCCTGGTTTTGGAGGGCAGGAGTTGAGGAAAGCACATCATGTGCATGTTCTGGCACACTTTTTAGAGTTAAGTGTCAAGAGGCCAGTTCTCATGACTAGGGGGTTCTACCTGGAGGGAGGGGCCGTTTGAGGGATGAGAAAATCAGCCCATTTCAGTTTCCCTCAGTTCCTTATTTTGCCAACTTTACGTTCAGCACTCCACATTTCCACATCAGCTTTCTGTCTTGATCCCCGATTAAAAACCATTTTTAAAATTTTTTTAAGAATTGACGCCTGAGCTTGCTTCCCCCTCACGAAAATTCGTCAGCAACTTAGTGCAACATTTTCCCCAACAGACACATCCTTGGAGGTCGTTTTGCCTAATATAATGCATTCTATTTTCACAGATTAACACATTTTAAGGCACACATTCCCCTAATCTATGCCTTTTTTTGGGGGGGGGTACACATTACTTGGCTGAAGAACCGCCTAGCAAAATTCAAAGACGTGCGAATTTCCAAAGCTTGGCTGTTTTTGTGCCATTTTGAAGAGAGTGGGTTATATAGGTTTGTTTGCCTTTAAATACAAACTGAGCTGAATCCGCCCTCCCCTTCGCTACCTAGCTGATTGTGATCCACAAGGAGAAAAGTCTTTGTGATCAGCTGAATGTGTAGTCTGACATAGGGCAGGATAGACACACACAGGATTTCACTGAGAATTGTGCACACACACCCTGGAGGTCCCATCTGTATTGAGTATTTGAAGCATCCTTCTTTATTTAAGTAGTCATGGCTCCCCCCCCCCACAAATAATCCTGTTGGGGTGCTGAAAGTTCTTAGGTGACAACCCCGCCCCAATTCTCCACACAGAGCCCCAATTTCCAGAGTCAATCCACCTCTCTTCCTGTGAAACTGGCAATTGCAGCTCTGAGAGGCGAATATTTGCTGTCACACCCAGAGAGACACACTCCTCATTTGAAATGAAAGGCGAGGAGCAACTATCAGGTTTTGAAAGAATCAGTGCCACACCCTTTAGCCACTGGGAAACTGAGCATGCACAGAGTGCTATTCTTGGTAGGAAAGTCCTGTTATACAGTCGTACCTCGGCTCCCAAATGTCTTGGGAGTCGAACGTTCTGGCTCCCAAACGATCAAAAACCAGAAGTGAGCGTTCTGGTTTTGGAACGTTCTTTTGGAAGCTGAACGTCCGACGGGGCTTCTGAGGCTTCCGATTGGCTGCAGGAGTTTCCTGCAGCCAACCAGAAGCCGTGCTTTGGTTTACGAACGTTTCGGAAGTCGAACAGACTTCTGGAATGGATTCTGTTCGACTTCCGAGGTACAACTGTATAGACAGATGAAGAGACAGACAGATAGATAGATAGACCTAGATAGATAGACCTAGATAGATAGATGATAGATAGATAGATAGATAGATAGATAGATAGATAGATAGATGATAGACAGACAGACCTAGGCAGCCACACCCTTTATTCACTGAGCATGTGCAGAGTGCTATTTGGGGATGGGGAGAGAAAGCCCTGCCTGCTATAAAAACAAACCCACAGCCATTAGCTGCTGGCAACCTGAGTGCATGCAGAGTGCTGCCCTTCCTGTTTGCTGAACAACAGCCCTTTGCAAGCATATTGGATTGCGTAGGAATCAGGGGCATCTTGTAGAGTCGCTGTTCTGCTCTCTGTTGCTACCTGTGGTAAGACTGGCTGAAGGGAGTGGAGGGACGATGCCCATTTCCTCAGCGACTGCTAGCAGATTGCCGTGCATGTCACACACTGGAAAAACAAATTGCACCTCTACAAAATAGGTCCGCTTTGGATGAAAACAGTCGTTCTTACATCTATCAAATTCCGGTGTAACACTGAAGAACATCTGGGGACTTGAAGCTCCTTTCCAGGGCTGGTAGCTTTAAGTGCCAACCTTGCTATGAAGAGATCTGGGCAAGATTTTTTGTGTGTGTGGGTGAGATCCCACATCAAGACTCATGCTCCAAAATGGACATATTGAAATCAACGGACTTACGTAACATTAAGTTGCAGCTGGTGTCACTCCTCCTCACAGCAGACTCACAGAGATTAATTAGCATGGGGTTGTATCCAACCACATTCTGCTCAGGGCCATTGCGATTAACAAACCTAAGTTCGTATCGATTAACTTCAATGGGTCTACTCTGAGTAGGGCTACCATTGACTACAGTTCAATGGCAAATTTTGGTCCCTTAACTTCACTGCATCTGCTCTAAGTAGACCTTAGTTGGGTAACCACCCTAAAAAACCACTGATTCCTGTGGGTCTACTCTGAGTAGGGCATATTTGGCTACTACTCCCAAGTCACAAGGAAGTTCTGCACTTCTGAAACTGCATCTGGACTCTGGTTAGTCATGCTAGGGTCTGCAGAACATCAGGCTGAAACTGATGGCCTCCTCAGGAAGACAGCATCATCCTTGTTCTATTTAATTTAATTTATTTTTTTTAGAAAAACAGACTAAGCACATAAAAATAACAAACAAGACTTACCACAGCAACCAAACACCAAAGCGATCGAGGAGGCTACAGGGCAGGATATGAGGGCTTGTGACAACTCGAGCCATATTTAAAGCCTCGGCAAATCCGGCCTTTTATTTCGGTTGCGAAAAGTGTACACCCACCGGGTTCAGAAAGAGACCAATAAGGATCTCCCCAGGGTGTGTTTTTTGGGGGGGGGGAGGCTGGTGAGGATGCGAAGGCCTTTGTGACTGCTGCCTCGCCCCTCTCTTTTGCACTCATCCCCGCAGCCCTCTCTCCAAATTCCCAGACCGATTCTTTCCAGCTGTCTGGCAAAGAACGGCCTTGAAATGCCAGCTTTGGAAGCGTAGAAGTTCCAGAAAACAGGAGCGGGAGGGAAAGCAAGGCTGGCAAGTCAGAAGAAGGGAAAAGAATAAGCAGTGGGAAATGATGACAGATACGTCTTTAATGCACCAGGTCCGCTGGTAAAATTATTTTTATTCTTGGTAGTCGCGCCTGCCCTGTGGAACGCCCTCCCATCAGATGTCAAGGAAATAAACATCTATTTGGCTTCTAGAAGACATGTGAAGGCAGGGAGGGTTTTGTTTTAATGTTTGAGGTTATGCTTTTTAATACAGTGGTACCTTGGGTTACATACGCTTCAGGTTACAGACTCCGCTAACCCATAAATAGTGCTTCAGGTTAAGAACTTTGCTTGAGGATGAGAACAGAAATCGTGCTCCTGCGGCGCAGCGGCAGCAGGAGGCCCCATTAGCTAAAGTGGTGCTTCAGGTTAAGAACAGTTTCAGGTTAAGTTCGGACCTCTGGAATGAATTAAGTACTTAACCTGAGGTACCACTGTATTTTGCTGGAAGCTGCCCAGAGTGACTGGGGCAACGAGTCTGATATAGAAATAATAAAATAAAATAGTTATTGTTGTTACTGTTATTATATAAATGTCTAAGACTGATAAGTCTGAAAGTATCTAGTAGCCTCTCCTGACACATTCAACTTCCACTCTCACCGCTCAGTTTTCAGAGACAGTTCAAGACACCAACCACCCATGATCCTTGGTATATAAAGTGGTACCTTAGTTTATGAACAGCCCTGTTAACGAGCTATTCAGTTTACGAACTCTGCAAAAATGTAGTGTTCTGGTTTGCGAACTTTACCTCAGTCTAGGAATGGAAGCCGAACAGTGGAAGGGCACCGGTGGCGGGAGGCCTCATTAGGGAAAGCACGCCTTGGTTTAAGAACGGTTTCAGTTTAAAAACAGACTTCCAGAACGGATTAAGTTCGTAAACCGAGGTACCACTGTATAACATTTCTATGACATTTTACTTTGAGGCTCTTTCCCTCAGAGGTATGAGATGCTAAGGATTTGTAGCTCCACTCCATTGCTTTTACTTTTTGTTTCATTTTTTCAGAAGCCATTTTTTCTTGTTCTATTTTCCCATTTTTTTGAGTTCAAAACTGCTTTCTCGAATTAAGCAACAAAGTGAAATAAAGACATAGTTGATGAGAAAGAAGACTTGTCTTGAGATGTCAGAGACGGACACAGGGACTTTCCTGGCACGGTTTTTCCAACCGAGGTGAGGAACCTGCTTTGTAACTCTGGGTGAGTTGGGGCGCCATCTTGGTTTTCATAGCAGTCGGGGCTGGACCGGAGGGCTGTCCCGGAAGAAGTCGTGGAAGAAGGTGCAGGCTGCCGCAATGAAGCGGATGTACTCTTCAAAGTCCACTTGGTTGTCCTTGTTTGTATCCAGCAATGCCATCAACTCTTCGAAAGCACCATCTTTTATTTGAAGCTAGGAAAGGAAAAGAAATGGAATGGTTGAGAATGGAGAGAAATGATCATCACCATCAGTGAATGAGGGATCATTAAATAATTATTATTATTGTAATATCACCCCTATATACATAGAAATGTAAGTTTGTCGTCATGCTGAAGTTCAGGTGGCCGCCAACTGCAGCATGATGCATAGCAGGCAGGCAGGCAGGCAGGCAGGAGGGTGAGGAAGCAATGCAGTCCAGATGAGATGTTTGTGGTTTAGAGAGGAGGAGGAGCTCGGGGAGAACTGTGGGAGGATATGCAAAGGGGTGGGTGAGGTGTAAAGGAAAGGGGGCTAGTCAGATGTGGGGGAATGGTGGTTGGCCAAAAGGTAGTGGGTTGGCGAGCAGCCCCAGCAGGCCCTAGTTGTTGCTATTGTTAGTCTCGACCGATGGACCCTTTAAGAATTATCAGCATGGTACAACAACAACGAGATGCTGGTGGTGCTGTGGGTTAAACCACAGAGCCTAGGACTTGCTGATCAGAAGGTCAGCGGTTCGAATCCTCGCGACAGAGTGAGCTCCCGTTGCTTGGTCCCAGCTCCTGCCAACCTAGCAGTTCAAAAGCACATCAAAGTGCAAGTAGATAAATAGGTACCACTCTGGTGGGAAGGTAAATGGCGTTTCCGTGCGCTGCTCTGGTTCACCAGAAGCTGCTTAGACACGCTGGCCACATGACCTGGAAGCTGTACGCCGGCTCCCTCGGCCAATAAAGTGAGATGAGCGCCGCAACCCCAGAGTCGGCCATGACTGGACCTAATGGTCCGGGGTTCCTTTACCTTTACCTTTACCTTTACCTTTACCTTTACAACAACAGCAAGATGATCATAGAATCATAGAATTGTAGACTTGGAAGCAACCATGTGGTCTATCCAATGGCCCTGTACTGCAGAGTGACTGGGGCAACCCAGCCAGATGGTCAGGGTATAATTATAATTATTCTTAACCTTACATGGGGCTCAAACCCGCGACCCTGAGATTAAGAACCTCATGAGTTGGGGGGGGGGAATGTTTAAAATGACTTTTTCTAAAAACCCTGAAGCTTTTCTTTTAGGAATTCTAGGTGCTGAAATCCCAAGGGAACAGAAAAGACTATTTATGTAAACGACCACGGCTATGCGGATGTTATTGGCCCAGAGATGGATAGAAGACAAAGTCTCTACCAGAGAAGAATGGCAGATCAAGTTGATGGATTATGCCGAATTGGCAAAAATGACCAGAAGAATCAGAAATCAGGAACACCAGAATTTTAATAAGGAAGGGGGGGGGGTGTTATAATTTATCTTAAAAACCATTGTAAACAGTTAAAAATGTTAGTAGGACTGGAATAACACTTGTAGTTTAATGGTGAATTTTGGACGTAACGGAGATGTAAAAGATTTGGATTATCATAAAAGAGGAAGGAGGACATAATTAACAATAGGACCCACAAAGGGGAGGAGGAAAGTCCAAGAGATTGTTTTTATGCTGTATGTTCGGTATGTGACTGTAAAACTTTGATTTGTAAAACCAAATAAACAAATATTTAAAAAACACACCTTATCTTCTACCAACTGAGCTATCCTGTGTGATGATGTAATGATGATTGTGAGGATTGTGATGCTGTTGCTGTTGCTGCTGCTGCTGATAATAATAATGATAATAATAATAATAATAATAATAATAATAATAATAATAAATAAAATAAAAATAAAAATAAAAATAAACAACTACCGTATTTTTCGCACGATTGGACGCACCGGACCATAGGACGCACCTAGTTTTTTTTTGGGGGGGGGGAATAAAGGGGGGGAAAATTCCCTTTATTCCCCCCCAAAAGCAGGTCAGGGAAACCGAACCAGGTCGGGAACAGCGGGATAGTGGCACTGCGCCTCCCTGCTGTCCCCCGAGCTTGTGGGGCTGGCTGATGTCTGCCTGGCGCACGGGGCGCTCTGCTTCAGGGCGCCCCACCCGCCAGGCAGCAGGCTGCTATCCGCAGCCTGGGGAGCCCTGCGGGGAACTCCTGCAAGGCTCCCCACGCTGCGGATGTGTTCCCGAAGCGCCGGGAGCTCTGCTTTCAGGGCGCCCGACGCTCTGGGAAGCAGGCTGCTATCCGCAGCCTAGACACGGCTAGCGGAGCGCTAATCCGTCTAGCCGTCTAGCGGAGACCTTGCCGGCACCCAGGAGCTTGGGGCGCGCTGAGCTCCGCACGCCCCAAGCTTCGGGATTAGCGCAGTGGTCCGCTAGCCCTGGGAGAGCTGCGCGATGTCGCGGGGCTCTCCCAGGGCTAGCGGAGACCTTGCCAGCACCCAGAAGCTTGGGGTGCACTGAGCTCCGCACGCCCCAAGCTTCGGGATTAGCGCAGTGGTCCGCTAGCCCTGGGAGAGCCGCGCGACGTCGCGGGGCTCTCCCAGGGCTAGCGGAGACCTTGCCAGCACCCAGAAGCTTGGGGCGCAATGAGCTCCGTACGCCCCAAGCTTCGGGATTAATGCAGCGCTCCACTAGCCGTGGGAGAGCTGGGTCTTCCACGGCTAGCGGATAGCTTCCTGAAGCCTGGAGAGCGAGAGGGGTTGGTGCGCACCGACCCCTCTCACTCTCCAGGCTTCAGCGAAAGCCTGCATTCGCTCCATAGGACGCACACACATTTTCCCTTGCTTTTTAGGAGGGAAAAAGTGCGTCCTATGGTGCAAAAAATACGGTATTTATATACCAGCTATCAACTAAGTCCCCTTTGTAGGGCTACTTTGGAAATATACGAAACTGTCCTAAAAGGTAAAGGTAAAAGGACCCCTGACCATCAGGTCCAGTCGTGACCGACTCTGGGGTTGCGGCGCTCATCTCACTTTATTGGCCCAGGGAGCCGGCGTACAGCTTCTGGGTCATGTGGCCAGCATCACTAAGCCGCTTCTGGCGAACCAGAGCAGCACACGGAAACGCCGTTTACCTTCCCACCAGAGCGGAACCTATTTATCTACTTGCACTTTGATGCGCTTTCGAACTGCTAGGTTGGCAGGAGCAGGGACCGAGCAACGGGAGCTCACCCCGTCAAGGGATTTGAACTGCCGACCTTCTGATCGGCAAGTCTTAGGCTCTGTGGTTTAACCCACAGCGCCACCCGCGTCCCCACGAAACTGTCCCAGGCACCTCAAAATACACATTTCACAGAAAGAATACTGGTGGCATTCAGAATCCCCCTCCAAAACAGGCGGCATTCTGATGAATTTTCATAAGGATTTTCACACACACACACACACTGCTGCGAAAATGTGGAGAATGGAACGGAACAAATTCCATCCGCAACCCATAATGCTCAGGAGACCGAGAATGGGGTTGGAAGGAGACCTACGGTTTTCAGGCTGGGAAGCTCGTTTTCCAAGAGTTCCTTCAGTTCCCCTTTGCTGAGTGTGCGTCTGTCGCCTTCCTTCCGGCAGTAGCGCTGGAAGGTGCAAACCAGCCCTCCGAGGGCCTGCTCCAGAGTCTGATACTGCTCCATTGCCGGTTCCGTTGGCCAACAGCCCTGCAAGGCAAGGAGACGGGTGGATGAAGGGGCTTGCCATTTTTATGCATTGATTAAGGACAAAACGTTTGCATTACTTCTCAAACGATGTTTCCCAAAACCATGTAGAAATAAAAACCGTAAACAAAGGTAGGTCAGCAGTGCGTTGAATAGGCAGTCCCTGATTGGTTGGGACATGTGTCCAGGACAGGGCTGGGGATGATGTTGTTGGAGTCCAGCAATACCTGGAAAGCCACAGGTTCCCCGCTAGGGATCTACCACAGGGATGGGGTACCTTTTCAAGTCCAAGTACCAAATTTCCTTTTTGGCAACCTTTGGCATGCCAGAGGTGGGCGGAGCCATAAGCGAAAGAAAGTGAGCAGAATAGCATCAACCTACCCATATCATCCCCCTCCACCCAAGTAAGGAAGAGGATACCTTCTAGCCAGTTGAAAACACTGATGGAGGATGAAATTAATGGATTATGCAGAACTTGACAAACTAACAGGTGGGATCCAAAACCGGTGGGACCAGAAATTTACTGAAGACTGGAGTAAATTTACGGATTATTTGAAAAGTATTTGTGATGAACAGACGACGTTTGTAGGTTTGCAAGAAGTTCTGTGAGGAATAATATTAGAAATATTGTAAAAATGGAGAAGGAGAGACAATAAGTTAAGAGTTGTAAAGGCAATATTAAGTTAGGAAATGCATAAGAAGTGATTAAGATGGAGGATTATCAGAGGTGCTGATGGAAGTCCAGTAAGAATGTATTTGTGATAAATTGTATGGTATGTTTTATAATTTTGTATGTTAAAAACCAATAAAAATATTTATATATATATAAAAAGAAAACACTGATGGAAGGTGGGAAGGTGTGTGTCCTCGACAGAACGGGCATGGCAAGGAGAGAAGTATGGCCTGGGAAGAAACCTACGGACCAGATGGAGAGGCCTGGAGGACTGTGTTCATCTCCAGACCTGAAGTCCACCATCTATGTGATTCTCCCTTCTTGCAATTCCCAGCATATTGCCTCCAGCAGAGAAAGCAGAACATGACCATCAGGGTTAGTAGCCTCTGAGAGCCTTGTGAGCTTCCATCATTTAGTCTTATCCCCCTTTAAAGCCATCTAGGCTGGTGGCCATCACAGCAAGGTCAACCATCTACAGGCTACATAAGGAGAGCGTTGCTTGGATCACACCAATGGCCCATCTAGTCCAGCATCCTGTTGCGTGGCGAGTCCCCCCCCCCAGTGGAAATAAAAGCACATGGCACAACTATTTAAGGTTAATGGGCTAAATATGGCCACAACTTTATTGGTTACAGGTGATGAGCGGTATTGGCTCAGGCATTGGTCCTAACTGACTATCCGACTTCAGCCCGTCCGCTTGAAGTCTGGGAAGGGTTAACCACCAGTAGGGGGAGTCCTGCTGATGCACATCAACTAGGAACTCCCCCAGGGTAACCACTCGGGGGCGTGCCTTAGGCCCTCACCTCCATAGGCTTCGGACAGTCTACGCCCCCCCGGAATCCTTTAACGGATTACCTTTCAATATGCGGGGCAGGTGATGGCGCTTCCTCCCCTCTTCCATCTACATAACAATACCTAACTGCCAATACCAAGGAAGTTGTGACCATTTGCTACGAGGTAGGCGAAAACCAAGTGGCTGACGCCAATTTGCCAAGTGGAAAAAATTCCTACCAAGCCCCTCAATGGCGACCAACCAAGGTCCATAGCAAGGTCAAAGACGAACACCTGGGAAACCAGAGCAGCTGGAGGCGGCAAAAGAGGGAGATCACCGGCCGTGCCAATGTTAAATAGGGCAGGCCACGCCCCCCGAGCCAGCCGATTGGCTGTCCAAGGGATGACGCGCCCGGGGATTCCCTCAATTGGGCGGAGGCTGAGAGCCAGCCACCGTGTGTGTGGTGGGGGCGTGAAGCCCGCAACACCACCTCCTTTTAAGGTGGAAGTGGCTTTCTCATAGTGGCCACCCAAAGGGAAGCCCCAAAGTGGGACTTGAGCAAAACTGCAGCTCTTCCGGTCCTGTGGTTTTCAGCCACTGGTGTTCAGAAGCTGAGAACCTCAACACTGGAGGTAGACCATAGCCATCAGAGATGGCTAGACCTTTGGGTTGTTGAGTGAGTCCTTGAAGACTTCATCTTCCAGAGACTGTCTCTCCTCCCCTCTGGCTGAGCCCCATTTGACATAGCAAGACACGACACCAGCGTGTAACAAAAGCATCAGCAACTGTCCCCCCTCCACACAGAAAAACAGGTAGCAGCATAATACCCACCGAGATCTCCCAAGTCTCAAGCTCCCTTGTTCAGGAGGAAGGCTGAGCTTCAAGTCTCCCAACCTGTCCAGGATTGCCTTCTGCTGCCGCCAAGCCCTCCTGCGCCCAGACAGGCAGGCCTTGGGAACAGAGGTGACCCACCCATCAGTTGCATCACACCACCTGATCCTGGTCCACACCCTGCCTTGCTTCGGGAGAAGATATACTGCTTTTGTCTGGCACCCTCAAAGCCCCAAGCTCATTTCTCAAATCGCTCTTCCACCCAGCACCTCGTTTTCTCAAAATGGTTTTCTGCCCAGGAGGTACCGGGTACATTTCCCTGCCTGCAGTTTCAAATTCCTTTGTCATTTCCAGTCTGTCTCTGCCCATCTGCACCACACATTTAAAGAAGGAGAGTTTGGATTTGATATCCTGCTTTATCACTACCCGAAGGAGTCTTAAAGCGGCTAACATTCTCCTTTCCCTTCCTCCCCCACAACAAACACTCTGTGAGGTGAGTGGGGCTGAGAGACTTCAGAGAAGTGTGACTGGCCCAAGCTGCATGTGGAAGAGCGGAGACGCGAACCCGGTTCACCAGATTACGAGTCTACCGCTCTTAACCACTACACCACACTGGCTCTCTACACCACACTGTGTGTACAGGATTGTGCTCCAAATAATCTCACAGGAGGCCTGTTAAGATCAGGCATGTTTCCCTCTCTGGCTACCTAGCACGGATGAGATCAGAATAGGGGAAAAAACAAAACATCTCCCCTCTTTTGCCCTTAAAGAAAGCAGCAAGAAGATTCTGTCTTAAAAATAGTGTCCAGTGTGTATATAACGTGTCATTTTTGGACGAAGATAAATTATATGCTTCTCTCTCTCTTTGGCTTCTGCTCATGAACTTTTCTGTCAATTACAAGACGTCAGAGTTATAAATACAGAAGAATTGTGCCCACCTGAGTGCAATTGCATCTACAGAAGGGTGTATTCCAATGCAGTTTTATATGAGAAATGTGTAAAAATCTAAAGCTAATTTGTTTTTAAGTGCCCTGGAAAAGTGGATCGGCTCCTCCCGAGAGATTTTGTGGGCTGCTGTGGAATTAGGAAGTAGGCTGGGTGGTTGTATAAGAAGAGAAAGCAGGAAGGAGAGCCAACAGTTTTGTTTTGGGGAAAACTATGGAAAAATTGAGCAAGGGCTTTTCTTCTTTTTTTAAAAAAATGGGAACTAACTCAGTGGTTCTGCTCTGTGGGTGTCTTTCGCAGCCTTTAGACTGGGCAAAAGTTTTTTTTTTTAATGGAATAAAGTATGTTAGTTGGTTTTGTTTTGTTTTTAAAGAAACATGCAAGTTCTATCCAAGACAAACACAGTTCCCAATTCTTCATAGGCAGAGAGGCTGTCTTCCATGGGAGCCCCGTGTCACAGTGGTGTGAGAAAGTGACATTTTTATTTGGGAATATGGGGTGTCTAACCTACAGAGGGAGGGAGGTGGGATTCCACAATTTTATATTCTGCCCTGAGAGATGTCAGATCTTTCTGCATACAGAGAGGTGATGGAACAGAAGAAGAGACCAATGAGAGGCAGATCAGTGCCGTGTCTCAGGGCATGAGACTGAGGAAGAGGGAAGCTCTCTCAGATGAGAGCTGGGAGAATTCAATTCTCTGAATGTGGATTGAAAATTAAGATATCATGGAGGGGTATCTATCTATCTATCTATCTATCTATCTATCTATCTATCTATCTATCATCTATCTATCTATCTATCTATCTATCTATCTATCTATCATCTATCTATCTATCATCTATCTATCTATCTATCTATCATCTATCAATCATCTATCAATCATCTATCATCTATCTATCTATCATCTATCTATATCTATCTATCATCTATCTATCTATCTATCTATCTATCTATCTATCTATCTATCTATCATCTATCTATCTATCTATCTATCTATCTATCTATCTATCTATCATCTATCTATCTATCATCTATCTATGTATCATCTCTTTGAGTTTTATTATATTATTTTCCCCTTTCCCCCCATTTTTCTTCTCCCCCCACCTTCTCTTTCTTTCCTCCTTTCCTCCTTTCTACTTCTTCTTTTTTTCTGCGTTATTTATTATTATTATTTTAGACTAGTTGAATCTCCCTCCCCCGTTTTCTTCTGCACCCCCTTTTCTCTCTCTCTCTTTATTCCTTTTCTTTTTTCTGTAATTTTTATTATTATCTTAGACTAGTTGCGTTTTTATTGTATCCTATGTTGAAAACTCTGAATAAAACCGATGAGGCGTCAGATGCCTTCCACAATTAACCTTCCTTGATGACAAGGAGCAGGGAGAGGTACCTATTATACCTTCTCTGATAATTCACGTTTAGGAACTTGTCACACCACTGAATCCATCTGGCTTAGGGCTGTCAGCTCTGACTGGCAGCCTCCCTCCAGGGTTTCAGGCAGGGAGAATTTCCCAGGTCTGCCTGGAGATGATGGGGATTGAAGCCGGTACATTCTGTGTGCAAAGAATGAGATTCACCCCTGAGCCCTGGGCCTTTCCCCTAAAGAACAGAGAAGTTATTGCCATCTTCATAATAAACAGCTGGTTTTGGAAAATAGCTAGCTGCCTTCTACTGAGTCAGACCATTGGTCTGGGCTAGGGATGTCAACACCGACTGGCAGCCACCCTCCAGGGTTTCAGGCAGGGAGTCTCTCACAGTCCTATCTGGAGATGTCGAGTTTCGAATCTGGGGCCCTGTGCATGCAAAGCAAGGGCAATGATCTACAGTCCTTCCTCCTGTAAGAAACAGGACTGCTTGTCTTACCCTCCCAATTTTCAGAGATGAAAACAGGAAGACCCCCGGGCAACCTGCTTTTTCTCTGCCAAAACCTGTTCCCTCTTGTGGCTTCTGAGGAAGAGAGGTATAAATAAGCTGGTCACGAGGTTCCTTTGAAAAAACAAGCAAAAACCCCTTTCAGGATGTTTCGTTGCACAATGAATGCGGTTGCGCTTGGTGCCACTGAAACCCCCTTTGCAAGTATTTCTGTTTTTGTTTTTCAATACAGATAAGCAGCTAAGCAGGGTGGAGACATTTAACATCTGATTTGTACCTGCTCTTTTATCACAGCTGCATGAAACGAGGGGGACGTGCAGGGACCTGCAACCAAATGTTGCAGCGTGGTGAAGTTGCTTCTGTGTCAGAGTCCAGCTGTTTTGTTCTGTCCTTTCCTCCACATTTCCCACTCTCCTAGGAGCCGCAGCTGAGAGCTGAGTGCAGGGTGGGGACCAAAGGTTGACAAAGCCACTCCCAACATAAGGGGGGGGTTGCGGGCTCACCCCCACCATCATACGCGCGGGGCTGGCTGCGGCCCCGCATGACCTGGGGAATCCTCAGGCCGCATCATCCCCTGGGCCAGCCAATCGGCTGGCTGCAGGGGCGGGGCTAGGGTCATTTAAGGTCGGCGCGGCCCGAGATTGCCCCTTTCCCATTCCAGCTGCGGTTTCCCACCCACCCTCCCTCTAGGTTTTCCCTCAGACTTTGCTATGGACCTCGGTTGGGCCTGGTAGGAGTTTTTCCACTTGGCTAATTGGCATTGATTTAAAGCCATTGGGTTTTTTCGCCTCCCTCGTAGCAAATCGTCACAACGCCTTTGGTTTTGGCGGTTAGGCATTGGTAGGGGTATTATGCAGATGAGTCAGGGGGAGGAGCGCCATTACCTCCCCCAAATATTTAAGGGTAGTCCTATAAAGGATTCCGGGGGCCGTTGCCTCGTCCAAAACCTATGGAGGCTAGGGCCTAAAGCGCCCCCCCCCGAGCGGTGATCCCTCGGGGAGCGCCCAGGGATGTGCATCTCAGGGGCTCCCCCTGTTGGTGTTAACCCTTTCCGGTTCTATGCCGGATAGTCTGATAGGACCAATGCCTAAAGCCAATACCGCTCTTACCTGTAACCAATAAAGTTGTGGCCATTTTTCGCCCATTAACCTAAAATTCTGGTGTCCTGTGTCTTTATTTATCCCAATTGGGGGGGGGGGGCGGGAATCGCCACACAAACTACCCCAGAAGGAGCACAACGTGTACCCCCCCCCCACCAGAGGTACTGCCCCTCTCCAAGCTAGGGCTGTCATGTACCCAGAATTTCCCAGACATATCCGGGATTCATTGGTCGAAAATAGTGTCCGGGCCGAATTTGTGAAAAATTGGTAAAAATGTCCAGGAAAACCCAGGCGTATGGCAGCCCATAAGTGATGGTTTTTTTCTGGAGAAAAATAGCTCAAAAACTGCCCTGAGTTTTAGGAGGAGGAAGATGGCATGCAGGGCCAATGAACCAGCATCCATTGCCAATGAGCGATGGGCATTCACGTCTTTTCACTGCCTTCTAGAGATCCAGGCGAGAGGGCTTGTGCTTATTCATCATACAAGTATTTCTATACTGCTATAGCATAATTTTTTAAAAAATTAAAAAAGCAGAGACATTACCTTGCCAACAAAGATCCGTATAGTTAAAGCTATGGTTTTCCCAGTAGTGATGTATGGAAGTAAGAGCTGGACCATCAAGAAAGCTGATCGCCAAAGAATGGATGCTTTTGAATTATGGTGTTGGAGGAGACTCTTGAGAGTCCCATGGACTGCAAGAAGATCCAACCTCTCCATTCTGAAGGAAATCAGCCCTGAGTGCTCACTGGAAGGACAGATTGTGAAGCTGAGGCTCCAATACTTTGGCCACCTCATGAGAAGAGAAGACTCCCTGGAAAAGACCCTGATGTTGGGAAAGATGGAGGGCACAAGGAGAAGGGGAGGACAGAGGACGAGATGGTTGGACAGTGTTCTCAAAGCTGCCAGCATGAGTTTGACCAAACTGCGGGAGGCAGTGGAAGACAGGAGTGCCTGGTGTGCTCTGGTCCATGGGGTCACGAAGAGTCAAACACAACTAAACGACTAAACAACAACAACATAGCATACTTTTGAAAAAGAATATAATAAAAGACATAGCAAATGTTGACGACGTTAAAAAATGTCACCTTTGCCGCTCTGCAAAGTGGAGGTGGTGTTTTGCTGGGGGCGAGGATAGGAAAATGCTCTAATGATGAAATATGGAGACCTGGAAACCAGATATTCCCTAGGTTCTCACACACAGCTTAAAATGGGTGCAGAAACTCAGGCTTGAGGGCCAAACGCGGCCCTCTAAACATCTCTACCTGGCCCTCAAGACTCTCCTCAGGCCGCCCCCCCGCTTCACACCCTACTTGAATGTTTCTGCCTGGCTGGGATGTGTCTCTGAATTCTGATCTCGCCTCTTGCATGCCTGGGTGGAGGATAGAGAGGGCTGTAGAAAATAGCTCCGCCCCCTTTTGCTTGTGGCCCCGCCCACCGCCGGTACGTGGCCCCTGGATATTTGCCCAGGAAATAAATAAACTAAGGTCATATATATATATATATATATATATATATATATATATATATATAAATAATAAATGTTCATAAATGTACCAAGCAAACACGTATATAAATATATAAACCACATGTCTGAAGCAGCACAGGAAAGCAGTCCTGGAGCCATTTTGGCTCCCAAACTGACCAAATGTTTTATCTGCAAGGTCAAAGGAAAATGGAAAAGCCTCCCCATTGTCTTTTCATTCACAAAACCTGTCTTAAGGGTATGTCTGTGTATGAATAGGGTGAGCCTGTGACCTGGCTCAGGAACTAAGTACCCGTATTTTTCGCTCTATAACACGCACCTGACCATAACACGCACGTAGTTTTTAGAGGAGGAAAATCCGTAGGCATGCCACCTGTAGGCATTCCCTCCATAACACGCACAGACATTTCCCCTTACTTTTTAGGAGGAAAAAAGTGCAAAAAATTTTTATGGTGCAAAAAATACGGTATTTGTCACTACAAAAGACTGGCCAGGCTACCCAGGCAATCCAATCAAGTGACCATTAAACAGGTAACCTGGCAGACAGGAGATAAACAACGACAGGAAGTAAACAACCCACTCAGATTTCTGCTGTAGACCGCCCTTTCTGTGATGTAGGTGTGATGTTTCTGGGGGTGGTCTTGGACTCCAAGGCGGGCAATTTAAAATGTCTATATAAGGGCGGGCACACCTTTGTTCTGGGTCCTCCTCCTTTCCTGCTTGTGGGGGGAGCACCCTGTTGCAACAGTTCAATAAAGATCAGGCTTACTAGCTGCTTTGCTTCTCAATATTCTCTGGTTGGCCTGTGTTATTTTCTCTGACTGATGGAGAACCTACAAAGGAATCTCTAAGGGCTCTTCTCCCAGAAGTGAATGTGGTCCTCAGGCTGAAAAAGCTTCCTCAGCCTTGGCTTAAAAATTGCCAGCCGAAAGAACACACACACACACAATTTGAATTATCTTTATTGCTGTATGGTCAGCCCCTCCTGGCAGGTTTTTGGTCAGGTTGGTGTAACAGTGAAAGAGGTCCCCTTGGAAACGCTGACCTCATCTCTTCCGGTTGTTCTCATCTGAGCACTCCTGGAAGAACTCATTGCACAGGGAAGCGGTGAGAGCCAAGAAGACGGCATACTCCTGGAAATCCAGCTCCTCATCTCCATTCTCATCTAGTTTCTTCATCAAGTTCTTGAACCCGGGTTCGTCTATCTTGCCCTGCGGGAAGGAGAAGAGAGTAAAGCCGATTTCCCTGCATAGTACCGATGCCCCAGGTGTGTGTGCCTGTGTCGAATTCAGGTTTTAAGGCATGAAGTGGGGGATTCAACAAAAGATCTGAAACAACAACTTTATTCAGCTATGCCTGGCAATGACGCTGGGAGTGGTCCGCTGGAAAAAGCTTCCCTCCGGGAACCTGCTCTCCTTAACTTCAGTTCCATGGTGCGGAGAGACTAAGGGCCATGGTTCGGTGGGTGAAGCACCCGCTTTGCACCCAGAGGCTTCCAGGTTCAATCTTCGGGAAGTGCTGGGAGAGAGCCACTTCTGCCAGTTAGTATGCTAAGATAGATGGTCTAGTTGGTCTGCCTCTCTATAAGGAAGCTTCTGTGCTCCAAAGCTTTGCAAGTTCCAAGTACTCGATCCAGTTCCCTTATCCTTGACTTAGACCAGGGGTCTGCAACCTTTAAGACAAAAAGAGCCACTTGGACCCGTTTCCGAAGAAAAAACAACTGGGAGCCACAAAACCATTGCGACATTTAAAACAAATATATCTCCGGAGCCGCGATCTGACAGCGGGCGGGAAGGTGACGTTGGGACGGTGCGTGACTAACGCACGCACCGCCCCATGCGACGTCACAGCCAGTACAGCGCCTGCCACAGTGGGGAGTGTCGGGGCGCACAATGCGCCTCCTCCCCTCGCTAGTATCCGCCCCGGAGCCGCGGCAAAGATGTAAAAGAGCCACATGCGGCTCCGGAGCCGCGGGTTGCAGACCCCTGACTTAGACCCTAAAGATGCATGGCAACATTATTTCCATTTTTTAGGGGGTTTCGTTGGATTTCGTTTCTGCTGCTGTTACTGATATTAACTTTTGTATCTTTATTTTTAGATCTTAGAACGATACACATGGAAATGGTTCAATTACGGTCATGTACTTTTTGATACGTTTTATTTATTGTCTGTGGCTACTTTTACTATGTTTCTAGTTATGTATATCTTTTCATGTCAGGGATAGCTCAGTTGGTAGAGCACGATACTCTTATTCTCAAGATCGTGGGTTTGAGCCCCACGTTCGGCAAAAGATTCCTGTATTGCCGGGGTTGGACTAGATGACCCTCGGGGTCCCTTACAACTGTATGGTTCTAGGTTGTAAGCCGTCTTGAGCATGGTTTTAGCAATGGAAAGGCAGCATATGAATAAAATGATGAGAATGATTATCACCTCCGCCCACCGACTGCCACCACCTCGGAAGGGAAGTCTTTGATACGATACAATCTTTATTGTCATCGTCCCACACAGAACAACGAAATTGAAGCAATCTACATCAGTCATTCAAAAACCCACAAGCCTGCTATCCCAGCCTGGTTAGCCGTAAAAACTCTGATACCCCACAATTGAATACAATATATACACATAAAGACTACCTTAAAAGGTAAAGGGACCCCTGGCCATTAGGTCCAGTTGTGGCCGACTCTGGGGTTGCGGTGCTCATCTCGCTTTATTGGCTGAGGGAGCCGGTGTACAGCTTCCAGGTCATGTGGCCAGCATGACTAAGCTGCTTCTGGCGAACCAGAGCAGCGCATGGAAACGCTGTTTACCTTCCCGCTGCAGTGGTACCTATTTATCTACTTGCACTTTGACGTGCTTTCGAACTGCTGGGTTAGCAGGAGCAGGGACCGAGCAACGGGAGCTCACCCCGTCGTGGGGATTCAAACCACCGACCTTCTGATCGGCAAGTCCTAGGCTCTGTGGTTCAACCCACAGCGCCACCTGCGTCCCTAAAGACTACCTTACACTGCGTTTGAAACCAAAATCGCATTTGGATAGAAACTGTTTCTCAGATGGCTAGTCCTAGTCTTTATAACCCTGTACAGTCATACCTCGTGTTGTGTTTGCTTCAGGTTGAGCATTTTCAGGTTGCGTCTCGCAGCGACCCGGAAGTACCGGAAAGGGTTACTTCTGGGTTTCGCCGCTTGCGCATGCGCAGACGCTCAAAATGGCGTCATGCGCATGCACAGAAGCGGCGAATCGCGACCCGTGCATGTGCAGATGCAGGTTGCGTTCTGCTCAGGTTGTGAACGGGGCTCCGGAACGGATCCCGTTCGCAACCAGAGGTACCACTGTACCTTCTTCCAGAAGGCAGAAGCTGAAAGAGATCATTTCCGGGGTGCGCACTATCCTGCACTATCTCTGCAGCTTTCTTATGGCACCTGGAAGTGTAGATTTGATCCAAGGTGGGAAGAGTGCACCCAGTTATTCTCTCCGCAGTCTTTGCAACCCTGGACAGCATTGTTTTTCCCGTGACCGTGCAGCTCCCAAACCAGACACACAGACCATAAGTTAATACACCCTCCACAGTACAATGGTAAAATGTCATCGCCGTAGGATCTCACCCTGACAAAGGTGGGGAGTTCGTGGAGAAGCAGCTCCCTCATCTCAGCCTTGTTGAGCTTAAGCCGGTCTCCTTCCTTGCCGGAATATTTGTGGAAGGTGTTCACCAGAACCCCCAGGCACTCCTCAAGGGGAGCTTGCATCTCGATGTCTGGAAGGGGGGAAAAAGGAAGATGCAGAGAGAGGAGTAGGATTAGAACTCAGCCCTCAGTGGTTACAAAACTGGACTTGCAGGCTAGATAAATTCATGGAGGGAGAGGCTGTCAATGGCTGTCAGTCATGATGTCTGTGCTTTTTCTCCACGGTCAGAGGCAGTACAGTGGTACCTCGGGTTACAGACGCTTCAGGTTACAGACTCCGCTAACCCAGAAATAGTACCTTGGGTTAAGAACTTTGCTTCAGGATGAGAACAGAAATAGTGCGGCGGCGGTGGTGCGAGGCCTCATTAGCTAAAGTGGTACCTCAGGTTAAGAACAGTTTCAGGTTAAGAACAGACCTCCAGAATAAATTAAGTTTTTAACCCAAGGTACCACTGTAATGCTTCTGAACCTCTGTTGCTGCAAACTGCAGGAGTAATAATAATAATAATAATTATTATTATTATTATTTATTTATATCCCGCTCATCTGACTGTATTTCCCCAGCCACTCTGGGCGGCTCCCAACAGAATATTAAAAACACGATAAAACATTTAAAGCTTCCCGATGTTAGGATATTTCCGTTCCACCTTAAGAGAGAGCAGGCTTGTGAGTCACAGAGTCTGCGTATTTCCTGTTGAGGATGTTTATGTTTGCTGTTTCCTTTCGATTTCAGTCGGTCAGAGACACTGACACAGAACGGTCATGTTTTCCCTTTGTTCTGTTCAACGCTAAATAAAATCTGTAAATTATGCTCTTCTTCGGTGCAAGCTTTCTGGCTGTGGTTTCTGCTGATAAAGAACAGTGTGCACAAGCCTGGAATGTGGCAATCTATTTCTGAGGCTTTGTGTCGCTAACTGCTGGATCTGCCTGGCTACGGGAGATCGATGGACGTTCGGCAGCCGGCTTGGGGCCATGATGGACAATATCTCCCTGGCAGTTTCCCAACAACAAGGTTTCGGGCCCAGATTCACAGCACCTACAGGAGAGTAAAGCTGCAACAGACTGCGTTTGAGAGGTATGTGAAAAGCGAAAGCAGCGAGAGCGGAGGCTTTTCTGTTTACCTCAACAAGGAGCCTTTGAACTCCGGCAAGGCTTAATTGGCCTGGGAGCCAAGCCAGGGAGTTCGTGATTAATGGGCTGCTGAGATAATAAGTCTTTGAAGGCATAAAGACTTGGGCTCACGTAAAGACCTGAGATGGATCTTTTACAATCCTCAGAAGTAGCTCCGTGTCCACCGAAGCTAAATGGCCACAACTATCAGACCTGGGCAAGGTACTGTGAGGGCCAGATGAGAAGGCTTGGAGTGTGGAATACCATTTCTGAGAACCCCCCAGCCCCTGTGACAGATGAGTGGAAAGCACAGGATTCGAGAGCCATGGGGATAATTTTGCTCTCAGTAGCTCCTGAAGAGTTAATCACCTTGGCTGGCAAGGCAACTGCCCGTGAGATGTGGGACGGGCTTAAAGCCTGTCATCTCCGACAAGAGGCTGGGTCTGTGTTGCTTTATTTCAGAAAACTGCACAGGAAGCGTTTAGAGCCAGGGGAAGATCTTAGAGCCCACGTTTTACATTTGCAGCATCTCAGACAGGAATTGACTCAGAGAGGTTTCAATATGCCTGAGTCACTGTTTGCAATTCTCATCCTGGACTCCCTGGATGAAAGCTATCATGCCGTGGCAAGTCAGCTGGCGACCCTCCCAGCACAAGACCTCACTGCTACAAAGGTCTTGGCGACTTTGCAAAACGAATATGATAGAAGGAATGCAGCTGAGTCGGCTTGTGCGCTTCAGGGGGAGCAAAGTGGGACAGCATTCCAGCCTCCAGGGGGAGCCAAAGCGTTGGCAGCTGTGAAGTGCTGGAACTGTGGGAACCAAGGTCATACTCAGAGGTTTTGTCCAAAGACTGGAAATAAACAAAAGAAAAAGCCTGCAGGTGGCCCGAAGCAGAAGGGGGGTGGAAAGCCCGCGCCAGGGAAAAACAAAGCGATGTTTGCTGGCACAGCTTCACCAAAGGCTAAAGGCACGTCTGCTGGCCAGGAGCAGCAGGGGGGCAAGCTGCAAAAGCCCAAGTCAGTGGAAAACAAGGGTTTGCTTGCTGTAAAGACTGCTCCAACAGCCAAAGGCAGGTTTATTATCGATTCAGGTGCCAGCCGCCATATTTCGAAGGATCGCCACCTGTTTATCTCCTTCAAGCCTCAGGAAGGTGAGATCCACCTGGCTGATGGAAGGACGTTGCAAATTGCAGGAGAAGGGACTGTGAAACTTGCAAGTTTGCATACAACCATCAGTAATGTACTGTATGTTCCTGGAGCTGCAAGCAATTTATTGAGCGTCCCGCAGCTTACTGGACGTGGTTTTCAGATTTCCTTCAAGAGGAGCGTCTGTGTCATCAGTAAAGGCAAAGAGGACTATTTGCATGCAAAGTTTATGGATGGTTTGTTCCATATAACTTATGATGACACTGCTGTTGTATCTAATGCTGATTCTTGTTGTGTTGCACAAACTAACAAAGTTCTTCATGCAGGTTGCATTCATGAAGCGCATCGAAGGTTTGGTCACCTCTCTTGGAAGGCACTGGCCAAGATGCCAGAGGTGGTTGAGGGTTTGAACATCAAACCCTGTAAATATCACATGAAATGTGTATCTTGTGCTGAGAACAAGGTGAAGGTTGCTCCAAAAGGCAAAGAGTCTAGCAGGCAGGCTTCCAAGCCCTACCAGCTAGTGCACGCAGACCTGGTTGGGCCACTTACGCCCTCTTTAGGAGGAGCAAGGTTCTTCATGGTTCTAATTGATTCTTTTTCTAGGTACATTCATGTGTTTATGCTCGAGCAGAAATCGCAAGCGTTTCCGAAGTTTAAGGCATTCTGTGCTTGGTTGGAGAATGTGCACGGTAAACGTATTTCCTGTCTGTTTTCCGATCGAGGTGGGGAATTCACTTCTCAGCAGTTTGAAGCTTTCCTGACTGAGAAGGGAATCCAGCATGACATGTCAACCCCCAGATCGCCATGGATGAATGGGCTTGCGGAGAGAGCAAATCAAACATTGCTGCAAGGAATGAAAACCTTGTTGCATGATGCCAATCTCCCTGATAAGTTTTGGGGGGAGGCTTTAGGGAATCTGGTTTACTCCGTTAATCGCAGATTGTCATCACCCATTGGTTGTACCCCCTATGAGAAGATGTTTGGCAAGAAACCCAACACCAAACACATGAGAATTTTTGGTTCTGACATGTGGGTACGCACCCCACAAACCAACAAGCTTGGGAAGCGTGGGGCACATGGTTTGTTCATGGGGTACGAAAAAGGTGCATACAGGGTATGGATGACTAACTCTAAGTCCATTAAGTTCACAAGGAGTGTTGAGTACAATCCTAAGTGGGGGGAAAATGTGGGAATTTTCCAGAGTTACCCAGAGGAGGATGAAGGTGATGTCAAGCAAGCAGCTAAAGCTGAGGAAGCTGCTGAGGATGATGATGATGAGGATGATGATGATGATGATGATGATCAGAGTTCGGATTCCAGTTCATTGGGTGGCGCTGCTGCTGATGTCAGTGAGAGTGATGACACAGCAGACTACAAGAGTGCAAAGGCCTCAGTCAGACCATCTGATGCGTCTGACAATGAACTGGAAGAACCACTGTTCACCATTGGTCACTTTTCTCCTAAGAAAGAGGAGATGAGTCCAGAAGACTTGCGTCTAGTACGTAGGTCTGAAAGGGCGACCAAAGGCAGACCTCCTAAGAGGTATGCTGATGAGTTTGCTAAGACAGCAACTGCTGTTCTTAGTAGCTCAGAGAAGGTGTGGGAACCTTCAAGCTTCAAAGAGGTTCAGGAGTTAACCTCTAAAGATGCTGAGCCTTGGCTAAATGCCATGAAGGCTGAAGTTGATTCCTTGAACAGGAACCAAACTTGGGAGCTGGTACCGGTAGTCCCAGGTATGAGACTGGTTGGCAGCAAATGGGTCTTCAAGGCCAAGACAGACCAAAATGGCAAGGTTGTCAGACACAAAGCCAGATTGGTTGCCAGAGGTTTTTCACAGGTACCAGGACAGGATTACCACGAGACCTACTCACCCACAGTCAAATATGAGAGCATTCGGCTGATGCTCAAGATCGCTGCGGAGGAGAAACTGCATGTTTCCCATCATGACATTAATACAGTTTTTTTGTACGGGATTTTGAACGAAGAGCTGTTTATGCTTCCACCTGACGGGATGCAGATACAGAAGGGAATGGTCTGTAAACTGCGGAAATCCTTATATGGTCTCAAGCAGAGTGCCAGGTGTTGGAACACAAAACTCACTGAAACGTTGCTTTCTCTAGGTTTTCACCAGGGCAAAGCTGATCCATGTGTGTTTGTCAAGGAGGAGGGGCAAAACAAACTGTATTGTTTATGTTTTGTTGATGATCTTCTGATGTTTTGGAAGAATCAGGCTTTTTATCAAAGCACCCTAGCTCAGCTGAAGGAGCACTTTGACATGAAGGATCTTGGTGAGGTATCCAACTATCTTTCTCTGCAGGTGGAGAAGGACCAAGCAGGTAATTTTCTGGTACACCAAACACAGAAAATTGCTGATGTATTAACCAGGTTGAATTTGGTTGATGCAAACCCAGCAGACACACCGATGGTGACAGGTTACCAGGTAGACAGTACTGCTGAAGCGTTTTCTGACACAACGCTATACAGATGCGTTCTAGGCAAGCTGAATTTCATTGCCAGATGTTCAAGACCTGACATAGCTGTAAGCTGTAATCTGCTTAGCAGACATGCCAACAATCCTACGGTTCAGGATTGGAAAGCTCTGAAGCGCATAGCCCGCTATTTGAAAGGGACTATGCACTACAGGCTGAGGTTCACCAGTCAGAAGACTGGAGGTCTTGAAATCTTTGCAGATGCAAGTTTTGGAAGTGACACCACAGATGGTACAAGCACTTCTGGAGTATGCTACATGTACAACCACTGCCTGTTTGACTGGTTGTGCAAGAAGCAAACAACAGTGAGCCTAAGTTCCTGTGAAGCAGAACTCAATGCTCTGTCATTTTCACTCATGGATTGTGAATGGTTGATGCAACTGTTTAAGGACATCGGGGTTTCTGTGAAATGTCCTATACAAGTGTATCAAGACAATAGATCGTGTTTGGCTTTGCTGAACTCTGAGAGTTGCAAGCAAAGAACCAAGTACTTGCAGATTAAGCTACATCGTGCAAGAGAGTGTATTCAGAAAGGACTGATTCGGGTGTCCTACATGGCAGGAAATGAAATTCCTGCTGATCTGTTGTCTAAGGTTGTTAACAAAGAACAACTTAAGGTTTATGTACAAAGGTTGCAATTGAGTGAACCACAGGTACTACAGGTTACACGGAAAGGGGGAGGATGTTAGGATATTTCCGTTCCACCTTAAGAGAGAGCAGGCTTGTGAGTCACAGAGTCTGCGTATTTCCTGTTGAGGATGTTTATGTTTGCTGTTTCCTTTCGATTTCAGTCGGTCAGAGACACTGACACAGAACGGTCATGTTTTCCCTTTGTTCTGTTCAACGCTAAATAAAATCTGTAAATTATGCTCTTCTTCGGTGCAAGCTTTCTGGCTGTGGTTTCTGCTGATAAAGAACAGTGTGCACAAGCCTGGAATGTGGCAATCTATTTCTGAGGCTTTGTGTCGCTAACTGCTGGATCTGCCTGGCTACGGGAGATCGATGGACGTTCGGCAGCCGGCTTGGGGCCATGATGGACAATATCTCCCTGGCAGTTTCCCAACACCCTAAACAGGGCTGCCTTCAGATGCCTTCTTCTAAAAGTCAGATAGTTGTTTTTCTCTTTGACATCTGGTGGGAGGGCATTCCACAGGGCGGGTGCCGCCACCGAGAAGACCCTCTGCCTGGTTTCCTGTAACTTGCTCTGCATGAAGAATGTCCTGGGTTCAATCCCCAATGCATAGCTGTCTACTTTTCCCTTTTCTTGCGAGGAATCCTATTCGGAATAAGGGAATTTCCCTTAAAAAAAGGAAAACGTTGACAGCTACGCCCCAATGGCATCTCCAGGCTGAAGCCGGGAATGTGCTCTGCCTGAAACCCTAGAGAGCTGCTGCCAGTCAGTGTGGACAGCACTGCGCTAGGCGAACCAATTATCTGATTCAGTAGAAGGCAGTTTCCTACGTTCTGCCTCCTGGATCTTGCTGAACTCCAACTCCCACGAGCCCCAGACAACATGGCGAGTAGCCAAGGGACAATGGGAGCAGTAGTCTATCAACATCTGGGGGTGCCCCATAGACTTCCTCTATCACTGTCCTAGACCAATCATGTCCCAACCAATCAGGGATCACTATTGAATGCACTTAGTAAAGCAAAGATGGGGAACTTGTGCCCTTCTAGATTTTGTTGGACTCCATCTCCCTGCCGCCCTGGCCAGCACAGCTGTTTGTTTTTAGAAGATGGTGAAGAGAAGGGGGGGAATGACTCACCCAGCTAAGTAGAGGGAGAAACCCAGCCGTTGTCAGAGGAAAGTATGCAGTAAACTCAGTCTAATGTTTCTTTTGTGGCGCCCAGCAAACAACTGCTCTGCATAGCCTCCGCTTCCAGAAATGCCGGTGTCTCGTGCTCAGTTCTGCAGTGGGAACCCTTGACTCCGAGCCACCTCTTTGCTCCTAGCAAGCCCTGAGTTCGAGGCTCCTCTCGTCCCTTTCGCCAGCAGAGCCTGAAGCAGAGAGAGGGAAAATATCCCTTTTTAAAAAACGAACGCTTCTGCTGTCAGAGTGACTCCAAAAGCCTAGCATGTGTTAGGAATGTTGTAGAAAGAAGCCTAGATTTCAACAGGGACATATTTATTATTCCCATCCCCGCAGTGCTTACGAAATAATAAACTGGATCTGCCGAAAGTCTGTCTCTGAAGCCTGGATAGGCAGCCTGTGCGTGTGGGAACATGACTCAAAGGAAGGGCTCAGCGACAGGGTAGAACCTTTGCCTGCAGATGGCCCCAGGTTTGGTCCCTGCCACCTCCAGGTTGGACTGGGAAAGACCATACTTTCCAACATTTTTCTGATGAAAATAGGGATGTCCTATTCAATGATGATGATGATGATGATGATAATTTTTATTTATACCCTGCCCTCCCCAGCCAAGGCCAGGCTCAGGGCGGCTAACAAGCAATAATAAAAACAAGTTGAATGAATACAACTTAAAAACAAGATTAAAATACAACATTGAAACATTAAAATATTAAAATGCAGCCTCATCACAGGAGGAGAAAGGAAAAAGAAAAAAGAAAGAGGGGGAGGGAATCAACTTGGCTCCAAGCCAAAGGCCAGGCGGAACAACTCTGTCTTACAGGCCCTGCGGAAAGAAATCAGATCCTGCAGGGCCCTGGTCTCATGAGGCAGAGCGTTCCACCAGGCCGGAGCCAGTGCTCAACCTGGCTCTGGTTGAGTCTAATCTAACTTCCTTAGGGCCCGGGACCACTAGGGTGTTGATGATGATGATGATGATGATGATACTCCACCCATCATCACTGTGGGTTGCCACAGCCACTCTGGGCGGCTTCCAACATACGGTATATAAATGGAAGCAAGAAGAAATTCTGATGAAAGAAGAATGGCAGACGAAATTAATGGACTATGCAGAATTGAACAAAATGATGGGAAGGATTTGAAACCTGCGGGACCAGAGATTTACAGAAGATGGGGAGAAGTATATGAATAATTTGAAGAGCAGCTGTAATCGACAAATTACGCTAGAAGGACTACAAGACGTTTTGTAAGGAGAAATATATGAAGTGTAGAAAAAGATAGAGATATTGGTTATGAGTTTGAAATGTCATAGGGAAAATAAGAAATGCATACTGAGAGATTAGATTGGAAAAATTTCAGACAGGACTGATGGAAGTCAAAAAAATTGAATAAGATGTAAAAGTATGCTTAATTACTGTTGAAAATGATATGTGTGTGTGTGTATCTGTATACACCCATAATAAAACATTAAACATTTAAAAACTGTCCTTTACAGGGTGCCTTCAGATGTCTTCTAAAGGTTGCATAATTCCATACCCTCTAACATTTCTCCAGTGAAAATAGGGACGTCCTAAGGAAAAGTGACTATGCAAAAGCCTTTGACTGTGTTGACCACAGCAGACTATGGCAAGTTCTTAAAGAAATGGGAGTGCCTGATCACCTCATCTGTCTCCTGAGAAATCTCTATGTGGGACAAGAAGCTACAGTTAGAACTGGATATGGAACAACTGATTGGTTCAAAATTGGGAAAGGAGTACGACGAGGCTGTATTTTGTCTCCCTGCTTATTTAACTTATATGCAGAATTCATCATGCGAAAGGCTGGGCTGGATGAATCCCTAGCCGGAAGAGAAGACTCCCTGGAAAAGACCCTGATGTTGGGAAAGATGGAGGGCACAAGGAGAAGGGGACGAGAGAGGACGAGATGGTTGGACAGTGTTCTCGAAGCTACAAACATGAGTCTGACCAAACTGCAGGATGCAGTGGAAGACAGGAGTGCCTGGCGTGCTCTGGTCCAGGGGGTCACGAAGAGTCGGACACGACTAAACAACTAAACAACAACAAGGAAAAATGTGACATTCCGGGATCAAATCAGAAACTGGGACGGCTTCTGTAAATCCCTGGGAAACAGGGACACTCGAAAGGTCTGAAGGCTCCGTCTGAAACCATGGACAGCTGCTGCTGGACAGATAGACTACAATTCCCATCAGCCCTGAGACCCTGACCATTGGCTATGTTCCCTGGGGGCTGATGGGAGTTGGAGTCCAACCTCATCTGGAGGTCACCAGAAGGAAGCCTGTTGTGTTCATTCCAAAGTATTGCATTGGGTAAATAGAGCTTTGTATGCAGGTTTCACCCGCCAGGAGCTCTAGGTGGGACCAGGAATGCCGTCCAGCCTGAAGCCCTGTAAAACCACTGCCGGCCAGTGCAGACAGTTCTGAGCTAGATGGAGCAGTGGTCTGACTCAACATAAGGCAGCTTCTTATGTTGCTCTGTCGTAGGGGAAGGCTTCAGCGTCTACTCTGCATCCAGAAGGTTTGAGGTTCAGTCCCTCCAGGGACGTGGGTGGCGCTGTGGGTTAAACCACAGAGCCTAGGACTTGCTGATCGGAAGGTCGGCGGTTCGAATCCCCGCGACGGGGTGAGCTCCCGTTGCTCGGTCCCTGCTCCTGCCAACCTAGCAGTTCGAAAGCACGTCAAAGTGCAAGTAGATAAATAGGTACCACTCCGGCGGGAAGGTAAATGGCGTTTCCGTGCACTGCTCTGGTTCGCCAGAAGCGGCTTAGTCATGCTGGCCACATGACCCGGAAGATGTACGCCGGCTCCCTTGACCAATAAAGCGAGATGAGCGCTGCAACCCCAGAGTCGGCCATGACTGGACCTAATGGTCAGGGGTGCCTTTACCTTTACCTTTACCCTCCAGATAGGACTGCCATTGTACTCATGGTGAGTAATGATTTCTGTCTGGATTCCTTGAGAAACCCAGTAACCGCAGCCTTTTCCAGAGAACATATCCGAGTGCTGTTCCGTCAACCCCCAGTCCCAGCTGGAGACACAGCCTCAGGCCTTCGAGTCGAAACCTGCCGAACAGGTGTGTGAAAAGAGGCCCGCCCAGGTATCTGGACTGTTCTCAGGTTGCCAGGCTGCTTTGTGCCTTGGGTGGTTCATTTCCTGCGTTGCTGTGGTCTGTTGCTTGCCTATATGCACTGAGATGGACACCTTCTAACCTCACCCCCCGCTTTAATTGTAGACACCAAATAAGAGTAAACAGAAAGTATCTCCTGTCTCCCCCTCTCTCTGATCCACACAGACGTACAACTCAAATACTTATTACTGCCTCCACCCCAGAATATTCTCCAACCCACTAAATCTGGTAGAAAATCTGGAATGGATTATCTGGTAATCAGAGTTTTCTTTTTCTGGAATCACGGCTAGGAATATAACAATAATAATTTTATTATTTATACCCCACCCACCTGGCTGGGTTTCCCTAGCCACTCTGGGTGGCTTCCAGAACTTATACAAACATAATAAAACGTCAAACATTAAAAACTTCCCGATAGAGGGCTGCCTTTAGATGTCTTCTAGAAGTTGTGTAGTTCCTTTATCTCCTTGAATTCTGATGGGAGGGCGTTCCACAGGAACGGGCAGAATGGGATCTTCATCTCCCACATGGCAGCAGAGCCAAAGGTTCTCCAATATGCCATTCAACAGTGAAAGCCTATAAACCAGCGGTTCTCAACCTGTGTGTCCACAGATGTTGTTGGACTACAACTTCCATCACCCCTGAGCTCTGGCCTTGCTAGCTAGGGGTGATGGGAGTTGTAGTTCATCAACATCTGGGGACACACAGGTTGAGAAAGGCTGCTATAAACGGACAACACTGCCAATGCCTCAACACCGTTCACAGCAAGAGAGGGGTTAAATAGCGCTTTACCCTGTCACCTGTCACCTGACTTGCACAGCGGGTGGAGCTAACCCCTGTGCTCCCACCACCCCTTTCTCAATCCATGCTACTAGTCCCTATGAGAAATTTTTTGCCACCATCCAATTTTCTGTGAATTACGGAATCCTCTACATAAGGTGCCCTGACAAGTAACCACCAAGGGGAAAAAGGACAGGAAGGTCAGGGGTAATATTAAAAAGAAAATTTTATTGTTATGAATTTAAATTGGAAGACACTGCAAGTGTGATCCTCTAGGGCTTATTTTTTGGGGAGTGGGCATTTGGGGCAACCACGAAAGAATTCGTCGAATCCCATCGCCACACAAGCCAGGAAGCACAAGAACTCCTGGAAGTCTATTTCCTGGTCCCGGTTGTGGTCCAAGTCATTCATGATCTTCTGGAATTCTGCCACCTCCATCCGTTTCTGGGAGCATTGGAAAGAAAAAAGTAAACCGTTAGCTTCAATAATTCAGAGCCTGTTTTTCTCTTCCTCCCTCCTCACCGCTTCCTTTCATGCTGTGTCTTTTTTTTGTAAAAAGGAGGGTTGGGATTGCATTGAGATTTTTTTAAAAAATAATCTTATGATAACTCTGAGATCCTTTTTGCCAAAGAGTGGAGGTGTTTTAATAATAATAATAATAATAATAATAATAATAATAATAACCATTTTAACTAAAGATCCACTCAAACAGGCCAAGCAACAGGTACACTGAGAAGGCAGGCAACTAAATATGCCCAGGCTCCTTTGCACTACTTCCTTGGACATTCCCCTGTTACAATAATAATAATAATAATAATAATAATAATAATAATAATAATAATAATAATAATAATTTATTATTTATACCCCGCCCATCTGGCTGGGTTTCCCCAGCCACTCTGGGCGGCTTCCAACTGAGTATTAAAAACCGTACAGCATCAAACATTAAAAACTTCCCTAAAGAGGGCTGCCTTCAGATGACTTTTAAAAGTAAAATAGTTGTTTATTGCTTTGACATCTGCTGGGAGGGCGTTCCACAGGGCGGGTGCCACTACCGAGAAGGCCCTCTGCCTGGTTCCCTGTAACCTTGCTTCTCGCAATGAGGGAACCGCCATTTGTGAATTTAATGAGAAGGGAAAGGAAGAAAAGATGAAACAGAACTTAAAGAAGAAAAATAGAGAAGAGAAAAAATACTAACGATATATAATAGGACACAAACAGTATTACACAGACTGCCATCAGGTCACATTGTGGTTATATTGATCAGCAGCACGCAAATCTTAAACTTCATCCAGAATTTACCCTAGATGCCTCTGCATTGGGCAGCTTACATATAAATAGGCCTTTGGGTTCGTCCCTCTAGGACATGGGTAGGCAAACTAAGGCCCGGGGGCCGGATCCGGCCCAATCGCCTTCTAAATCCGTCCCACGGACGGTCTGGGAACCAACTTGTTTTTACATGAGTAGAATGTGTCCTTTTCTTTAAAATGCATCTCTGGGTTATTTGTGGGGCATCGGAATTCGTTCATTTTTTATTTTATTTTTCAAAATATAATCCGGCCCCCCACAAGGGCTGAGGGACAGTGGACCGGCCCCCTGCTGAAAAAGTTTGCAGACCCCTGCTCTAGGATATGACCACAGATTGCCACCAGTACCTTCCCCAAATTTCAGCCACTTACCACTTACCGTTTTCCATCTTAAAGCAAAAAAACACATCTTCACCATAAAATGCCCCAGAAATGCATTGAGGTGTGTTTTTAAAAATAAGAGCCTTTTGGACCAGGCCAACAGCCCATCTAGCTCAGAATCCTGTTCCCACAGTGGCCAATGCAAGCAGGATTCAAGCGCAAAAGCCCTGTCTCCCTTCCAGTGGTATCCAGCAGCTGGGATTCAGAAGCCTAGCCATCCTCTTTCAACGTTATCTACTGTGGAACCTTGGTTCTCAAACGGCTTAGTTGATGAACAAATCGGCTCCCGAAGGCCAAAAACCCAGAAGTAAGTGTTCCGGTTTTTGAACATTTTTCAGAAGCTGAACGTCCGATGCGGCTGTCAGCTATTGTTTCCGGGGCGCCTGCACCAATCGGAAGCCCTGCCTTGGTTTTCGAACGTTTTGGGAGTCGTACGGACTTCTGGAATGGATTAAGTTCGAGAACCAAGGTTCCACTGTATCAGAGGGCGTTCCAAAGTTTAACAATGTGCTGTGTGAAAATGTACTTTCTTTCCTCTTTCCTGAGATAGGTAAAAGGCCAATGTTAGTGGAATGGGGCAGTAAAACACCCCATCATTTCCCCCACCCCCAAAGATAAAGCAGGCAACTATCTTAATTGTCCATTTAAAGACATCCAGATCCACTAATTCAAAATATCATCTGCCCTACCCTTTTCACGAACTGCCTTCTGGATATTACAGTTTCAAGCTAATCAGCAGGGTCTGGATTCGAGATGCGGCACAGAGGCCTCTCACCATGTCCTTTGACATCACTAAACAACAACAAACCTCTGGTTACGTGAAGCATATTCAATAAACACACAAGACGTAACCGGCTGTACGATTGAATAAATAAGGTATACTATTCATTGTATTAAATTCAGTGGCGTAGCGTGGGGGGTGCAGGGGGGCCGGCCGCACCAGGCGCAACATCTGGGGTTAGGGCAAATCCACAGGTTAGGGGGCGCAAATCCACGGGTTAGGGGGCGCAAATCCATGGGTTAGGGGGCGCAAATTACTTGCCTTGCCCCGGGTGCTGACAACCCACGCTACGCCACTGATTAAATTGTAGATTTCAACAGAAGTAGATCATAAAGTTCAATGAAAAAAGCAGAAGACCCAGTGGATCAGTTCATTCTCTAGTCAGTTCATGCATAAGATCCATACAAGTATCTATTCCACCTGTCTGTTCATAGAATCCAATAATCCACACGAAAGGTTGTTACAGTTCCACAGAATCCTTTCACAGAGTCTAAGACAAGGATTTCTGGAATATCAGCCTTGTTTCACCATCCTGGGCTTCATCAGTAGTACAAGGTAAAGGGACCATTAGGTCCGGTCGTGACCGACTCTGGGGTGCGGCGCTCATCTCGCTTCATTGGCTGAGGGAGCTAGCGTACAGCTTCTGGGTCATGTGGCCAGCATCATCATCATCATCATCATCATCATCATCATCATCATGTATTATTTATACCCCGCCCATCTGGCTGAGTTTCCCCAGCCACTCTGGGCGGCTCCCAATCAAGTGTTAAAAACAGTACAGCATTAAATATTAAAAACTTCCCTAAACAGGGCTGCCTTCAGATGTCTTTTAAAGATAGGATAGCTGCTTATTTCCTTCACATCTGAAGGGAGGGTGTTTCCATAGGGTGGGTGCCACTACCGAGAAGGCCCTCTGCCTGGTTCCCTGTAACCTCACTTCTCACAATGAGGGAACCGCCAGAAAGCCCTTGGCGCTGGATCTCAGTGTCCGGGCTGAACGGGCATGACTAAGCCGCTTCTGGAGAACCAGAGCAGCGCACGGAAATGCCGTTCACCTTCCCGCCAGAGCAGTACCTATTTATCTACTTGCACTTTGACGTGCTTCCGAACTGCTAGGTTGGCAGGAATCAGTAGTAGAAACTCATATATGATATCATAGGACAGTGGATCTTATAGCATAGTTGTAGCTGCTGTCCTATGATATTATATATGAGTTTGTACTACTGATGAAGCCCAGGACGGCAAAACAAGGCTAATATTCTGGAAATCCTTGTCTTAGACTCTGTGAAAGGATTCTCCTGGAACTGTAACAACCTTGTGTGTGGATTTTGGGACTCTATGAACAGACAGGTGGAATAGACACTTACACATATATGGACCTTATGCATGAACTGATTAGAGAATGAACTGATCCACTGGGTCTTCTGGTTTTTTCGTTGAACTTTGACATCACCAGACATGCACTACACGCTTCCCAGTTAATCCGAATGTTTTTGCGCAAACGACGACTTAACATCCCAGGGGTTTTTCTGATGGAAGGACTTACGCCATGGAAGGCGGGGAGTTCGTTCATCAGGAGCTCTTTCATCTCCGACTTGTTGAGCTTGTACTTATCCCCCTCCTTCCCGGAATATTTGTGGAAGGTCGCGACGATGGTGGCCAAGCATTTTTCCAAAGGAGTTGCCATGGTGAACCTGAAAAAGACGAAGGGGAGAGCGAAGTGGGAACATCCAAGGGGGAAAAAACCGAGGAGCGGTGGTTCTTGGACAGACAAATCTGTAGGATAGTGTTAAGTTGTGGGTAAACATATCAGACGACACAGCGATTCTTCAAACAGCTCTTGTTTATTCAGAGGCCAGAACAGAACTGAACTGAAGGGTTCAGTCAGCCTGCTTATATAGAGCTCCAGTACAACGTAACTGTAACAATTTTCTAAAACTATCCAATCACTGAACTATTCAATCCCTTATTTGCATAACTATCTACAGTATCCCCCTGCTGGCCCAGGGTGAGAACTTCAGTACATAACAGATAGACAGACAGATGGTTGAAGAGGAGGGTGACTAAGGTGATCAAGGGTCTGGAAACCAAGCCTTATGAGGAGCGGTTGAAGGAGCTGGGTAGATTTAGCCTGGAGAAGACTTGGAGGTGACACAATAGCCACCTTCAAATCTCTGAAGGGCTTTCAGATGGAGGACAGAGCAAACTCGATTTCTTGAGCTAGCCGAGCTGACTGGAAGAGTCCGTGACCAGAGGAGGATTATCAGGAGGAATGGATGAAATTTAAAGACTATTTAGTTAAACATGTTAAGTTAACTTAATTGGAAAAGCTTGCAAATATCAGATAGGCTTAGGATTTAAACATGTAATGTGATGAATCAATAGGTTTAATACCGAATTGGAAAGGGGAAAAAAGATGTTAAGTGATTAAGTTAATTTTATAATAATATTGGTTTTGGAAAACCATTAAAATGATGTACACTGAAATTCAACCAGGGGGATACGAGGAAGTCACTTAACAATGTTACTAAGATTGGTTTAAATACGGTGGAGATTTATGTTTGTTTGTTTGTTTGTTTGTTCAATTTTTTTTGGAAAATCAATAATTATTTTTTTTTGGAAAACCAAACAAACTCGATTTCTGCTGCTCCAGAGGGTAAGACCCAAATTATAAGAAATGAGATTCCACCTAAACATCAGGAAGAACTTTCTGACGGTAAGAGATGTTTGACAGGAGAACGGACTACCTTGAAAGCTGCTGGACTCTACATCATGGGAGGTTTATCAGGAGAGGTTGGGTGGCCACCTGCTGGGAATTATTTAGTGCTGTTTCCTGCATTGCAGGAACTTGGACTACACGACCTCTGGGGTCCCTTCCAGCTCCATGATTCTAGCCTGTCAGCCATACCCTCTTGCAGGATACTCCATTCCATTTCTCTCCTGGTTTTCGACACCCTCATTCCATCTCCCAACAGCCGGTCAAGATTCCGTGACCACTGCATATCCTGTATCTTCTGCCAGGTTGTTTGGGGTGGTTTCCCCCCCATTAGGATCCCCACATCCTAAAGTTTTGGATCTCTGCAAACCTCAAGGTTCCCCCCAGAACATCGACACATCCTTCTTGTGTATGGCTGGTCCTGTTTTGGCTACACAAGGAACCATAATTGGTAGAATGAATTTGCTATCAGTATATCTTATAAACAGATAGGATGAGCACCGTGGGGTATACTCAGAGGAGACCTACTAACGTTAATGGACCTGAGTTCGTCTCACTCATGGATTTCAGTGTGTCTCTCTGAGTAGGATGAACATGGTTTGCACTGAGACAGACCATTGATCCACCTAGCTTTTAGCAGTCTAACCATTAACTTTTCTTTCCTTCCTCCCCGATCCTCTTGTTAAAATTTGGAGGTGGGCAGTGGTTTGAGCCTGGGAGATCTTTCCACATGGAAGGGAAGCGCTCTACCATTGAGGTATGGTCCTCTCCTAAAGCAAGCCTAGAGGACACACGGTTCTCCAGATGTTGTCAGGCCACAACTCTGGCCATTGGGGCTAGAGGAACTTGGGAGTCCATAAAACCTGGCAGAGCCGTATGTCCCTCTGTCCTGCTCTAATGGGATGGGCCCCCCAGGGCCAACATCTCCAGAACATCCTAGCATCCTTCACCGCCTTTCCCTTACCAAAGTACAGAGTCCCATTTCTGGCTGAGTCACATGAAAAGGCATCCTCCCCAACACAAGAATTTGAGCCACAAAGAAGGGGAATTCTACAGAATTTGCAAACATCTGTCTCTTGACCTCGGTCCAAGGCCCTGGAGGGCTCTATCGGGGACATCTCCTCTCAGGACTTCACAAAAGCACACACACCACCAGCTGTTTTGAGTTGCCGATGAAAGGAAGAGACTTACCAAGAAGAACGGCAGCACGGATTCTGGAGCCAAAGTAGAGGGACGTTGTCTGAGTACAGTCGATGGAGGCCCTTATACCTTCTCCTGGTCCAGCCTCCCAAAGTACCACCAGACCTGGTTGACTCTGTATTGGCCAATAACAAAGCACATCATCTGTGGAGTGTTTCCCCTGCCCAACAGCTGATTGGCTCGTGGGGTTCTCTGGACACGGCAAACCAACCAACCAGCTTGTCCCTTGCCCATCCCGCATCGCCCACCGCCGCCCCATTTTTGCCCAGCCAGGTGTGTAACCTCATCAGGCTCCATACACGGGCTACTGGCCTCGCATCCTGACAGGTCTCAGGCTGCTGATGTGCCGCCCCGAGATGCGATCTGACACTTGAGCAGATCCCGCGAGGCGCATGGAATCTGATTGTTCAGTCGCCTCGCTTAACCCCTTCTGATTGGGGGAACCATGAGTAAGAACATCGGAAGAGCCTGGCTGCTGGATCAGGCGGGTGGTGTGTCTAGTCATAGAATCATAGAATCATAGAATCATAGAATCATAGAGTTGGAAGAGACCACAAGGGCCATCGAGTCCAACCCCCTGCCAAGCAGGAAACACCATCAGAGCACTCCTGACATATGGTTGTCAAGCCTCTGCTTGAAGACCTCCAAAGAAGGAGACTCCACCACACTCCTTGGCAGCAAATTCCACTGTCGAACAGCTCTTACTGTCAGGAAGTTCTTCCTAATGTTTAGGTGGAATCTTCTTTCTTGTAGTTTGGATCCATTATTCCGTGTCCGCTTCTCTGGAGCAGCAGAAAACAACATTTCTCCCTCCTCTATGTGACATCCTTTTATATATTTGAACATGGCCATCATATCACCCCTTAACCTCCTCTTCTCCAGGCTAAACATGCCCAGCTCCCTTAGCCGTTCCTCATAAGGCATCGTTTCCAGACCTTTGACCATTTTGGTTGCCCTCCTCTGGACACGTTCCAGTTTGTCTGTGCCCTTCTTGAACTGTGGTGCCCAGAACTGGACTAGTCCGGCATCCTCTTCTCACAGTGGCCAACCAGTTGTCCCTGGGAAACCAGTAAGAAGAATTCAAGTACAATAATAATAATAAATTTTATTTATACCCCGCCCTCCCTGGCCAGAGCCAGGCTCAGGGCGGCTAACACCAATAAAATCACAGTAAAACCTCAGGTTAAGAACAGTTTAAAGTTAAGAACGGAGCTCCGGAACGAATTAAGTACTTAACCCGAGGTACCACTGTATTTGGAAAAAACCAACAACTGTTTCTCAGAGAGCTGAGTGAGGTTTCGCTTTGTGCAGCAGCCACTCCCATCACATTCACACCTCTGGATTGTTTGTTTTTTAAGTTTCTAGCTCTCAATATCTCAAACTGAAGAGTACGTGGGCAGCACAAAGTGACATTTTGGAAGCTGCAAGCGTTGCTCATTGGGTAAGATTTATCGTGGCAGGAGAAAAATTGCACAAGAAGAGCGACACTTTGCAGAGCAGGTAACAGTTTAGTTAAGTTAAGAACAGTTAAGAACAGACCTCCGGAACGAATTAAGTACTTAACCTGAGGTACCACTGTACTAGGATTAGGTAAAGGTAAAGGTACCCCTGCCCGTACGGGCCAGTCTTGCCAGACTCTGGGGTTGTGCGCCCATCTCACTCAAGAGGCCGGGGGCCAGCGCTGTCCGGAGACACTTCCGGGTCACGTGGCCAGCGTGACAAGCTGCATCTGGCGAGCCAGCGCAGCACACGGAAACGCCGTTTACCTTCCCGCTAGTAAGTGGTCCCTATTTATCTACTTGCACCTGGGGGTGCTTTTGAACTGCTAGGTTGGCAGGCGCTGGGACCGAACGACGGGAGCGCGCCCCGCCGCGGGGATTCGAACCGCCGACCTTTCGATCGGCAAGCCCTAGGCGCTGAGGCTTTTACCCACAGCGCCACCCACGTCCCTGTACTAGGATTAAGCATGCTTAAAATGGCATGTATAGCAGAAAACAACATACATGGATGTGTTGCATTGTGGGAAGTTCCTTTGGAAAAAAAGAGAGATGTCCTGTTTGTAACTGAAGGTTACCTGTTGCACCTGGAGCGATCAGAGAAAAGAGAAGCCCTTGGATGGATGATCCCATTCATATCTCTCTCTCTCTCTCTCTCTCTCTCTCTCTCTCTCTCTCTCTTGGGAGTTTCAGAAGGCCCTCGACTAGCATTTGGGCTGGGGTGAATTCACGGGTAAATATGCAGTAATTGACTGGTTGATTAAAAATATTAATAATTAACCATGGATTTCAATAACTGGCACGGCAAGCCAAATTCAGCTTGCAAGTTGTAAGGCATCTCTCTCTCCCAAGATCACCCAGTGAGCTTTGTGGTCAAGTGGAGATTTGAACCCAGGTCTCCTGGGTGCCAGTCCGATGCTCTAACCACTACACCACCACTGGCTCTTATTTGTTGCACATGCTCCACGTGTTCTTAGGTGTCCCACATCGAAATTAAAATACTCTGAAATAAACAATATAAGAGGAGTGTGCTGGATCAGGCCAAAGGCCCGTCTAGTCTGGCATCCTGTTCTAACATAATAATAATAATAATAATAATAATAATAATAACAATAATAATAATAATAATAATGATAATAATAATAATACCTTTATTGTCATTGTACAACATCTGCAGGACCCAAGCACAAGAGCACTCTTTCCTCCTGACATTTCTAGAAACTTTGTGTGATACAAATAATTTTATTTGGTCTCCCAACCATGATTTTACATCTGTGTTACCAATTTCTCTTGGAAACGGTGTGTTTTTTAAAAAATATTTTTCAATTTTTGAGTATGACAACATTCTTCTTCTTCTTATATATCCAATCCCAATTTGCATTGTTTGACTTCCTCCCACCCCCGGTTTCCAATTTTTTTCCTTTTCTTCCCCTTGCATATAATTATATTTCTCCAAATAATTTCAACTTCTTTTCCAATCCTAATTCCATTACGACTTCATAAATATTACATAAATCCTGCTAACATTTTAATGTATTTACAGTGTTCTTTAACGTAATCTATATATATATATATATTTAGTTCTTGGTTAATTTTTGGAACAGGATCACGGAGGGCTCATGCGTAGAATATCTCCTTGGTTCAGCAGCCAGAGTTTATTGTGTTTGTAAGAAGGGGGGGAGGAGAGATTTGCACAAATTGTTACCTCCTGTTTGCATTAGGCGAAAAAAATGTGAGTTTGATAAGGAGGTGGCAGGTTGGGTGAATCACTCTGCACCGATCCAGTTTATAACAGGGAGGCCTAGCCGGCATTTGATCCCGGAAGAGACAAGGGGTGGGGGGGAAACCCCACTAAACAAAAAAAATATTTGAAGAATCGTTATCTCACCTTTCTGCCAAACAAGGCTCCTAGAAAAACCTACAGATCAACACAAAGAAGGCAGCGCCCTGCCCTCGGGTTTACAATCCTCAAACAGACATGGCACAAAAGGAAAATGGATTGGGAGGGCGGAGGAAAGAGCAAGATCTGAGTTTACAAGGTCTTCTCATGAGCAGCTGGGGTGGGGCATTTTAAGGCAAGGCAGAAGCAAAGGTCACTGGTATCTCAGCAGAGCTGATAGAATGGCCCTCTTTCCCTTCCCTCCCAGTATCTGCTGATTGATTGAGTGGCTGCTGGCAGGTGACAGCTGATGGAGAAAGGAGGCCATTGGAGCTGCCTTCTAGCGGACATGATGGAGAGATCCTGCTTCTCCCCTCTCGCTCCATCTGCTACAGCCTGATGGATCAATAGAAAAAAGACAGTCAAGGAACTGAGAAATTGCACAAAATGCCGTGAAAATCCCTGAAATGAGAAGTAATCGACTATAAATATTATCTTGTGGAAATCAACTAAATAATAAAAATCAATAAAAATCAAAAAGCTTAAGGGAAAAAAATTGAAAAACCTAAAATAGAACAAAGCCTTTACGGGATGCCGGCTACAAACCTCATTTCACTGAACTTTTCAGTTTCCTCAGAAGGAAATAGAAAAATCATGAACTTTAAATGACCAAAATTCAAAGAAGGGTAGAACCCCCAAAATTCTGATGTATTATGATGCTAGCTCGACCTAGAGAAAGCAAAGTGCAGTAATAAAGGATTGAGGACTCAAGAGTACAATTTCTAATACTGAATTTACAAAAAAAGGTTTGAAAACCTAAACAGCAAGTTTTAAACAAAGCTCATCTTGAAGAAAGCAAAGCGCAATAACAGAGGGCTGAGGACTCAGCTGTGAAAATTACAGTGCTGCTTTTACAAAAGGGTTTAAAAACCAAAGTGGCACAAATTCAAAGAAAAGAATACAAGATAAAGCTGTTTTAGGTTTTAAACAAACTCAAGAACAGGGCTGAAACGCTCCCATGGTCTAGATGTTACTGCTGATGTTAAAGACTGCTGGCAGGTGACAGCTGATGGAGAAAGGGGGCCATTGGAGTTGCCTTCTAGCAGAGATGATGGACAGTGCCACTGTATTCTGCTCTGGTCAGACCTCACCTGGAGTACTGTGTCCAGTTCTGGGCACCACAGTTCAAGAAGGGCACTGACAAACTGGAACGTGTCCAGAGGAGGGCAACCAAAATGGTCAAAGGCCTGGAAACGATGCCTTATGAGGAACGGCTAAGGGAGCTGGGCATGTTTAGCCTGGAGAAGAGGAGGTTAAGGGGGTGATATGATAGCCATGTTCAAATATATAAAAGGATGTCACATAGAGGAGGGAGAAAGGCTGTTTTCTGCTGCTCCAGAGAAGCGGACACGGAGCAATGGATCCAAACTACAAGAAAGAAGATTCCACCTAAACATTAGGAAGAACTTCCTGACAGTAAGAGCTGTTCGACAGTGGAATTTGCTGCCAAGGAGTGTGGTGGAGTCTCCTTCTTTGGAGGTCTTTAAGCAGAGGCTTGACAACCATATGTCAGGAGTGCTCTGATGGTGTTTCCTGCTTGGCAGGGGGTTGGACTCGATGGCCCTTGTGGTCTCTTCCAACTCTATGATTCTATGATTCTAGATCCTGAATCTCCCCTCTTGCTCCATTTGCTACAGCCTGATGGATCTCTCCTTAACGGGAGGGTCACTTTTTCCTGTCCCCCGCATACCCTCATAGGGGACCTTCTGAGGACTGCAAGACAGGGGTGGGCGGGTCCAGAGGCCACCAAAGTGGGTGGGGCCACAGTGGCGAGTCTCAACTTTTTCATGCGAGGTTTTCTATTGATTTTGCGAGGGTGACGGTGGCGTGAGAGCTCTTTGTGAACTAATATTTTCCCGCCCCCGCCTTGTATAACCGTGCCTAATTTTTCCGATTGTTCTAGCTTTCAGCGAACATTCTTTCTTTTTTTTAATTGACCCACACGCCTTAAAGAACAGATCTAATCTTCACAGCCTTGTTCTCTGTCACTGAGCTAGCAGATCACCGAGCGACACCACTCCCAAAAGCAAGATATATTAAAAATTCATTTCAGATCATGAATGGATATAATTGAAGGGGGGGGGGGAGATTGGATCTGAAGCACGATCTGTTCCAAAATTAATCTGGAGTCAAAGAACTGGTTTTGTGGTGATCCGAGGTGTGCGGCGGGTTAATTGATTTGGATGGGGGTCTCGGTTGTCGTGCCACCTGTTGCTCTTTAATTCTGAAATTTGCATCTATACCTACAAACCAACGTTTGTACCTTTTTGCATCCCAGATATTTCCACCGCTTTGCTCCTTCCTGTTTAAATCTTGTGATTTACTGCAAAGGGGAGGGGGGCAGTTTTGCATGGAGGGATAAAAGCTCGCTCACTTGGAAACCTCGATGCAAATGGAAATGATTGCAGAAGCACAAAACCCTTCCGTAAGAAAGCAAAGGAGCTGTCCAAGGATGCAAATTGAGGATGCAAATTCATGTTCCCCTTCTTTGGATTCAGAAGTCTGGAGTTGGTACTATACCAGTCCTGTGCGCAGCCTGGGAGCCATTTTGGACTCACAGCTGTCCATGGAGGCGCAGGTCAATTCTGTGTCCAGGGCAGCTGTCTACCAGCTCCATCTGGTACCCAGGCTGAGACCCTCCCTGCCCGCGGACTGTCTCGCCAGAGTGGTGCATGCTCTGGTTATCTCCCGCTTGGACTACTGCAAAGCGCTCTATGTGGGGCTACCTTTGAAGGTGACCCGGAAACTACAACTAATCCAGAATGTGGCAGCTAGACTGGTGACTGGGAGCGGCCACCAAGACCACACAACACCAGTCTTGAAAGACCCACACTGGCTCCCAGTACATTTCCAAGCACAATTCAAAGTGTCGGTGCTGACCTTTAAAGCCCTAAATGGCCTTGGTCCAGTATACCTGAAGGAGTGTCTGTACCCCCATCGTTCTGCCCGGACACTGAGGTCCAGCTCCGAGGGCCTTCTGGCAATTCCCTCACTGCGAGAAGTGAGATTACAGTGAACCAGGCAGAGGGCCTTCTTGATAGTGGCACCCGCCCTGTGGAACACCCTCCTATCAGATGTCAAAGAGAAAAACAACTACCAGACTTTTAGAAGACATCTGAAGGCAGCCCTGTTTAGGGAAACTTTTAATGTTTAATAGACTATTGTATTTTAATACAGCGGCACCTCGGGTTACAGATGCTTCAGGTTACAGACACTTCAGGTTACAGACTCCACTAACCCCAAAATAGTACCTCGGGTTAAGAACTTTGCTTCAGGATGAGAACAGAAATCGCGTGGCGGCGGCACGGCGGCAGCGGGAGGCCCCATTAGCTAAAGTGGCGTCTCAGGTTAAGAACAGTTTCAGGTTAAGAACGGACCTCCGGAACGAATTAAGTATTTAACCCAAGGTACCACTGTATTCTGTTGGAAGCCGCCCAGAGTGGCTGGGGAAACCCAGCCAGATGGGCGGGGTATAAATAAATAAGCATGAGTCTCCAGGTGTTCGAAAAACCAGTAAGGTGGGATGAATCATCATAGTAAGGGGCTCAGTGACAGAGTCTCTGCCTTGTAAGAGAAGGCCCCAGACTGAAATCTTGGACCGCTTCTGCCAGTCAGATCAGACCGTGCTGAGCTAGAGGGACCCAATGGACTGACTCAGTACAAGACAGCTGCCTATGAACCCACAACTGAGAGCTGCATCCCCTTTTGCAAGTGGCAAGCTAGACTTCCTTCCACGCCACTTCCCTCACGGCTTGGCACTCAGCCACCATGCCAGGGCGTGGCGCCTCGGGGCAAAGGGAGTAGCTCCATCATGAGGAGATGACTCAGCCTTGCAAAACTTTGGGCAGCAGAGACTGGAGGAATCGCTCGGAGGAACACACACACACACACACACACACACACACACACACACACACACACTGTAATCGCAGCGCCCATCCCAGCTGCCTGGGGCCTGGCCTGCCACGGGGAAAACCAAGCAAAGCATCTGGCATCTGGAAAGAGGCAGAAAACTGGACTGAAACTCACAAACTTCAGAAACCTCCAAATGGATTTCCTGCCTAGCCAGGAAAAACGGAAACCAGCTTTCTTTGCAAAGGTCCTGCCGGAGGGGGGACTACACAGATTCCTCTGTCCCTTCCGCCCGATAAAGAGACAGGGAGCCTTTTTCCATTCAAGGGCCGGGTTTCTCCCAAAGATACATTCCAGGGGCCACCTGCCAGTGGCGGATGGATCCAGGGGCAAAGGCTGTAAACGTTGCTTATGTTTCTACCTGCACCTTTCTGCCCTCCGTCCGTCCACACAGAGTTGGGTCAGAGTTCAAGGACACGTCCCAGCAAGGCAGAGATACTTGAGGAGGGTGATGAGGAAGACCACTAAGGGGGGAGTGGCCTGGGAAGAGTCCCGAGGGCCAAGCAGAGAGGTCTGGGCCCCCTCCAACACCCGCCCCCTTGGGCCTGAGCTCCCCTATTCTTGTCTTAGTAGATGAGGAGGAAGCTTAATTTAATTTTACTTGACTTCCTTTATCTGGGTTCTGAGTCCCTGTCCCAGCTTAAAGTAAAGGTAAAGGGACCCCTAACCATTAGGTTCAGTCGTGGACGACTCTGGGGTTGCAGCGCTCATCTCGCTTTATTAGCCGAGGGAGCCGGCGTACAGCTTCCGGGTCATGTGGCCAGCATGACTAAGCCGCTTCTGGTGAACCAGAGCAGCGCACGGAAACACCGTTTACCTTCCCACCAGAACAGTACCTATTAATCTACTTGCACTTTGACGTGCTTTTGAACTGCTAGGTTGGCAGGAGCAGGGACCAAGCAATGGGAGCTCACTCCATCGCGGGGATTCGAACCGCTGACCTCCTGATCGGCAAGTCCTAGGCTCTGTGGTTTAACCCACAGCGCCACCCGCGTCCCTCTGCCCCAGCTTAGAGGGCCTCTTATTCAAAGGTAGACAGCCCCTGCTCCTGGAGGCTTTGTCCCTAACTAGCTGGGCTATGAGCCTAAGCGGAGCTCTGCTGGGTCAGACCAAAGGCCCAAGTAGTCCAGCATCTGTCACCCGCAGCAGCGAGACAGATGCCCCACTGGGAAGCCCGTTGCGTGGTGAGTTCCTGTCCCCCCCAGTGGAAATAATGACACAAGACACAATTATTAAGGTTAATGGGCTAAAAAAGGCCACAACTTTATTGGTTACAGGTGATGAGCAGTATTGGCTTAGGCATTGGTCCTAACCAACTATATCCAACTCCAGCCCGTCCGCTTGAAGTCCGGGAAGGGTTAACCACCAGTAGGGGGAGTCCTGCTGATGCACATCTACTAGGAACTCCCCCGGGGTCACTGCTAGGGGGCGTGCCTTGGGCCCTCACCTCCCTAGGCTTCGGACAGGGCCACCCCCCCCGAATCCTTTAACAGACTATCCTTCAATATGTGGGGCAGGTGATGGCGCTTCCTCCCCTCTTCCAACTACAGAACAATACCAATGCCTAACCGCCAATACCCAGAAAGTTGTGACGATTTGCTACGAGGGACGTGGGTGGCGCTGTGGATTAAACCACTGAGCCTAGGACTTGCCGATCAGAAGGTTGGCGGTTCGAGTCCCCGCGACGGGGTGAGCTCCCGTTGCTCGGTCCCTGCTCCTGCCAACCTAGCAGTTCCAAAGCACATCAAAGTGCAAGTAGATAAATAGGTACCACTCCGGCGGGAAGGTAAATGGCGTTTCCATGTGCTGCTCTGGTTCGCCAGAAGCGGCTTAGTCATGCTGGCCACATGACCTGGAAGCTGTACGCCGGCTCCCTCGGCCAATAAAGCGAGATGAGCGCTGCAACCCCAGAGTCGGTCACGACTGGACCTAATGGTCAGGGATCCCTTTACCTTTACCCTAGGCGAAAACCACGTGGCTGGTGCCAATTTGCCAAGTGGGAAAATTCCTACCAGGCCCCTCAATTGGTGACCAACCAAGGTCCATAAGAAGGTCAAGTAACGGAAAGCTTATAGGGTGGGAGGGTGGGAAAAAGCAGGAACAGCTGGCAGGGAGCAAAGAGGGAGATCCCTGGCCGCGTCCTGCCTTAAATAGGGCAGGCCACGCCCCCGAGACAGCCGATTGGCAGACCAGGGGATGACAAGGCCGGGAATCCCCCCAATCATGCGGGGCTGGCCACCACCCGCCACGCATGAGGAGGGGCCGGGAAGCCCGCAACCCCACCTCCTCCTTAGGCGGAAGTGGCTTAAGCATGCGAGCAATCATCCCCTCCTGCTATTGTCCCCCAGTGATGGGTCTTCAAAGGTAGAGTGCCACTGTCCATGGAGGGTTCATTTAATAATTGTGCCTGGTAATTGTATTGGCACTACCTCCTGATGAGCAGTAGTAATAACAGGCGCCATCGTCTTTTAAAGCTATTGACCACCCCAGGTCTTGTGGCGGTGAGTTCCACAAGTCAACAGGATTAATTCAAGCGGTGAGATGGGGATGGAATTCTGGCCTAGTCCTAAATCTCATTGCTGCTCGATTTCAACAGATGATCTTGAGTTCAAGCCTCTGGACGGAGGTACTGACCATCTCCACCTGTTGATCTTCTGCTTCTTTTCACAGAACCATAGGAAGGGACACCCAGAGTTATCTAGTCCAGCCCCTGCGATGCAGGAATTCCTGCCGGTGTCTTACAGCGCCGGGCAGCTCCATAAGTCAAAGCTGCAATTTTCTGCCTTTTGAATCTTTTGCCTTTCGAAGCTACATTTTTTATGCAGCTTAAACAAATCGATTCTTGTGTCTTCTCAAGAGCGCAGTTTAGGGCCGGAGTGTATTTTACTCTTGGATCAAGGCTGCCTGCACAAACTTGCAGACCTTAGTTCTCTGAGCTGCGCACGTGACACAGGCAGCTAGCCATTTATTTAGCTGCGCACGCAGGCACGCAACCCCTTTTGTCTTCTTGTCACACTCTGTCCCGTGCCCGGCTCTCGAATCCTCTCTGCCTTTCCCGTCGCCCAGCACATCTGAATAAGCGCCTCCATTGTCCCATGGCCAGTCACCCGTAAAACAGGCCCCGATTTCAGCAGCAAAGACCGGTGACTCCCGAAACAAGCAACTTCAGCCTGTTGGGGGAAACCACCCACTTTCTGGAACCTTGTCTGAGCCCTGCTCAGAGTAGACCTACTAGGGGCAACGGGCACGACACAATCAAGTTGGCGAGGCTCATTTGACAACAGGCGAGAAGCCGAGCTTTCAGTGTCGGTCGGCACGGTCCTGCGGAACTCTCTGCCACTAGAGATTTCTGTGCCAGCTTTTAAATACCTGCTGGAAACTTTTTCTCTTCTGCAACTTCGTTCTGCCTGTTAAGAACGCATTCCTTCTACAAATGGTGAATTAATGGCTGTTTTTATGGTTTTCATACTGCACAGATTGTACATTTTATTGCTGTAAAGAGCTTTTATATATATATATATATATATATATATATATATATATATATATATATTTGCTTTCGTAGATTTTCACGGGTATAGGTATGCAGGTTTTGGTGTCCTCGGGTGTCTTCCCGTGTGGTGAGGTGTATAGCCTCTCGGCCCAGAACATTGGAGGCTATACACCTCACCCCTCAACAGTATTTATAGGAACTCAAACACTGAGATCCTGCTCTGTTCCAGTAACAAGAAGCCGAAAGCACCAGCCTGAAGATGACGAGTGAGACCTCGTCGAAACGCCGCCTAGACACCCCAACTTTTACACGGGAAGACACCCGAGGACACCAAAACCTGCATATATATATATATATATATATATATATATATATATATATAATCCCCAAATGGCATTATGGATTATTTATTTAAATAAATAAATAAATAAATAAATAAATAAATAAATAAATAAATAAATAAATAAATAAAGCAAGCAGCTGTTTGGTCTACTCTGAGTAAGAACATAAAGAGTAAGAGCCCTGCTGGATCAGGGCCTATCTAGTCCAGCATCCTGTTCTCACGGTAGCTAACCAGAAGCCGCTACGAAAAAGCCCGTAAGCTGGATCCGAGTTCAAGAGCAGCCTTTGACAATAAAATTATGATGATAGTGATTATCTGGCAGGACTTAGTGAGGAAGAGGGTTGGATGAATCTTATAATTTTGTTTTTTCTCAGTTTCTCATCCCCTCAATGCATTCTGGTCTTTTCTCCACATTTCCACATCTGTCTGTTGTTATTGTTATTTCTGCTGCTGCTATTATTATTATTATTATTATTATTATTATTAACCAATCCTCATGAAAATTCAGCATCCTTTCAGTGCCTCTTCCTCCTGAAAACTCGTGGTTTTCTTGTTTCGCTTTTTTGCAATTTGTGTGCAGTTTTCCTTAAGATGTACATTATTCCAGTAACATTTCCCCTAAAACAATGGATCCTTCTGCGTCTTTTTCACTGGCAAGCCCATTTTTTTATGCACAAGTAACGTTACCCAAGATATGCAGGTGGCGCTGTGGGTTAAACCACAGAGCCTAGGACTTGCCGATCAGAAGGTGGGCGGTTCGAATCCCCGCGACGGGGTGAGCTCCCGTTGCTCGGTCCCTGCTCCTGCCAACCTAGCAGTTCGAAAGCACATCAAAGTGCAAGTAGATAAATAGGTACCGCTCCTGCGGGAAGGTAAACGGCGTTTCCGTGCGCTGCTCTGGTTCGCCAGAAGCGGCTTAGTCATGCTGGCCACATGACCCGGAAGCTGTACGCCGGCTCCCTCGGCCAATAAAACGTGATGAGCACCGTAACCCCAGAGTCGTTCACGACTGAACCTAATGGTCAGGGGTCCCATTACCTTTACCTTTACCTTTAACGTTACCCAGATATATGCATTTTTGTACGCATGATGGGGCGTGGCAAAATTCGAGGAACTGAGGGCTTCGGAGGGTGGCTGTTTTTTAGTTTGCCTAGCGTTTCAGAAAGCACAAATTAGGTAAAATTGCCTTTAAATGTGCACCTCATCTACATCCTTACCCCCCTTCTCTCCCCAGACATTGTTAGACGCTGACTCCCCCCAGCTGCAAACTCTTCAGTCCCTTGATGTTTGAAGATTTCAGTTAGTCTAATCCATAAAAGAACTTCTCAGGGCTAAGAGGAAACAAACCTGCGGCTTTTTCTTATTTCCTTACATCTGTCACGCATGCATGCAAATTTATGGGCGCGTTCCCATTTCTCCTATACTTAAATCAGGCCAGCCAGATCTTGCATTTGGGGTCAGGAAATGGGCAGCCAAACGGCAATTAGAAAATAATTGATCCAGGGGCTGAAGCTGGGGGAAAGTTCGCCTCCGCTGCATTGGAATGCTAACAGCGTGATCCTCTAACGTTTACTCACAAGGAAGCCCCACCAAGTTCAGTTGGGGCTCAAGTGTGTTTATGGGATACCTTTCCCCAAGCTGGTGCCTTCCAGCTGTTTTCAACTACAGCTCAGTCGGTAGAGCATGAGACTCTATAACTGTTTAAGGTAGTAACATAGGGACTGACGTCTCTAGTATGAACAAAGTTTTGCCTTTGCTTTCTTAGAACTTCGGCCACCATGGCCAAGAGGATTCGTGGATCTCCTCATCCACACACACACACTTATCCCCACAAGCATGTTCCCCAGTTCGCTCAGAGTCACCATCCCAATCAGCTACATGTCTCTTCCCTCTGCATAGGTAAAGGGACCCCTGACCATTAGATCCAGTCGTGGCCGACTCCAGGATTGCGGCGCTCATCTCGCTTTATTGGCCAAGGGAGCCGGCGTACAGCTTCCGGGTCATGTGGCCAGCATGACTAAGCCGCTTCTGGCGAACCAGAGCAGCGCACGGAAACGCTGTTTTCCTTCCGCCAGAGCGGTACCTATTTATCTACTTGCACTTTGACGTGCTTTCGAACTGCTAGGTTGGCAGGAGCAGGGACCGAGCAACGGGAGCTCACCCCGTTGCGGGGATTCGAACGGCCGACCTTCTGATCGGCAAGCCCTAGGCTCTGTGGTTTAACCCACAGCGCCACTTGCATCCCTCCCTCTGCATAGTCTGGTCCAATCCCTCCCCTCTTCCGCCAAGTGAGTCAGCTCAACCCAGCAGTGTTCAGAAGGAGAGCAGGATGCCTGGGGAGAAGGAATGACTCACTCGGCAAACACGCACTCTCCTCGGGTTGCCAGGAGACCAGTGGGAGGCTCCTCCCCACCTCACTAGTTTTATTTGCAAACAAAGAAGGGGATTTCTTCGCCGCTAGCCAGGACAAACGTCCCACTGGTCTAAAGGTTGGGCCGGCTGCTGAAACCTGTTGCCAGATCTCTTTCACTCCACAGCCCAGCATGGAGAGGAGCTGGGGGGGGGGGTCCGAGCAGGGAGTGAAGCATTTGGGGGTGCTGCCCCATGAACCTCTGACTGCCCCTGTCTTCTTACTTACAACCTGTCTAAGTGGCAACCTGGGCTGACAGCTTTCTCTCCCTCCTTCGTCTCGACATTGCCCTTTGTAGAACCCGGCAGGGAAGACATACACACCCTGCAAATGTCCTGGGGAAACTGAAGACTACTGTTGTCTATGCTCTGGTCAAGGTTAAAGGTAAAGGTAAAGGTACCCCTGCCCGTACGGGCCAGTCTTGCCAGACTCTAGGGTTGTGCGCCCATCTCACTCAAGAGGCCGGGGGCCAGCGCTGTCCGGAGACACTTCCGGGTCACGTGGCCAGCGTGACAAAGCCGCATCTGGCGAGCCAGCGCAGCACACGGAAACGCCGTTTACCTTCCCGCTAGTAAGCGGTCCCTATTTATCTACTTGCACCCGGGGGTGCTTTCGAACTGCTAGGTTGGCAGGCGCTGGGACCGAGCAACGGGAGCTCACCCCGTCGCGGGGATTCGAACCGCCGACCTGACGATCGGCAAGTCCTAGGCGCTGAGGTTTTATCCACAGCGCCACCCACGTCCCTCTGGTCAAGGTTAGATTACTGCAATGCATTATATGTAGGGCTGCCTCTGAAGACGGTTCGGGAACTTCAGCTAGTGCAGAATTCAGCAGCCGGATTGCACACCAGAGCAAGATAGTTTGAGCATATTACACCGATCCTGGTCCGACTGCACTGGCTACCAATTAATTTCCCAATTCAAAGTGCTGGTTTCAAAGCCTTAAACGGCTCAGGACCGCAATACCTCAAGCACCGCCTCTTTCCGTATGAACCTATCCGGACCCTGAGATCATCTTCTGAGGCCCTTCTTTGTGTGCTTCCTAATAATAATAATAATAATAATAATAATAATAATAATAATAATAATAATTTATTATTTATACCCTGCCCATCTGGCTGGGCTTCCCCAGCCACTCTGGGCAGCTTCCAACAAAATATTAAAACACAGTAATGCATCAAACATTAAAAGCTTCCCTAAGCAGGGCTGCCTTCAGATGTCTTCCAAAAGTCTGGTAGTTGTTGTTCTATTTGACATCTGGTGGGAGGGCGTTCCACAGGGCGGATGCCACCACCAAGAAGGCCCTCTGCCCCCTGTAACTTGGCTTCTCGCAGCGAGGGAACCGCCAGAAGGCCCTCAGCGCTGGACCTCAGTGTCCGGGCAGAATGATGGGGGTGGAGATGCTCCTTGAAAGGTTCGGAAGGTGGCAACACGAGAACGGGGCCTTCTCTGCAGTGGCTCCCCATCTGTGGAATGCTCTCCCCAAGGTAGTTTTCCTGCCGCCTTCATTATACACCTTTAGGCACCAGGCAAAAACGTTCCTTTTTAACCAGGCCTTTGGTTGACCTGATTGACAAGCAGCACGTCTGGGGAAACCCCAAAAGTTTGGAGAAGTAATGCCTCTCTGTCGAAAGAAATAAAGCTTTGGGGAAAATAAGAATTTCCAGTGAGGAAAAACCCTCAAATAGATCTTTGAGGGCTGAGCACACTCAGTGGGCAGGGCTGACTGATTTATGATTGACAGGGGTAGGATGGAAGAGCCGGTTGATGGGAGCAGGAGGGAACGGAATATCATAGGAAAGTGTGTGTGTGTGTGTGTGTGTGTGTGTGTGTGTGTGTGTGTGTGTTTGTCTGGTAACCCTAAACAGAGACACTCCACGCAGCAAAGTTTATTAGCAACTCTCCCATCATCTTTTATGAAGATGGTGATGTATATACAGTGGTACCTCAGGTTACATACACTTCAGGTTACATTCGCTTCAGGTCACAGACTCCACTAACCCAGAAATAGTGCTTCAGGTTAAGAACTTTGCTTCAGGATGAGAACAGAAATTGTGCTCCGGTGGCATGGCAGCAGCGGGAGGCCCCATTAGCTAAAGTGGTGCTTCAGGTTAAGAACAGTTTCAGGTTAAGTACAGACCTCCGGAACGAATTAAGTACTGTAGTACCACTGTATTACGATGCGCCGAGTCTTGGGACTGGCACTGGCTGATGGGAACTGTAGTATAGCTGGAGGGAATCGGGTTGTCCCAATTGCCCAAGATGTAGAGAGAAAGATTGGGGGCTTTTTACAGCTCCCTCAACATCACCTCTGGGATTCGAGTTCAAATCCCTGCTTAGCTCAGGAGGTGACAGGGAAGCCTCTGAGCATGTAACAGAGAGCACGCCAGGAGAAGACGTTTCTCTTCTCCCAGCCTTTGGCTAATTAAACAATCTATATAGCTTGTTAAAACTACGTCGGCGGAGTTCTTGTTTTGTTTGTTTTTATGCAGTTTATTATTATTTGTTTCTTTTTAATTTTTTAATAGCTTTTCATTCAAAATTAAAACAAAACATATTATCCAGAAATATATCATCCTTATTTCCCCCCCCCATTTTTCCTCCCTCCCCCCACAGAACCCACCCACCCCCACCCCCGACTTCCCTCAGTTCCAGTCTTTGATTTCTCAAAAAATGCTGTTTTCTGCATGTTACACAGTTGTATTGATCCTCAAACTATTTAGCTGATTATTATCAATAAAAAGTTTGTGAATGTTTATTCAAAACCAGCCAAGGAGTCCAGTTCGCTTTGTTGTACTCTGGTTTCTCTTCAGATCGTATAAATCCTTCGCCTATTATTTGTTTTTTTTTTAATACTGCAAACCACACCCTGTGATCCTCGGATGAAGGATGGCATAGAAATTTTATAAATAAATAAAGAAGCAAACAAACGAACGGATTTGAAAGAGTGCGAGCGTCTAGCTCTCATTTTAAGAGTTGTTCCAATGCTGGGAGCCATTTCAGAAGCGACTTTGGAATGAGCATCACAGAGGGAGCGATCGGTTGGCCTGTGCTACCACCTTGTGTTGACCATCGCCCACTGCAGGAGTTGTGTGTTTGTGTGTTTGTGTGTGTGTTGCACATTCCACAGGGGAGGCCCTGTGTTTTTTTGCCAGCTCCCTCTGCTGCCCTCTGGTGCTCAGGACGCAGAAGCGCATGAACATGCATTTCTGTTCAATGCGGCCGTCGTTCTGGAAAGCTCGTCATTTCGGCTCTCTTATCGGGGCTTAGGAAAGGGATGGCCCTTCAGGTGTTGTGGGGCCACATCCCCAAACAAGGGCCATCCTGGCTGATGGGTCAGATGGGAGTCGAACAGCACCAGGAGAGTCAGAGTTTTGTCCATCTAGGTAAAGGTAAAGGTACCCCTGCCCGTACGGGCCAGTCGTGACCGACTCTGGGGTTGCGTGCTCATCTCGCTTAAGAGGCCGGGAGCCAGCGCTGTCCGGAGACACTTCCGGGTCACGTGGCCAGCGTGATGAAGCTGCTCTGGCGAGCCAGCACCAGCGCAGTGCACGGAAAAGCTGTTACCTTCCCGCTATAAAGCGGTACCTATTTATCTACTTGCACTTAGGGGTGCTTTCAAACTGCTAGGTGGGCAGGAGCTGGGACCAAACGACGGGAGCTCACCCCGCTGCGGGGATTCGAACCGCCGACCATACGATTGGCAAGTCCTAGGCACTGAGGTTTTACCCACAGCGCCACCCGCGTCCATCTATTAGTTAGCAATTGTGTGGAAAAAAGGTTCCAGATGTGGGATGGGGAACCTGTGTCCCTCCCCAGATGCTGTTGACCTTTTGGGACTTCTTAGCTTAGAGAAATGATGAGCAAGAGGTGGCATGACAGAAATACAGTGGTACCTCAGGTTAAGTACTTAATTTGTTCCGTACTTAACCTGAAACTGTACTTAACCTGAAGCACCACTTTAGCTAATGGGGCCTCCTGCTGCTGCCGCGCCGCCGGAGCCCGATTTCTGTTCTTATCCTGAAGCAAAGTTCTTAACCTGAAGCACTATTTCTGGCTTAGTGGAGTGTGTAACCTGAAGCGTATGTAACCCAAGGTACCACTGTATATAAAAATTATTGTTACAACAGTCGGGTGCCTGCCCCTCTCTCTGCCGCAAGACCCCATGGGGTTCTGGGCACACACATAGGGCCTGTGTAATAATAATAATAATAATAATAATAATAATAATAATAATAATAATAATATATTATTTATACCCCTCCCATCTGCCTGGGTTTCCCCAGCCACTCTGGGCAGCTCCCAACAGAATATTAAAAACACAATAAAATGCCAAACATTAAAAACTTCCCTAAACATGGCTGCCTTCAGGTGTCTTCTAAAAATCAGGTAGTTGTTTATTTACTGGACATCTGATGGGAGGGTGCCACTACCAAGAAGGCTCTCTGCCTGGTTCCCTGTAGCTTCACTTCTTGCAGTGAGGGAACCACCAGAAGGTCCTCGGAGCTGGACCTCAGTGTCTGGGCTGAACGATGGGAAACTGAGACACAGCGGAGACTGTTGTGGCTTTAAGAAATACGGTTTATTCACAGATTTACACCTCCAGTCTGCACGGAGGGGGTCCAGATCTTACAGCATGGTCATCTCAAGAGGGGTTTGTTCCTCACAGTAGTGTAGCACTTCAGTCCAAGACATCTCCTAATCTCCTTTATTCCGTTTTATTCTAATGGTCCATTCTTCGGATGCTTTTAAGTACTAATTTAATCCCCCCAGGTGTTAGCTAACCTGATGTTGTCTACTAAGCTTGGAAAGTTGAACAATAGGCCGGTAGGTTCCTAGATTGCAACAACCTGATTGACCTGCAGGAGCAGCCCAATCAGACCTCAGGAGGAAGTTAATCAGCCTGTTAGGCCGGCAGGATCCTAGAATGCAGCAACTGATTGGCCTGCAGGAGCAGCCCAATCAGGCTCCAGGAGGGAAGCAGAATCAGCCAATCAGACGGGACTCATTGTATAAATCATGAGGTTTGGGGGGGAATTTCATTCACTGTTTTACAAGTTGCAATAAAGAGCCTGAAATCACTACGCGACCCTTGTTGATTAAAGATTAAGGATTAAGACTAGGATTAAAGAATGGTACAAATTTAGGACGTTTACCTAGGTTAATTACCACATTTTTCGCTCTATAAGACGCACCTTTCCCCCTTCAAAAATTAAGGGGAAATGTGTGTGTGTGTCTTATGGAGCGAATGCAGGCTCCTTGGCTTCAGCGATAGCAACGCGAAGCCTCCAATGTGCAGAGGGAGCGCTCCCCCCACGCTCCGGAGGCTTCGCGTTGCTTTCGCTGAAGCAGTCTGAAGCCCCCGGAGCGCATTGGGAACTCTCCCGCTGCACTACGGAGGCTTTAGGCAGCTATCCGCAAGCCTTCAGGGTGCAGCAGGATAACAGTAACTGTTTACATGCTCATTGCTGTTGCTCAGACGTAGGTCCACGCAGTGGATCTGGATTACATTCTCACAGTCTTTACATATAAACACCAATTAAACACCTCAGCCCCCTTGCATAACCCCCTTTCTAAGACACATTGAAACTGTCTTAGAACATATTCCAGTTATAACACACGAGTTCTAATTAAATCCTAATATTTACTGTACCTAAACATTTAGCGCTGCAGATCAATTCCATTATGTACGTCATGGGGGAAGTGGATAGAGAAAATATGTTCTTCTCCCTCTCGCTTAACACTAAAACGTGTGGAAGTCCAGTGAAGGTGTTGGAAGATTAAAAAGGTAAAGGGACCCCTGGCCATTAGGTCCAGTTGTGGCCGACTCTGGGGTTGCGGCGCTCATCTTGCTTTATTGGCCGAGGGAGCTGGCGTACAGCTTCCGGGTCATGTGGCCAGCATGACTAAGCCGCTTCTGGCGAACCAGAGCAGCGCACGGAAACGCCGTTTACCTTCCCGCCGGAGCGGTACCTATTTATCTACTTGCACTTTGACATGCTTTTGAACTGCTAGGTTGGCAGGAGCAGGGACCGAGCAACGGGAGCTCACCCCGTTGCGGGGATTCGAACCGCCGACCTTCTGATCAGCAAGTCCTAGGCTCTGTGGTTTAACCCACAGCACAACCTGCGTCCCATTGTTGGAAGATTAGACACAGATAAAAGAAAATGGCCTCAGGAGAAGGTGATATTTTTTCTGTTGCACGTCCACCCCTGGGGCTTAGCTCTAAGATGTTTGCTAGCAGCAAGGCACAAATCCTGAAAGCATCAAACAGCTGTGGACCCTCCTATGAGAGGCAGGTCCTGCTAGAGGAGTCATAGGGCAACAGATGCTTCAGTTCTGGACTGGGACTGAACTGCAACCGGAAAAAGGTCCTGGAACGCAGAACATGCCTGCAGTGGCCGGAAAGAAAGATGCTTGCTTGCTTTTCTTTCTTTCTTTCTTTCTTTCTTTCTTTCTTTCTTTCTTTCTTTCTTTCTTTCTTTCGTTGCTTGTACAGTGGTACCTCAGTTTACGAACTTAATCTGTTCCGCAAGTCCGTTCTTAAACCAAAACCATTCTTAAACCGAGGCACGCTTTCCCTAAAGAGGTCTCCCGCCGCCGGTGCCCTTCCTCCGTTCAGATTCCGTTCTTAGACCGAGGTAAAGTTCTCAAACCATGACACTACTTCTGGTTTTGTGGAGTTCGTAAACTGAATCGTTTGTAAACAGGGTTGTTCTTAAACTGAGGAACCACTGTACATGCAAGTTATCAGGTCGGCTAGCCCAAGGAGTGTGCGTTCAGAAGGTTGGAGAGAGTCTATTCCATCCTGGCCTATGCAGGCCACGATGTTAGGGAATGTACTGCTTCTGAAGGAATAGGAAACTCCAGCAGTTGGCGCTGCTTTTAACAAAGCGAACCAATACACCAACTTGGATTTTCATGCGCTGTTGTAATATAGTGGTACCTCGGGTTAAGTACTTAATTCATTCCGGAGGTCCGTTCTTAACCTGAAATTGTTCTTAACCTGAGGCACCACTTTAGCTAATGGGGCCTCTCACTGCCGCCACACGATTTCTGTTCTCATCCTGAAGCAAAGTTCTTAACCGAGGTACTATTTCTGGGTTAGCGGAGTCTGTAACCTGAAGCGTCTGTAACCTGAAGTGTCTGTAACCTGAGGTACCACTGTAAACGGTTTTGGTTTTTTTAAGTGCCTGAACTATGGAACTCACTGCCACAAGAGGCAGCAGTGGATGACCTTAAAAGAGGATAAGAACATAAGAAGAGGCTGCTGGATCAGGCCACCATTCTCTTCTCACGGGGGCCAACCATTTGCCTGTGGGAGGAGAGTGGCGATCAGGATCCAAGCTCAAGGGCCCACTCTCCTCCTGAGGTTTCCAGCAACTGGTATTCAGAAACTTTGATGCCTCTGACCATGGAGGCTGTGCATGGCCTCCTTCTCCTCTAACCCTCGGACATCGAGCTTAACTCTGAGCTGATCAGAGAGGAAGTCACATGACTCTGACACTCAGAGTCCAGTCTTTATTGTCGCAGTTTGACAGTCTGGTTGCAACTCCCCAAGGCGTGGCCTGCCCCTCCCTCCAACTGCCCACCACCCTCCTAGACACGGCGTCCCGAGTGCAGCCATCAAGAGGCATTGAACAGACGGACAGGCAGTTTCCACGGACAGGTCCATGTTCCCGATCTTCTGTAGAGTTCGGCTTCCAGAAGATCTGCCATTGGGAAATGTCCTGTGCAGCCTGGCCAGTAGGGGGAGCTGGAACGATGGCAAAGTTAAGGCAGGAATGGGGCAGGGTGGGGCTTGGGGTGGGGTGGGGTGGGCAGCAGCTGACATGTTCTATCCTGCAGGCTCCCGTTCTCCATCATCCGTCACGCTCCTGAACCTGTCGCTTCACGTGCAGAAGTTGGTTGATGATGCCACCGATCAGCCTCCAATATTCGTCAAAGCTCATCTTCCCGTCTTCGTCCAAATCCATTTCAGCAAACATTTCTTGGGCGGCAGTCTTGCTGTCGGTGTTCTGGATGGGAGTGACAGGGAAGGAGCAGGGAGGAGAAGGAACGGAACTAGTGAGAAAAGAAGATGAAGAAGAAGAGTTTGGATTTGATATCCCGCCTTTCACTCCCTTTTAAGGAGTCTCAAAGCGGCCAACAATCTCCTTTCCCTTCCTCCCCTACAATAGACACTCTGTGAGGTGAGTGGGGCTGAGAGACTTCAGAGAAGTGTGACTGGCCCAAGGTCACCCAGCAGCTGCATGTGGAGGAGCGGAGACGCGAACCCGGTTCCCTAGACAATGAGACTACAGTGGTGCCCCGCAAGACGAATGCGTCGCAAGACGGAAAACCCGCTAGACGAAAGGGTTTTCAGTTTGCGATGTGCTTCGCAAGACGAATTTCCCTATGGGCTTGCTTCGCAAGACGAAAACGTCTTGCGAGTCTTGCCATTTTTTTCCGCTCCCCCCCCCCCTTTTTCTAAGCCGCTAAGCAGTTAATAGCCTTTTAGCAGCTTAGCCGCTAATCCTTTAATAGCCGCTAAGCCGCTAAACCGCTAATAGCGCTAATCCTCTTAGCCGCTAATGGGGTTGCTTCGCAAGACGAAAAAACCGCTAGACGAAGAGAATCGCGGAACGAATTCTTTTCGTCTTGCGAGGCACCACTGTACCGCTCTTAACCACTACACCACACTGGCAGGAATGGAAGACCTAACGCCTAAAGGTTTGGAAAACCTCCCACTCCCTGCCACAAATAAAATACAATTACAGTCAGACCTCGGGTTACAGACGCTTCGGGTCGCGTTCTTTCAGGTTACGGACTGCCAAAGCCCGGAAGTACCAGGACGCTTCAGGTTGCGCCAAATCGCAACCCGCGTGTGCGCAGATGCGCTGCTGCAGGTTGTGAACACTGCGGGTTGCGAACATGCATCTCGCATGGATCACGTCCGCAACCCGAGTGTCCACTGTAGTCAAATACTTTCCAGCATACATTTACTGTTAAAAGTTGACTTTCCTCCCTCCCTCCCATGGTTGTGTCGAGGTTATCTTCAGCTGCTGTATATTATAATTATAACTTCTTCCAGTCGTACTCTGGAAGGCGAACGGAATCCTTTCCGGAAGTCCGTTCGACTTCCAAAACGTTTGGAAACCAAAAGCGTGGCTTCTGATTGGCTGCAGGAAGCTCCTGCAGCCAATCAGAAGCTGCGGAAGCCATGCTGGACGTTCGGCTTCTGAAAATAGTTTGCAAACGGGAACACTGACTTCCGGGTTTGAGGCGTCCGGGAGCCCAAACGTTCGGGAACTAAGCTGTTCCAAAACCAAGGTACGACTGTATTCTCAAAGTACAGTGGTGCCTCGCAAGACGAAAAGAATCCGTTCCGCGATTCTCTTCGTCTAGCGGTTTTTTCGTCTTGCGAAGCAACCCCATTAGCAGCTAAGAGGATTAGCGCTATTAGCGATTTAGCAGCTTAGCGGCTATTAAAGGATTAGCGGCTAAGCTGCTAAAAGGCTATTAGTGGCTTAGCGCCTTTGAAAAAGGGGGGGGGAGCGGGGGGGAAATGGCGAGACTCGCAAGACGTTTTCGTCTTGCGAAGCAAGCCCATAGGGAAATTTGTCTTGCGAAGTGCATCGCAAACGGAAAACCCTTTCGTCTAGCGGGTTTTCCGTCTTGCGAGGCATTCGTCCTGCGGGGCACCACTGTAACTTTTGCCGCTGAACTTACTCCAAACCTGCTAGTGTGATAATGTGTTTACAATCTTTCTTTTAACAATATACAAACATTTTCCAATCCTCCTTGAAAGCTGTTTCATATTTTTCTCTGATTTTACTAGCTAAAACTTGCTAATTCTGCATATTCCATCCATTTCAACTGCTCTTTGGTACATCTGATGCGGTTAACCCTAAAATAAAAGATTCTGGTCTTTTGGGGGAGAGATCTCTTAATTACTATTTTTATCTCATTGTATAGCGTCTCCCAATATCCCACACAAGTCCACCACATATGATAAAATGTACCTTCTGTTGCTTTACATTTCCAACACGTACCTCATTCTGACTTAGACATTTTAGCCAATTTACTTGGTGAAGTACCATCTATAAATCATTTTCATATAATTTTCTCTCAAAGCATAACATGCCGTAAACTTCATATCTGTTTTCGACAACTTCTCCCATAGATCTAAATCTGTGTTGTGATCCACACCTCTAGCCCACGGAATCATGGCAGATTTAACCATTTCATCTTTTGTTTCCCATTCTAACAATATCTTATAAACCCTAGAAATTAGTTTTTCTCTATTTTCTACTATTTCCCTCTAAAACTGGGAACTTTGGTCCATAAACCTGTCTTCCTTGTTGCCTTTAAACACTTTGTTCAACCCGTCACATAGTTTCTGACTTCCTCATAGTTTCTTCAGTTTTACTTCTTGGTTGGTAAAGTCCAAAACGTCCAAAATATTAAGTTTTTTTCAACAAGATTGCTTCTATAGCTGAAAGCCATAGAGGTGTTTTACTTTCCAAAAGGAAATTCTTTCTAATAACATGGTTCAAATGTTCTTATGTATTCTAGCATTGTCATACTATAGACCTGCATGCTAACCAAACTTAATACCATAGCCCTCCAAGTCCAACAACTGTTTTCCAACACAATCCATTCTTTTAACCAACATAGACAGGATGCTTCATAATATAAATGAAAGTCTGGTCGGGAAAGCCACCTCTTCCTTTAGCATCTATCAAAATTTTATATTGTATTCTCCATTTCTTCCCCTGCCAGACAAATCTAGGGATTTATTTTTGCCATTCTTTAAAGCAGCCCGTGTTATTAACAATTGGTGCAGTTTGAAATGAAAACAACATTTTTGGTAATCCATTCATTTTCATGGCTGAAATTCTTCCCAACAAAGAGAGTTTCGCTCCCCACCCCCCATATTTCCAAATCTTTTAAAAAATTATCTTGGAATATATTGGGGTCCTTTGCTGTCAGCAATACTTCTAGATCTCTCTGCCTCAAACCCTGGCAAGCTGTTGCCAGTCAGTGCTGGAAATACTTAGCTAGATGAGGAAGCATGTTCTCTAGCCGCCGCCACCACCGCTGCCCTTCGCCTCACCGACAGCACGTGGCTGAGCTCCTCGTTGAGCATCTTCCCGAAATTCTCCTTGCTGATCTTGCCCTGTTTCACGAAAAAGTATCTGAGGAAAAAGGACTTCTCGGCGTATTTGTCGTAGTTCCTCACCAGCGTCAGGAGGGCCTCCTCCAGCTCAGAGAGGTTGCCCGCCATGGCCTCTCCTCCCTTGGCTCCTAGAAGAAGAGCAGAGGTGCGTCACTCACCAGCAGGATCCCTCCCCAGTTCATGCGCAGGACATGTGTGGTGTAGCAGCTGGAGGGTCGGTGCAGGACCTGGGAGAGACCTGGGTTTGAATCCTCCCTGTGGCCATGAAGTTGCTTGGCTGCCCTTGGGCCAACTGCAATCTCTCCGCCTAACCTACCGTATTCTTCGCTCCATAAGACGCACCAGACCATAAGACGCACCCACCGTATTTTTCGCTCTATAGGATGCACCAGACCATAGGACGCACCGGACCATAGGAGGGGGAGAACAGGGGGGGGATTCTCCCCCTCTCTGCTCAGCGCCCCTTCAGCGAAGCAGCAGGAGAAACGGAGCCCCTTCCATTTCCCCTCCCGCTTCGCTGCAGGGGCGCTGCGTAGAGAGGGGAAACTGTGCGAAGCCTGGAGAGCAAGAGGGATCAGTGTGCACCGACCCCTCTCGCTCTCCAGGCTTCAGGTGGCTATCCGCAGCCTTCAGAGCACAGCGGGAACTCCTGCTGCACTCCGAAGGCTTGGGGATAGCGGCCTGAAGCCCCCGGAGCGCAGTGGACCCTGGAGTGCAGCTGCCAGCCCGTGTAGGGCTCACTGAGCTAGATAGACCAATGTCAGACAGAGAATAGTTAGTGGGGAATCCATCTCCTTGTGTCAACTTAACTCACCTCGGTGGGCCTAGGGAATACCAATGGGGCAATTAGATAAGACTGGCGTCAGCCCAGCTCAGGTCAAGACCTAGTGGCTTGGCAAGGTAAAGGGACCCCTGACCATTAGGTCCAGTCATGACCAACTCTGGGGTTGCGGCACTCATCTCGCTTTACTGGTCGAGGGAGCCGGCGTACAGCTTCCGGGTCATGTGGCCAGCATGACTAAGCCGCCTCTGGCGAACCAGAGCAGCGCACGGAAACGCTGTTTACCTTCCTGCCAGAGCGATACCTATTTATCTACTTGCACTTTGACGTGCTTTCGAACTGCTAGGTTGGCAGGAGCAGGGACTGAGCAACGGGAGCTCACCCCGTGGCGGGGATTCGAACCGCCGACCTTCTGATCGGCAAGCCCTAGGCTCTGTGGTTTAACCCATCCCTGGCTTGGCAAGACCCTTCCCCAAACACCAGATCTGAGTTCTTCATTCCCGATTCCTTCCCCCTCCCTCCCGCCTCTTTTATACCAGATGTTTTCCCTTCTGTGGAGTCATTTCTCTGGCATGTCGGCGGGACAATGGCCTGCAGAGACACGTCCTTTTGCTCAGAGTTTGAAAGAAAGTTTTGCATTTCACCCTTTCGGGCCCGTCCGATAAGCAAACGGACAGCGGCATGTTGAACATTCCTTACCTTGCAACAATTGCCGAGTGTATGGCGTGTTGGCCAAAGAAATCTGGGTCTGTCTGTCTGTCTCAGTCCTGTCCCCCCAGTGCTTTGTCAGAGTGGGGGGTTCTATGAGATTAGGCACCTCCCAGCTCCAGTTTAGGTACCTACGTCACGAGGCCGGCTCCCATTTCCTTTTTAAAGAGGAACATTCCCTCCCACCCCCCTTTCCCCAGACACTCCCTTCGGGACTTTTCCTCTGAATAGCACTGCACGGCCCACCTGGCACTGGGATCAGGAAGCAAGTCAGAGACCAAGGCCGTTGCAAAATCAGAATATCCTGTGCTCAAAGGCAACTGCACCGGCTGCTGATTTGCTACAAGCTGGGACAAGTTCAAGGTGTTGCTGTTAGTAGTAAATAAAGCCCTTAACAACTTGGGACAAGTTCACCCGCGAGATCGCCTTGCCCCACGGCAGGCAAGTGGGGCCACATAAGACCCATTCCATCTTTGGAAGAAATCAATATTTTAGTGTGCCTTTTGCTATCTCTGAATTCTCTTTTTGGCACCTGCTGAAATCATGCTGATCTTTTGACAAGCCTATCTACATGTTAAGAAAGTTGGTGCAAATTTTGACCTGGATTTAATTTGTTGAAGTTTTAAATTATCACCGTTAATTATTATTGGTGAATTTTTTTTTTTTGTAAACCGATTTGACTTTTTTTAAAATAACAAACAAACAGTCAAGTGGTGAATAAACTTTTGTGAAACAAAGAAACATAGAAAAATGGGCTTTTTCATTCTTCCTGCTGGAAATACAGAGTAAGGAATCACAGCTAAAGCTGAGAGATGGCCCTCCAACTGCTTCTTTAAAAACCTCCAGGGTTTTTGGAGACGATTCCACTGTTGAACACCTCTTACTGTCAGAAGGCGGGAAGGTAAATGATGTCTTTGTGCGCTCTGGTTTCCGTCACGGTGTTCTGCTGCACCAGAAGCGGTTTAGTCATGCTGGCCACATGACCCGGAAAGCTGTCTGTGGACAAACCCAAGGGCCTCATCAAACCTAAATCCGGCCCTGGTCCCGTCGGTATTATCAGACAGAGATCAGCTGGACTTTAGCTGTGGAGCGGTCCAACTATGTGTGCTTGCTCCTCCAAGGCCTAGGGAGGCACATCCTGCTGCTCAAGAGGTTCCTAGCTATGTTCTAAATGGAAAGAAGACTAGCATTTTGTCATAAAGGTAAAGGTAAAGGGACCCCTGACCAATAGGTCCAGTTGCAGACAACTCTGGGGTTGCACGCTCATCTCGCTTTACAGTTCAAGGGAGCCAATGTTTGTCTGCAGACGGCTTCCGGGTCATGTGGCCAGCATGACTAAGCCGCTTCTGGTGAACCAGAGCAGCGCATGGAAACGCCGTTTACCTTCCCGCTGCAGTGGTACCTATTTATCTACTTGCACTTTGACATGCTTTTGAACTGCTAGGTTGGCAGGAGCTGGGACCGAGCAACGGGAGCTCACCCCGTCACGGGGATTCGAACCGCCGACTTTCTGATCGGCAAGCCCTAGGCTCTGTGGTTTAGACCACAGCGCCACCCGCATCCCTAGCTTTTTGTCATAGGGTCCTCTAAAGGAAGCCTTTCCCCACTTACCTGATAAGCAAACGGGCTGCCACCTCCTGGACGTTTCCTTACCTTGCAGATCGGCGGTTTGTGCGGTGTGCGTTACGTCGGCCAAAGACTCCTGCAACCGTCTCTCTCTCTGTCTGTCTGTCTGTCTCGTCAGCGTTTGCTAGAGGAAGGCTAGAGGAGATTGGGCGCCTCAAACCTCTCACACAGCACCTGTGCCATGAGGCTGGCTCCAACTTCCTTTGAAAGAGAAAAATTCCCTCCCTGCTCTTTGTTCCAGGGGCGTTCCTCCAGGTTAATCTCTGCCACTCACTTGACACTGGAATCAGGGAGCAATGAAGAAAGCCATAAAGTTGCAAAATCAGAGAATCTTGTAATTCTCGCAGGAGAGACGGAGTATCGCTCCGTGACAGAGTGCAAGGTGAAAAGTATGGCTGCATACCCTCCAACCTTTCTCCCATAAAAATAGCCAAAATGTATAAGACAAAAACAAATCTGTGCTGGAGGTGTGGTAAAACAGAGGGGACACTTATACACGTTTGGTGAACCTGTGAAAAAATGACAAGCTTCTGGAATATAGTATATGATGAGCTTAAAAAAATGTATAACTTTATGAAAAATACCGAAGCTTTTCTACTAGGGATAACGGACACAGGTATAGCAAGAGATCAGAAAATATTCCTCTATGCCACAGGAGCGGCAAGGATCCTAATTGCTAAAAAGTGGAAAAAAGAAATTGTGCCAACGAAAAGGGAATGGCAAGACAAACCGTTAAGAGTATATTGAACTGGCTGGATTAACAGAGGCAATTAGAGATCACACTAGACAAGTTTCAAAAAGCATGGGGAAAATGCAGAGAATACGTCACAAAACAGTGCCCTAAAATACATACTTGGACTTGTTTCGATTAATGTCTGCAGGAGACTTTGTGGATATTTAAGTTATAATTAGAAAAATCTTATTATTCATAAAGGAAACAGCTTATAAGAAGTAAATAAGGAGGCCAGATACAGGATAAAGGAAGTCTTTTATTTGGTTGTTTGTATTGTTGTATGTTATGTTTATTGTGTTTCTGTATTGGGGGTGGGGGTGGGGGGTTATGTTATGTTGTAAATAAAATTTCCAATTAAAATTAATACAGTGGTACCTCGGGTTAAGTACTTAATTCATTCCGGAGGTCCGTACTTAACCTGAAACTGTTCTTAACCTGAAGCACCACTTTACCTAATGGGGGTCTCCTGCTGCTGTTGCGCTGCAGGAGCACAATTTCTGTTCTCATCCTGAAGCAAAGTTCTTAAGCTGAAGCACTATTTCTGGGTTAGCAGAGTCTGTAACCTGAAGTGTATGTAACCTGAAGCGTATGTAACCCGAGCTACCACTGTAAGGAAAATAGGGGCATCCCATTCCATAAAGGTAACTTTACTAATTATACCCCACCCATCTGACTGGGTTGCCTCAGCCACTCTGGGCGGCTTCCGACATAAATAAAAACATAATAAAACGTCAAACTTTTAAAAATTTCCCTATACAGGGTTGCTTTCAGATGTCTTCTACAGGTTGTATAGTTACTTATCTCCTTGGCTTGTGGGGGTCGCATAACTCCTTACCCTCCAACATTTCTCCAATAAAAATAGGGACGTCCTAAGGAAAAGTGGGACATTCTGGGATCAAATGAGAAAACAGGACGCCTTCTCTAAATCAGGGATGTCCCTGGAAAATTGGGACACTTGGAGGGTCTGTGGATAGAAAGAGCAGTCAGGGTGTATTGGATTCAATTTTTTTTAAAAGCATATTTTACACCCCCCCAAAAAAACCCCAAACAACTTAGCCTTCAGTCAGTGGTTTGGGGAGCTTTTGTCCTTGATAGGTTTCCAGGATCTTGAAATATTTCCTTTCTGGTTCTCTGGAGCCAAGTGAGGATTACCAGGTAAGATCCTCCCTCTATTGTGTGGGCAGGTAATCCCTCCCCCTACCTGGTCTGGTTTCCGTGGCAACGCTTCCCCCAGGTGGGATTGGACAACTCACTGAGGTAGGCGGTGACCTCCAGGTATCCCACCTGAGGGAAGGCAAAGCCTATGCTGATGGGGCCACTCCAGATCCAGGGCTGCACGCGTCCACGCAAAGGGCGCCCCCCGTTTTAAGCGGGGAGCAGTCATTCTGGTTCTCCAGAATAGGAACAGGGTAGCTGCGGAACTTCAGCCATGGTTGGAGCCCAAATCACTTCAGCCCCAGGCACCTGGCCAATGTTCGGAGGACTGGAACTATTTACTGACTTTATTTCAAAAAATAAATAAATTGCACACCACTTGATTACAAAAAAGAAAGAAAGGAAAGCCTTTCCCTCAAAGCAGTTTACGAAAAAGCTGAAACTATAAAGTTATGGATAAGAAGAATTAACGGCAATAATTTTTTTTTAAAAAATAATTGTTATTGCTTTTCTTTCTTGCAACAAATATCCATCATCATTGCTAAACATTCGTTTTCCAATCCCGCCCCCCCCCGCCCCGTTGACTTCCCTCAACTTCCATTTCTGGTTTATTTATTGATGTATGTATCATTTATACATCAAATGATACAATCTACTATTTGTATATAATACTACATTTTCCCATTGTTCTGTTTCTTGCTCTCTGTAAATAAAGTTGTAAATGTATGTTTAAATCCTGCCAGGGAGTCCGTGTTTTTTAGCTGTTTCTGCAAATATGTTGTAAAGGGTTCCCATTCTTTTTCAAAGTCACTAAAGGACAAAGTCACGTGTCCTTTTCATGCAACTTGTCCGTTAATTTTGCGAATTCTGCATAGTTCGTCAACTTTTTTTTGCCATTGCTCTTTGGATGATACTTCTCCAGTCTTCCAATTTTGTGCTATTAACATTCTTGCTGCTGTTGGAGCATACATAAATAACGTCCGTTTTTCCTTTCGGCAGCTCTTGTCCCAAAATACCTGACGAGAAAGCTTCTGGTTTTTTAACTAACAGCGAGAACTTAAGATTTTTGAAACGTGGCGATGACCAGCCTTTGCACGCATGAGATCCTGCGCTGTTGTTGCTGGGACCCCCTCTCCCTTGCTTGGTTGGGTCCCTAAACTGGCACACAAATAAATGGTGTGTGTGTGTGTGTGTGGCTAGCCTGGCAGCGTGGAAGTTGGGCTTTATGGCTGCTGGCAAGCAAGGAGGCAGTTGGCCCAGAACCTTTGAACACACAAAACACCCTTTGCTCTCCTCCTGATTCAAGCTGCCCTCATCTGTATGATAACCAGCACATTGCTCCCTCGCTGGCATTCAAAGCTTGCAAGTGACCGTCTTTGGGGTGAGTGGCAATCCTTTTGGAGGGGAGGGGGCAAGATTTCAGCTCGTGACAAAGGCTGATCTCCCCCGCTTTGCTATAGGGAGTGTGTATGTGTGTGTGAAGGGATGTGGGTGGCGCTGTAGGTTAAACCACAGAGCCTAGGACTTGCTGATCAGAAGGTCGGCGGTTCGAATTCCTGCGACGGGGTGAGCTCCCGTTGCTCGGTCCCTGCTCCTGCCAACCTAGCAGTTTGAAAGCACGTCAAAGTGCAAGTAGATAAATAGGTACCGCTCCGGCGGGAAGGTAAACAGCGTTTCCGTGCGATGCTCTGGTTCACCAGAAGTGGTTTAGTCATGCTGGCCACATGACCCGGAAGCTGTACGCCGGCTCCCTCGGCCAGTAAAGCGAGATGAGTGCCGCAACCCCAGAGTCGGTCACAACTGGACCGAATGGTCAGGGGTCCCTTTATCTTTATGTGTGTGGGGGAATGTGGCAAATTCTTCTGAAAAGCTGTCGAAAGCTTTGATTCCTGCGTTCACAGATGGTTGGGCTGGATTAACCTTTCCAACTCAGCAATCCTGTGATCCCATGAAAGCAGCCAGTAACTCACCACCCCTGCATTTTGCTGCTCTCCATGCATTCCCCCCCCTTCTTCTCTTCCCTCGCATTCCCTCACTCTGTTCCCAGAGCCGGTCTTACACAACAGGGTCACCCACACACAATCCCCATCCCTTGACCGATAGCCTCATCGAAGGAGGGAGGAAGAAGCCCAACAGCGCTCAGTCACAAGATGGCCAGCAAGGATGTGTCAGAGATGAAGATGGCCATTGATAAAATTGTCAGCATCTTATTGGTCCATACGGCCGCCGAGGGCAAGAAGGAGACACTGACGGCAGACCAGTTCAAGGCGCTTGTGAACAAGCAGCTCCCTAACTTCATGAAGGTAGGTTGGGGTCAAAGGGCAAAGGGCAGGAGAACGAAGGGAGGCTATTTTTTAGGTCAAAAGCAGTGCAAGCAAAGGTATTTTCCTGTTACGACGAAGAAAAAGATGGGGACCGTTGACTTCTCATTTCAGAAGCTTTGTAGACCAGGGAACCTTTTTTCTGAATTGGGCCACATTTCCTTCCAGTCAACTTTTGGGGGGCTGTATCACTGTCACAGCAGTCACAAAATTAAAAGACGCCTGCTTCTTGGGAGAAAAGCAACGACAAACCTAGACAGCATCTTAAAAAGCAGAGACATCATCTTGCCAACAAAGGTCTGTATAGTTAAAGCTATGGTTTCCCCAGTAGTGATGTATGGAAGTGAGAGCTGGACCATCAAGAAGGCTAATCGCCAAAGAATCGATGCTTTTGAATTCTGGTGCTGGAGGAAACTCTTGAGAGTCCCATGGACTGCAAGATCAAACCTATCCATTCTGACGGAAATCAGCCCTGAGTGCTCACTGGAAGGACAGATCCTGAAGCTGAGGCTCCAATACTTTGGCCACCTCATGAGAAGAGAAGACTCCCTGGAAAAGACCCTGATGTTGGGAAAGATGGAGGGCACAAGGAGAAGGGGACGACAGAGGATGAGATGGTTGGACAGTGTTCGCGAAGCTACTAACATGAGTTTGACCAAACTGCGGGAGGCAGTGGAAGACAGGAGTGCCTGGCATGCTCTGGTCCGTGGGGTCACGAAGAGTCGGACACGACTAAACGACTAAACAACAACAACAAAATCACTGTGGTGGGCGGGGCCAGAGGCAACAGTGGGCGGAGAATAGGATGCTTGGATGCTGAGCTCTAGGAAGAGGAGAAGAGAGAGGGTAAATAATTCCCTCTCCTTTTTCTCCATGTCTTGCATGATTTTACAAATGGCTCCTGCAACAAAATGGTGGCGGTGGGAACTGCTCCTGTTTGCTGCTCCTGCCAGCCAGCCAGCCACGCCCTTCTGAAAGATATTCCATTCCATTTCCACAACTTTCCCTCCTATACGGTCAGCCAGCATTCCATCGCCACGGAGCATGCTCAGTCCTCATGGGGTGTTTTCAGGGCTTTTGGTTGTTGTTCTGCAAACCTTGGGGTATCCCTGAGTCTGCCAATACCTCAATCTCTTGCCATTTTTGTCGCACACGCCTCACGAACGTGGAAAATGGCAGGGATAATTGTGCAAGCAGTTTCATAGAGTGGTAGCTGATGCTCATCCGAACTCAGAGGAGACCCACTGAAGATTACGTAACTTAAGCTCATTCATTTCAGTAGGTCTCCTCTGAGAACCAGGCAGAGGGCCTTTTAGAGGACATCTGAAAGCAGCCCTGTATCAGGAAGTTGTTAATGTTTGATGTTTTATTATGTTTTGATATGTGTTGGAAGCTGGGGCAACCCAGCCAGATGGGCAGGGAATATCGTATTTTTTGCACCATAGGACGCACTTTTTCCCTCCTAAAAAGCAAGGGAAAATGTGTGTGCGTCCTATGGAGCGAATGCAGGCTTTCGCTGAAGCCTGGAGAGTGAGAGGGGTCGGTGCGCACCGACCCCTCTCGCTCTCCAGGCTTCAGGAAGCTATCCGCTAGCCGTGGGAGACCCAGCTCTCCCACGGCTAGCGGAGCGCTGTATTAATCCCGAAGCTTGGGGCGTGCGGAGCTCAGCGCGCCCCAAGCTTCTGGGTGCCGCAAGGACTCCGCTAGCCGTCTAGCGGAGACCTTGCCGGCACCCAGAAGCTTGGGGCGCGCTGAGCTCTGCACGCCCCAAGCTTCGGGATTAGCGCTCCGCTAGCCGTGTCTAGGCTGCGGATAGCAGCCTGCTTCCCGGAGCGTCGGGCACCCTGAAAGCAGAGCGCCCGGCGCTTCGGGAACACATCCGCAGCGTGGAGAGCCTTGCAGGAGTTCCCCGCAAGGCTCCCCACACTGCGGATAGCAGCCTGCCGCCCGGCGTGAGGGGCGCCCTGAAGCAGAGCGCCCCTTGCGCCAGGCATACATCCGCAGTGTGGGGAGCCCTGCAGCAGTTCCCCGCAAGGCTCCCCAAGCTGCGGATAGCAGCCTGCCACCCGGCGGGTGGGGCGCCCTGAAGCAGAGCGCCCCGCGCGCTAGGCAGACATCAGCCTGCCCCACAAGCTCGGGGGACAGCAGGGAGGCGCAGCGCCACTATCCCGCTGTTCCTCGACCTGGTTCGGTTTCCCTGACCTGCTTTTGGGGGGGAAATAAAGGGAAATTTTTTTTTCTTTATTTCCCCCCCCAAAAAAAACTAGGTGCGTCCTATGATCCGGTGCGTCCAATCGTGCGAAAAATACGGTAATAAAATTCATATTCTTATTCAGCTGAATCCATCCAGAGAGAGGCAGTCTCTCACTGACTGTTTCTGAGCTTTCTGTTCCTCTTGCCTCTTCTGTAGGATGCTGGTGATCTCGATGAGAAGATGAGAAGCTTGGGGACCGACAGTGACGGGGAGCTGGAATTTACGTCGTACTGGAAACTGATGACGGAGATATCCAAGAAGCTCAAGGAGGGGGAAGTGGGGAATATAAAGTGAATTTTGAGGTATACTTGCATGTTTCTGGGTGTGGGTAAGAGAGAGGCGAGTGGGTGGGACCAGGAAATATTGATCCTAGGAACTTGCGGGAGGATGAAAATACATATCAATCAATCTCTTGGCCAGTTGCAACAATTCAAATAAAAGCCTTTGCTCTGAGAAGCTGCTCCCTGTTGCTTGCTTGGTGGCACGGAAGCTCATACCAATAACAAACTTAGTTGGTCTCTAAGGTGCTACTGGAAGGAATTTTTTAATTTTGTTTTGACTATGGCTGACCAACACGGCTACCTACCTGTAACTATTCATTAGAGAGGCCACTGTACTCCCTGCTGCCCTCTGGTGCTCAGGGCGCAGAACTGCACAAACCTCCACCTTGGTTCAATCTGAATTTCAAAGTGCGAATCAGGTTCAACCGCAAACTGAATGGAATTTCTTCCCACATCCTTATAAGTTAATTGGCTATAAACCACCAACACCCTGGTATCTGCCCATGTCCTTTTGGGAAGAAAAAAATATTGTGTGCTCCCGAGACAAAGCGGGAGGGAGAGGCTGATCTTATTTCTTTCTTATAAGGGGCGAGGTGAGAGGGCAGGGGCCCAATTTAAAGGGAGTGTGCTCCTCCACATGGGGAGTGTGTTTGCAGGGCCCAAGACATGGACTCCTTGCGACTCCCTTCAGGAAAACAGACCGGCATGAATACACGGACAAAACCTCTAGGTCAATCTGGTTTTCAAGTTTTTCTGGATTTCCCCTACAGCTTACAAATCAACAGAGAGTGTAGTGGTCATGTAGGGTTGCTATAGGGGCGCAGGTGGCACTGTGGGTTAAACCACAGAGCCTAGGGCTTGCCGATCAGAAGGTTGGCGGTTCGAATCCCCATGACGGGGTGAGCTCCCGTTGCTCGGTCCCTGCTCCTGCCAACCTAGCAGTTCCAAAGCACGTCAAAGTGCAAGTAGATAAATAGGTACCGCTCTGGCGGGAAGGTAAACGGCATTTCTGTGCGCTGCTCTGGTTCGCCGGAAGCGGCTTAGTCATGCTGGCCACATGACGCGGAAGCTGTACGCCAGCTCCCTCGGCCAATAAAGCGAGATGAGCGCCACAACACCAGAGTCGGTCACGACTAGATCTAATGGTCAGGGGTCCCTTTACCTTTACCTTTTAGGGTTGCTATGAGGAATTATGAAAAATGAAGCAAGCCATTGTGTCAGTGGTGAAAGCATCGCTTTGACTGGGCTTGGGTCATTGACATGATTACTGATCAATCTCATAAGCCTCTGCATCTCTGCCCCATTTTCTCTATGCCTGACAGTCACATGCAAAGCATTCTAACACAGACCAGTTGCTTACCAGGCATCCTGGGCCATAAAGATAAGGAGGTAATAATAATAATAATAATTTATTATTTATACCCCGCCCATCTGGCTGGGTCTCCCCAGCCACTCTGGGCGGCTTCCCAAAAAATATTAAAATACTGTAATACATCAAACATTAAAAGCTTCCCTAAACAGGGCTGCCTTCAGATGTCTTCTAAAAGTCTGGTAGTTGTTGTTCTCTTTGACATCTGGTGGGAGGGCGTTCCACAGGGCGGGTGCCACTACCGAGAAGGCCCTCTGCCTGGATCCCTGTAACTTGGCTTCTTGCAGTGAGGGAACCGCCAGAAGGCCCTCAGCGCTGGACCTCAGTGTCTGGGTAGAGTGAGGGGGGTGGAGACGCTCCTTCAGATATACTGGACCAAGGCCGTTTAGGGCTTTAAAGGTCAGCACCAACACTTTGAATTGTGCTTGGAAACGTACTGGGAGCCAGTGTGGGTCTTTCAAGACCGGTGTTATATGGTCTTGGCAGCCGCTCCCAGTCACCAGTCTAGCTGCCGCATTCTGGATTAGTTGTACTTTCCGGGTCACCTTCAAAGGTAGCCCCATGTAGAGCGCATTGCAGTAATCCAAGCAGGATATAACTAGACCATGCACCACTCTGGCGAGGCAGTCCACAGGCAGACAAGGTCTCAGCCTGCATACCAGATGGAGCTGATAACAGCTGCCCTGGACACAGATTTGACCTGTGCCTCCATGGACAGCTGTCAGTCCAAAATGACTCCCAGGCTGCGCACCTGGTCCTTTAGGGGCACAGTTACCCCATTCAGGACCAGGGAGTCCTCCACACCTGCCCACCTCCTGTCCCTCAAAAACAGTACTTCTGTCTTGTCAGGACTCAACCTCAATCTGTTAGCTTTGATGTAGCTTTTGTTAATCTTTAGGTAGATCTTAGGGCCAGGAACAGGAGTTCACATGGAGGTGGCTAAATGCCTGTCTTTCCTTTCCTATGGGTTATTACCTCCGGGGTTTGCTAAATGCATTCCTCCGTGGTTCCTGTTTATTTATCCTAAACATGTATGCATGCTCAAATAGTAAATAGTTCTTTATAGTTAAGAGGCTTCCTCTGATCTGACTTTGTCCCCACTTGGGGATTTTTTGAAATGCTCAGAGGAAATCTGATTGGTTCTTACAAACTCTGTGTTAAAGTTCTTTTGTTAATAAAAACGACCTGGGCCAGGGAGTCTTTCTCCCAGGGTCTTGCTGGTCAAGCCTCGTGTCTATTGTATTAATCAGGGTCCAGTCCTTCCTTTGCCTTCAGAGAGATAGGTTTGTAGAGATTTCTCCCCCCAGCACCTGCTTTCGTACTACCAGAGGGGTCACTTGATGAAGATGCTCTGACTTCCGTCAAGTCAGACAGAAGAAAATGCTTCACCCAACCCATGGTTAGTCCGTGGGACTCATTGGCACAAGATGTGCTGGTCGCCGGGACTTGCTGCGGAGGCTAATGGTGGTGAGCTCCGCATCGTCCACTTGAAGGGCGAGACGGTTCAGGGCAAACAGAGCCTTGGGGGTGAGCGCCAGGGCTAGAGGCCCCCACAAAAACCCCCATGGAGGAGTGGGGGTCTTAGAGGTCCAGCAGAGCGTGCGAACTCACCCCCCTGAATTCCCTGGCTGTTTTACTGCGCGGGGGGAAACGAGGAGGCTTGAGTCCGCTCACGGCTCCAACGCACTCTATTGCCGATCGCCGTGATCTCAGATGGCTTTATTTAAGAGAGAGAGCGCCAGGGAAATGCTTGGGTGTAGTGATCAGGGACGCGGGTGGCGCTGTGGGTAAAACCTCAGCGCCTAGGACTTGCCGATCACATGGTCGGCGGTTCGAATCCCCGCGGCGGGGTGTGCTCCGTCCCAGCGCCTGCCAACCTAGCAGTTTGAAAGCACCCCTGGGTGCAAGTAGATAAATAGGGACCGCTTACCAGCGGGAAGGTAAACGGCGTTCCGTGTGCTGCGCTGGCTCGCCAGATGCAGCTTGTCACGCTGGCCACGTGACCCGGAAGTGTCTGCGGACAGCGCTGGCTCCCGGCCTATAGAGTGAGATGAGCGCACAACCCTAGAGTCTGGCAAGACTGGCCCATACGGGCAGGGGTACCTTTACCTTTACCTTGAGTGATCAGGTGGGATTGCTATGAGGAATTATAACAAATATAGCGTAAGCCACCTGTGTCAGCAATGAAAGCATTGCATTGACTGGGTTTAAACTATTTTGATATGATTCTTGATCAATCCACACCTCTGCATCCCTGTTCCATTTCTCTTCCTTGACCAGTCATGTACACTGCCAGTCTTTGCCAGGCAGGCATCCTGGGTCATCAAAGACAGTGGGCAGCTTCTTTGATGTAGCTTTTCTGATATGTTAATCTTAGGATGTTAATTTTAGGGCCAGGAAACAGATCTCACCTGAAGGTGATAATAATTGCTGTCCTCCTGGCCATCCTTCTTATCATGTGTATTGCTTGTTTATGACCTCAGGGGTTGCCAAATGCACTCCTTTGTAGTTCTGTTTTATTTACCCCATGCTTAATTAGTTTTGGTAGTTTAACTTTGTCCCCACGTGGGGTTTGTTGAAATGCTCAGAAGAAATCTGATTGGTTCTTACGAACACTCTGTAAAAAGCTCTTTTGTGAATAAAACGACCTGGGCCAGGGGCTAGAGACAGAGAGATTATTATACGCACCCTTCCCAGAGTCTTGCTGGTTCAAGCCTCTGTGTGTATTCTTATTAATCAGAGTTCAATCCTTCCTTTACTTTGGGAACACCTCAATGGGGGATTCACTTGATGAAGATGCTCTGACTTCTGCCAAGTCAGACAGAAGAAAATGCTTCACCCAACCCATGGTTAGTCTGTGGGACTCATTGGCACAAGATGTGCTGGTCGCTGGGACTTCTGGTTTGCTGCGGAGGCTAATGGCGGTGAGCTCTGTGTCGTCCGCTTAAGGGTGAGACGGTTCAGGGCAAATAGAGCCTTGGGGGAGAGCGCCAGGGCTAGGCGCCCCGACGAACCCCCCCCCCCCACGGAGGAGTGGGGCTCCTAGGGGTCCAGCAGAGCATGGGAACTCGTCCCCCTGAATTCCCTGGCTGTTTTAGGGGGAGGCTTGAGTCTGCTCCTGGCCATGATCACAGATGGCTCTATTTAAGAGAGAGAGAGCCAGGGAAATGTATGGGGGAAGAAAAAGAAGAAGAAGAAGAAGAAGAAGAAGAAGAAGAAGAAGAAGAAGAAGAAGAAGAAGAAGAAGTAGTAGTAGTGGTGGAAGAAGAAGAAGAAGAAGAAGAAGAAGAGGAGGAGGAGGAGGAGGAGGAGGAGTTGTTTGGATTTGATATCCCAAAGGAATCTCAAAGCGGCTAACATTCTCCTTTCCCTTCCTCCCCCACAACAAACACTCTGTGAGGTGAGTGGGGCTGAGAGACTTCAGAGGAGTGTGACTGGCCCAAGGTCACCCAGCAGCTGCATGTGGAGGAGCAGAGACGCGAACCCGGTTCACCAGATTACGAGTCTACCGCTCTTAACCACTACACCACACTGGCTCTCATTGGACGAGGAGCTCATTGGAAGACTAGCTACATGGAGCCTCCAGGTTGAGGGACTGCATATCTCAGCTGGTGGCAAAGGGCAGGGATAGGCTCTTCGGGTCTGCCTGGAGTAGGAGCACCCAGGAGTGGAATGTAGCAACTGGAGGAGTTTCATTGGGAATTCAGTGGCCTCAATGAGGACCGGAAGCTTGCTCGAGAAAGGTTACCCCCAAAAGGGAGAGGCAATCGCACGACTCTGACACTCTGATCCGACTCAAGGCTTTATTGCAACGCTCTTCACAGTCTGACACAGCCGGCTGGATCCCCACGGGACAGGGCCACCCCCTCCCCACAACCACCCGTCACCCTCCCAGACGCGATACCCCAATTGCAGGTGTCGAAAAGGATTAAATAAGTGGACGGATATTTTCCAAAGGAATGGTAGAGTTCAGCTTTCAGGCCCAAATGGCGATGGGCCGTGTGATGTGCAGCCCAGCCAGCAGGGGGAGCTGGAATGACGGCAAGGTTAAGGCAGGGAGTCGGAATGTGGGGGGAGAGATAGAAGGGGCTCGGGGTGGTGCGAGCAGCTGACGTTCTCTCTCTCTCTCTCTCTCTCTCTCTCTCTCTACTTGGTGAACTTCACGCTCTCCTCCTGCTGTCGGATCAGGCAGGAGATTGGGCTGGCGATGCCGCCAATCAGGTTCCAGTACTCGTGGAAGCTGATGAGTCCGTCTTGATTCTCATCCAGGTCACAGATCAGTTTGTTGGCGGCTTGCTTGTTCTTGGTGTCCTGGATGGGGGAAGAGGAGGAATGAAACGAGTCAGAAAAGTGGGACTGGGAGACCTGGAGCCTAAGAGCGTAGACACTTCCACCACATGGGGAAGCAGAGGTCCACCTTACTAGACACACTTGGGACACTTTTCTGCAAAAGTGGGTATGGAAAGTTGAATTGCTCCCTTTAATAGGTGGGTCACAGGTGAGTTTGACTCCTAGCCAAGGGGTGCAATAGACCCTCTTCTCACCACCTAACTTATTTCATTTAGAAGCACCATGCAATAGCTTTTCACTGCCCACGTCTCCATTCATCTCCTAGTCCAAGGGTTCAATAGTCTCCCTTCAGACTACTTTTGGTACTATTGCCTTTTGATGCTATGCTACCGCTTGTTGCTACTCACATCTTAGGGTTGGACCTACACACAGGAAAAAATCACTATAAGTAATTCAGAAATTGAATCGTTATAAGAAAAAAAATCGCTATGTAAAATTGCATAGAATTTTTTTTGCTCTCCAGCGCCATCTTGTGTTGCATGTTGATAATGCATTCAAAACGTTGTTTCACTAATGTAGCTGGGTCCTTAGTTTGCAACATAGCCTAAGTGTGAAATAGTCCAGGTTATTCTTTTTGTGACCGCTCTATTGCTTATCATTGCTTTCCATCTAAGTACCCCTTTAAGGCTTCCCCATTCAAGTCCTGCCTGACTTGCTGTGGCACCATGAAACGTTATTCCTATCATTTCTCCCCATCTCAGTGCTGACCTGCTTGCCACTGGGTAAGATGCCCGATTCTTGCTTTTCGTTGGTTTCCCATCTAGAGTGGAGGCTGCCTGGCTTTCTGTCGCCCCCCACATCCCAGCCTCTAAGTGCTGCTTGGACTAAATATTGCACCCACTTACCAATCAACTTGCAGTTCAAATTGTTACTGTGCTGACCAGCGGCATGCGGTCAATGGACTAGGGGGACTAGGCTAGTCCCTTTGATATTCTCCTGGTGCCTCCTTCCCAAAGCCCAAGAAGCTTCTGCCCAGCTTAAGGAAGGAAGCATGATGCTCACGTTTGCGAGGTTGGGACATCATAATGTCACCCCCTCACAAGCTGGCGCCTCTGGCCCTATCTGTCCCCCTACACAAAATTTCACCGCACTTCTGGTGCTGAGAGAGAGTCTGCCAGTCCGTGTCAGAAAAACTGGGCTAGACACAAGGCCGGATTTAGGTTTGATGAGGCCCTAAGCTACTGAAGGTAATGTTGAAGATTCATGCCCCATGTCTGCAGTCATGGGATTGTTGTCTATCACATGACGTGTATGTTTTCATTCCACAGAGTGGGAAGTGACGGAGACAGGATGTTTGTGTTAGTGTGTTCCATGAAGTGGGACTATTGTCCTTTGTTCATTTTCTCTTTGCTGTCTGATGCTAGAGAGAGAGGGAGCCATGTTGCAGTGCTCCGTGTGTGTTTATATGTAGATAAAGTAGATTAGCCAAAATGGTGAGATGCTGAGGTCTGTCACACATGATGCGCAAACTCTGCAGATCCCTAAGTGTGCAGGTGTCGGTTGGCATTGGTCGCTGTGATGTTCGAGCTGAAGAAAGCTTTTGAAGCTCCTGAACAAAAGACCAGGAGGGAGAGAACATGCCAGTTGGGTCCTACTCAAGTGTAGGCTGAACTGCTGACACTTTATATGTCCAGCTGTCCTTTGTCAACAACAAATTGTCGCTGTTTTTGTGTGTTGAATATATGCTATATGGCAATTTATGGACCTAATGGGTATCTAAAGCCATTTGCACATAACAAAATACGTATTTTATCAAAGCAATTGTTGAAATGAAATACAATTAAGAAGAAGTATATTAATAGTAGGGACGCGGGTGGCGCTGTGGGTTAAACCACAGAGCCTAGGACTTGCCAATCAGAAGGTCGGCACTTCAAATCCCCACAACAGGATGAGCTCCTGTTGCTCGGTCCCTGCTCCTGCCCACCTAGCAGTTCGAAAGCACGTCAAAGTGCAAGTAGATAAATAGGTACCACTCCAGCAGGAAGGTAAACGGCGTTTCCGTGCGCTGCTCTGGTTTGCCAGAAGTGGCTTAGTCATGCTGGCCACATGACCCGGAAGCTGTACGCTGGCTCCCTCGGCCAATAAAGCGAGATGAGTGCAGCAAACCCAGAGTCGGTCACGACTGGACCTAATGGTCAGGGGTCCCTTTACCTTTACCTTTATATTACTAGTGAATGGGGGGGGGGAGAGTGGGGCCCTAAGCTATAGCTTGTTCAGCTCATACGTAAATCTGGCACTGGATAGATGGACTGACGGTTTGACTTGGCAGCGCCCTCTGAATCTCCCTCCCTCCTTCATCTCACCGTCAACATGTGGTTGAGTTCGTGCTTGAGCATCTTCCGGAAGCCAGACTGGCTGATCCCCCGCTTCTTGCTGCAACAGCACCCTTTGCCGGCGTACTTATCATAGTTCTTCGACAGCGTCTGGATGGCCCACTCCAGCTCAGAGGGGTCCCCACCCATGATGTCTCCTCCTTTGGTTCCTCCTCCCTTGCATCCTAGAGGGAAAACGGAAATGCGTCATCGATAAGCATCCCTTCCCAGTTCATGGACAGGACATATTCCCCAGGTGTGGGGAAGCTTGGGGCCTCCAGATGTAGCTCAGAATGTCAGGGGCAAGAGGAGATCTGTTCCAGCAACATCTGGGAACCCAAAGATGCCCCCTACCTTATACAATGCATAATATTTAGCGCATGAGCCATTTTTAAAAGCGTTTCACACAGGGCTGTCTTTAGCATATGTGCCACCAGGGTGCAAAGATCTGCACAGGGCCCCCAAATTTAGCTACCATATTTTTCGCTTTATAGGACACACCCGACCATAGGACTCACCTTGTTTTACAGGGGGAGAACAAGAAAAAAAAATCTCCCCCTCTCTGCTCAGCGCCCCTTCAGCAAAGCGGCCGGAGAAACGGAGCCCCTTCCATTTCTCCTCCCGCTTCGCTGAAGGGGTGCTGCGCAGCTCTCCCTCTCTGCTGAAGCCAGGAGAGTCTTGCTCTCTCAGCTTCAGCAAAAGGAACCCGAAGCCTTTGGAGCGCAGCGTGAGTTCCCGCTGCGCTCCGGAGGCTTCGGGTTCCTTTTGCTGAAGCCGGGAGACCCCTCTCACTCTCCAGGTTTCAGCGAAAGCAACGTGAGGCCTCCGGAGTGTGGAGGGAGCGCTCCCTCTGCGCTTTGGAGGCTTCGCATTCCTATTGCTGAAGCCAAGGAGTCTGCATTCGCTCCATAGGATGCACACACATTTCCCCTTAATTTTTGGAGGGGAAAAGTGCGTCCTATAGAGCGAAAAATGCGGTAATTTCGCGTGCACGGTGCCATTGAGAATGACAAGCACCATTGCTGAGTCTGACAAGCGCCACCATTGTGAATGACAAGCACCGCCGCTGGCGCAGCACATCTTTGGGAAATGAGCGCACCAAGTCGAAAGTCCTTTAGTGAAACAGTAGGTATTAAAAAACTGCTTTTATTCTCACCAATCTTTAGGTATACCAGAGGTTGTTGTCTTAAGTATCACTAAAATAGATCTCTTCCCCTTTGTAAGAAAATGTAGTTGTTTGTGACAAAATATAGTACATAATTATGTGTACATAATTGAAGCAAAAAATGCATTCCTGACTTTCTTGCATGAATATAAGTAGCTACTGCTGTAAAGGCAGGAGGGATAAGGAACCAGGACTGGTTAAGCAAAGGCCTGGTTAAGAAGGAATGTTTTTGCCTGGCGCCTAAAGGTGTATAATGAAGACACCAGGCAAACTTCCCTGGGGAGAGCATTCCACAGATGGGGAGCCACTGCAGAGAAGGCCCCGTTCTTGAGTTGCCACCCTCCTGACCTCTTGAGGAGGAGGCACACGAAGGAGGGCCTCAGAAGGTGATCTCAGGGTCCAGGTAGGTTCATACAGAAAGAGGTGGTCCTTGAGATATTGCGGTCCTGAGCCATTTAAGGCTTTACAGGTCAAAACCAGCACTTGGAATTGGGCCCGGAAACTAATCGGTAGCCAATGCAGTCGGATCAGGATCGGAATATGCAGTTGTCTCTTACAGGGATTGAAACTGCTACCTTGGCATTGTTATCACCACTGACAACTATGCTAACATTGCAGGGGATGATTATTTATTTTATTCATTTCAGACTACTTGATCGTAAAGAAAACCAGCCCGCAGCGCAGTTCACAAAGAGAATAAAACGATAACATTATGAGCAAAAACAGTAAAAACAACTATTTGGAACATTAAGCAACCAAGAATAAATTAAAAACATGTTGACATGCTTCATCATCCAACATGTCTGGGTAGGCCTGTTGAAACAAAAATGTTTTTAGCTGGAGCTGGAAAGAGTACGGGGAAGGAATGATGACTCATAGCAACCAGGGTTATCTCAGGGTGCCCCGACGTTGCATCATTCTGCAGGGAGATGGATGTCTCCAATGGTGGAAGTCACTTCCTGGCTGGAAGATCCTTGAGCAACCAACATATTGTTATGAGTTTGTGAGTGCCAGGCAACTATAATCCCTGGCTCTAGCTAGTGTTAGAATCTAATTAAGTCTTAGGACTTAGGGTGCTAAACTGTGTGCTAGACACTTCTAATCCCCGGAATCAGCAAGTGTTAACATTGTATTAAATCAGGCTACCTTCCTCGTTTGTTAATCCCCTGGCTGACGGGTCATTAAGAGAACAAAGGGATCAAGGGGAGTTGGTATGAGACGGCAAATGGGTGGGGTCCCTCTCCCACAACAGAGAGTAGAGTAGAGAATTAGGAGTTAGGGGACACAGAAGCAAAGAGAACAATGCTTGATGTCTGTTTGAATCCAAGACTGCAGCTGTGGGAGAAACAAGACCCTTTTGGGGTATTAATTCTGTAAACCCCTCCATCATAAGTTCAGGTTGTACATATGTGTGAATAACCCATATATCATAAAGACACCACAGTCTTGGCTGTGCCCAATTCCCAAAAGGAAACACAGACTCTGAGCGAGAGTGTGGAACCCGTGAAATCTCACACCAATCAGAGATGCAGCACTTTGATGTGCGACAATATTCCCTGTATTAGTTTCATACCCTCCTTTGTTTCTTTATGGCCGTTGAAAGTTCCCGAAATGATGTCCCGAATCTGACATTGTCTCCTCAAATAGGTGTCTAGATCAGGGTCAGGGAATTTCAGGCCAGGTTGTCAAATACGGCCCTCTAAGTCTCTTAACCTGGCCCTCATAAGTCTCCCCAAGTCACCCCCTGGCATGCACAGGAAATGTTCAACCACTGAGTTTGCATGGAGTCTTGCATTCCCAACAATCTCCCGTATTTCCTGCACAGCGACCTCCGGTGGCTGCTCCTAGGAATGCAAGCCAGCTGGTTTGCAGGATCCATCCTTCTGCCCTGCAATCTGCCTGTCTTTCCTTCCTTCCTTCCTTCCTTCCTTCCTTCCTTCCTTCCCCTCCAGGTCGCAACACCCACACTCCAGCACAGGCGATTAACGATAATTATATTTTGGCAGGCGCTTTGCTTAGCCCCAGTGAGGCGGGTGCCGGGAGCGGAATCCGTAAAACCAGTCGCCAGCCCTTCATTGGAATGGAATGCCGCTCCCTCCCAGCCAATCAGAGCGGGTGTAGGAGGGTGAGAAGGAGGAGTGGGGCCAGGCAAAAGCCGCAATTATGGGCTATCCTTGCGAGGCACATCGGCAGCACAGGATTGATAAAAAGGCACCCGCTGCGTTGGAATCCGCCATGTCCTGAAATCTCACCTTCCTATCGCTCATTCCATCCCATCCTTGGGTGTGGAAGCTGCCTGGGAAAGGCTGGGGAAACCGAAGCGACTGAACGAGGGCATTGGAGAGACCAAGGTCACTGTACATCAAAAGCACATTTGATGCAAATGGCCTTTCACCCAAGGAATTCTGGGAGCTGCAGATTCCATGCAGGATCCCCCAGGATGTGCAGGGATTTGTAGCTCTGCGACAGGTGAAGCGCCAGGATTCTTTAGGGGAAGACTGGTGCTTTAAGCCCAGGGCTCCCACCAAGGGAGGCTGTTTATTTTATTTGGTAAAATTTATACACCAATTTGGGACGCGGGTGGCGCTGTGGGTTAAACCACAGAGCCTAGGACTTGCCAATCAGAAGGTCGGCGGTTCGAATCCCGGCGACAGGGTGAGCTCCCGTTGCTCACTCCCCGCTCCTGCCAACCTAGCAGTTCGAAAGCACGTCAAAGTGCAAGTAGATAAATAGGTACCGCTCCGGCGGGAAGGGAAACGGCATTTCCGTGCACTGCTCTGGTTCGCCAGAAGCGGCTTAGTCATGCTGGCCACGTGACCCAGAAGCTGTACGTTGGCTCCTTCGGCCAATAAAGCAAGATGAGCACCGCAACCCCAGAGTCGGTCACGACTGGACCTAATAGTCAGGGGTCCCTTTACCTTTACTTTATACACCAATTTATTGTTAAAACAGAAATGGAAACCCTCAGTGGTTTGCAAAGAAGATAAAACGATGCTATCATCCATAAGAAGAATTGGCAGCCAGCTTGGTTCATAAAATATAGAATATTTAGATGCTAATGACTGAATCCTGTACTTTATTTAACTGCAGGACAGAGAACTGAAAGTATTTTTATCTGTTTTTAACCTTATCTCTCTCCTTCCTTCCTTCCTTCCTTCCTTCCTTCCTTCCTTCCTTCCTTCCTTCCTTCCTTCTTTCCTTTCTCTTTTTCATTCTTTCTTTCATTCTTCCTGCCTCCGTTCTTTCTTTATATTAAGTATCTGTTTTATTTCAGTAAATTACAAAAAAGATACTTTGTAATGGGTATGGATCTCTCTCTCTCTCTCTCTCTCTCTCTCTCTCTCTCTCTCTCTCTCTGTGTGTGTGTGTGTGTGTTAGTTATAAAAAAGATAGGAAGAATTGGCAGCCACAATTTAAGACTTTGAGAAAGTTAAAATGCCAACAGGCTAAAAAACATATATTAAAACTCTCGTCAACTTTCCAAACATTCAAGTAGACTTATTTTTATCTGTAATCACCCTGAGTCCCTGTCAAGTGGAGTGTAGATAAATATATTCATAATAGTGATAGGATTGCTGAACAAGAATGATTTTAGCAGGCGCTGAAAAGAATGCAGTAAAGGAACTTGCCTGGTGTCAATAGGCAGGGAGTTCCAAGGGGCAACCAGCACTGACCCCTGAGCAAAAGTGTGATCCGACAACAAGGACTCGCTTTTGCCAGCAATTGCACTGCAGCATCCTGCGCTCAGTGCAACTTCCCTGGACGTGGGGACCCCATTTCAATATGAGGGCCACGTTGCCTTCAAAGTAACCTTTCAGGGGCCACACATGATACCAGCATCAGACCGGGACCGGGCCAACAGTGGGCGGGGCAAGAGAATTGTCAGTTTCCTTTAGAAACTGCAGGAGGTTTCTGAATGCACATCTTGTTTTTTTGGCAGAGTTGTTGAACTTTTTTATTCAAAACCTCCAAAAAAGAGAGAGAAGATTTTGAGTCATTTCCCAGTAAATTCACCAAAAAATAAACACTTCTAACCATGAGCTGCCATACACCTGGGTTTTACAGGACATTTCCCCCCAATTTTCTGAAATTCCGCGCTATTTTCTAAGGACTAATCCTGCATATGTCCGGGATAGTTCCAGATGTATGGCAGCCCTACATTATCCCACTTCAAAAACTCAAGCGTGGACATAGGTCAGTGCTGGAGAGAGAGTTCTGAGGGCCAGTCAGAGAGACACGGAGGGCCACATTTGTGGAGTGGCTAGGAATTAGGCTTTCTCTTAGGCTCAATAATCCATACAGCATGGCTATTAACAGTTATCAAATTGACTAGATTTACTGCACGCCCTTTGGAAAAGATTCAAAGTCCAGAGCTGCTTCTCCCAGGAAAAAGGGAGGAGCCTGAAGTGCTCAAAGTCGTTAAGCAATAAAAGTCTCGTTAAGTGTTTCCCACTTTTCAGGATGGGCTGACGTCACAGGATGTCCCAACATCCAGGAAGAAGGAGGAAGAAAACCTCCCACAAAAAAACAGAATAAGAAGGTGGGAGTTGGCCTAGTTGTTTTACCTTTCCTGATCTGGATGTCACCTTCTTGATTTATTTATTTTTAATCATAATGATGCAGTTGTTTACTCAGATCTCCTCTGTAAGTGACATCCTGTTCATTGTGGAAATCAAGGCGAAGGCGAATTCTGCCCGAAAGGGACAGGCATCTTGAATTTTCCTTCAAGCACCAGGAATGGGAAACAAATTCTCTGTTGCCCCTAAGTGGAGTTTGGAGCGGGTGAGAATCAGAGCAACTTAGGGGCTCTCGTGAAAGGCTGCAGGGATCTCAACCAGCTCTGATCTCCAGCAGAGGCAAAAGATCTAGGGGAATGAGCCTAATGTGGCCCTCCAGTTGTCTCTATGTGGCCCCCTTGCAATGCTCCCTAGGCCTTCTCTCCAAGCCACATCCTTCACTGTCTCACACCCTGAGTGTCTTTTCCTGCCTGGAATCAGTCCTTGAACTCTGATACTTACCGTATTTTTCGCTCCATAAGACGCACCTTTTCCCTCCTAAAAAGTAAGGGGAAATGTGTGTGCGTCTTATGGAGCGAATGCAGGCTGTGCGGCTATCCCAGAAGCCAAATCCCTCTTGCTGTTCTGGCTTCTGGGATTCAGAATATTTTTTTTCTTGTTTTCCTCCTCCAAAAACTAGGTGCGTCTTATAGAGCGAAAAATACGGTATATTCCTATTAGCAGTAATAGCAGTAATACAACAGCAGCTGTATTGTATTGTATTGTATTGTATTGTATTGTATTGTACAGTCGTATCTTGGTTCTCGAACAGAATGCATTTTGGGAGTCTGTTCGACTCCTGAAACTGTTCTAAAACCAAGCCACCCCGGACGTTAGGCTTCCGAAAATCGTTCGAAAACCGGAACACTCACTTCCAGGTTTCGATCATTCGGGAGCTGATTTGTTTGGGAGCTAAGGCGTTCGGCTTCCAAGGTACCAGGATAGGATAGGATAGGATAGGATAGGATAGGATAGTATGTTGTTTAGTCGTTTAGTCGTGTCCGACTCTTCGCGACCCCATGGACCAGAGCAATCCAGGCATAGTATTAATATAGTATAGTACTAAAAGTATTAGTATTAATTAGACGTGTTAGTTATTGTTACCCAGAGGTCTTCAAGCGAATTACATTTTAAAAGCATTAATATAAACATCATAAAAACAGCAATTGCTTCTTGCTTGCCCAGATAGAAAAATGAGTAGATTCTAGACTATTTTACAGAGGTAAAATTTGCACCCATTGCTCCACCCACTTGGCCTGTGGCTCCACCCACCACTGACATGTGGCCCCTCAAAAGTTGCCCAGAAGTGAAGGTGGCCCTCAGGCTTTGAAAAAGTTCCTGGCCTGGTGGTAGGAACAGATGTTTCTTGGGATATGATTCTTATCTTATTATTATTATTTTAAAAGTAACAAAATGCTGATTAAATTAAAGGCGGGATGACATTTCTGGATCACCACCTGTTTAGCAAATTGGTCCCCCGCCCTCCTCGAATTAAACTCTTCCGGCCTACAGTCCCGATCCAAAGCAACGCTTAGACCTTTTGGGAAGATTTCAATATCACTCCGTCCCAAATGTCCCATCAGCAGAATAACCTGAAGAAGGGGTGAGGGAAGAACTCTTAGCAGGTCTCTCCAGCATTTTTGTTACCATTACAAAAAAAGTATCCTAGGACATTGTAGGGATTCATTCATAAATGAGCCGCAGGGATTCATTCACATAACGACCATGTCAATTCATTCATAAAATAACCTGGGATCCATTCATAAAATCACCATTGCAAAACATGGCAGAAATTCTGAATGCGATCATTTCCCACTCGTCTCCCTGGCAGGGATGTTCTGCTTTGGGGTGGGTATTCCACCCTATTGGCCAAGCTTCTCATGGAGATTTTTCGCCGTCAAATTGACCCCATCCAGGTGTCCTGGACCATAAAAAGGCTGAAAGCTGGACCATATAGAAGGCTGATCGCCGAAGAATTGATGCTTTTGAATTCTGGTGCTGGAGGAGACTCTTGAGAAACCCATGGACTGCAAGAAGATCAAACCTCTCCATTCTGAAGGAAATCAGCCCTGAGTGCTCACTGGAAGGACAGATCCTGAAGCTGAGGCTCCAAGACTTTGGCCACCTCATGAGAAGAGAAGACTCCCTGGAAAAGACCCTGATGTTGGGAAAGATGGAGGGTGCAAGGAGAAGGGGACTACAGAGGATGAGATGGTTGGATAGTGTTCTCGAAGCTACCAGCATGAGTTTGACCAAACTGCGGGAGGCAGTGGAAGACAGGAGTGCCTGGCGTGCTCTGGTCCATGGGGTCACAAAGAGTCGGACATGACTAAACGACTAAACAACAACAGGTGCCCTGCAGCCCATTCTGCCCCATCCTTGGAATTCCTCCTGCCCTTAGATGCCACCCCACTTGCAAGTGCATATATGTGACACGTCACTGCCAGCTGCATCGCTCTGGGATGATAAAGCAGGAAAGCGTGGGAGGCCGTCCCCACCCACCATGATAGGGAACCAGGACAGGTTCCTAAAACTCTTGCCCAACCGCCAGGGATCTGGTCTCTCCGGCCCGTCCTGACTCTGCGGAGGAATGTTTCGATGCAGATGACGGCATCCTGCAAATTAGCCGCACATGCGCGAGTGGAAACACAAATAAGTTGCCTCCTTTAATTCTAGCAACGAGGGGGTTATCCAACATGGTACCGCCTGGATGTCTCTGGGCACCGGCTGCTGGCACAAAAGCACTGGCAGAATCTGGCACACCGACATTCCAAATGGATCGGAGAGACGCAGCAAATGTTTTCTCCCACAGATAAGCCGGGTGAGGAGGAGCAGCCCAGGTGTGTGAGGTTTCAAAGGCGTTTTGTACCTAGCAGACTGAGCAAGAAGGGACTTGCCCATGTCACACCCTCGACGGGTTTATCCCTTCCTTCCCACCTGGTCTGGCAAGCTCTCGCAAGGTTGATTTGATTTTCAAGAACATCAGGAGAGCCTGGCAGCAGGATCAGGCCAAAGGGCCGTCTAGAACAGCACCCTGTCCAACCAGATGGGAAGCCAATTCAGGGCGCACGACAGCAACGCTCCCCGCTTGCAGTTCCAAAGGACACACGATTCGGAGCCTTGGTTGTTTAGTGTTCAGCGGTAGACTGCCTTAGAACGTGGAGGTTCTCTTCTGAACATAGCAAGAGTTCTTCCTAACCTGGAATCTTCCTGCCGTCACTACCTGTGATGGACGGGAGTCCTCTCTCCTCAAAGGAAGAGGGTTCAGCACTCTGCACATGCTTAAAGGTGCCTTCCTCTTTCCTACGAATCTGTATTTCCTGGCACGTTGCTGCCCGGTCTAAGTCACAGCATGCTAGGGAAGCCCAGCTGTCAATCCTCTTCCAAATTAAAGTTTATTATTTAGAGCTCATCAGCAATTTTAACCAGGTTGCTGAGGCAGTATAACAGGCTGGATTCCTGCGGGCCTGGGAACGTTTTAATTACTGCTTCCAGTTCATCCCAGCTAGGAGCAAATGTGCTGTGTTCCAACCCGAACCCTTAACCTTACTTTTGGGGGTGTACTGCCTGATGATAAAAGCAATCATTTTTTAAAATAAATAATAATAGACCCCCAAAGTTGTGTCATTCTGTCTTTTTATTCTGTGGCCCATCGCAAATTCGGTGACTGCCTACACACTTATCTGTCCCTGACTCATCCTTTTTTCAAATGAGAATTCATTTATTTTAAATATGTGTACACCACATCTCCATGACTGGGGCTCAAGGCAACTTTCTGGGGTAATAAATGATCGTGGAAAAAAGTCAACGAATTAATGAGAGGAAGGGCAGTAGCTACTGGAAATGGGAGAAAGCAAGAACAACTGAAATTGATACTTTTGCCCAACTAGGAATGGAAGGATTTGTCAGTTTAGGTTACTCATTTCTGGATTCCTCATTTTCCCAATTTGAAATTTGAGTCTCCACATTTCTGCTGCAATTTTCAGTTTTAAAAAAAACCCTCGTGAAAACTCACTAGCATTTTGGAGTGGATTTCACCTAATAATTACATTTCCCCCCCATATACAGTTTTGACAAAGCTACACATTTTGTAAGCCTTTTCCCCTAATAGAATCCATTCTTCTAAGTTATTTTCATCAAGGCATCAACTTCCATGCACACTTTGCCCTAATATAAGATTATTATTTTTTGTCAACCTTGGTTGGTCGGATAACTACATTGCAAAATTCAGAGAAAGTTCAATTGCGAAAGATGGCTCCATTTCAATTCTCGGATCATTTCAGCAGCCACAAACCTGATCAGCTTGCCTTTAAACTTGTACTGAATTGGAAACCACCACCACCCATGTCTGCTCCTCATCATTCCAGTTCCAAAGAACATCCTCTTCCACTGAGTTATGGAAGCCGCTTGTTTTCCCAGTGGGCCTTCCCCACGCCTTTGCCCTGTCTTTTTGAAAATCCCAATTTGGAGATGGTCAGGAGCTGAGAAACAAACTCGCTTATGGAAGCTATACTTCTGGCGCTGCTTCCTGAAACATGGAGATCTCTAGACGGGGTTGGCTATTTATTTTAGGACGGTTAGATGCATATCCAGATGTGGAAGTCTGCGTAGAAGCATCCTTCCTGGCCGTAAAGACGTCAGCTTCCAGAACTTACATGAAATGTCCCACAAAGCTATTGGCAGACCCACATTGAAACAGATCCATTCAGTACAGAGGAGTGGGCAAACTTTCTTAGAGGAGAGGCTGTGAACTTCAGACACACCATCCACAGAGAAGTCTCTAAGTATTATTGCTGGGCTGTGATTGTTCGTATTTGGTCAATCAAGCTGAAACTTGTCGCAGTATTTTACCCTTCCCTCCCTCCCATCGGCTGTTTCGACACTTCGTCACGATCTGAGGCTCTTTCTGAAAAGTGTGTGCTCCTTCGAACATAGGAAGGTATGTTCATACAGAGTCAGACCATTGACCTATCTTGTTCAGTACTGTCTGGCAGCTGCCCTCCAAGGCTTCGGGGAGGAGACATTCCCATCCCCACCTGAAAAAGCCATGGGGTACTGACCCTGGCACCATCTGCAGGCAAGAGAGTTGCTCTACCCCTGAGCCGCAACCCTTATGCAAGTTGCCAATGTACCCAGTCGTCGGACATCTGCCTTGCATGTCGAAGGTCCCGAGTTCAAAATCTGGCATCTTAAGGTAGGACTGCATCCTCCAGGTGGTGTTGAACTTCTACTATCATCCGTCCTGACCATTGTCTGAGGCTAATGGGAGTTGTGGTCCAAAATGTCAGAAGGCCACCATGGTGGGGGAAGCCCTCAGCTAGATGAACCAATTCATTTATGCTGCAACGAAAAGCTTGTTTCTGTGCATGCTTACTTGGGAATAAAGTCCAGCTCTGTTCTGTGGGACTTAGGTCAATGTGTGATGATGATGATGATGATGATGATAATACCCTGCCCATCTGACTGGGTTGCCCAGCCACTCTGGGTGGCTTCCAACATACATAAAAACATAATAAAACAGTACGCATTAAAAGGCCTCTCCACACAGGGCTGCCTTCAGATGTCTTAAAAGTCATCCAAGTGGCTAAAAGTCATTCCTTTTTTAGGCTGTCCTAGGACCATTAAACCTAATCTGATATAGACAGGCAGCTGCCTTTTATCCTTGGGAAGGGGGCACCTAAACCAACGTGCCCTTTCCATCACCATCATCATCATCTCAGACAAGTGGCCAAGAGCAATGGGTTGGGTTCAGACCAAATGAGTTGCACTTAGACCCTATGGAAATCCATGTTTTCAAAAAGCCATGGCTGGGGATAAGCAAACATGTCGGCTCCACTGTTTCTCAATTTCTCATATCCCCAGTATTAAAGTTCTCCATATTTCCACATCTGGTTGCTGCTTCCTTTTAAAATCCTCTTGAAAACTCACCAGCCTTTTCCTAAAGATTTCTCCCGATACACACATTGTTTTTCGTCAAGCCATCTTTGTCAAGCCATCTTCGCATACATGCTATGCGCATTTATACGCATGCTTCACCCTGGCGGGTGCGTTTTTCGGACACATCTCTGCACCGTGGAGCAGTGCAAGTTCTCCACGCAAAACCCCTATCCTTAAGAGCCTGCCGCTGGATCAGGCCAAGGGCCCATCTAATCTATCATCCAGTTCAAACAGTGGCCGACCAGAGACCTGTGGGAAACCCGCAACCAACCAGGATTCGAACACAAGCCCCACCTGTGGCTCCCAGTAACTGGTATTCAGAAGCCACTCAGTCTCTCTTATACCGAAGCTTAAAAACTTAGGAAGCTGCCTTGTACCAGAGCACATCACTCATGGGACATCGGCTGACCACATAGTGGATGGATTCTTGCTAAGAATGCTGGACTGGACATGATCCAGCCGAGAGGTGCTCACAACCAGGACTTGCGCACTTGTTCAGGGGAAAGGCTGTAGCTCAGGGGTAGATGGGATGATTTTCATGGAGAATGTCCCCAGTTTAATCCCAGACATCTCCAGGAAAGGATGGGAGGAACAGATTCCCTTCCCCAAGCTGGGAACTGTGGACAGTTTTGGTCCTAGGTGGACCTCTGGTCTGACTCAGTAGAAGACATCTCCCTATATTCCGATGGTATCATCAGACGCAGATTGGTTAGGATTTAGATCCTAGGTCAACATAACTTTAGCACACATTGGTGGGCTTCTGGAATCCAGTAAACGAAGGAGATCACACAAGACTTTGAGCGAAGCCCAACCCGAGTAAAGACCCAGTGGTTTGGTGAGACCCTAATACCACCTCTGGGTTCTTTATCCCTTTCCCAGTTCTGATCCCAGCCCCCACATCTCTTTCATCCCAGATCTTTTCGCTTCCCAGGGACATTTCGTTGGCATGCCAGTCGGACGACTGTGCTTGCTCCACCAAGACCTGTAGAGACACGTCCTCAGAAACTTCCTAGCTACATTCCAGGCTGAAAGAAGACCAGCGTCTCGCCGTAGGGTCCTTAGAAAGAAGCCCTTTCCCCCCTGCGATAAACAAACAGACGGCGATGTGTTGGATATTCCTTACCTGGCATGGTTGTGTTGTGGGCTGTGTGTCTCTCGTCGACCAAAGACTTCTGAGTCCGTCTGCCTGTTTCGTCCTGGCGTTGGCTGGAGTTGGGCTATATGAGATTAGACACCACCCACCTCTTGAACCCGCCCAATGCCTGTGTCATGAGGCCAGTCCCAACTTCCTTTTAGAGAGAAACATTCCCTCCCCTCCTGTGGCTCAGGCACTCTTTTTGGGGCGTTCCTCCTCTGCAACTCACCTGGCATCAGAAGGCAAGCCGTTGCAAAACCAGAGGATGCGCCTCGTGGCCCTTCTCGTTCTTCCTGCTGGTGATGCAGAGCATCGCCCACGCTCTGCGCTGGTGTGTAAGGCCCAAGGTATGGGCAGCCAAAGCGGCCAGGGTGTATTTTTAAAAAAACTTACACACCAGCTATGCTTTAAACAAGAAGGCATTAACCCAGTATCCTGCCTCCAAGAGGGGGCAGCAGTACCAGATTTTACAGACAAAGTGCACAGCAGTGCCAAAGCCTCAATAGTTAACTCCATTGTCGATGGAGACATTTGGCTAGCAGAAAAAGAGGGACGTTAGTATATAGATGGACCTCTGGTCGGAATAAAATTGCTGAGTATAGCTGGACCGTTGATCTGAACCAAGGTCTTGGTGATTCATTGCACTGCTGGGGCTGATGGGCTTTTGGGAGACAGCTGGGTGCAAAAAGGATGTTTGGCATAGACGGACCTCTGGTCTGAACCAAGATACAGTGGTACCTCGGGTTAAGAACTTATTTTGTTCTGGAGGTCCGTTCTTAACCTGAAACTGTTCTTAACCTGAGGTACCATTTTAGCTAATGGGGCCTCCAGCCGCCACCGCACGATTTCTGGGGAGGGAGGCAAAAGGTGCAATTTCAGCCCATGCACAATCTAATCCTTCCCCCTGTCCTTCAAGTTGACATTGATGACAGTGATGCCAACTGATTGACATGGGGGTGTGGTTTGGGGGAAATGGTCTTTTAGGGCAAACTGGGTATATTAGATATACAGGTGGGTAGCCGTGTTGATCTGTCATAGTCATAATAAATAACAAGATGGAAGATGGAAAAATCTTTTTTAATAATTCCAGTGGCACCTTCCCCCAAACCACATCCCCATGTCAATCATTTGACATCACTGGCATCGATATCAACCTGACGCACACATGGGGGGAAGGATTAGATTGGGCATGGGCTGAAATTGCCCCTTCTCCAGAAAACTGGTATGCAACTAAAGCAGCAAGACTTAACCCCCACTCATCAGCTGATGAGCAGAGAGTTCAGTCCTGCAGGGGGGTGCATTTCCTGTGGGGGAAATCTGGCAGGGAGGTGCACCATCCACCTATCAGTTACCTGACATTATCAAGGCCACAGATGATGGTGACTTGATAAATAACCTTCACGGTGATTGGAGTGATATTGTTTACCTTGATCTGTAGGTAGACCTCCTTAATTTTGCACAGCTATCCTTTGAAATCCACACTTCTCCAAATTTCTGCAGTGCAGCCAATTTTTGTCTACAAAAATGCATCTCCTAGGGGTAAATTATGCCCCCAAAATGTATATGTTCAGGAACACGACATACAAAAATGTATTATATTGTGGGCAGGGCTGGATTTAGGTTTGATGAGGCCCTAAGCTACTGAAGCCAATGAGGTCCTTTTTATGTCCAGCTGTCCTTTGCCAACAACAAATTGTCACTGTTTTTTGTGTTGAATATATGCTATATGGTAATTTATGGGCCTAATAGGTATCTAAAGCCATTTGCACATAACAAAAGAGGAGCCTGCACAACACAGTATCTTAAAATGCAGAAACATCACCTTGCCGACAAAGGTCTGTATAGTTAAAGCCATGGTTTTCCCAGTAGTGATGTATGGAAGTGAGAGCTGGACCATAAAGAAGACTGATTGCCGAAGAATGGATGCTTTTGAATTCTGGTGCTGGAGGAGACTCTTGAGAGTCCCATGGACTGCAAGAAGATCAAACCTCTCCATTCTGAAGGAAATCAGCCCTGAGTGCTCACTGAAAGGACAAATCGTGAAGCTGAGGCTCCAAGACTTTGGCCACCTCATGAGAAGAGAAGACTCCCTGGAAAAGACCCTGATGTTGGGAAAGATGGAGGGCACAAGGAGAAGGGGACGACAGAGGACGAGATGGTGGGACAGTGTTCTGGAAGCTAGGGACATGAGTTTGACCAAACTGCGGGAGGCAGTGGAAGACAGGAGTGCCTGGCGTGCTCTGGTCCACGGGGTCACGAAGAGTCGGACACGACTAAACGACTAAACAACAACACCACAACACAAAACACTGTTGCTGTATGTAGGTTTTATTTTTATTTTTTATCTTATATTTTGGAAATGTACATCCAGGTGTGTTTTTCTTTAATTTTTTTGGGGCCCCCCCAAGAGAGTGGGGCCCTAAGCTATAGCTTGTTTAGCTTATTATTTAGCACTGATTGTGGAGTACAGCCTTGCTCCCCCCACTTTCCGCAGTTTTCCTAGACTAGACTTAAAATGATATGTATTGTATGTACATGTTTGCTATTTTACATATTGGGGACCCAGTGCCCCACAGTGTTTGGATGTCTAGATGTGACATTGCAATTAAAGAAACCTTTGTAGAGTCGTCATCGTCTGAATTGATCGATCAATTAAAGCATCGTCACAGAGTAGTAATATTGCAATAGTGCTGAAGCAAGAAGGATTTCCCTTCATTCTTCAAGGTGATTAAGTATGCATCGCTGAAGGCCTTATCTTTAATAGAAGAGGCATTTCCTGCTGTGTGTGAGAAAGAAAGAGGAATGCTAAGTTAATTCTGAGGTCGGAGAAGAATTTGAGGTTTTGCTTTTAAATCAAGGTACGCATATCTAAGAACCTTGCAATGTTAAGAATTCAGTGCCTGGCTTCACATGTTTTCCTTTTCCCTTCCCATTGCATTTTCCTTTTGTGTTGTGTCTTTTTAACAGGCAAGCCCCAGAGCAGGGACTCTGTTCTTTTTATTGATCTGTAAGCTGTTCTGGGAGCTTCTCTGGCAAAAGAGCAGGAATGCTCTGAATAAAAAAAAAAGGAAATAGACAGATTACAGTCTGTACCGTTTTAGGAGAGATGTTCCTCTTGGATTATTGAATAATGCTTGGTATCTGGGAGTTTATGGGATGTGAGGCTTAGCTTTTCATACATGAGAAAACCATTTTGAAGTAATGACCAAATGGTTCAGGGCAGCAGAAAGGCTCCACAAAATGAGTATAAATTTAGACGCCAGCACTGAGGATATGAATGAAGCCATAGAGATTTTATTTTCCTCTGGTGAAAAGCGCAAAATAAAAATAAAAATGGCAGGGACATTTCAGAACACAAATACAGTGGTACCTCAGGTTAAGTACTTAATTCGTTCCGGAGGTCCGTTCTTAACCTGAAACTGTTCTTAATCTGAAGCACCACTTTAGCTAATGGGGCCTCCTGCTGCTGCCGCTGCACAATTTCTGTTCTCATCCTGAAGCAAAGTTCTTAACCTGAAGCACTATTTCTGGGTGAGCAGAGTGTGTAACCTGAAGCGTATGTAACCTGAGGTACCACTGTAAAAGATGGAATGAAAAAAGTAACCCAGGTACAAATAGAATTAGAATCCATTTTACTTTTACTGACCTATACAAAATCTCTGTACATTTAAGAGAGCTTATGTGCTTTAAGCTACGTGAAACCAGATGTTCCCTACTGGAGCTACAACTTCCATCATCTCTGCCTGTTGGCCATGCTGACTGAGTCTGATAGGAGCTGGAGCCTGAGGACATTGCTGAACTACACCTCCCATAATCCCCGTCCATTGGGCATGTTCATTCAGGCTGACGCGAATTCGGAGTTCAAGAACATTGTGGAGCTACAACTTCCATTGTCATTGAGCATTGACCATACTCGCAGCAAGGGTGGATGGGAGTCAGAGTTCCTGCAACAACCAGAGGACACCAGGCTGGGGAAGACAACTCTGGATGACGACGTTGGATTAAGAGATATGGTAGAGGGTTAATGTGTTGTAGTGATTAGACTGCCTGGTATAATAATAATTATTCTTATTCTTATTCTTATTCTTATTCTTTATACCCCGTCCATCTGGCTGGGTCTTCCAACAAAGTATTAAAATACAGTGGTCTGTTAAACATTAAAAGCTTCCCTAAACAGGGCTGCCTTCAGATGTCTTCTAAAAGTCTGGTAATTGTTCTTTTCTTTGACATCTGGTGGAAGGGTGTTCCACAGGGCGGGTGCCACTACCGAGAAGGCCCTCTGCCTGGTTCCCTGTAACTTGGCTTCTCGCAGTGAGGGAACTGCCAGAAGGCCCTCGGAGTTGGACCTCAGTGTCCGGGCAGAACAATGGGCATGGAGACACTCCTTCAGGGATACTGGACTGAGGCCGTTTAGGGCTTTAAAGGTCAGCACCAACACTAGAGCATCCACCACTCTGGCGAGACAGACAGCGGGCAGGTAGGGTCTCAGCCTGCATACCAGATGGAGCTGGTAGACAGCCGCCCTGGATACAGAATTAACCTGGGCCTCCATGGACAGCTGTGAGTCCAGAATGACTCCCAGGCTACGCACCTGGTCCTTCAAGGGCACAGTTGCCCAATTCAGGACCAGGGAGTCCTCCATACCTGCTTGCCCCCTGTCCCCCATTAACAGTACTTGTCAGGATTCAACTTCCATCTGTTAGCCGCCATCCATCCTCCAACCGCCTCCAGACACTCACACAGGACCTTCACCTTCACTCACTCTCAGCCTAACCTACCTCACAGGGTTGTTGTGAGAATAAAATTGGGAAGAGGAGGACGTATGCCACCTTGACCTCCTTGGTCAATACATGGCTTCCCTCAAAGAATCTTGGGAACTGTAGTTTTTTTTATAAAGGGGGTGATGGGGGATTTAGTTCTGTTAGGGGTAAACTACAATTCCCAAGACCAGGATCTGGGAGACCCGGGTTCAAATCCCTCCCACTTGGCCATGGAGCTGACTGGGTGACCTTGGGGCAGTCTCTCACTCTCAGCCTGACCTCACAGGGTTGTTTGGGGAGAGTCAATGGCGAGGAGGAAAAGTCAGAACTGAAATGCAACAAATGAAAGGTTAAATAATTCTTTTTTTAAAAAAAAAATCTTCATTAATTTAAAATACAATCATACAACAAAGGTAAGTATAACAAGATTAGGCACAAAAAGGAAAAGGAGAGAAAAAGGAAAAAAGGAAAAAAAGGATTCATCATATCAAAAAAGACCAAAAGGGGTTTAAAAGAAACAAGAAAAGAGAAAAATTACAATAAAAAGAACCAAATGTTTATACAACATCATGTCTTATCCAATAAAGTTTTCTGTAAAAAAAAAACTTCCAATCTTTCTCATTATGCTTTTTCTATTGTCTTGTTTTTATCACACAGTTCGTTTTATATCTTTGTCCATACATTCCTCTTGGATGGTTATCCCATTTATTTATTAAATAATTCATGTTTTGTGTTTTCAACGGAATCAAAGGACTCGCTGCCCAATCCACGAGGACGTCCTTCCTGAGGTTCTTAATAATAATAATAATTTATTATTTATACCCCGCCCATCTGGCTGGGCTTCCCCAGCCACTCTGGGCGGCTTCCAAAAAAATATTAAAATACTATAATACATCAAACAGGAGTTTGATGCAGGAGTTTCCCCTATTTATCAGCTCTGAGCCTTAAATATTTATTTATTTTTATTTATTTATTTTGCTTATTTATGAGATTCATATCCCGCCCTCCATCATAAGATCCTCAGGGCAGTTCACAGAATAAAATACAGGATCCAAACATGAAACTATCCTATTGTAAAAAAAGAAAGTGTGAGGGGGGAGTGCGGGATATTTCCTATCAAGCCACCCTCCGGGGAACAGCTCACACCCTGGATCATTATGGGGTGTGTGTGTCATCACTCCAGTTTGGCTGGCAAGGAAGGCCTTGCTGTCATGACCGCGTTGAGCTCCTGCTCTTCAATCTGCAATTCTGACAAGGAGCTCAAGGTTGGGCAGGTGTGGCACCTGTGAGACAAGCCTCCTTTGTATATCAGGGATCCCAGTCCTTGTCTGAACCTCATCAGACTCATTGCTGTCAACAGAAGGAAAGGGGGGGAAATGCCTTTATTCCAAGCACATCAGGAAATCCTTTTAACATAGTGTGTGGGAAGCTGTCCAAAGGTTAACATCAGCGTCACACCAAGGTGATACAGAGGAGAGGGTAGACAGCATCTTCTCTCGGAGAATGCCTGACTTTAGGGCCAATTAAAGATCCACTTAACAGGAGAACCTCTGCTTCTTAATGGCGGCGTAGGAGGTTTTTCGCCAGGCGAAGTGCTTTTGCACTCAGCGCCTCCCTGCCCCGCGCAGTCCATGCCAGAGCGAGAGCCAGGTACCGAGACGGACTGCGAGTGAAGCCCATTCCTCCATTCCCTGGGAGGAATTTCCAAGAATGATTTACCCTCTGTCGTTCTTGTTTTTCTCCGCCTTCGATCCCCACGATGTCGTGGGGGCTGCCTCCATTAAGGCAGATAGGAACCGGAAACCTGACCGTGTGGATAGGTTCGACTAACCAAAAATGTTTATATCAGGTGTTGAAAAGAGTTCAGTGAAGGCGCTTGCTTGATGTCAAGAGGCAGGGAGTTCCCAAGAGCAGGTGCTGCCACACTAAAATAATGAGTTCTTATATGTGGAATAATAATAATAATAATAATAATAATAATAATAATAATAATAATAAAATTTTTATTTATATCCCGCCCTCCCCAGCCAAAGCCGGGCTCAGAGTGGCTAACATCAAATGTATAATACATTAACATAAAATCAGACAATCAATTAAATACATCCTCAAATCAGATCAGGATCAGAATAAAATCCAATCAGATGGCAAACCGCAGATTTAGGGTTGGGGACCTTAAATGCTCACCAGGCCCAACTGTTTGTGCTGAACTTATATGGGCCTGTGAGAAAAATTGGGAGGCCACTTTCATGCAAGTTCTTATGAAAGGGGACTGAACCCCTGGCAGAAAGGCCTGGCAGAACAGCTCCGTCTTGCAGGCCCTGCGGAAAGATGTCAAGTCCCGCAGGGTCCTAGTCTCTTGTGACAGAGCGTTCCACCAGATTGGAGCCACAGCTGAAAAAGCCCTGGCTCTGGTTGAGGCCAGCCTAACCTCTCTGTGGCCTGGGACCTTCAGGATGTTTTTGTTTGAAGACCGTAAGTTCCTCTGTGGGACATACCAGGAGAGGCAGTCCCGAAGGTACGAGGGTCCTAAGCCGTATAGGGCTTTAAAGGTTAAAACCAGCACCTTAAACCTGATCCTGTACTCCACCGGGAGCCAGTGCAGCTGGTATAGCACCGGGTGAATGTGATCTCGCAGCGAGGACCCCGTAAGGAGTCTCGCCACGGCTAGTTTCCCCCCGTGTTTCAGAGTCCAGAAGGTCCGAGATTCGGCAGGAATCCTTGTTTTCGACTTTCTTGGATACTTCTGTATGTATTTAAATTGCGTAGGTTAGATAAGTCACGTGATTTTGTAACATAGAACAGCAAGACAAATAATGTCGTTTTTGGTGGGAGACGAACTGCGGCAGAACAGAAGCAAGGCTGCGTGCGGAAAATGCAGGGCAGAATGGAGAAGGATGCCTTCTCGTACCCTTAGCTATAATCACTGCCAATCAATTCAGTCTTCCCAGGGATTTTTTAAAACTAGCCCAGTGAACTTCATTATAACAAACTGCTTCATTCCTATGTAGCCCTAAAGAGTGTCAAGATGAGCTGGAGGGCAGTATCGAGCAGTGGTTAGAGTGCATGTGAGGGAGAGCTTTGTCACTTGCAAGGCTCCCTGGATTGCCTCGGGTAGGTTCCAGATCTCAGCCAAATTATCACAGCGCAGATAAATAAGATTAGAATAATAAAGCACTTTGCATGCCGAATGATGGCAGCCGGTGATAAACAGCCTTTGGTTTGAGCCTCAGAAAATTGGATCCTTTGCATTCCATCTTTGAAACTATTCAAGGCATGAAATATTTCTGGCGTCACCTTGGCATGTCTCCATCTGGAGGCTTCCCAGATTCCTGGCCTCTCAGGCACCCACATCCTGTGGCGGAGAGTTCCACAGTGTAATTGTCACGTTGGTCTGATTAAAAAAAAAAAAGCACTTCCTTTTCGTAAGTCTGGAATGTGGTACCATCAACCCTCTCATCATTAGTAGCAGACAACAGATGACATCACCCTGATGGGGATGGAAAGGTGGGTTTTTAATTAGCAGGAAATGAGCTGATGAAAACAAAGAAAGAAAATAAGCGAGAAAGGGAAACAGCATGTCGACATCGGGTGGAGTAACACCACATGACCTCAGCCTAGATGGTGATAGTACCAGCAGCATCACAGAGCTTCTGTGAATGAATGAATGAATGAATGAATGAATGAATGAATGAAGCCCTTCTGAACATTCCATCCTCAACGTTCTATAAATGTCCCCTTGGAAACAGCATCACCTCATTTTGATCAGAGCAGCTGGTGAAGGAGGAAACATTTTGCCACATTATTATTATTATTATTATTATTATTATTATTATTATTATTATTAAAAACAACAACACTGTTTTGTTAATCATATACAGTGGTACCTCAGGTTACAGACGCTTCAGGTTACAGGCGCTTCAGGTTACAGACTCTGCTAACCCAGAAATAGTGCTTCAAGTTAAGAACTTTGCCTCAGGATGAGAACAGAAATCGTGCTCTGGCAGCGCGGCAGCAGCAGGAGGCCCCATTAGCTAAAGTGGTGCTTCAGGTTAAGAACAGTTTCAGGTTAAGAACGGACCTCCAGAATGAATTAAGTTCTTAACCTGAGGTACCACTGTATAGCATAAGATTTATACACCGCTTGATTGTAAACAAACAAACTCAAAGTCATTTCTGGGAAAAAGAATTAAAAAACGATCAATAAAACCAGTCAAGGACGCCAGGAAACAGGGGGTTATGTTCACATGTGGTGGGGGTGTAAGTATGTACTTTGGGAGTGGGGGCAAAGGGTGTGTAAGGAGATAACAGAAATCACCAGGTTAAAGCTGACACAAAGTCCAGAGGTAGCGTTATTATCAATTTACGATGGGGTGGAAGGTTCGCAGGCTAGGAAGGACTTGCTCTCAAATTTATTGACAGCTGCACAAATTATGATAGCTAGGAAGTGGAAGGGGCAAGCAGAATATAAAATAGGAAAAAGGTATAAAGAGGTGTGGGATATAAGTATTAATGATAAATTAACGTGTGCCATTAAGGTAAGAGGGGGAATATGCAGGAGAAAAGATTTTGAGGAGTTATGGAGGGTGTTTGTTGAATTTGTACTGTTAAAACGGGAAGGGGTCAAACCATCGCAAGAGGTGTTGAAATTTTGGGAGGCTGGATAGTTACAATGGAATGGTGGGGTGCACATTTTTATTCTTATTCATTTATGATTATTATTTTGTCAAAATAAAATTTAAAAGCAGTCAAAAACAACTATTTAAAACATTAAAACAAATAAAATCTATGATACACTAAAAAGAGATCGAAGCACACATCAGCGCCCCATGCGTGTGGGTAAGGTAAAGGTAAAGGGACCTCTGACCATTAGGTATCTCTGACCCCGTGACCGACTCTGGGGTTGCGGCGCTCATCTCACTTTACAGGCCGAGGGAGCTGGTGTACAGCTTCCGGGTCATGTGGCCAGCATGACTAATCCGCTTCTGGCGAACCAGAGCAGCGCACGGAAACGCCGTTTACCTTCCTGCCAGAGTGGTACCTATTTATCTACTTGCACTTTGACGTGCTTTCGAACTGCTAGGTTGGCAGGAGCAGGGACCGAGCAACAGGAGCTCAGCCCGTCGCGGGGATTCAAACCGCCGACCTTCTGATCAGCAAGTCCTAGGCTCTGTGGTTTAACCCACAGCGCCACCCACGTCCCATGCATGTGAGTAGGTGTTGCCTAAACAAACATGTTTTTATCAGGTGCCAAAAAAAAGAGTCCAGCGAAGGTGCCCGTATGATGTCACTAGGCAGGGAGTTCCAAAGTGTGGGTGCAGCCACACTAAAAGATTGTTTTCTTACAAATGCGGAATGGGTGTTACGCGGTCGAGTAGGCGTCAATGGAATAAGGCGATCTTGCAGGTCAGCTGGCCCTAAGTTGCTAAGGGCTTGGTATACTAATAGTAACAACTTGAACTTGGCCCAGTGGCAAATGGGCAACCAGTACAGATCTCTGAGAGCAGGATTTTTGTGCTGACAAGGCTTCACTCCTTTCGTGCTGCAGTATTCTGAAATGTAGGGTGGTGCTGTGGGTTAAACCACAGAGCCTAGGACTTGCCGATTGGAAGGTCGGTGGTTCGAATCCCCGCAACAGGGTGAGCTCCCGTAGCTCGGACCCTGCTCCTGCCAACCTAGCAGTTCAAAAGCATGGCAAAGTGCAAGTAGATAAATAGGTACCGCTCTGGTGGGAAGGTAAAAGGCGTTTCTGTGCAGTGCTCTGGTTCGCCAGAAGCGGCTTAGTCATGCTGGCCACATGACCCGGAAGCTGTACACCGGCTCCCTCGGCCAGTAAAGCGAGATGAGCGTCGCAACCCCAGAGTCAGCCACGACTGGACCTAATGGTCAGGGGTCCCTTTTCCTTTACTTATTCTGAAATGTACCTTTCTATGTATCTTCTTTTGTGCTTTTCAGTTTTATACATCTCACTAATTTTACAACATTTTAACATTTCAAAACTTGGCTTCCTTCCCCCTCTTTATTTTTTATCTAATATCTCCTGCATATCCAAATTAACTTGATTTGCTCATTTATTCATCTACTTTAAATATATACTCTTATAAAACTGCAGGTGATTACAATAATCCTGCCAATGTTCTTATCCATTTACAGCTTAAATATTCAATAAACCATTTACATTCTTTTGTGGAGGGACGCGGGTGGCTCTGTGGGTAAAACCTCAGTGCCTAGGGCTTGCCAATCGCATGGTCGGCGGTTCGAATCCCCACGGCGGGGTGAGCTCCCGTCTTTCAGTCCCAGCTCCTGCCCACCTAGCAGTTCGAAAGCACCCCTAAGTGCAAGTAGATAAATAGGTACCACTTTATAGCGGGAAGGTAAACGGCGTTTCCGTGTGCTGCGCTGGTGCTGGCTTGCCAGAGCAGCTTCGTCACACTGGCCACGTGACCCGGAAGTGTCTCCGGACAGCGCTGGCCCCCGGCCTCTTAAGTGAGATGGGCGCACAACCCTAGAGTCGGACACGACTGGCCCGTACGGGCAGGGGTACCTTTACCTTTACCTTTTATTCTTTTGTGGAAAGATTGTTATCTTGATTTCTTATTCTTCCGGTAACTTTTGCCATTTCTGCATATTATGTTAGTTTTTGTATCCATTCTTCCTTTGCTGGGACTTCTACTTCTTTCCATTTTTGGGCAAGTAACATTCTTGGCTTTCTTTCTATGTATCTCTTTATTATGGTCAATGGCCAATATTCGAAAAGACGCGTTGTTCAAATATATAAAATAGTACTAATCAAAACAGAGAATCATCACAGGGATAATTACTAATAATTGCGTCATACTAAAAGACTCCAGGCACAAGTAACAAAATGGAAAGTTTACGAAAACCACTCCCTGGTGAGATTTACATTCAGCGACACAAAAATAGCTACCCTGGAAGAGATGGAAGTGTTCTGATCTGAAAGGAGCAGCAAAGTATTAAACATACAGTGGTACCTCGGGTTACATACGCTTCAGGTTACAGACTCTGCTAACCCAGAAATATTGCTTCAGGTTAAGAACTTTGCTTCAGGATGAGAACAGAAATCGTGCTCCGGTGGCGCGGCGGCAGCGGGAGGCCCCATTAGCTAAAGTGGTGCTTCAGGTTAAGAACAGTTTCAGGTTAAGAACGGACCTCCGGAACGAATTAAGTACTTAACCTGAGGTACCACTGTATTGGAATTTCTGTGAAAACTATTCAGTATATACAGATGCGTGTCTGTGTGTGAGAGAGGGCGGAGCGAACCCTAACCCTAAAATACAAAAGAGTAGTGTTTTAGGGGAAATTGTTTTGCGAAATGCGTATATTAGGCACAACCTGCATGCAAGCATGTATATATTGGGAGAGATTTGACTGAAATGCGGTAGAATTTTCATGCAGACTTCCAATTAAAAATAAATAAATCCACAAACTTCGCTATAATGGATAAAATTACTCGCAACCTGAGGTTTTGACAAGGGCTAGAACCACCCAGACACTTTTTATATGATTTGGCATTCCTTTATCGCATGTCACCATGTTTTAGACCAGGGGTGTCCAACGTCCAAGAGACTGCAATCTACTCCCACTATAAAAAACCTGGCAGTGATCTACCCATTGGGTTGGCCAGCATTGTTAAGCTTTTTTTAGAGGGAGAGAACAGAGTTGTTGAACATTTTCCTTTGGGGGGGGCGCGCGATCGCTGAAGATCATACGATCGACCAGGCACAGTCCTCCATTGACCGGTTGCCCAGGCCCATTTTAGAAAATCCTCGCCACAGGCCTGGCAGATCTTGAACTAGACTTGGTAACCAGAAAAGGCTAATATTCTTTATGTGAAAGCAAAATTAACGACACTTTTCTTCTCATGACTAAAGGTCAAGGGACCCCTGACCATTAGGTCCAGTCGCAAATGACTCAGGAGTTGCGGCGCTCATCTCGCTTTACTGGCCGAGGGAGCCAGCGTACAGCTTCTGGGTCATGTGGCCAGCAATACAATAATCTATTAAACATTAAAATCTTCCCTATGCAGGGCTGCCTTCAGATGTCTTCTAAAAGTCTGGTAGTTGTTGTTCTCTTTGACATCTGGTGGGAGGGCGTTCCACAGGGCGGGCGCCACCACTGAGAAGGCCCTCTGCCTGGTTCCCTGTAACTTCGCTTCTCACAGCGAGGGAATCGCCAGAAGGCCCTTGGCGCTGGATCTCAGTGTCCGGGCAGAACGATGGGGGTGGAGACGCTCCCTTAAGAACGAAGGCATAGCAGGGAAGATGTTACCCCAAACTCCTTGGAATGCGCAACGATATGCAAAGATTCATCACCACCGCAATATTTTATCCTCTGTCCTTTTCCTCTGACATGGCGAGAATCTTCGGTAAACATTCCTGGAATGTTTCCATCGCCTCCCCAACAACGATGGAGCGGGATGCCTTGATGATAAAGGGAGAAACCAGTTGCAGAGATTAGGGAACGGTTGGCTCAGCCGTAGAATAAGTCACTGCCTTCATGCGAGGAATTCCAGAGTCCCTTCGTCCTAGTTTCTGGTCACATATCTGAGCGACTACATCATTTCTTAGAAGCAGACAACCGATCCAGCTTTTCATTGCATAAGGATGACACAAGGGTTGCTAAGACAAGGTTGGGGAACCTTTTTCAACCTGAGGGGAACATTCCCTGCTTCACAACTTCCTGGGGACTACTTGGGCAGGGCCAGGGGCAACAGTGGGCAGGGCAACAACCGCCAAATTTGTGCAATTTATGCAATGAATTGAGCTGCACCTTTGTGCTCCTAGGGCCTTCTGGCGGTTCCGACACTGCGAGAAGTGAAGGCACAGAGTACAAGGCCTTCTCGGTAGTGGCACCCGCTCTGTGGAACGCCCTCCCATCAGATGTCAAGGAAATAAACAACTATCTGACTTTTAGAAGACTTTGGAAGGCAGTCCGGTTTAAGGAATTTTTTAATGTTTGAAGTACAGTGGTACCTCGGGTTACATACCCTTCAGGTTACAGACGCTTCAGGTTACAGACTCCGCTAACCCAGAAATAGTACCTCGGGTTAATAACTTTGCTTCAGGATGAGAACAGAAATCGTGGTCTGGCGGCGCGGCGGCAGCAGGAGGCCCCATTAGCTAAAGTAGTGCTTCAGGTTAAGAACAGTTTCAGGTTAAGAACGGACCTCCGGAACAAATTACCAGTAAGTTCTTAACCCGAGGTACCACTGCATTATCATGTTTTTATATATTTTGGTTGCCATATTTCAAATGTAATACCCTATTACAGTGGTACCTCGGGTTACATAAACTTCAGGTTACAGACTCCGCTAACCCAGAAATAGTACCTCGGGTTATGAACTTTGCTTCAGGATGAGAACAGAAATCGTGCTCTGGCGGCACAGCAGCAGTGGAAGGCCCCATGAGCTAAAGTGGTGCTTCAGGTTAAGAACAGTTTCAGGATAAGAACAGACCTCCGGAACGAATTAAGTACTTAACCCAAGGTACCACTGTATATACTTTGGAAGCTGCCCTGAGTTGCCCCAGCCAGGGCAAAGCATAAGAAAAAGAACAAAGCCAATGAACCAAAACTTAAACGACTCAGGTGGCTAACACAAAATATCTAAGCAAAGTATCACGGCACACCCTCGTTATCCTAGCTCATCAATATGCATCAGTATTGCCTTGGAATGTTTTCCTTTTTCCCTCCAGGAGTTTTCACATTGTGTGTGCGTGTGTGTTGATACAAGGAACGAAGCACCATAAAAGGATTGTTGTCTCCTCCTGAGTCCGGGCTTCCCTGTTCTGACACATAGGCTGGTGACAAACCAATTCCCTCCCACTCTTTTGCCATCCCTGATTCCGAAATAGCACAGCCTCTGGGAAGCCTGCGGGCGAGACATGGAGGCACCAGCCTTTCCCTGTTGTTTTGCCTCCAGCAGGTGGAAGTCAGAGGTAAACTGCCCCTGAACATTGAGGCTCGGCAATTATTCTAAGTGTGAATGTCAAGCACCACTTCCCAAGTGCCGATCTTCAATACAGTGGTACCTCGGGTTACAGACGCTTCAGGTTACAGACTCCGCTAACCCAGAAATAGTACCTTGGGTTAAGAACTTTGCTTCAGGAGGAGAACAGAAATCGTGTGACGGCGGTGCGGCGTCACACGATTTCACTTTAGCTAATGGGGACGGAGGCCCCATTAGCTAAAGTGGTACCTCAGGTTAAGAACATTTTCAGGTTAAGAAGGGACCTCCAGAACGAATTAAGTTCTTAACCTGAGGTGCCACTGTACAGTCAAAAGCATGGGTAGGCAACCTAAGGCCCGTGGGCCGGATGCGGCCCAATCGCCTTCTTGATCTGGCCCTCGGCTGGTCCAGGAATCAGTGTGTTTTTACATGAGTAGAATGTGTCCTTTTATTTAAAATGCATCTCTGGGTTATTTGTGGGGCATAGGAATTCGTTCAATTTCCCCCCCGAAATATAGTCTGGCCCCCCACATGCTCTGAGGGACGGTGGACCGGCCCATGGCTGAAAAAGGTTACTGACCCCTGGTCAAAAGCATTCTTTCCCTTTAGACCTTGATGCTGGCCTGATAATAGAATCACAGGATCACAGAATTGGAGGGGGGGGCCATAGGATCATCTAGTCCAACCCCTTGGTGCATATTTTGAGAACCCATTTGTTTCTGTGATTGTAGGTTGTTTTAAGCTGTTCTTAATATTGGGCTTTAATGTTGCAACCGAGCTGGACCATAAAGAAGGCTGATCACCGAAGAATTGATGCTTTTGAATTATGGTGCTGGAGAAGACTCTTGAGAGTCCCATGGACTGCAAGAAGATCAAACACATCCATTCTTAAGGAAATCAGCCCTGAGTGCTCACTGGAAGGACAGATCGTGAAGCTGAGGCTCCAGTACTTTGGCCACCTCATGAGAAGAGAAGACTCCCTGGAGAAGACACTGATGCTGGGAAAGATGGAGGGCACAAGGAGAAGGGGGCGACGAGGTGTTTTCGAGGTTACCAGCATGAGTTTGACCAAACTGCGGGAGGTAGTGGAGGACAGAGGTGCCTGGCATGCTCTGGTCCATGGGGTCACGTAGAGTCGGACACGACTAAACGACTAAACAACAACAATGTTGCAACCTGCCCTGGGACCTTAGGGAGAAAGGTAGGTAAGTAATAGCAGTAGTAGTAATAACAACGACAAACAGGTGGCTGGCCACTGTTTTAAACCCTGGGTTTCATCAAACGCCATCCGTTTGGGCCAAAACAACATTTTAAGGCCATCTTTTCAAGTGGGCTGAGTGAAGGACATTTTTTATTATTTATTTCTTACGTTTATATCTCACATTTCTCCAAGAAGCTCAAGGTGGCGTACATAGTTCTCCTTCTCCCCGTTTGAGCCCCACAACAACCCTGTGGGGTAGGCTAGTCTAAGAGCGAGTGACTGGCCTGAGGTCAGCTCATGGCTGTGGGCTCAAAGACTCGCCTGCTAGTCTTGTGCGGCTGTGCCTGTGACTTCCAGGGAGAAGATCTCGCCAGAGGTCTGCGAGATCTCGCCAGAACCCAGAAGCCACCGCTTCTTCTGGCAAAGAAGTGGGGAGAAGCGGCTGCTGCTTCCGGTGAGATTTTTGCAAGATTCCCATGAGATCTCTCTGAAATCCTCAGCTGCCTCTTCTCACTTATCACGGGGTGCTGGCCGCTCTGGAGAAGTGAGGAGAAACATAAGCAGAGGCGGCTTGCGAGATCTCAGGTGGGGCTCTCACTGGATCTCGCCAGAACCTGGAAACTGACCCTTCTCCTTGCTTCGCTGGTTGCTGGTGAGGTAAAGGTCCAGTCGTGGCCAACTCTGGGGTTGCAGTGCTCATCTCGCTTTATTGGCCGAGGGAGTTGGCGTACAGCTTCCGGGTCATGTGGCCAGCATGACTAAGCCGCTTCTGGTGAACCAGAGCAGCGCACGGAAACGCCGTTTACCTTCCCGCCAGAGTGGTACCTATTTATCTACTTGCACTTTGATGTGCTTTGGAACTGCTAGGTTGGCAGGAGCAGGGACCGAGCAACGGGAGCTCACCCCGTAGCGGGGATTCGAACTGCCGACCTTCTGATTGGCAAGTCCTAGGCTCTGTGGTTTAACCCACAGCACCACCCGCGCCCCTTTGAGTTACCTTGGGCAAAATAAAGCAATTAATTTAATCAGTGCTTTTTTTCCTTTTTTAAAAGGATTGGCAAGTCCTAGGCTCTGTGGTTTAACCCACAGTGCCACCCGTGTCCTTGCTGGTGAGGTGCTTGCCTTTAAATTCCACCACCCAAGATGGCGGCCTCCATCTGCCTCATGGATGCAATGGTCCTCTCCTTCCAGAGACCTTGTCCCACTCAGATGGGCCCCTCGACAACCTCTTCTCCAAACCAGGCTCCCAGCCCCCTCACCTCCTCTCATCCTGTGACACACTCCCTGCCCATCTAATTAGTCACACCCCACACCTTTGCATCGCAATGTCTATTTACCAGTTCCCATGGAGGCTGAGCAACTTGGCAACTCCATTATGAAACCGCCCCTCGGGCAGAAGAACCTCGGCAGGCGGCGACGCAGCCCTGCCTCCGAAGCTCGGCTGAGGCCACCTGGTTCCTTGGCTCTTGGCCGCGTATGTGAACCAACTCCAAGTGAATTGTACGGGGATCTTGAACTCGGGTCCTGCCTGCGAGTTTCCCACAGGCGTCTAGGTGGCCACGGTGAGAACAGGAAGCTGGACCAGATGGGTCATTGGCCTGATCCATTGGGCCCTTCTTATGTTCTCAAACTGCTCTCAAAGTGCACAGGCTTTGTTGTTGTTGTTTAGTCGTTTAGTCGTGTCTGACTCTTCGTGACCCCCTGGACCAGAGCACGCCAGGCACTCCTGTCTTCCACTGCCTCCCGCAGTTTGGTCAAACTCATGCTGGTAGCTTCGAGAACACTGTCCCACCATCTCGTCCTCTGTCGTCCCCTTCTCCTTGTGCCCTCCATCTTTCCCAGCATCAGGGTCTTTTCCAGGGAGTCTTCTCTTCTCATGAGGTGGCCAAAGTACTGGAGCCTCAGCTTCAGGATCTGTCCTTCCAGTGAGCACTCAGGGCTGATTTCCTTCAGAATGGAGAGGTTTGATCTTCTTGCAGTCCATGGGACTCTCAAGAGTCTCCTCCAGCACCAGAATTCAAAAGCATCAATTCTTCGGTGATCAGCCTTCTTTATGGTCCAGCTTTCGCTTCCATACATCACTACTGGGAAAACCATAGCTTTTACTATACAGACCTTTGTTGGCAAGGTGATGTCTCTGCTTTTCAAGAGTACTTTTAATGTATGTGATCCCTGATAGGTTGGGACATTTATACCAGTTGCTGGAAACCTCAGGAGGAAAAAGTTGCTCTGGTGCTCAGCTTGAGAGTTTCCTGTTGAGACAGCTGGTTGGCCCAACAGGCTCTTCTTAAGTGTTTTCAGACAGAATAAGAATAAGAATAATTTATTATTTCCCCAGTTTCCCCAGCCACTCTGGGCGGCTTCCAGCAGAATATGATTCATCAAATATTAAAAGCTTCCCTAAACAGGGCTGCCTTCAAATGTCTTCTAAAAGTCCAATAGTTCTTTATTTCTTTGACATCTGATGGCAGGGCGTTCCACAGGACTGGCGCCACTGCCGAGAAGGCCCTCTGCCTGGTTCCCTGTAACTTGGCTTCTCGCAGCGAGGGAAGCGCCAGAAGGCCCTCGGAACTGGACCACAGTGTTCGGGCCAAACAATGGGGGTGGAGACACTCCTTCAGGTATACTGGGCCAAGGCAGCATACACATGCATCATACATTAAAAGTACTGTTGTAGCACATTACGAGTCATGGAGAATTCTGGGAACTGTAGTTTCTTAAGGCTGCTGAACTTGCAGAGTGACCATTCCCAGCACCTTCAACAAACTACAGTTTCCAAGATTCCATCATGACTCTTGAAGTGGTATAAAAGTGTTTTAAATTGATGGGAAGGATGTGGCCTGAAAGGCAGAGCTGTGCCAGAATTGTTCTCCTACTTTCATCAGTTATTATTATTATTATTGTTGTTGCTGTTGCTGTTGTTGTTGTTATCACTATTATTATTATTATTATTATTATTATTATTATTATTATTATTATTATTACCACCCCGCCTTTCTCTCAGAACCAGGACTCAAGGCAGCTTACACAAATTAAAAACAACACAGGCAAAGTAGAAAAGGCTAAAAGCATATAAAAGATCATCATGAAAGAGCAATTAAACTCTCATAAAATTACAGCAATATAAAAAAACAAATCTTATTAAACACAGGCAGTATAAACAGCACAGTGCCGTTAAAAGCTCTTTCCTTTAAAAACAGTTAGTTCCCAAAGGTCTGCTAGAATAAGACAGTTTTCACCTGCCAGTGGAAAGCAAGCAAGGAGGGAGCTAGTCTAGCTTCTCAAGGAAGGGAGTTCCGCAGCTTGGAGGCAGCCACCGAGAAGGCCCTGTCCTGCATCCCCACCAAGCAGGGCTGTGAGGGCAGTGGGACTAAGAGAGGGGCCTCCTCCGAAGGTCTTCCAGATGGGCCTAAGCTGTATAGGGCTTAGAAGTGAGAGGCACAAATACAAGATGGGGGACACCTGGCTTGAGAGCAGTACATGTGAAAAGGATCTAGGAGTCTTGGTTGACCACAAACTTGACATGAGCCAACAGTGTGACGCGGCAGCTAAAAAAGCCAATGCAATTCTGGGCTGCATCAATAGGAGTATAGCATCTAGATCAAGGGAAGTAATAGTGCCACTGTATTCTGCTCTGGTCAGACCTCACCTGGAGTACTGTGTCCAGTTCTGGGCACCACAGTTCAAGAAGGACACTGACAAACTGGAACGTGTCCAGAGGAGGGCAACCAAAATGGTCAAAGGCCTGGAAATGATGCCTTATGAGGAACGGCTAAGGGAGCTGGGCATGTTTAGCCTGGAGAAGAGGAGGTTAAGGGGTGATATGATAGCCATGTTCAAATATATAAAAGGATGTCACATAGAGGAGGGAGAAAGGCTGTTTTCTGCTGCTCCAGAGAAGCGGACATGGAGCAATGGATCCAAACTACAAGAAAGAAGATTCCACCTAAACATTAGGAAGAACTTCCTGACAGTAAGAGCTGTTCGACAGTGGAATTTGCTGCCAAGGAGTGTGGTGGAGTCTCCTTCTTTGGAGGTCTTTAAGCAGAGGCTTGACAACCATATGTCAGGAGTGCTCTGATGGTGTTTCCTGCTTGGCAGGGGGTTGGACTCGATGGCCCTTGTGGTCTCTTCCAACTCTATGATTCTATGAAGTCATAACCAGCGCTTTGAATCGTGCCCAGAAACAGACCAGAAGCCAAGGGAACTGTTGTATCAAGGGAGCTTTTCACTCCCTATAACCGACTTAATTTCGTAGAAATCATTTGGGAATAGGGTCACCATATTTCAAAATGTGAACATCCAGACAGAAAGGGCAACCTTATATTAGAAGTAATTTTACAATACTGTAAAAACATGAAAAACGATTGCATCATGATATGATGTGTTTATGTTTATGTTTTTAAACTCTGAGTTGCTTGGATATATTCCTGTGTTTGTAGTTACTGTTGTGTTATCCGTTTGCATGATTTTAATTATCTTGGCTGCGCTAATTTTCACAGTGTTTGGATGTTGTTCATCATTTCTGAGGGGCTGTGACAAGAGGTGAAAACCAGAAGTGTGTGTGTGTGTGTGTGTGTGTGTGTGTGTGTGTGTGTTTCTTCTGGAAGAAGGTAAAGGGTTATAAAGACTAGGACTAGTGGCCTGAGAAACAGTTTCTATCCAAATGCGATTTTGGTTTTAAATGCAGTGTAAGGTAGTCTCTATGGGAGTATATCGTATTTAAAAATGGGGTATCAGAGTTTTTAGGGGGCTAACTATGTTGGGATAGCAGGGTTGTTGGTTTTTGAATGTCTTATGTAGATTTTTTTCGATTTCGTTGTTCTGTATGGGACAATGACAATAAAGATTATCATATTGTGTGTGTGTGTGTGTGTGTGTGTGTGTGTGTGTGTACATATATATATACTGTATGTATGTATGTATGTATGTGTGTGTGTGTGTATATATACATATGGGACGCGGGTGGCGCTGTGGGTAAAAGCCTCAGCGCCTAGGGCTTGCCGATCAAAAGGTTGGCGGTTCGAATCCCCGTGGCAGGGTGCGCTCCCGTCGTTCGGTCCCAGCGCCTGCCAACCTAGCAGTTCGAAAGCACCCCCAGGTGCAAGTAGATAAATAGGGACCGCTTACTAGCGGGAAGGTAAACGGCGTTCCGTGTGCTGCGCTGGCTCGCCAGATGCAGCTTTGTCACGCTGGCCACATGACCCGGAAGTGTCTTCGGACAGCGCTGGCTCCCGGCCTCTAGAGTGAGATGAGCGCACAACCCTAGAGTCTGGCAAGACTGGCCCGTACGGGCAGGGGTACCTTTACCTTTACTATATATATAGCCTTTGTCTTTAATGGTGCTTCCTGTCTTTATTTGATTTATTGTATTTGATTTAATGTACTTCTGAGCCGCTCAGATCTCAAAGCAGCTTACAAGCAATACATAGCAGGAACATAACAAAATGTAACAGAACATCTTTGGTGGCATCAGGGAAAGCTTTTTGGGGGGAGGAGAGAGAGGAAATCTCTGTTTCCAAGACTCAGCTCCCATCTGGAATATGAGACCTGGAATACTGGGGGTTTTTAAGCAGAGGTTGGATTTAGTTGAGATTCCTGAATCGCAGGGGGTTGGACTAGATGACCCTCGGGGTCCCTTCCGACTCGACGATTCTATGTTTGGTAATTATCCACTCTCACAGCAACCCTGCGAGGGAGGTCATTAACAGGCTGACTGAGCATGAGGGAGAGTGACTTCCTTGTGGCAGCAAAACATCACTGCTTAGAAGAATAGAGCGAAGTGGCGATCCTCAGGCTCTAGGGTCAAATGTGGCCCTCCAAGGCTTTTTAGATGGCCCTCAGAACTCTCCCTAGGTAGCAACACTCGCTGGCCCTGCTTTGCATCCTTCTTGGGTGTTTCTGGCTGGCTGGAATGTCTCCCTGACCTCTGATCATGCCTCTTGCTTCCTGGGATACAGAAGGAAGGGTGAGTGTGTTGGAAAAACTAGCTTACTGTAGAACAGTAAACTCTATACGTATCTGTTGTTCTGCCAGTTTTGTCAGTGGCCTCACCCACCTCTAGCATGCAGCCTCCCAAAGATTGCTCAGAAGGGAATGCGATTCTCGGACTGGAAATAAAAGGTCCAGTAGGGACACGGGGGGCGCTGTGGGTTAAACCACACAGCCTAGGACTTGCCGATCAGAAGGTTGGCAGTTCGAATCCCCGCGACGGTGTGAGCTCCCGTTGCTCTGTCCCTGCTCCTGCCAACCTAGCAGTTCGAAAGCACGTCAAAGTGCAAGTAGATAAATAGGTACCACTCCAGCGGGAAGGTAAACGGCGTTTCCATGTGCTGTTCTAGTTCACCAGAAGCAGCTTAGTCATGCTGGCCACATGACCTGGAAGCTGTACGCCGGCTCCCTCGGCCAATAAAGTGAGATGAGCGCCACAACCCCAGAGTCGGTCACGACTGGACCTAATGGTCAGGGGTCCCTTTACCTTTACCTTTACCCTTAGAGTAGAGATCTAGAATTGTTTCAGCAAGGCAGGATCCTCCCAGGCTAGCTAGCAACGACATGGATCCGTCCTTAAAGATCCTGTCCCTTAAACGAGATGTGATGAAGGAAAGACAACGAGCCTCTTGCAATCTTTCTTTTCTTATTTCTTTATTTCATGGATTTATACAAATAATAATAATAATATGGCAAGCAACACAAGAGGTCAAAACGTTTGGCCATCCGCCCAGCCCAGACTTTGGAAACCGAGGATAATTCTTGCCAGATGAGGTGGAAAGGAATGGGACGGATCCAGACCGAACTTGGACACTCGGTGGATGGCTTCGTGATGACCACAGTGGACCAGATTCGGCTGCAGGGAAGGGTTTCTTCAAAGCATTTCACGGCGGTTCCCATTTGGCGAGTGTTTAGGTCTCAGACCTGTTTGACTTGTCCAGTGGAGACATCAACCCTGACCCCAGAACGCCCTTTGCTACCCAACCTCTTCTCTCTCCAACCCAAGAATCACACACTCCTAGCCTCTTGCTCTAACCGCTAGCCACTGCTTCCTTTTCCAGGGAAGGAAATTGAAAGCCATTAGCCCTGAGCTTTGCACCCTCTCCCTTAGTCACCCAGTAAATTTTGCAGAAGGGCCACAGTAAGTATTGGGAAGAGGGAACTGGATCTTCCAAGAATTCACCCCCCCCCCCGGTGGCTTATCAGGAGGTGAAGGGAAGACCACTCAAATCTTTCAAATGCATTGAGTTGAAGGACTGCATTCAACACAGCTAGACCTGATGTTGGAGGCCAGGGGGCGGAGCCACGTTGGAACTCTGGCAGATCAGGGGGTGGAGCCAGTGCAGGAACTGGTGGGTTATGGGCGGAGCCTATATAAATCCGGTCTCTCCAAGCTGGTTCAATCACAACCCATGTTGCCACAGTTGTAGTTGGTTGGGCCAAGATTTGCATTTCTCCAGTGGTCGTAAATTCGGGCTGAGTGCTTGCCTAGGTCCAGTCTCCATAGCTTCTCACCTTCTTCCGCCCACCTGATTTGGCACAACCAGATCCAATCCATTGAATTCAAACTCCATAGCCTCTTTGCTTTGTGAATTTAGAAGACTAAAATAACACCCAAGGAGGAGACCAGGAGCTTGAAAACACAGCTAATGGAAGAAGAAGCATCATCAATGCTATGGAAGCGGGCGAACCAAGATGAACTGGCCAAGCGGGGAACGAATTCCACCACCGAGATCAAAACTTTGGCTTGAATGTATAGGTTTATTTTTAAAAATAATAATAACATTTCCAAGGTCTGGAGCAAATAGTATTCTGGATTCCGGATCTAGAGAGAGGAGGGAAACAGGGGGCTCTGGGCATTCTGGATCCAGTGGTGAGAGAACTGAAACATAACAAATCTAGAGGCAAGGGCTACTAATTTATTTTAAAAGTAAATCTCCATAGAGTTCTGGATCAGATCTGGAAGATCTCAAACAAACAGGCATGCAGAAGAAGAGGAGGAGGAGGAGGAGGAGGAGGAGGAGGAGGAGTTTGGATTTGATATCCTGCTTTATCACTACCCGAAGGAGTCTCAAAGCAGCTAACATTCTCCTTTCCCTTCCTCCCCCACAGTACAGGGGAGTATGGGGGGGGGGGGTCGGCCTGAATTATCAAAACCAGAAAATAGGAAATTTGAGAAAGCATCCAGAACAGTGAGCTAAAATGACCTCTTAAGGGTCCAGAGCTCCTCCGTTTGAAGGTTCTCAAGTTGAGCGGTCAGGAACCGAGAACGTCAGTGTACCTGGAAAGCTTACAACAATACCATTCTAGAGTGGACTAGAGTGGTTAGGGTGGGAACCTGGGCTGGGAACTGAAAGTTTCCTGACTTAAAGGCGATCAAGCTCTAGACTTTGATATCCCAGAACCGAGCAAGGGGAGGGGATGGAGACCACCCCAAAATATTAACACTGCATTGACAACACATTGACATCATGGTGGACAGTCTCTCGTTCTTCCTGTGTAAACGGTCCGAGGCCTTGTGGTTCTGATCCTGCCAGGCGTGCGTTACTTCTTACTCTTTGTGACTCGGCACCCCTTTGCTGCGTCTCCCATGACGCTCCAGTACTCGCCGAATTGCAGTTTGGCCTCGTCGCCATCGCCGTGGCATTCAATCTTATCGTCCAACGTGCCAACGCTCTGTTTGGAGAAGAGAAAGAAGCTGTCAAAACCCAGCAGGGAAACCAGAAATTGGATTCATAGTTTGCGGTTTCTTTTTCCAGACTTGGGGGGTTGGACTAGGGGGGCCCAGAGAGAAAAGTGGGTGGGGCAGCAAAGGTCAATAATTGCACCTCCGTGCAGGGGGGCAGTTTCTGTGCCCGTACTCACACACCCCCCCCCCCGTATCCTGGCAAGCTAAGAGGCATGGTCAGAATTCAAGGACATATTCCAGCCAGGCAAAAACACTCAGGGAGGATGCCAAGCAGGGGCAAGAAGAGGGCACGGCCTGGAGAGATGCCTGGAGGGCTGAACCTGAGGTTTTCTAGCCCTGCATTAGAAATCTACCAAGTTCCGTTGCTTGTTTTGTTTTTACGTAAAGGTAAAGGGCCTAAATTCTGAACAAAATGCTTGGTTAACTTGGAGGTAGGCTGTATGAATTGTGTATTGATTTGTAATGATTTGTTGGGTCTCTGGACCATAATAAAGATTGATTGATTGATTGATTGATTGATTGATTGATTGATAAAGGTAAAGGGACCCCTGACCATTAGGTCCAGTCGTGGCTGACTCTGGGGTTGCGGCGCTCATCTCGCTTTATTGGCTGAGGGAGCCGGCGTACAGCTTCCGGGTCATGTGGCCAGCAGGACTAAGCTGCTTCTAGCGAACCAGAGCAGCGCACGGAAACGCCGTTTACCTTCCCGCTGGAGCAGTACCTATTTATCTACTTGCACTTTTGACATGCTTTCAAACTGCTAGGTGGGCAGGAGCAGGGACCGAGCAATGGGAGCTCACTCCATCGCGGGGATTCGAACCGCCAACCTTCTGATCAGCAAGTCCTAGGCTTTGTGATTTAACCCACAGTGCTACCCACATCCCTTTTTTAGGCAAGTGATAAATACACCTTTTTTGGGGGGGGGTCCTTTCTCCTTTCCGCTACTCCTTGGAAAAACTGCACCTCTCCCTTTCCCTGCTCCATTCAATGGATGTTTCTGTTCCATTCATTTGTGTCAGGGATGGGGAATCTGCAGCAAGTCTTCCATACATTGTTGGAATGGGGCAACCCAGCCAGATGGGTATTATTATTATTAGACTCCAACTCCCATCAGCCCCAACCAGCAAGGCCAACAGCAAGGTACTGTGGGAACTGAAGTCCAATAACATGGAAGAGCACAGATTCCTCCTTCCCGACTTGTATGGAACAAGAGAAACAAGGCTGCAATCAAAGCAACGTTGGAGGAATGTGGACACATTGACCTACCATTACTTCCACAGCTGAGTGTCTCACAGCAAGGATCTAGGCCTCTGCTCCCCCCACCCCAAACTGAGGCCCTGCAGGCATTGTTGAACGCTCATCACCCCTGACAATTGGCCATGCTGTCCAGGTCTGATGGAAGCTGGCGTCCAAGAACATTGTTGGACTACAACTCCCATCATCCCTGGCCATTGTAGCTGAAGGGGCTGATGGAAGTTGTAGTCTCCCTATGACACGTGTCAGGCCCCAGGTTGAGGGAAGCTGATCTAGGCTGAAGAGAGGAATTGCATCCCTTTGGTTTGGAATTGTTCCCCGACATAACGCAGAAACACACACACCCCCGAACTCTGCCACCCCCCGGCGGACGCCTGTCTTAGATTCTAGGTCGCCCCCTTTACCTCTGCTAAATGTGGCAACCTCTGTCCCACCAGGTCCCTCAGCTCATTGGGAGTGATGCACTCTTTACGGCCCTTGACGGCGTAGCAGTGGAAGTTGTTGATGACGATTTCGATGGCCCTCTCCACATCGGTGAGCTCTTGAGAGTTCTGGGGAAGGAGAACGACAAGGGGTGGAGTTATTGCGAGACGCAAAGCATCAGCACAAGTCTGTGATCTCAGAAGAAGGCAGTCAGACCGGCCCGACTCCCTCCTACGCAATTACACCCTCCCCGAAACTCCATTAAGACTCCCAAGATTGCATACCATCTCTGGTGAGCAATCTGGAGATGATTATCCATTCCATTCGCACCAAACAGCCCAGCTCCATTACAGAGGAAACCACTACACCCATCCTCTTCTGTGCTAGACCAGATAAGATGTGTCCCGTGTCCACAAACATATCAGTCCAGAACGAATCATATCCTTGTTTACCGTTTCCTGTGTTGAAACTCATTCATTTCCTGACTCACATTCTGCCTGCATTAGAATGAATGAAAACTGAAGTCAAATCCATCCCAAATCTTCTGAAACTTCAGGAGATATCCAGAGTCTTTCTTCAACCGCTGGACATATTCCAAATCATTTTAAGACCTGGTTGTTGTTGTTGTTTTTTTACCACAGCTGCACCATACATTTAAAGCACCATGATCCCAATTTATACAGTCATTGCTTCCCCCAAAAGGAATCCTGGGAGTTATAGTTTGTTAAGGGTGCTGCTGAGAGTTTAGGAGAACCCCCTAGTCCCCCCTCAGAGCAACAATTCCAGGAGTGGCTTAACAACCAATCCCTCTTCCCAAGGAACTCTGGGAATCGTAGTTCTGTGCGGGATTCTCCTAACAACTGTCATCCTATTTCACAAATTACAGCTCCCAGAATTCATTGGGAGGAGGGACATGGCTGTTTAAAGCAGAAGAAGTCAAAGGGGCATGGAGAGTCAGTGCTGAGGACTGAGATTCCCAAAGGGTACTTCCTCCAAAGTTGCACTCCAACTCCCATAAGCCCCAGCCAGCAAGGCTAATGGCAATGGATGATGGGAATTGCAGTCCAATGACATTTGGAGGGGTATCAGCACTCTGATATTGATATTGTGGGTGTCAGATGCGCGTCAGGTGGGCATTCTATAGCCTCAAAGGATGGATGAGAAATCTGATTCTGTTCACATTTAAAGGCAAATTGATCAAACTGATGCATTACGAAACAAAATACAAGCATGAAAGACAGCCGTCCTCCTAATTTCGCACTGTTCTGAATTTTGCAATGCATTTCTCTGGCCAAGTAAAGGTGTACAAAAACACAGGTATTGGTAAAAAACCGTGTGCAGAAAAGTCTCATATTGGAGACTTTGCAGAAATGTGTCGGTCGCAGCGAAATTGCATTCAAAAGCAATTGTATAGTAAGAGAAATTCGCACTGAGGTGCTGACGAATTTTTGTGAGGACTTTAAAAAATGGGGGGGGGGGGGAACCCCGCAAGCCAAGCTGATCTGGAAATGCGGAGAGCTGAATTTCAGACTGGAAAAATGAGGAACAGAGAGAAACAGAAGCAGAAATGATTTGCCCAAACTGGCAGCCACGATTATTTGATGCACAACAAATCTCCAAAGCCAACTGATCTATCTGATCATGTGAGCTGCAAACAGGATTAACAATGGAGTAGGAAAGACCCAGGGCCTCTTTTTGCACCATGGTGTCTAGGGACATATCCTGACCCTCAGTTTTCAGCCATAAGAGCACCATACCACCAGGCCTGCCAAGATCCAGCCTGAGAGAGAGTTTGTGGCTTCTCACCTTAACATTCCCACCCCTTGCCTTTCCTAATTATTACACAGGAAGTTGCCTTCTACTGAGTCAGGCCCCTGGCCCATGTAGCTCAGTGTTGTTTACACGGACTGGCAGCTGCTGCTCTCTAGGATTGCAGGCAGGGGCCTCTCCCAGCCCTACCTGGAGTTGCCGGGAATCAAACCTGCAACCTTCGGCATTCAAAGCAGACTCCCTACCCTTGAGCTATTGCCCTCCCCTGCTTTCAGATATACTTTTAACTGGGGGTGCCAGGGACTGAACCCCAGACCTTTGGCATGGAAAGCAGATGTGCTGCTATTTTGCCCTATAAATAAAGTAAGGCCCTAGTCCTCATTGTTTGGAAGAAGGCCCTGATTAAGGCAGGAGTGCAGGGAGCTGTTCTGTATTGAGTCAGACCTCATGGAACGTCTAGATCAGTGTTCTCCAAACTGTTTTTGGACTACAACTCCCATCGTCCCTAGCTAGTGGGACCAGTGGTCAGGGATGATGGGGATTGTAGTCCAAGTTGGAGACCTAAGTTTGGGAAACACGGATCTTCTCAGATATTCCCTGCGCTGACCACCAGTGGTTTCAGGCAAGGAGCATTCCCAGTTCAATAGGTCTTACTCTTGAGTAAGTGTGCCCAGGACAACAGCCCATAAATAACAAAAGGTTCTTGCTTCCTGCAACTGCCACCCTTACTTGGGGACTGAGTCCCACCAAAGTCATTGGAAGCGACTTCCGAGTAGACCTGTATAGGACTGTGCTGTGCCAGTATCTTTTTTAATGAAATGAAATGAGATCCCATTTTGAATCCTGAAAATCCATATGAAATCTTCCTTCTACACTGTGCTGAATATATATTTTAAATATATATATATTAAAAATCATCAGGGAAAACCTGTTTGAATGCCGAGAGAAGCCAGAGCTTTTGGGCGTTTCCCTGGATGAACGTCTTTCCTCCGACCGCAAAGCCAGTTGATCCAGAATATATATTTAAAATCAGCTGAGGGATCTGGTCTCCATGACAGAAGCCTGCTGACATGTCATTCTGGACCCAATGTGCTATTTGTATTCAGGGCGATCTGTACCTCCTTGGTTGTTTTTCTAATCTGCGTCTTCTGCTGCAGTTTCACCTTCATGCACACGCACATACAGAGTTTACACCAACCTTCCCCAATCTGGTGACCTCCAGATGTTTGAGGACTGCAATTCCCATCAGCCCCAGCCAAATGGGACAACGGCCAGGGCTGATGGGAGTTGTAGTCCACAAACATTTGGAGGGCCACAAGCCTGCCTGCCTGCCCCTTTCCTAGACAAATGTCCCAGCCAATCAGGGATCACATGTCAAATGCACTTACAGAGGTGTAGAGCAGGGATGAAGAGCCCCTATGTTGTTGGACTACAACTCCCATCAGCCCCAGATCATCACTGGTCAATGACCAGGGATAATGGGAGTTGCAGTCCAACAACATCTGGAGGGATTCCCCTTCCCTGCATTAGAAGGAAGGCAAATGACGATTTAGTTCAGGGACAGGGAACCTGTGATTCTCCAGATGTTGTTGGGTCCCAACTCTCATCACACCCAGCCAACATGGCCAACAGGCAGGGGTGATAGGAACTGTAGCCCAGTAATATTTGGAGAGCCACGGGTCTTCCCACCCCTGCTGTATACACATGTCCCAACCAATCAGGGACCACATATTAAACGCACTTGCAGAGGTATAGAGCAGAATGGGGAGCCTGTTGACCTCCGGTTGTTTGTTGGACTACAACCTCCATCAGTCCCAGCCAGGATGGCCCAGTGGTCAGAGATAATGATGGGAGTTGTAGTCCAGCAACACCCGGAGGGCACCAGCTTGGGAGAAAGCTGGATTACGCATTCCCTGTGCAAATTTTGCCATCTGATTTCCCCTTTCACAAACCATGGCCCATGCTCAGTTGGCAGAGCACGAGACTCTTTATGTCAGGGTCGTGGATACGAGCCCCACGTTGGGCAAAAGACTCCTGCATTTCCGGGGGTTGGACTAGATGACCCCAGGGTCCCTTCCAACTCTATGTAGCTATGAAATTTTCCACCTTCTCTCCTCATTTCCAGACAACAGCATCCTAGGCGATGACAATGAACTCTGACTCAGCACTAGACTTGGCAACCATCTCCGCTTCTAATAAAAATATTGCCAAGATATTCTCCCCCACCCCCCAAAATCCTCACCCCACCTACCAATCCCCTCTCATTAGGACATTTTTCCTTAAAACATTTCAACGTGTCCCATGAGGAGAACTTTGCCAAGGTGGTAGACAAGTCTATTCTAGGCCCCAGAAGTCTATTCTAGGCCCCAGAAAGGCAGTGTCTCACACAACTAGAAAGAACTGGTTTGGCCGAGGAGATCCCGAAATTTCCTTAGAGGGAGTTGGTTGCGCAAGAGGATCTCTCCCTCTCTTCTGGGGAAGGACTGGGTCTCGGTGGCAGAGTATTCCTAACCACACCAACCCTTTCTCCAGAATCATGAGGACTTTAGCTATGGGGCAAGATCATAGCTGTCAACTTACAGATTTGAAAATAAGGGATCAGCACCCAAAATAAGGGATTTCCCAGGCACAGGTATGTTCAACTTCTGAGCCCCTCTGAGCCAAAGGAAGAAAGCCCAGCCAGCAGCCAAATGAAGCCTCATCAATAAGGGACAGCAGCGGGACATGGCGCTGGGATAAGGGACTGTCCCGCCAAATAAGGGACACTTGACAGCTATGGGCAAGATATGTAGCCAAGTTACAAAGTACACACTCTGTATGCAGGAGAGCTGCTGCCAGTCAGTGCAGGCCACATTGAAGTAGATGGAGCAATGGTCTGACACAGCATATGATAGCTTCCTATGATCCCTGGAACATTAATGCAGGAAACTGACCCCTGTATTTTAGCCAACCCAATCCAGCTCCCTATGACATGGGGTTCTCTGCTTCTCCCAGAAGCTTTGCTGAGTTTAAGATCCACAGATGATCCGAGAGGGCATCCTTTCCACACACCAAAAAACCCCTACGCGCATCCCCCCTTCCAACACAGAATGAATCCACAATTTCTCCTCTCCCTTCCCCAGAAAACCAAAAGACAGTCCCATTTCCCCATTCCAATTGACCTTTCTCTTCTTGCAGCACCCAAAGCCCATCGTTGATTCGGTTCGGTTCGTTCGGTTCGGCAAAAATCCCCTTCTCCGGAGCACGTTGTGGCAAGTCGGTTCCTTGAGATCCGCTGGGTAGATCCCGCAAAGAGGCTCTTAGAAATCCAACAAAGGGCTGTTTTTCCTACGTGCGGCCAACAGAAGGGGAGAACGGAGACTTTTAGCTTTCCATCAGATCCTGCCTCTTCTATTTCCTCACTCCCCCACCCTAGTCTGAGCGTGTTTGGGAAGGCAAATTGTTGAGCGCTGCCTGAACATGTCCGGAGCGACGAGGCGCGCCGCTGAGCGAGAAAAGGATTGGAGTTCACGGGGAAGGGGTGGGAGTCCGGAGGAAGGGGAAAGCCCATTACCACTACTATCCCAAACAGCAAACACCCGTTGCACCCCTTCTGTTTTGAGATGGGAGCCCCGGAGGAGTCCCAAAGGAGAGAAGTCCTTCTTACCTGCTCAAAGGGATCAGTTGTGCTGGATAGAACTGCCTCTCCTGCCACGGTTTTATATCTCAAGAAGGCGTGTGTTGGAGACACCTTCGGGAGATACCAGGAGGCGGTGGTGGCGCAAGGCATCTCGCTGCGCCGCCTGGCATCCTGCCAGCGTGGAACTTCAGCGCCACCCATTTCCTAATTTTTTAGTCACGGTGCGGCGGGTGAGCAATTGGTATGACAGGAGGCCAGTTTATGTGACTCTTCTCTTCCCTCCCCGCCCCCTCCAGTTTATCAAACTCGCCCGCTTCCCTCATCTCGTGCTGCATCCCAGTGATCGCCAAACATTAAGGATCTAAGAATGTACATCCGTGGCTCCCAATTTTTTTGATGCCACGCCTTATGGATTCCATAAACTCATCTCCAGCGCCCCCCTCTAAAAGCAGGGGCCGTGGGTGGTGCTGTGGTCTAAACCACTGAGCCTCATGGGCTTGCCGATCGGAAGGTCGGCGGTTCGAATCCCTGCGACGGAGTGAGCTCCCGTTGCTCTGTCCCGGCTCCTGCCAACCTAGCAGTTCAAAAGCACACCAGTGCGAGTAGATAAATAGGTACCACTGCGGCAGGAAGATAAACAGTGTTTCCATGCGCTCTGGTTTCCGTCATGGTATCCCGTTGCGCCAGAAGCGGTTTATTCCTGCTGGCCACATGACCCAGAAAGCTGTCTGTGGACAAACGCCGGCTCCCTTGGCCTGAAAGTGAGATGAACGCCGCAACCCCATAATCGCCTTTGACTGGACTTAACCGTCCAGGGGTCACTTACCTTTACTTTTAAAAGCATTGTTCAGAATAGTGGTTTGCGCAACCCCCTGATTCATTGCACATTTATTCGAAATCCAATTAAAATTGATTAGTTTGTTGTAGAATATTTGAAAAAGAAATATCATGGTTGTCTTAAAACTTAGGCAGGATTTGAAGTATAGCAGCAGATGACAAGTGGTAGCTTAATAATTTATAGTTTTTACTCAACTTAAACTACCTCATCAGGTTATTGCGAGGTCAAAACAGTGAGGCGGAGGACTGCCTTATTTTTCCGTGTATAAGGCGATGTTTTTTGCTTAAATTTGTTAGGCAAAAAATGGGGGTCATCTTGTACACAGATAGTGAATGCAAGAGAGGAAGGTGATCAGTGGCGGCAATTGGGCAGGCAGGTGAGAGATTGGCAGTGGGCAACCTCCCCCCAAAAGCTTTAAAAAACCCTCAACAGATCAATAATTATTTATTTCTTTATTTTGGGTTTAAAAAGATAGGGATCAACTTATACACGGAGGGATCTTATACATGGAAAAATATGGTATGTAAGCCACCCGTGAGTAGGAAAGGTGGGATATAAATGTTAGTGTAAAATTGCCATGGCAAAAAAAAAAGCAGCGAATAAATTTAATAAACAATTATAACAATGCAAACGAAGCAACCACCATGAAATATAATACAAATAATCATAAAAGCGACCAGCCAAATAGGGACAGAGGCAAAATCCGATTCAGTTTGCATTCAAAGGCCAACTGGTCTCGCTTGCACTTCCTGAAGTAAAACACGAAGCGAAACTCAAATCTGAACTGCCCTGAATTTTGCAACGCAGTTCTTCAACCAAGTTGTGGGTATGAAAATGTATACGCTGGGTAAAGTTTGCATGTTGGAAAATGCATACTTTTATTAAAAGAACGTATGAAAATTCCTTATGTTAGGGGGTGGCTTGCAAGAAACTTGGCTTTGCAAATTAGGCAAAATTTGCATTAAAATGCTGGTGAATTTTCGTGGTAATTTTTTAAAAAGAATTTTAAAAAGAACTGGAAAATGAGAATCAGGCCCCATATGCCCTGTGCATCTAAAGCAGTAGACTAACATATTAAGCAGTCATGGCTTCCCCTAAAGTATCCTGGAAGATGTTATTTGTTAAGGGTGCTGAGAGTTGATAGGAGGCCCCCTCCATTCTTTCACAGAGCTATAATTTCCAGAGTTGTCTCTTTTACCAGCAACCCGAGAGAGAGACTGAAATTGATAGATTATTCCATCTGTATTGGCTCATCAATTTATATAGCTGCATAGGCCTGTGGACATAGAAAGGTCTTCAAGGAGTTTCTGACAGTCTATTATTATTATTATTATTATTATTATTATTATTATTATTATTATTATTATTTCAGTGCTTTTTGTGGAGGGACACAGGGGTACGCATACCCCTAAACATTTTGTGAATCTAAAATTTTAAACATTTTTAGTTTCTTCGCTAGCATGGTGAATCGTCAGTTCCGTCACTACCCCCGATGGCGTCCTCATTTCCTGTCATGGTGTTTCCTGAGTCTCAGGTGGAAGCAAGCGTTTAATGTGTGAAGCAGTGTAGAACGTGGATGTGTGGTGTTTTGCTGATGAAAGTTTGGCCTCATTGAGGGGCAGTATTTCAATATAAGTAGGAAAATCACTGTGAGCTGTCAAGCTGTGTAATATGAGGCAATGCAAGTTCTTTGTACTTTTGTCCATTGACTGTATTTATTTTCCCCGATTTGAACTACAAAATGGTGGTTTTCTCGGGTCAAAATGAGAGTACCCCTAAACATTTTTTTTAAAAAAAGAAAAAAAGCACTTATTAAATTAATTGCTTTATTTTGCCCAAGGTAACTCAAAGGGACGCGGGTGGCGCTGTGGGTTAAACCACAGAGCCTAGGACTTGCTGATCAAAAGGTCAGCGGTTTGAATCCCCATGACGGGGTGAGCTCCCATTGCTCGGTCCCTGCTCCTGCCAACCTAACGGTCAGAGGTCCCTTTACCTCTACCTTTTAACTCAAAGTGACTTACAAACAGACAGGCAGACAATAAACCCCACATAGATAGGAGGAGGCAGAGGAAGAAGGGCCTTGGAAGATGATCTCAGGGTCCAGGTGTCATGTGGAGAGAAGCAGTGCTTGAGGTATTGCGGTCCTGAGCTGTCTAAGGCTTTATATGTCAAAACCAGCACTTTCAATTGGGCCCAGAAACGAATCGGCAGCTGGTGCAGTCAGGCCAGGATTGGTGTGATATTCTCAAACCATATTGTCCCAGTGAGCAAAAATGAGGATGCTACAGGGAACCAGGCAGAGGGCCTTCTTGGTAGTGGCGCCCACCCTGTGGAATGCCCTCCCATCAGATGTCAAAGAGATAAACAACTACCTGACATTTAGAAGACATCTGAAGGCAGCCCTGTTCAGGGAAGTTTTTAATGTGTGACATTTTAATGAATTTTTAATCTTTGTTGGAAGCCGCCCAGAGTGGCTGGAGAAACCCAGCCAGATGGGCGGGGTACAAATAAATTATTATTATTATTATTATTATTATTATTATTATTATTATTATTATTATTATTATTATGGTACCTCGGGTTAAGAACTTAATTCGTTCTGGAAGTCCGTTCTTAACCTGAAACTGTTCTTAACCTGAAGCATCACTTTAGCTAATGGGGCCTCCCGCTGTTGCCGCACTGCCGGAGCACGATTTCTGTTCTCATCCTGAAGCAAAGTTCTTGGCCTGAAGCACTATTTCTGGGTTAGCAGAGTCTGTAACCTGAAGCGTATGTAACCCGAGGTACCACTGTGTTATTATTGCTGCATCTTTGCTGGAAGTGTGTTCCACAATATAGGACCAGGAACACTAGGTGCCCAGCTTCTAGCAGAGGCCAGTCAGTCTGCTGTAACACACGGGACAACAAGCAACACTCATCTGGATTATCTCAGAGACTGAGCCTCAGGTGGTCCTTAAAATATGCCTGAGAAGCTCGTACACCAGCCATGAAAGGGAACAATTCCTCCCCAACAGCGCCATCATAGAGATATCCAAATTGCATCAAAATGTTTCAGCACCAAGTGCTTGTCTTCAACCAGCCAATCCCTTCCCAGGATGCTCCATTCAAGTCTCCCTCCCTCTGCCTGCCAGTCAGCGTTTCATGTCGACTCCTCACGGGGCTGTTTTGGGTGTACCCCATCCCTTAAGGGTCCCCCCCCTCAAAACCTAACCCAAAGATCCCTTCCTCATGTGCATTGTTGATTCTGGAACCACTGCATTGATATAAGGAACCATTCTTGCAGAATCGAGCCTGCTCGGGTATCCTGTGGCCCTCCAGATGTTGTTGAACTCCCACCAGCCCCTGCTTATCAAGCATGCTGGTTGCTGGGGCTGCTGCGAATTCGAGTCCAGCCACAACTGGAGGGCCACAGGTTCCCCAGACGCTGCTGTGAGTGTACAGGGTTCCCTCTGGATATATGGCCTGGTTCGCCTAACAGTCATTGACAGACATATCCGTTGCGAATTTGTATAAACCACATATAATCATTTCCCAGTAATAAAATCTAGCACTCTGTTTGCGTTGACAGTCCCTAGACAGGAGCCTTTAATTAAAGAGAGTTAACCGATCAGGATTATTATTCTGAGTCTTCTTTTCAGCCTAAGGTCCCAGGGCAGGCGACAACAGTTACAACTCAACGTTAACAGTTTAAGGCAGCTTATAATCACAGACATCAGGTGGGTCCTAAAAATATAGACCTTCATGGTCGGAGACATTACCACTCCGGAATACCAGTTGCCAGTTTTCCACAAGTTGGACAGGATGCTGAACTAAATGGACATTGGCCTGATCCAACAGGCTTTCCTTGTGTTCTTAGGATTCAGTTTGCCTTTAAAAGCAAGCCTATCTACCCTGATGGCACTGGGGTTAAACCACAGAGCCTAGGGCTTGCTGATCAGAAGGTCAGTGGTTTGAATCCCCGCGGCGGCATGAGCTCCCGTTGCTCAGTCCCTGCTCCTGCCAACCTAGCAGTTCAAAAGCATGGCAAAGTGCAAGTAGATAAATAGGCACTGCTCCAGCGGGAAGGTAAACGGCGTTTCCGTGTGCTGCTCTGGTTTGCCAGAAGCTGCTTAGTCATGCTGGCCACATGACCCGGAAGCTGTACGCCACCTCCCTCGGCCAGTAAAGCGAGATGAGCGCCACAACCCCAGAGTCGTCCGTGACTGGACCTAATGGTCAGGGGTCCCTTTACCATTAACAATCTACCCTGAACTTTCTGAAAGAGTGCATGAACAAAAAATCCCTCCTTCTCTAACTTTTGCAGTGCAGTTCCCCAGCCAAGTTGCAAAAACAGATAATAAAGTTTTCAGGGAAATGCATACGTGAGTAAAAAGAGCCTAAAAGAATGCCTTGTGGATGGGAGAATTGTTTCGCAAGACAAAAACCAAAACCAAACCCTGCATATTAGGAGAAATTTGCCCTAAAACACTGATAAATTATCATGGGGAGTTTTTTTTTAATGCAGACTGATGTGGAAATGTGGAGGACTGTAAAAAATGACATAGATTTGCCCATTCCCTAACTCAGCTGAAATTAGACAAATCATTGGTTCAGGAGAGGGTCTGAAAATGACTACAACTCATCGGGGTGGCTCTATGCGCCCTCTAAATTCGGAGGCACTCAATTTATGGATGCTGGTTTTGGAGCAGGTGGGCAAGCAGGGGTTACGGTTATTCTCATGACTATCTTGTGTGGGCATCTTGGGAATGTGGGAGCCCAATGTGCACAGAAGGAAGCTTCCATGTGGATAAGGGCCAGGAAAGACACTTGCTCACTGGAGAGCTGCATGAGCACAGGGGGAATCTTTCTATGGGCAAAGGTAAAGGGACCCCTGACCATTAGGTCCAGTCGTGACCGACTCTGGGGTTGCGGCGCTCATCTCACTTTATTGGCCAAGGGAGCCAGCATGACTGAGCCGCTTCTGGCGAACCAGAGCAGCGTACGGAAACGCCGTTTACCTTCCTGCCGGAGCGGTACCTATTTATCTACTTGCACTGGCATGCTTTTGAACTGCGAGGTTGGCAGGAGCAGGGACTGAGCAACGGGAGCTCTCCCCATCACGGGGATTCGAACCGCTGACCTTCTGATCGGCAAGTCCTAGGCTCTGTGGTTTAACCCACAGCGCCACCCGCGTCCCTTCGCCACCTGCATGAACATTTTCTGTGGATATAGGATGGGAAGGACGCTTTTGTCCATATGGGCAAAACTTATTTGCGTGCATGAGCAGCCTGCGGTTCAAGTGCCACCGGTCCCTCCTCTCTGCCCACACAAAGCTTGGAATCAGAGGCCGTGTGGATTCAGGAGACGCCCCTGTTGTCATGGTCACCTGTGGTGGAGCAACACCCTCGGGGGTTAAATTCCGGAGCGCATTCCTTTGCCCTGCCGAAATCAGCCTCCTTATACAATATGCGTCTTGGAAATCATTTCCGGCTCCAAAGGAACAGCAGGTTGTCATTCCTGGGCTCTCTCGCACCGAGCCCTGGCCTGAAGCCAAACGTGCTTCTCTTACCTGTTGAGCTGGTCCTCTGTCTTAACAGATGCTCCGCCTCCCCCCCTCCAGAGGTAGACACATCTTACTCTCATCAGTGCAAAAGGAGCTGATGGATTTCTGGCTCCTCCTCCTCCTCTTCTGCAGCCTCGAGGAAGGGGCTGCCAGATTTATATACCACTTCATTCAAAAGAATATTTCTAAGCAGTTTGCAAGAAGCAAAATGAAATGAGAGGCTCAGTCAGTTAGAGCCTGGTGCTGAGAATGCCAAGGCTGCAGGTTCGATCCCTGTTTGGGAGAGCTTCATATTCCTGCATTGCAGGGGGCTGGGAATAGATGAACCTCAGGGTCCCTTCCATCCTACAATTCTATGATTCTATTCTTTTAAATCATTGCTATGAAAAGTCCCTGGCAGTTAAGAAATAAAATATATAGCAATAAACACAAAAAAAGATAAAGGACAGCAAAAATAGTAACATTATCAAACTTAAGATAAAATCAATCATTTGAAAAATAAACATATATAATGAAATCACTTGGATGGCTTAAAAGAGAATTAGAATCCAAGACCAGGGAGAAGAGTCGGTGGAAGAAGATTGGAAGAAATTTAAAGGCTATTTACAGAAATATTACAAAATTAATGAATGTTAGAATGATGTTGGAATGAAGTTAAGTGGTTTTAGCAGCAATGTTATTAAGGTCTATGTAAAAATGGATTGTTAATAAATAGGAATTTGAAGTAATAATATACTAAGATAAAGGATTAAGATAAGAACAAAAAGGGAAAGGATTTGCTGAATTAATTAACTGAACTGGGATGCAAAAAAGGGAGGTGTGAGGAGGTCAGAGAAAAACGAAAGACAAGATATGGAAAGACTGATTTGTTTTTAATTGTTACTCTATTTTTTCTGTTTTTTGTATTTTATTTTTTATTTTTGTATTTTTTTTTGTATTATTGTAATTTTGTTTGAAACTTTAATAAATATTATTTTTAAAAAATAAAAATAAAAGAGAATTAGACAAATCAATGGAGTATCAATAGTAACAATGGAGTATCAATAGTATCAGTGGTTACTAACCACAACAACTATGTTCTCCCTTCACTGCTGCAGGTAGCATGTCTTTAAATACCAGTTGCTGGGAAACACAGGAGGGCAGAAGGCCAATGGCCTGATCCAGCAAAGCTCTTCTTATGCCCATATGTTCTTATGATATTAATGGCCTCTCCACAACAGAGGGGAGTGGAGAGTGGGTCTCAAGACCCAAGGAAGAGCAGGGCATGGGGGTTGGGGGTGGACAACTACTGCCACATCTCCTGTTGTATTGCTTCATTTAGCTTTTGTCCAGGTTGCAAAGTGGCAGCCCCAAGTTGGAGGAGCTTTAGTGATAGGGAGGAGTAGCGCTGGGACCAGCTCACCCCAAAGAGCAGGCCCCACCATGAGGCAAAGTGAGGGGGCGATATGGGAGGCAGAGCATTCAGAGCTAGGCAGCTCTAGCACTTCTGATAGTGACAATAACATTTCCATTCCTTGGGAGCTCTCCCAGGTCCTGAAGAGCCTCCTCCTTGCCCCTAATTAAAGACCTTGCTCCAAGACCACCTCTCTCCCTTAGGAGCTCTCCCAGGTCCTGAAGCGTCTCCTCTCCAATCCTCTTCCCTAGAACAGGGATAGGGAACCTTCAGCCCTCCAGACATTGTTGGACTCCAAATCCCATCAGCCCCAGGCAGTCAGGCCAATGGCCGGGGTGCCAGGAGTTTCATTAATAGCGTTTTTCTGATGTAGGCTTGGGGGTCAGCGTGGGGAAGAAAACGGAAGGGATAGGGTAGAACCAAGAGGGAGGGTCACATAGAGCCAGATCACTCTTCCCCACCCCTTGACCAATGACACAATGATTCTGCAGATATACTGACTTGTGTCGGGAGAAAATTATCCCCTGGCATGATTTGGGTTAGGGGGGCACTGGCAGGGAGATGCAAGGTGTCACACCCACTTTAAAGCACAATTGCAAGAGATTAGGGGTGGCAGAAGGTGAGGAAGAATGAAGGACTAAGCAGATTGTCCTGGGTGCCAATGAGTAGGTGCCCCCCATAGCCTAAAATAAGAACCAACAATCACTTGCAGCAGCAACACTGGGAGTTGTAGTCTAACAACCCCTGGAGAGTCACAGGTTTCTCAGTCATGCCCCATAGCCTGCCACCCCAAACCTGATGCCTACATCCCACAGCTGTTGAAATTGTAAGATAAAATTAGAACACCAGATTGATGGACTATGTAATGGACAGAAAGGACTGATATGACCCGAAACCAGGAAGAAGGGACGTTGGATGAAAATTAGAGATATGAAGGGAATTTTTTATGTTAACTATGGAATTAATGTAATATTATTGAAATTTGAGGGATTATGCTGGAAAGGAATTAAATTGGCTTTAGTAGAAATGATTTTAAGGAGAAATGCATGAATGTGATGTGATTTTGAAATTTTAAGATTTTTAAGATAAGATAAGGTTAAAGAGAGTAAAATAAATTGAATAGATTATATTAAAAGAGGGAAAGGATATGTGGATTAATAAATAAGATAGAGTGTGAAGATTAATTATTTAAACTAAAATTGAGAAATATGGGAAGAATTTGCTGAAATAACGAACTAAACTAGAATACAAAAAGGGAGGTGTGAGGAGGTTCAAGAATTAAGCAAATGAAAAACTGTAATTTGAGATTTGTATCTTTTCATTTTTTTTGTTTCTATTTTATTATTTTTTTGTTTTCCTTTTTGGGTTAGGGTTGGGTTTTTTTATATGTATTGATGAAACTTTGAATAAATATCATTTGGGGGGGCGGAAATGAAATTGTATGATAAAGACCCTAAGAACCCAGGAATCTGAATAGTCTGTTCTTCTGGACTTCAGAAGAACCTGGCTGCTGGTTCAGGTCAATGGCCCATCTAGTCCAGAATCCTGTTCTCACAAGGGCTAACTTATTGGGGAGCCTGCAAACAGGGCCTGAGTGCTACAGCAACTTGTGGTTCCTAAAAACTGATGTTTAAGAGCACATTGCCTCTTTAGAATATCGGTAGTCATTATGGCTCATTGACAGACTTCTCCATGAATTTGCCCTATCCTCTTTTAAATCCATCCAAGTTGGTGGCCATCAATGCTTCTTCCTCTGGAAATGAGTCCTCTAGATTAACTATTCACTTTGTGGGGGGAAACTACTTTCCTCTGTCTGTCTGGAATCTTCCAACATTCAGCTTCATTAAAGGTAAAGGGTAAAGGGACCCCTGACCATTAGGTCCAGTCATGACCGACTCTGGGGTTGCGGAGCTCATCTCACTTTATTGGCTTTATTTTATACAGCTTCTGGGTCATGTGGCCAGCATGACTAAGCCGCTTCTGGCGAACCAGAGCAGCGCACGGAAACACCGTTTACCTCCCCGCCGGAGTGGTACCTATTCATCTACTTGCACTTTGACGTGCTTTCGAGCTGCTAGGTTGGCAGGAGCAGGGACTGAGCAATGGGAGCTCACCCCGTCATGGGGATTCGAACCGCCGACCTGATCAGCAAGTCCTAGGCTCTGTGGTTTAACCCACAGAGCCACCTGTGTCCCCAGCGCCAGCAGCTTCATTGGACGTCCACAAATTCTAGTGCTATAAGAGAGGGAGAAAAACTTATCTCTGTCCACTTTCTCCATGCCATGTATGATTTTATACACCTCAATCATGCTCCCTCTTCCTTGCTTGTGTTGGAGCATCTCCACCCCCATCATTCTGCCCGGACACTGAGGTCCAGTGCGAGGGCCTTCTGGCGGTTCCCTCGCTGCAAGAAGCCAAGTTACAGGGGGCAGAGGGCCTTCTCGGTGGTGGCACCCGCCCTGTGGAACGCCCTCCCACCAGATGTCAAATAGAACAACTACTACCAGACTTTTAGAAGACATCTGAAGGCAGCCCTGTTTAGGGAAGCTTTTAATGTTTGATGCATTACTGTATTTTAATATTTTGTTGGAAGCCGCCCAGAGTGGCTGGGGAAGCCCAGCCAGATGGGTGGGGTATAAATAAATAAATTATTATTATTATTATTATTATTATTATTATTATTATTATTATTATTATTACCTTGCCACCAAGGAAGCCACAGACAACAGTATCTCAGAGCAAAGGTTTTTATTTGAATTGCTGCAGCCTGCTGACTGACGGGTTGATATTTCCTGTTACCTTCCTCCTCCTGCAAGCACTCAGAATCAAGGTGTCTTGGTCCCACCCACCCAACTCTCTCTCTCGCACGAGCCACGGCCACCCACCCGTGCCACGACTTTCACTTCTTCCTCCCCACTTTCTCCCTCTTGATATCCTTGGCCAGCTCCCCGATCAGCCTCCAGTACTCTCCGAATTTCAGCTCCTCGTCGTTGTTGACATCCAGGCTCCTCATCTTCTCGTCAAGGTCGCCGACGTCCTTCGGAAAAGGAGGAAAGGAAAGGGAAAGTCAGGGATATGTCTAATTTGTTAATTTGTTAATTAGACAAATTAACAGGAATTAGACAAATTAACAGGAAGGATCCGAAACCGGCGGGACCAGAATTTTACCGAAGACTGGAGTAAATTTACGAACTATATGAAAAGTATTTGTGATGATCAGATGACATTTGCAGGTTTGCAAGAAGTTCTGTGAGGAGTATTGTTGGAAATATTGTAAAAATGGAAAATGGGAGATGATAAGTTAAGAGAGGTAAAGACAATATAAAATTAAGTAATGCATAAAAAGAGGTTAAGACGGAAGATCATCGGAGGTGCTGAGGGAAGTCCAAAAAAGTGTATTTGTAATAATTTGTGTGGTACGTTTTATAATTTGTATGTTAAAATTAATAAAAATGTATTATTATTATTTTAAAAAAGGAAAAGTCAGGGATAGCAAAGGCGCTGCGACGTTTTGTCACAGGAACCCGCTTGTAAAAATCATGTAAGGTATGGAGAAGACAGTCTGAGCAGAATTCTCTCTCTCTCTCTCATCGTACTCCTAGAGCTCAGAGTCATCCAAGAAAATTGATTGGCAGCCCTCGGTTCAGAACCAACCAAAGGAAATACATCTTCATAACTATGCATAATTAACTTCAGGAATTTGCTCCTGCAAGATCTGGTCATCGCGGCAGCAGGTGCCTCGTGTTTGCGTCACCCCATGGATGACACTGAGTCTGGTCCAGCTTTCGCAAGCAGCAAGTGAGGGGGTGGTCTGAAAGCTACATGCACACAGAGTGAGAGAGCAAAGGAATTCCCTGCACACAGAAATCTAGCGTGTCAGGTAGAAGGTGATCTAGCTGAAATTTATTCCCTGAAGAACTAGTTTTCTACGTGCATGGTGTTGCTCTTTCTTGGCAGAGTAGACTAGGTTAGTTGTATTGATTAATTTCAATGGGTTTACTCTTGAGTAGGAATAAGAACCCCATATATCTATAGCATTTTTATACCACTTTAGCAGTCGTGGCTTTCCCCCTCCTTATATAATCCTGGGAAGTATACAACCGTTCGTTAGAGGCACTGGGAATTGTAGCTATCTTCCCCCCCCCCCCATTTTTTTTTTTTATTAACATTCTTATATTATGTCGGTAAACATTGTCATATTACATTACAGGACTTACTATAATATAATTTCCAACATGTATACAAAAATTATACACAAATTTTATATACCTAAAAAGAAAATGAAACCCCAAAAAAGAACAAAGGGGGGAAAACAAAAATTGATTGATGTTGGAGTGAGACTGAGTTGAGAAATAAGATTAAGAGCACATATTGATATAAGAATGTATTAGATACTGTCAGGGCCGCCTCAGGTCCCAGCTCACAAGAGACCAACGCCAAGTCCACTTTATTTACAGAAGTCTTTATTGAAGTACATTGTTTGTTCCATAGCCGAGGCGCGCAGCCCCACGTCTGTTACGCTTAGACCGCTGAAGTCCCCTCTGAATCAGTCCCGCCTCCACACCAGTTTAAGAGGCTTCTGCTGGCCCACCTCTTCCTGTCCTTCCTTTTCCGCAGGGTCTTTCTGCCCCCCTGGGTTCCTTCCCTCCTGCTTTCCCCTGACGCTGAGTCCCCAGACGCCTGCTCCCCCCTCCTCCGTGCTTTGGGACCAGGCTCCTCCTCCGGGCTCTCTGCATTTCCGCGCGCCTCCACATTTGAACTTGGCGCGCGTTCGCTACCCCTGACCTTCCTCTTGACAGTTACACTACTCTCTGTACTACTCTCCGCCCCTTCCGGCAGGACGTCTTGCCCCGATCTCCTTCCCCTCTCTGCTTCCTGCTCTGCTTCGTCTGTCACACTGGGAACTCCACCCTCTTCACTCCGTTCCGGCGGGGAAGCCGGCCCCGATCTCCAACTCCCACTCGGGGTTTCCCTGCTGCTCCCCTGCTCCTGACGAGTCCCCCCTGTGGCTCCCCTTGGCCTGACTAGGGGCGCCCCCTTTTGGGAATCCTCCGATTCACTTGAAAGACTCATGGAAACCCTCAAGTCATTGTCCTCCTCCTCCTCCTCCTCGTTCCGGGATTCTTCCCCCTCGCTCTCAGTCTCCTCCCTCATCTGTGCCTCTCTCCCTGAACCCCTGACAGATAGTATATAAAGAAATATACAATAATAAGAGTACATTCATTTGTAAAAAAGGAATATACAACGGGAAAGACAGGAAGTCTAGTGTGTTGGTATGTGTATGATTTTTGGGAATTATAGCTATCTTAAGGTCTCCTAAAATCTCTCAATACCCTTAACAAACTACAGCTCCTAGGATCCTTTTTTTTTATTTTGTGGGGGTGCCTTAAATGTATAGTGTACACAGCCGGGACCATCACCCCATGGCTTAATGTAGAAAATCCAAGGGAGCAGGGGTCATATCCAAACCATCAATTGAAATCACATTTATACCACTTTTAAAAGTCATGGCGGTTTCCTCCAAAGAATCTTGGGAACCACAGTTTAAGGGAGCTGGGAATCATAGCTCAGGGTGGGGTCTCCTAACATCACCCTTAACAGGATCCGATGGAGGCAGCCATGACTGTTAAAGCGGTATCACAGTTCTTTGAATGGCTACTACAAGTGGAGCCAAGCATTAGTCATTACTCAGAGTAGACCTACTGAAATTAATGGATGTGACTAACTTAGGCTCATTGGGGTTGCTCCCAATCTTCATCCCACTCAGAAAAGACCCCCGTTGGCTTTAATGAACTGGACTAACGTAGGTCCATTATTTCCAGTAGGTCTACTCTGAGCACAGTGGCAACTCTCAAGTAGGCTTGCTTTTAAAAGGGACACGAATCAAGGCCTCATGATCCATCAGCGTTTTAATGCACATTTCTGCCAATGGACACATGCACAACGTTGCCTAATATTCTCATTTTTGCAGAGCACACATTTTTCTATGCAATTTTGCCTAACACACACACACAAAAACATCTTTGCAAGGCAATTTTCCTGAACACAATGCATTTTTTTCTATCTCATTTTCACTAAGAGACGAATCCATACACATATTGGTGTAAAAGGCTGTGCTAGAGAATGCATTGCAAGATTCAGAGAAGGGTGAATTTTGAAGGCAGGCTGCATTTAAGTTATTGATTCCGAAAGGACAACTTAGGTTCAAATTGCGACAGGAATCAAATGCAGTATCTCCCCTGTCCTTAGACATTGCGACTGCTGCAGCTGCCAGCTCCTCAAAACTTTTGCAATCCTTCACCTTACCTACTGGAATGTAGCACAGGAGTGAATCCCTCCACTCTTGCTAGAATCAGACCATTGAAGAAGAAGAAGAGTTTGGATTTGATATCCCGCCTTTCACTCCCTTTAAGGAGTCTCAAAGCGGCTCACATTCTCCTTTCCCTTCCTCCCCCACAACAAACACTCTGTGAGGTGAGTGGGGCTGAGAGACTTCAGAGAAGTGTGACTGGCCCAAGGTCACCCAGCAGCTGCATGTGGAGGAGCGGGGAAGCGAACCCGGTTCCCCAGATTACGAGTCTACCGCTCTTAACCACTACACCACACTGGTTCTCCCATTGGTTCATCTGGCACAGTATTTCCAACACTGACCAGCAACTGCCTTCTGGGGTTTCGGGTAGGGTTCTCTCCCAGCTGTTAGAGACTAACTGGATGCAGAGGAGAGATGGAAGGCAAAAGATGGAGAACCCTCAAGGGAAGATGGCTTGGAGCCAGGGGACTGGTGGTGGGTGGTCAGAAGGAGAAGACTGGGAGAAGGATGTGTCAGAAGCAGAAGGTGCAACAGGGTTTAGTGAGCAGTAGGGTGGTTCATGGGACGTGGGTGACGTTGTGGGTTAAACCACTGAGCCTCTTGGGCTTGCTGATCAGAAGGTCGGCGGTTCGAATCCCCGCGACGGGGTGAGCTCTCATTGCTCGGTCCCTGCTCCTGCCAACCTAGCAGCTCGAAAGCTCGTCAAAGTGCAAGTAGATAAATAGGTACCACTCCGGTGGGAAGGTAAACGGCGTTTCCGTGCGCTGCTCTGGTTTGCCAGAAGCGGCTTAGTCATGCTGGCCACATGACGGCTCCCTTGGCCAGTAAAGCAAGATGAGCGCCGCAACCCCAGAGTCGGCCACGACTGGAGCTAATGGCCAGGGGTCCCTTTTAGGTCCCAACCTCTTAGGGTGGTTCATAAAAAACATTTTTTTAAAAAATGCCTGCTCCAAAGGTCTTATCTTACTACACTAGGGATTATATAGCTATATCTGAAATTTCATGCATATCAGTTAATATCTTGACCCTGCTCCACTGAATTGAAATTTCAGCCTTCACGACATAGGAAAATGGCCAAGTAAACAGCTATTTTCTGCCCCATCCTCCTAGTCTTCTGCCCTATAATTTGTGTCGCCCCCCCCCCTACCTTCATGAGGTTCGGGAGCTGCTCATGAACAAGTTCCTTGAACTCCCCAGCCGTCAGAGTCCCCTTCTTGCCCTCGCGGCCCGCATGCGTGAAGAAGATGTTGACGATCTTCTCAATGGCTGCCTCCAGCTCTGTCCATTCGCTGCTGGCCATCTCAGGACTGAGGAGTGGTGAGTGAGTTCCTTCCTCGCTGAGGCTGTGGCTCGACGGATGGGGAGTGTGTTTGTAGCAACGGACTGTGTAAGACGGGCTCTGTGAACAGGGGAGAGAGGCAAGGTGAGGCAGTCAGGAGGAAATCAACAGGGGAAGAGCAGAAGGAAAGATGTCAACAAAGCAGCAAAGCACATAAGAAAAACTATGATTTGGATAATGTCATTATTTCTGTTGTTCTGCTGTTTTTTTATTGCTATGAGGCAGTGAGAGATTTTACTTTCTTGGGCTCCATGATCACTGCACATGGTGACAGCAGCCACAAAATTAAAAGACGCCTGCTTCTTGGGAGAAAAGCAATGACAAACCTAGACAGCATCTTAAAAAGTAGAGACATCACCCTGCCAACAAAGGTTCGTATAGTAAAAGCTATGGTTTTCCCAGTAGTGATGTATGGAAGTGAGAGCTGGACCATAAAGAAGGCTGATCGCCAAAGAATTGATGCTTTTGAATTATGGTGCTAGAGGAGACTCTTGAGAGTCCCATGGACTGCAAGAAGATCAAACCTCTCCATTCTTAAGGAAATCAGCCCTGAGTGCTCACTGGAAGGACAGATCCTGAAGCTGAGGCTCCAATACTTTGGCCACCTCATGAGAAGAGAAGACTCCCTGGAAAAGACCCTGATGTTGGGAAAGACTGAGGGCACAAGGGGAAGTTGACGACAGTGGACGAGATGGTGGGACAGTGTTCTCGAAGCTACCAGCATGAGTCTGACCAAACTGCGGCAGGCAGTGGAAGACAGGAGTGCCTGGTGTGCTCTGGTCCATGGGGTCACAAAGAGTTGGACACGACTAAACGACTAAACAACAAATGTCTTTTTATTTATTTTTTTAACTCTCAGGGTCTTTCCATAGCAATATTTTAAATGAATAGAATCATAGCTCTGGCTAGTTAAAACATCGCCGTCAATCGACAACAAGTCAACGAGAGAGACCAATGTCACTTGTTGCTTTGCCGAATGAATGCGCCATGGGCCGGTCTTTCAGCTTTTCATAGAATTACAGAACAGTAGAGTTGAAAAGGAACTTGAGAACCATGTCATCCAACCCTCTGCCAAGCAGGAAACATCCCGCTGTCCCATACAGGGATCAAACCTGCAACCTCGGCATCATCAGCATCAGGCTCTAGCCAGCTGAGCTACCAGTTTGCGATACTGCCTAGAGGCAAAGGAGAAAACGTTCCAGAAGACCTGTAAACGCCACCTTGCTAGCCAAGATAACCCCAGGACCAATTGCCACTTGCTGCAAGAACAAGATCACATCGCATGTGGTGGGAATGTAGAGAAGTTTAAAAAATTTGGGAAATGATATATAATGAATTGAAGAAAATGTTTAAAATAACATTTGTCAAAAAAACCAGAAGCATTTTTGTTAGGGGTTGTAGGACAAGACCTGCCAAGGAAAACAAAGAATTTATTCATGTATGCTACAACAGCGGCAAGAGCACAAGGATGGAAGAATGAGTAAACCCCAGCAAAGGAACAGTGGCAAGAGAAACCGATGAACTATGCAGAATTGGCTAGACTGACATACAAACTGCGAGATAAGGACAACAGTGACTTCAAAGAAGAATGGGAACTTTTTACAAAGTATTTAAAAAGACAACAAAATGAATTGTGACTCCTTGGCAGGTTTTGAATAAACATACACAAATTTAGTGATTGATAACATGATAGATAGATCATATAAGGATTGAAATAATTTTATAATATGCAGAGAAATCACAGAGAGGAACTGAGGGAAGTCTCACGGGGGGGAGGGTTTGATGGGGAATGGGAAAAAGGGGGGAAATAATGAATATGATATGTTTTGATATATTGTTATGTTGAAATTGTTAATAAATTTTTGTTTATTGTTTTTAAAAGAACAAGATCAAATCGGCTTATTCACGTGCTTGGGCATATACCGTTTTTTTCGCTCTATAAGACACACCAGACCACAAGAAGCACCTAGTTTTTGGAGGAGGAAAACAAGAAAAAAAATATTCTGAATCTCAGAAGCCAGAACAGCAAGAGGGATCGCTGCGCAGTGAAAGCAGCAATCCCTCTTGCTGTTCTGGCTTCTGGGATAGCTGCGCAGCCTGCATTCACTCCATATGACGCACACACATTTCCCCTTACTTTATAGGAGGGAAAAAGTGAGTCTTATAGAGCAAAAAATACAGTATTAGTTGGCTTGCTTGGGATGCTTAGCAAGTTGGGAGAAACGAGACCTCTCACACTGATTGCTGCCAGCTACTGCCTTATTTGAGAGATGGATGAGAGATAAGCTACTACCTTATCTGAGAGATGAGTGAGAGATAAAGTACTACCTTATCTGAGAGATGGAAGGGGGCCTCTAAGCCAGGGGTGAGTTAACTGGATTATTGGTGCCTGTTTACGTAGTTTGCTTTGTGCATAAGTAATGCTTAACATAATAGCAATGAGGCTCTGCAGGGCGCATTGTAAGCTTACACTTTCCTTTAATAAAGCACTAGAACTAGCTATTCTGGCGTTTTCCCATCCTCCTTCAGCATAGCTGCATCAACCCACTCTCACAAGCCCTCGACCTTTCTTTTCTTCTCGTGAAAACCTATCAGCATATTCGCGCAAACTTCTCCTGATGTTCGCAATCTTCTTATGCACCTATTTGCAACGTTCCCCAGTAGAAGGCATTTGTGGCGGGTTAGTTTCACTAAGAGATCCATTTCTACGCGCACTTTAATGCCAATCTGTACATTGTTCTACATGTTACTCCACGAAAGAAACTGGATTGCAAAATTCAGAGAAGTGCGGATTTCCTAAGATGGCTGCGTTTCCGTTTGCGTATCGTTTGGGGATGCGGAAACTAGGGAGATTCGTCTTTAAATGTGAGCTGAATCACATTTCTCCCCATCAACTCTGACTGTGGTTTGATCCTATTACATTTCTGCAGGACATTGTATCCCCAAAATATTGGAAAGTGGTGAAGTCCCAAGGAGAAGGGAACTGGTTGTTAAGAGGGCAAGGAACTCGCCTCCCTCTGTGGAAATTAGGAACTAAAAACACCACTAAAAAGAATTAACGGTAAGAAATAACAATGCACACACTGAATCTTTCCATCCATAAATTAATCAATTGCATTGCGCTGCACGCTGACTTGGGAATAAGCCCCCTCCAACTCCATGAGGCTTACTTTTGGGTAAATGTGAGGAGGTGAATTCAGTTGCATGGAAGTGTGGGCCGGATCCTATGAATGCCCTCTTGCAAACCAGTCCTGCTGAATTCAGGGCGAAAGCATGGATAGGATTGCACCACTTTCCTCCCAGGGCAACTAAAGCACTTCTCAACATGACTTTGGGGTCAGGGGGGACACTTTCCCCTCCGTCCCACAGCCCTGAGATCTGGCTCCCCATACCACATGAGCTAATTATCTTAAAAGGCAATTAGCTCCAAAATAGGTTACCAGCGTCCAATCTGGCTGGTCCTTATGCTGGTTAGCTGGCTGGACTGAGAATTAATAGCACCCTTTAAAATGTAAGAAAAGCCCTCCTCAGCGAGAGACCCAGGAATCTCCCAGAAACCCACAAGCAAGGCATGGAGGCAACGTTCCACATTGTTGTTTTTTGCAATTTGTCTTTAGCACCTGGTTTTCAGGATACACTGGCCCTGAATTTGGAGGCTCTGTTTTGCTGGCAATGTTTTAGACCTGCCACGAGGATAGAGATAGATAGATACTGTAGATGATAGACAGAGATGATAGATTAGATATAGATAGATTAGATAGATATAGATGATAGATGATAGATAGATAGATAGATAGATAGATAGATAGATAGATAGATAGATGATAGATAGATAGATAGATAGATAGATAGATAGATAGATGATAGATAGATAGATAGATAGATAGATAGATAGATAGATAGATAGATGATAGATAGATGATAGATCATAGATAGATAGATAGATAGATAGATAGATAGATAGATAGATAGATAGATAGATGATAGATAGATAGATAGATAGATAGATAGATAGATCATAGATAGATAGATAGATAGATAGATAGATAGATAGATAGATAGACAGATAGATGATAGATAGATATAGAGAGATGATAGATGATAGATGGATAGATGATATAGATAGATAGATAGATAGATATAGATAGATAGATAGAGATATAGATAGATAGATAGATAGATAGATAGATAGATAGATAGATGATAGATGATAGATAGATAGATAGATGATAGATAGATAGAGATAGATAGAGATATAGATAGATAGATGATAGATAGAGATAGATGATAGATAGAGATAGATGATAGATTAGATAGATAGATAGATAGATAGATAGATAGATAGATAGATAGAGAGTTATAGATAAATAGACAGATGACAGATGATAGATAATGGATATAGAGAGATGATAGATGATAAATAGAGAAAGATCGATCGATCGATCGATCGATCGATCAGTCGATAGATAGATAGAGGGCTCATCCACACTTCTGCTTCTGTCATGCTCAATAAAGGACAGGTCCAGGCTGTTTTCCCCTTGCCCTGCTCCTTTCCAAGGAAAAACCCACTCTTTAGAGCCAGATCAGAACAAATGGCAATCCAGGGGAAACCCGAATGGTCACCTCTGTTGTATCTCTGACCAACAGCAGACCTCGAGGGAACTTGAGTCCCTCAATAGGGAGGTGGACTTCAAAAGCCAAGCCCAGTTCTTATAACAGCCATTTGTTCTGATTGAGCATTAAAGAGCAGTTTTCCCTGGGCAGGAAGCAGCGGGACAACAGGAAATGTGGGTATTCCCCAGCCACTCTGGGCGGCTTCCAACAAAATATTAAAATACCCTAATGCATCAAACATTAAAAGCTTCCCTAAACAGGGCTGCCTTCAGATGTCTTCTAAAAATCTTTCCACATGGGGTGGGGGCTCGCTCCAGCCCCCTTGATCATTTGTGTTTGTCCTTTTCTGAAACTTTTCCCATTCTGCAATATATATTTTTTGAGGGGAGGAGCCCAGAACTTCTTAAACCTCTGAGCTTATCTCAGAATCTCACCAGTACAGTGGTTCCTCGGGTTAAGAACTAAATTCGTTCCGGAGGTCCGTTCTTAACCTGAAACTGTTCTTAACCTGAGGTACCACTTTAGCTAATGAGGCCTCCCGCTGCTGCCATGCCGCCTCTGCGCGATTTCTGTTCTCATCCTGAAGCAAAGTTCTGAACCCAGGGTACTATTTCTGGGTTAGCGGAGTCTGTAACCTGAAGCGTCTGTAACCTGAAGCGTCTGTAACCCAAGGTACCACTGTACCTCAAACAGACGGCCCTCCTCTGCTTGCAGATTTTTCTAACACACCTGAATGCATGCATGTAATCCATAAATGCAATGGTGGATTGGATGGGTGTTTTCAAGTGATTCATCGCCTCCCAAAATTCTTTTCGTTAGTCAGCAGACTTTGCACTCCCATAACTTCACTGCCCCATCTCTCTCTCTCTCTCTCTCTCTCTCTCTCTCTCTCTCTCTCTCTCACACACACACACACACACACAACCAAAAAAGGGACCCCAGCCTCTGTCACCACCTGGCACTGTGCCCCTTCCCAAGGATTGCCACTTACCCTGAAGACGGACGCTTGCAAGGATAATGTCAGTGGGGGAACAGGGCGGTGCTTTTTATACAGCTGTGGGCAGCCAGAATCGGGGGAAACAAGGAAGGGGGGGAGTTGTTCAAAGGATCAGTGCTCCATTAAGCTAAAAGACTTTGCTGGTGTACGGTTTCTCTTTCCACAGACACCGCCCACGCCTGGACTTCCCCCCCCCCCCCAGGCTGCAGCCCGCACTGCTACTGACACAGGGCACTGCCTTCCTGGCTTGTCAACAGCAACCCACAAAGCTCAGCAGCCAGTCTTGGCCCTGCCCAGCCGTCCACAAACAAACTTTCCTTTTGCAAGATTCGGCATGCAACCAAGGAAGGGCTGGGGAGGGGGAGAGAAGCCCCCAACAACAACACCTCGTGTTTGTGGGTGTGTACAGGCTGCAGGAGACACACAAGGGGAGAGTTTGTGTTACAGACTCTCTGCCGGGGCCTCAGGATGAGTTAGCAGGGAAGGCGGTGGAAGCCCTCCAGGAAAATGTATTTCATGAGCTGACTCACTCGCCCAGCCACCGTTTGCAGAAAAACACGACTGGCCGTCGCTCACGCTGGGACGTTTTTTGGGGGGAGGGGTAGTTTGATTTTGATTTTGGCCAGGAAAAGTAAACAGGATGCCCCAGCAAGGCTTGGACTTGATGCCAGGCTCGGACAGGGTGACCTAGCAAGGTTTTGAATTTAAGTCAGGCTCAGAAAGGAAGATCTAGCAAGGCTTGGATTTAAGTTGGGTTCAGACAAGCATACCCTCCAACGTTTCTCTGATGAAAATAGGGACGTCCCATTCCACAATGAATTTTACTATTTATACCCCACACTGGTGTCCCAGCCTCTCTGGGCAGCTTCCAGCTAAATTGCTATATTATCACAATTCCAAACTGTTTTATATATCAAACATCCTTGTTTCCTAAGAAGAAAGCAACACAAGAATGTGGCAACATGAAAACGGGCCTTCTCTGCAGTGGCTCCCCATCTGTGGGACGTTCCTTTTCAACCAGGCCTTTTAAAATGTGGGGGGTTTGGGGGAGAGGGTGTTATTGGGTTATTGTTTTTATTTTGATTATATATTTTGCGGTTTTGAGTTCTGGTTTTGTTCTGTGAGCTGCCCTGAGACCTCCAGGTATAGGGCAGAATATAAATTCAATAAATAAATCGAATGAATGAATGAATGAATAAAAAGAAAACAAATGAAACAGAAAACGGAGGAAGAAAATGGCATGTGGGAGGTAAGGGATAAGGTAACAAAAAAGGCTATAGCGCCGTGATATAATACAATCATTTACATTGTCATTCCAGAAAAGGCCCATTTCTCAACAAATGTGTTTTCTTGAGTATTACATATTGCGTTTATCTTATGTGTAAGGTTTAGCATTAAGATAGTTTGCCAGGTTTTCCTTAGCCAATCAGATATGGGGATGGGGTTATATTTCTGTTTTTGTGCAATATACTGTTTTGTTGTCGTTAGCAGCATCGTAATCAGCTGCACTTCAGTGTTAATGACCTCAAAGCGAAGTATCAAATGGAGAGTTATTTTTCAATGTTCTCGAATGACGATGCTAAGCTGCAGCTCTCCCCCGCTCCGACTCTGCAAGCTCATAATCCCAAATCCACTCACATTTAGTTCAGTCTACAGCAGTCACTTACCTGCTATTGGGAAAATGCGGTCACCGACCCCCCACCACCACACACACAAACACAAACACACACACACACACACTCCTGTGCTCCTCCCCAAGTCACCAGCCTCCTCCAGTCCTTCCTGTTTTTGAACACTGCTTTAGCAGAAGCGGTGAAGGTTCAGTCCAATATCTTACTGGTTTATCCTGAGCAGCTCAATTTGTTATAGACTGCTTTGGGAACGGGAATGGGCAAATCCGTTCCTCCTTTTTCCCATTATTCAGTTCAGTTCTCCACATCTGCACATCAGTTTGCAGATCCACACCCTCCCCACAAAAAAAGCCTTTCTGAGAATTCATCAGCTTGAATCGAAGAATTCGTTTTTTGTGCATGACTCCTGGCATACAACAATTTTGCATGCAAAATGTTTGCATTTTTGCAAAGCAATTTTCGGTAATACAATGCATATTTGACATGTTACTTCCACTAACAGATGCACACTTTGGTCTCATGGGTGAATTTTTTGTATGCATGACTCAGCTGCAGAATTGCACTGCAAAAGTACAAATTTCAAAGGTCGGCCACAATTCGATTCATGCATTGCTTCAGGTGAATCAGTAGGTTTGACTTTAAGTTCGAACCGAAACAATTTCCCCTCCATCCCTATACCTAACCACTGGCTGTGCTGGCTACACACTCATTCTAAATGTAGACCAATGTGTCCTACCTTCTAGACCAGCACAAGAGGCAGATATCAGAAGGAAGGGGGAAAGAGGCAGCGGTGGTACAGTGGTTAGAGTGGTCAACTAGGACCCGAGAGGGAGATTGGAGTTTGAATCCCACCACTCAGTCATGAAGCTCACTGGGTACGATCTCAGGCCCAGCCACTGCCTCTCAGCCTAACCTACCTTTCAGATTGTATGGAGAGAACTGTGTACAGTGGTACTCCGGGTTACATACGCTTCAGGTTACATACGCTTCAGGTTACAGACTCCGCTAACCCAGAAATAGTACCTTGGGTTAAGAACTTTGCTTCAGGATGAGAACAGAAATCGCGCAGCAGAAGGAGACCCCATTAGCTAAAGTGGTGCTTCAGGTTAAGAACAGTTTCAGGTTAAGAACGGACCTCCGGAACGAATTAAGTACTTAACTCGAGGTACCACTGTATGTCACTTTGAGCTCCTTGAGAGGGGAAAAGGTGGGATGGAAATCAATCAATCAATCAATTAACAAATACACACAATTTCCCCAATAAATGCATTTTTGTCAATATGGTTTGATTGATGGACTGCATAGCAAAACTCAGAGAAGTGCAAATTTCAACGGATGAAGAAGAAGAAGAGTTTGGATTTGATATCCCGTTTTATCACTACCCAAAGGAGTCTCAAAGCGGCTAACATTCTCCTTTCCCTTCCTCCCCCACAACAAACACTCTGTGAGGTGAGTGGGGCTGAGAGACTTCAGAGAAGTGTGACTAGCCCAGGGTCACCCAGCAGCTGCATGTGGAGGAGCGGGGAAGCGAACCCGGTTCACCAGATTACGAGTCCATTCCTGTGTTTTCATTTCCGAAAGTGAGGATTTGATAGATTTGGCTGAAAACTGAATCCGATTTTTCCCCCTGCCCTCATCACTGAGGAGAGCCTCAGGAAGTTCCCCCTCAGGCCTTGCTTAGACATTCCTGGGCTTTATGGACCAATTGCCTGACTCAGTATTAAGTGGCATTGTAAAACAGCTAAGTTATTTGACAATAATAGTAATAAGGCTATGTTTTGCTGCTTTGGCCCACAGAGAGATAACACTGGAATGCAGAAGAGGCGGCGGGACAAGAATTACCGGAAAGATCCTTCGGCATACAAAGCAACAACCCCTATGCGCTGCTGAGAGGCCCAGTGCTTTGACTCTGACATGTCACACTAAAAAAAGGGGGGGAAATCAAATTAACATTGTGTAGGTTTTGCGAGACCTGGCAACACATCTCAGGTTGGTGTATTCATCCATCCATTCATTCATTCATTCAAAATTGCACTTATGGTCCACCTTTCCCTCCAGGAAGCTGAAGCATACATGGTTCTGCTCTTCTCATTTCATCCTCACAACCGCCCTGTGAGGTAGGCCAGGCTGAGATGCACAGACTGTGGCAAGGTCTCACTCAGTGAGCTTCAAGGCCAAGCCGGGATTCGAACACAGCTCTCTCCTAAGTCCTGGTCCAGCACCCCAAGGTGAAATGATTACTGTGGTGACAAAGTGGAATAGATGGACCATTGGCCTGATCAGACAGGGATCGTCTTACATACCCTTCAACATTTATCTGATGAAAATGGGGACTTCCTATATTATTATTATTATTATTATTATTATTATTATTATTATTATTATTATTATTCCCCGCCCATCTGAGTGGGTTGCCCCAGCTCAGGGCAGCTGGGCAGATTCCAACATATATAAAAACATAATAAAGCATTAAACATTTTTTTAAAAAAACCTATACAGAGCTGCCTTATATGCTTGGCTTGGGAGGTCACATTAATGCTTCAACATTTCTCCAGGGAGAATAAAGGTAAAGGTAAAGGGACCCCTGACCATTAGGTCCAGTCGTGGCCGACTCTGGGGTGGCGGCGCTCATCTCGCTTTATTGGCCAAGAGAGCCGGCGTACAGCTTCCGGGTCATGTGGCTAGGCCACTTCTGGCGAACCAGAACAGCACACGGAAACGCCGTTTACCTTCCCGCCGGAGCAGTACCTATTTATCTACTTGCACTTGGACGTGCTTTCGAACTGCTAGGTTGGCAGGAGCAGGGACTGAGCAACGGGAGCTCACCCCGTCGTGGGGATTCGAACCGCCGGCCTTCTGATTGGCAAGCCCTAGGCTCTGTGGTTTAACCCACAGCGCCACCCATGTCCCCCAGTGAGAATAGGGACGACCTAAGAAAAACCTATCCATTCTGAGGGAAATCGGCCCTGAGTGCTCACTGGAAGGACAGATCGTGAGACTGAGGCTCCAATACTTTGGCCACCTCATGAGAAGAGAAGACTCCCTGGAAAAGACCCTGATGTTGGGAAAGAGGGAGGGCACAAGGAGAAGGGGACGACAGAGGACGAGATGGTGGGACAGTGTTCTCGAAGCTACCAGCATGAGTTTGACCAAACTGCGGGAGACAGTGGAAGACAGGAGTGCCTGGCGTGCTCTGGTCCATGAGGTCACGAAGAGTCGGACACGACTAAACAACAACAAGGAAAAGCGGGACATTCCAGGATCAAATCAGAAACCAGGACGGATTCTGTAAATCCAGGAAATTCCCTGGAAAATAGGAGCACTTGGAGGGTCCGTCGTTACATTCTTAAACCAACAAGCCCCATTGTCAGAAGAGAGCTTCCCACATTTTTCATTGTCGTTCCTCGCCCCCTGTCATGATCAAGCCCAGCCTGTCGGCAACAGCAAACGCTGATTGATTGACACACATTCCTTCCTTCTATGGAGGCTTGTAATAACAGGGGCTTTTTTTTTTTCATTTTCACAAACCATCGCCAGCCTCCTGTTGCTGAGCCCGAACACGTTCAGATGACCTGGGATTCTGGGAACACCAGCAGCAAGGAACACCGGCCCGGCCTGTTTCGTGTGCCCACACGCGCATAACTCTGTCTCGCTCACCCATATGCTAATCCGGGCCAGTCGAGCTCCATGCCAGGTAGATAATAGATTTCCGGAGAACTGGGACAAGGCGAGGACGTCACAGCTTTCCAACCCCGGAAGGAACCACCTTTGGCTGGAGAAACAGAGGCACGTGCTGTGGGACTCGGAGGATAAGCGAGGCCATGTGTCACGCGCCAGCTCCCCAGTGAATAATGGCCAACTGCTTGTGGCAGCATAGCCTCCCCCCTCACAATATTTATTTATTCAAATTTCTGAACCACATCATATTTTGAAATTTTCAAGGCCACATTCACACCATGCATTCAAAGCGCAATAACATCCCTTTATACAGCCAGGGGTGTCCTCCCCCCCAAAATAAAAGAATTCTGGGAGCTGTTGTTTGTTATGGTCGCTGAGAGTTGTTAGGAGACACACACACACACACACACACACCGGTTCTCTTTGCAGAGCTACAATTCCCAGAGTGGTTTCAGAATCAAGCCCCCTTCGCAGGGATTTGTGGGATTTGTAGCCCTCTGAGGGGTATAGGGGGGTCAGTTCTCAGCTCCCTGAAGAAAGGAGAGCTCCCATAATCTTATTTTGGGGGGGGGGGCTGTTTATAGTGCAATGATACCACTTTAAATAGTCATGGAGCCCCGCAAAGGATTCTGGGAGCTGTGGTTTGTTAAGGGTGCTGAAAGTTGTTAGGTAAAGGTAAAGGGACCGCTGACCATTAGGTCCAGTCGTGACCGACTCTGGGGTTGTGGCACTCATCTCGCTTTATTGGCTGAGGGAACCAGCGTACAGCTTCCAGGTCATGTGGCCAGCATGTGGTGAACCAGAGCAGCACACGGAAACGCCGTTTACCTTCCCGCCAGAGCGGTACCTATTTATCTACTTGCACACTTTTGACGTGCTTTCGAACTGCTAGGTTGGCAGGAGCTGGGACCGAACAACGGGAGCTCACCCCATCGCAGGGATCCGAACCGCCGACCTTCTGATCGGCAAGTCCTAGGCTCTGTCGTTTAGACCACAGCGCCACCCGCGTCCCTCCCTGAGAGTTGTTAGGAGACACCCATTTCCGCTCCCTGAGCCGCAATGTATGGTGTGAATGTGGCCATTTTGATGTAAAAACAAAGACACAAACCCCTGATACACAAAGAAGGAGAAAGGGGGAGACTCAGCGAGCTCCCTGGGAAAGAAGGAAATGACAGTGTGGTGTAGCGGTTAGAGTGCTAGACTAGGAGATGGAAGACCAGGGTAAAGCTCATTGGGTGTGGCCTTGGGCCAGTCACTGCCTCTCAACCTGACCCACCTCACAGGGTCGTCGCAAGGACAAAATGGGGGGGGGGCAGAGAAGCATGTATGCCATCTTGAATTCCGTGACGGAAAGTTGGGATATAAATGTAATAAATACATACATAAATCTTCAGAGAAAGGCTGACAATGAATCAGGCCTGTATTTCAGCAGGTGAGGAATCCTTCTCAGCCCCGAGGGCCACATTCCAACCTTCTGAGGGCCACAAGCCAGGGGTGAATTTTTACCTTTGTGAATTTTTTACCAATGTGAATTTTTTACATTTGCATAGTAGGCTATTTCCTGCACACACACACTTTTCTCTCTATCCTTCATCCAGGCAAGCAAGACGACCTATCTCCAACCAGGCCAAAATACTCAAGGGTTGGTGAGGGGGTGACTTGGGGGGGGTTCTGAGGGCCGGATAGATATATTTGGAGGGCCACATTTGACCCATGGACTTGAGGTTCTCTATTCTTGCTGCATCTAAACACTGTGCAGTTTCACACACACACACCCCCACACAGAGAGAAGCCAAAAATATGCAATTTCTACATCTTTGTGAACCAGAGTCAGAGAGGGAAATTGGGGGAGGCAGCTCCCCATTATCTCCACCATCATATTTTGAAACCTTAAGGCACGTCAGAGAGTAACTACTTTGCCAGCCACGGTTTGAGGAATGCATGACATCATATCATCGGAACTCGCTGTTACAGGGTTGCTTGATGAGTATTAAATGAGGCGACTGTCAACTTTTGATTTCACAATGATTGCCAGAGGTGAAGCCAGCATGGTTCCTGACAGGATGTGGTGTCCCATGGGTGGAGCCAAGCAGCTTCAAGATGGAGTCGATAGTGAAAGGAAGGAAGGAAGGAAACTTTGTTGAGCCAATTCCTGGACTTTATTGGACTGTTTGGTCTCCAATTTCTTCAACCTGAGTATAGGAGCCAAGTCCTAGAGGCCAAGGTCCCTTTGGCCCCCAAAATAAAATATTTGAGGGCCGTCCAAAGTTGATGGGCATTGCCATTCAAATGGGGTGTGTGTGTGATCAATTATGCAGGGCAGGGCTTACCTGGAGACCCCTCCAATATTTTATTCAAGTTAGCACCCCTGTACCTGAGACAAAAGGGATGCGGGTGGTGCTGTGGGTTAAACCACAGAGCCTAGGACTTGCCGATCAGAAGGTTGGCGGTTCGAATCCCCGCGACTGGGTGAGCTCCTGTTGCTCAGTCCCTGCTCCTGCCAACCTAGCAGTTCGAAAGCACATCAAAGTGCAAGTAGATAAATAGGCACCACTCCGGCAGGAAGGTAAACGGCGTTTCCGTGCGCTGCTCTGGTTCACCAGAAGCGGCTTAGTCATGCTGGCCATGTGACCCGGAGGCTGTACGCCGGCTCCCAGCTCCTGCCAACCTAGCAGTCAGTGGTCCCTTTACCTTTACCTGAGACAAGGGTGGCTGGTTTCCAATGGGACTGAGGGGGCATAGGGCAGGGAGACCAACAGAAGTTGGAACCAGAGTCAATGATAGGCAAAAGTGTCCCGTCCTGACTGGTTGTAAGAAGACAGGTAGATCAGCAGCAAACATCTAGGGAAACATTCTGAGCAGAGCAATATCTTAACATAGAATAAAAATGTTGGGTTGTTGTCAGGCTGCAGTTTGCATGGCCACAGACAGGTGGCACTGTGAACTGTGACGTCATGAGACACAGTGAATGGTCACCCCTAGTGAGCCATAGAGGGGCAGCCAGAAGAGTCTGTAGCCCCACGATTCCTCTGCCTGTCAGCTCTGGCAACAGGAGCAGCACGAGGATGAAGAATTTACCCAGAAGCAGCAGCCTATTTCGCTTTTTTGTACTGATTTTTAAACGTATTTAAATTTGTATATCATAAACCACTTTGAGATGGCTTGTTAATGCTAAGCACTCTATACATATTATGAAATAAATTGCTATAGAATTGCATGTTGCATCAAAGTTACACTCAGAGTAGACTCACTGAAATGAATAGGCACAAGTGAGTCATGCCCATTATTTTCCATGAATCTACTCTGAGCAGAACTAATGTTGCATACAACCCATCATGTGTATATTCGGGGGAAATGTTCGCAGAAATGCATGGGAAATTTTGCGCAAACTTTTTTTAAAAAAATCCACAATTTGGTGCAGAAAAGGTGCAAACTTAAAACTGGGGGGGGGGGGGGAGAGAGAATTAGGAAGTTTGAGAGGTTTGAGCATCCCTAGAAGAGTAAAAAGTAAAGGACCCCTAGACAGTCAAAGGCAACTATGGGGTACAGCGCTCATCTCGCTTTTCAGGCCAAGGCACCTGGTGTCTGTCCACATACAGCTTTCCGAGTCATGTGGCTAGCACTACTGGCGCACGAAGGACTGTGCCAGAGTGCACGGAAATGCTCTTTACCTTCCCGCCACAACGGTACCTATTTATCTACTTGCACTGGTGTGCTTTCGAACTGCTGGGTTGGCAGAAGCTGGGACAGAGCAACGGGAGCTCACCCCGTCATGGGTATTCGAACCGCCGACCTTCCAATTGGCAAGCCCAAGAGGTTTAGACCACAGCGCCACCCGTGTCCCTCCCTAGGAGGGTGGCACTATGTGATTACCCTGCATCGGCGGCATAGCAACCTCCCAGTATTATGGGAGCTGTAGAGTTGTTAAGGGACCCTTTCTCTCTTCACAGAGTGGTAAAGGTAAAGGTAAAGGGACCCCCGACCGTTAGGTCCAGTCGTGACCAACTCTGGGGTTGTGGCGCTCTTCTTGCTTTACTGGCTGAGGGAGCTGGCGTACAGCTTCCGGGTCATGTGGCCAGCATGACTAAGCCGCTCATGGCGAACCAGAGCAGTGCACGGAAACGCCGTTTACTTTCCCACCGGAGCGGTACCTATTTATCTACTTGCACTTTGTGCTTTCAAACTGCTAGGTTGGCAGGAGCTGGGACTGAGCAATGGGAGCTCCCCCCATCGCAGGGAATCGAACCGCCAACCTTCTGATCGGCAAGCCCTAGGCTCTGTGGTTTAACCCACAGCGCCACCCGCATCCGTCACAGAGAGCTACTGTTCTCCAAAATGGTTTAACGATCCATCACTCTTTCCAGGGAATGCTGGGAAATGTCACTGTGAGAGACGAATAGGGGGGTCTCTTAACCATTCTCGGCACCCTGAACTAACTACAGTTCCCAGAATTCTTTGGGGGTCACATCTGGCCCTTAGGCTGGAGGCCCCCTCCCTCTGCCCAGTGGAGCTGGCCAAGTCAGCCTGGCAGCATCTGCTGAGCTGGCCTATGCTGGCGCTGTCCCCGCGCTGCCACGTTCAGCTGGCAGAGATCCTGGCATTTCTCCTCCCTCAGTGCCAAGAAATGGACCCAGCCTTCACGTCAGCATTCTTCACCCCCACCCTGGGGGAGAAAACTGCAAACTCATCTCAAACGCTTCTTTTCTCTTTGGCTTAAAACCCCTGGCACTGTGTGAGTTATGCAGAGAGGGAGAGAGAGATCTGGAAGGCGGTGGGTGGAGAGTTGGCCGAGTGCAGAAGACAGGCAGGTCTTATTTAAGCCTCATGGGGAGGGTAGCGTCAAGTCCCATCTGTATAGGGTTGCCATATTTTGAAAATCCAGAAACAAAAGTCATTCAGCTTTTTGTGTGTGCAAAAAAACCAAAACTTTTAAAGCTATTTTTAAGGAAATTCGCCAAGAAATCAACACTTCCGACATGGGCTGCCATACGACATGGAATATTTTTGACTGGTTTTGAGAAATTCCGCTTGGACGCTATTTTTGACGGAGGAATCCTGGGCGTATGACAGCCCTATTTGAAGGGGTATTATACTTCCCCCAGTTCCTACTTTAAGTAGGACTAAGGCTCTGTTCTAAGCATGCAGTGCACCCTGGGAACTGTAGCTTGTAAAAGGTGCTGAGGGTTATTAGGAGACAGTGATTCTCCTCACAGAGTGGCTGTTCCCAGAATTCCCTGGGAAGAGAGACTGATTCTTAAACCACTCTTGGATTTGTAGCTCTGTGTGTCCTCTCTCCTGTTGCGGGTTCCTCCATCATCATCATCATCATCATCATTATTCCTAATCCACTTTTAAAACCATCATTATTCCTAATCCACTTTTAAGGCCATCACTGTCCCTTCTGGAGCAAGTTTCAGAGTCCATTTCTGTGCTGCACAAAGAAGCACTTTCTTTTATCTTTTCCAGAATCTTCCAACATTCAGCTTCAGGAATTAAGGTCAACGAATTTTAGTATTATGAGAGACAGTAAGGTCCACACGTTTTAGTATTAGGAGAGACAGAGAAAAACTATTCTCTAAGCTTTTCTTAGTGACAGACTGTTGCTCCTGGGTCACCCACTCCTGAAATGGACAACAAACTGGTTGATCTGGGTTGCAAAGACTTTTTTATTCTTAAGGAACCTGGAGAGAGAGAGAGAGAGAGAGAGAGAGAGAGAGAGAGAGAGAGAGAGAGAGAATCTGTTTTCATGAACTTGCAAGCCATATCACACACACACACACCAGTCTGGCTTGTCATGTCCTCATCATTCATTCTTGCTAGTGTGAGCATGTCACTAATTGCTTGTGTGCCTGGCTGTCCTCCTTTTTCTTCAAGTTAGTCAGCAAAAAGTGAGTGAATCTGATTTGAATGGCGATCAAGAAGAAACAGCAGAGATAGAGAGGGCAAATCCAGCCAGCGTTATCGAGAGGTAGCGCAGCGTAGTGGTCACAGCAATAAGATTTGGGAGGCAGGTCTGTTTAGATGGCGAAAGGAGAATGCATCTAATAGGAACGACAATTTAGAGGAAACTACGGAAACATAGAGGGTAAATCTAACCGGGATTATTGAGAAGGCAGTGTGGTATAGTGGTTAGAGTATTAGACTTTGGGGGGGGATAGGGAGGTTTATTTGGCAAAGAGAGAATCTTTCTAATCAGAATGACAATCAAGAGGAAATGGCAGAGATAGAGAGAATTATTACTCCAGCTCCAACTTCTGTCAGCTCCCCCATCCCTGCCGATGGCCAGGGATCCTGGCTGATGTAATTCCCAATTCCTGTTCTAACAGATCTGTCAACAGCTACTGGGTGTGGTGGCTATATGTTGTTATCGGTTCGAGGGGTCAGTCTGGATGATGCCTCTTGGTCCCTTCCAGGCCTGTGAGCCTGTATTTGTGAGGTTAGACTCTATGACAGAAAACCTGCTGGGCTGGTCAAACCAGTTCCTTTGTTAAAGTACTGGCCTTCATTGCTCAGCAAGATACTCGTCATCAGCATCTTAAAGAGTGAGTTCTGTTGCCATGGAGGCAAATGGGTGGGCCTTTTCTTCACTACACCTGGCTGGCTGTCAAAACATTCTTGGAAGGAGAATGACAGGCCAAAGGGAGGCTGGGGAGGGGGTGGGTTTGATGCTGGCAGCTGGAGAAACAGAGGCATGTCTTGCTCTGGGCTGGACCCCAAAGCCATAGCTGTCAACTTACAGATTTGAAAATAAGGGACCAGCAGCCTTGAAAATAAGGGACCAGCAGCCAAAATAAGGGACCTGCAGCCTCACCTGTTCCAGGCACTCCAGTCTTCCTGTCCTCCTGCAGTCTGGTCAAACTCATGCTGGTAGCTTCGAGAACACTGTCCAACCAACTTTGTAACCAGAGGTTCAAGTGAATAGAATCTGAATCACATGCACCACAAGGCCTAGGCAGCCTCAACTTAAGATGGCTCCCCGGCCTGGCTTTGCACTGCAAAGTTTGCAGCAGCACGTACAACAAAATGGCGTCCAGCATTCAAAAACCTCCTCAGCTTGCATTAACTAGCCACACACAAGGCATGCAAGCTCCACCCCCCAGTCATTCTTAGACTTCTTACTGAGTGAGCAACACAGCCAAGCAACACAGTTGGAGCCTCCCTCCTCCCTGGCCGGCAGGGAGGGAGGGAGAGGAGCTGCTTCCTTTGAAATTTAAGGGACATCATTTAAGGGACATCCATCAATAAGGGACAACAGCGGGACATGGCGCTGGAATAAGGGACTGTCCCTTCAAATAAGGGACACTTGACAGCTATGCCCAAAGCTATGGCTTGGAGACCTCCCTGGGAACCCAATGGGGAGGCAAGATCTGTTGGAGTGTTGGTGCTGTAAGTGTCTCCATCCTACACTCAGGTTGTGCGTGTGAATAAGACCATACATCCTAAAGGCACCACAGTCTCCGTTGACCATCATTCCAAAGAAAGCAAACTCGGAGTAAGGACTGGAACCTCTGGAGCAGCGGGTCTCAACCTGTGGGTCCCCAGATGTTGTTGGACTACAACTCCCATCATCCCTGAGCTCTGGCCTTGCTAGCTAGGGGTGATGGGAGTTGTAGTCCAACAACATCTGGGGACCCACAGGTTGAGAAAGGCTGCTCTGGAGTCTCCCACCACTTGGAAATTGGGTGTGTGCAACACTGGTGTCAGAAGTGGGAGTCTGTCGCTGCTCAGAGATAGATGCAACAACATAAACAGCCGGTTAGGAGTAACCACTAGGAAGTAAACAATAGGAAAGGCTTGCTGCCTTCGTGGCCTGTTGGTGGGCATCCCCGAGGCATCTGATTGGCAGCAGTAATTGTAGGCCTACGATGCAGCCACATTGCTGAAGCTAAGCAGTAGTGTCAGGCCCCAAGCAGGAGACCTTCCTTTGAACCTCATCAAAACTTTATTGATTGATTGATTGATATACCACTTTTTCTCCACGGACCTCAAGGTGGGGCACATGGTTCTTTTCCACCCTGTTTTATCCTCAGAACAACCCTGTGAGGGAAGTTAGGAAAAGAGAGACGGTTATTGGCCCAAGGTCACCCAGCGAGCTTCATGGCTGAGCGGGGATTCAAACCCTGGTCTCCCAGGTCATAGTCCAAACCTCTAACAACTACACCATACCAGTTCTTCAACTTTGCTAGGGATGGGCATCCTTTGACCCGGCAGGACTCCCAACTCCTATTTCCCCCTCCCCCATTTAATAACTTTTTTTTATTCAAAATTAAAACAAAACATATTATCCAGAAACATATCATCCTTATTCCCCCCCCCCATTTTTCCTCCCTCCCCCTCCGTCCCCCCACAGAACTCACCCACCCCCACCCCCCGACTTCCCTCAGTACCAGTCTTTGATTTCTCTAAAAATGCTATTTTCTGCATGTTACACAGTTGTATAGATCCTCGAACCATTTAGCTGATTATTATCAATAAAAAGTTTGTGAATGTTTATTCAAAGCCAGCCAAGGAGTCCAGTTCGCTTTGTTGCGTCTTCAAATACTTTGCAAAGGGTTCCCATTCATCTTTAAAGTCACAGTTATCCTTGTCCTGTAGCTTGTACAGTGGTACCTCGGGTTAAGTACTTAATTCGTTCCGGAGGTCCGTACCTAGCCTGAAACTGTTCTTAACCTGAAGCACCACTTTAGCTAATGGGGCCTCCCGCTGCTGCCACCGCGCCACCGGAGCACTATTTCTGTTCTCATCCTGAAGCAAAGTTCTTAACCCGAGGTACTATTTCTGGGTTAGCGGAGTCTGTAACCTGAAGCGTACGTAACCCGAGGTACCACTGTATGTCAGTTTTGCCAGTTCTGCATAGTCCATCAATTTTTCTTGCCATGATTCTTTAGTTGGGGTTTCTTCAGTCTTCCATCCAGGACTCCCAACTCCTATGAACCTCAGCCAGCCTGGCCAACCGCTGGGGATTGTGGGAGTTGGGATTCCAGCTGCATGCCCACCCCTCTCCTAGACACACGTCCCAACCATAGCTGTCAAGTGTCCGTTAATTGGCGGGACAATCCCTTATCCCAGCGCCATGTCCCGCTGCTGTCCCTTACTGATGAGGCTTCATTTGGCTGCTGGCTGGGCTTTCTGCCTTTGGCTCAGAGGGGCTCAGAAGTTGAACATACCTGTGCCCGGAAAATCCCTTATTTTGGCTGCTGATCCCTTATTTTCGAGGCTGCTGGTCCCTTATTTTCAAATCTGTAAGTTGACAGCTATGGTCCCAACCAATTAGGGATCACACATTAAATGCACGTAGAGAGGCGCAGGACAGAGATGGAGAGCTTGTGGTTCTCCAGTTGTCGCTGCTCAAAACTCCCATCAGCCCCTAGCCAGCGTGGCCAACCGCAAAGGTTCATGGGAGTTGTAGTTCTGCAACACCTGCGGGGACACAGCTTCAGCATCCCCAATCAATAACCCCTTTTTTGCTTTCCCTGTCCCAGAATTTTGGACGCTGTGTAAAAAAACAAACAAGCGAAAAGCACCCGGGCACCGAATATTTGAGCTTGGCTGCTTGAAAAACCTCAGAGGGTTATTTTTTCTCCCCCACCTTCATTTTATGAAGGAAGAATTGAGAGGTAGCGGGTGTGAGAGCCGGCTGTTTTTCGGAGATGGGGCACAATTGGCCTTTGTTATGCCCACGGCCTCTTCTGCTGGGCCACAGCAGGCTAGACAAACAGACTTCTGTGCTTTCTGACCGGTTGCCGACTTCCCTTCATTGGTGCTCGGAGGTGGGGAGGGTCCGGGGGGAGGGTCCAGACCCGGGTACAAGGCAAGTCCCTCTGGCACCCACCTAGCCCAGATCTGCTGCAGCAGCCGCACGCAAGATCCCTCCAGGTTTTAAGTAAGTGGTTTCGATTTAAGGGGATTGGGGAAGGGGCAGCACTGAGCATGGCTTTCCCCTCCTCTCTGCTCTCCTAAGAAAAGGACACACAAAACAGAGCGCCTCAGCATCTGGGACTTTTCAGCTTTTAGGCGAGGGAAAAGGTTTGCTTGACAGAAGTTTGCAGAATTACACATCTCATGGATAACATGGAGAGAGGCTCTTTTCCTCCACAACAGCAGAACTTGCAGGCAAAGCTGAGTGTTGGGAGATTCAGGACGGTTCACCTGTGGAACTCTCTGCCACAGGAATGCAGTGATGGCCGGCAACTGGAATGGCTTTAAAAGCGGATTGGGCATATACATGGGAATAGAAGGCTATTCATAGCTACTAGCCACATGGGTTACGCTCTGCCTCTGTGGCCGGAGGGAAACGCAGGAGGGGAGAGGGCTGTTGTGCTTGTGGGTTTGTCGCTGGTGGTTGGCACCTGCGAGGACAGGTCTAGAGAGGGGCTGGGGGTCTTATCCAACAGGGTCTTCTTATCCTGGTCTATCTAGATCAATATTCCCATTGTCTCCACAGACAGGCAGCTGCGTTCAAGGGTTTCAGACAGGCGGCACTGCCAAAAAGTCAAGTTAAGATCCTAGTCCTCATTGTTCTGAATAAAAAGCTGTGTTGATAAGGAAAACAGGAAACTGCCTTATATCACACCAGGTCATTTGTTCGTCTTAGCTTTTGCTACACTTGAATGTCAGGGTTTCAGGTGAGAGACATTTCAAGACCTGGGACCTTCTGGGTACAAAGGGGGCGCTTTTCCACTGTGTGACGGCCCTTAAAGGGCAGCTGAAACGATCCAGATGTTTGGAGTACCTATCAGGAAAAGGCAAACACATTTGGTGGGTTAGTTTGGGGGTGGGGGCAGCTGGGTGATGGAGGGGATAGGATGGAAGGTTGATATTATTTTTATTTTCTCTCTCTCTCTCTCTGCTGGAACGTTGGCACTGCCCAGGGAACGACTGGGAGCCAGCACGTTTAGGAGAGACTAAACAAAGCACTGCAAATCTGCACTGTGCGGTTGTGAATCTATGGAACTCACTGCTGCAGGGTTTTTAATTGTTTTTTTGTGTGGATTTTATTACATGGTTTTATGATTGTGCTGTTTTCTCTGTGGCATAAATACAGTAATAGTACTTGTAATTTAACAACATCAACAACAACAACAATAATAATAATACAGTGGTACCTCGGGTTAAGAACTTAATTCGTTCTGGAGGTCTGTTTTTAACCTGAAGCTGTTCTTAACCTGAAGCACCACTTTAGCTGATGGGGCCTCCTGCTGCCGCCGCGCCGCCGGAGCACGATTTCTGTTCTCATCCTAAAGCAAAGTTCTTAACCCGAGGTAATATTTCTGGGTTAGCAGAGTCTGTAACCTGAAGCATATGTAACCCGAGGTACCACTGTAATAATAATCAGTAGTATTTAGCTGTAGCTGCTGTGGGGGTGCAGCCTAGCACAAAACGGCTGCAGCATTTGAAAGAGTGAAAATGGCATTCCTGCCCCCAATCGGCTGCTGCCCAACAGGGAAAAGGCACCCACATCAGGGACCACTGTGCTCACTCACAGAGAGAAGCTCTTTGCACCTCTTCTCTGTCCAGAATGGGAAGATCTAATCCTGGCATGTTTAAGAGGGTGCTTTCAGTGTAGGAGAATGAGCCAGTGCAGACAGGAACTGAGCTGGAAGAGCAAAACCCCCCCTTGTGCATTCTGAATTTTGAAAGAGATATTTTGTGGGCACCATTAGAGGGACTGGAGAGTACACTGGCACCTGTGGGTACTATGTGGGCGCCTAGTCTTCAAACCAGCCTTCCTCTGTGCCCCATGCCTTTCATCTGGCTGGTGATTAGGTGGTGGTGGTGGTTACTCAGTTTGGCAAGCAAAAGGCACTCTGCACCTGCCCAGAGGCATTTCCTAGATGCAAGGCAGAGTTAAAGGAAGCCCTAATTCTCTCTGATTCAGGTCATCTACCCGCAGGTGAATGGGTCTCTCTGAAAAGGGCTGTGGCACTTAATGCCTAGGCAGGGTAACTGTCGGCTACTCCAGAATTGAGATCACCCTCCTTCACTCCAGATCATTAACAAATTGAATAATCCAAGCGCTAGACCAATGTGGCTTCTCTGAGCAAGGAGCGTCTCCCATGAACCCTTCAATGTGCTGAGCTGGCAGACACCATGGCTGCATGTTTTATGTTGACTTGGCTTCGCCATCAGCACCCATGACTCATCTCTGACCCAGAAGATGCTGCAGGCACAGATCCGTCAACCACGTCACATATTAGAGAATAAAAGCAAATTGTTCTTCCTCGTAGGTTTAGGGAGCCTGCAGCCCTCCAGATGTTGCTGCACTCCCAACCCCTGGCAGCCAGCATGGCCAATGGTCAGAGATGATGGGAATCATAGGATCATAGAATTTTAGACCCTGAGGAACATCTAAGCCCACCCTCTGCAATGCAGGAATATGCAGCTGTCCCGTCCTGGGGTCGAACCTGCAACCTTGGCGTCATCCAAATCTGGTGCTTGCGTTTGAGAATTGCTTTGTGCCCATTGTCCCTTTGCAAGGGACAAGGGAGAGAGAATGAGATGGCTCCCCCTCCCATTAGATGCCCTGCCCACCACCCCTCCAGCTTCGGTAGTTATCAGCCACCGCCAAATGGTAGAATCATAGAATCTTAGAGTTGGAAGGGACCCTGGGTCATCTAGTCCAACCCTCTGCAATGCAGGAATCTCAGCAAATAATGATGATGATGATGATGATGATGATGATGATGATGATGATGATGATAATTTATTATTTATACCCTGCCCATCTGGCTGGGCTTCCCCGGGCACTCTGGGCGGCTTCCAACAAAATATTAAAATACAGTAATGCATCAAACATTCAAAGCTTCCCTAAACAGGGCTGCCTTCAGATGTCTTCTAAAAGTCTGGTAGGTCTTGTTCTCTTTGACATCTGGTGGGAGGGCGTTCCACAGGGCGGGTGCCACTACCAAGAAGGCCCTCTGTCTGGTTCCCTGTAACTTGGCTTCTCGCAGTGAGGGAACCGCCAGAAGGCCCTCGGAGCTGGACCTCAGTGTCCAGGTAGAATGATGGGGGTGGAGACGCTCCTTCAGATATACTGGACCGAGGCCATCCTTATATACTGGACCGAGCTAAAGCATCCATGACAGATGGCCCCCCAACCTCTGCTTCAAAACCTTCAAGGAAGGAGAGTCCACAACCTCCCAAGGGGAGACCTTTCCACTGTTGAACAGCTCTGACAGTCAGAATATTTTTCCTGATGTTGAAATCAAGCTTGCTCCATCTTCCATGGGACAGCTCTTGAGATATTTGAAGGTGGCTATCCTATCTCCTAGGGACACGGGTGGTGCTGTGGGTTAAACCACAGAGCCTAGGGCTGCTGATCAGAAGGTCGGCGGTTCGAATCCCTGCGATGGGGTGAGCTCCCATTGCTTGGTCCCTGTTCCTGCCAACCTAGCAGTTCGAAAGCATGTCAAAGTGCAAGTAGATAAATAGGTACTGCTCCGGCGGGAAGGAAAACGGCGTAAGCAGCTTAGTCATGCTGGCCACATGACCCAGAAGCTGTATGCCGGCTCCCTATTTATGCGGTAGCTTATCTTAAAGTTTTAAGTGTCTATAGGCTTATCACATTTATAAATGTTAAATTTATTGTTGTACATTGTTTTAACTGTTTGTTTTCTTTCTGGGATTGTACCCCCAAGTGTGTTTTATAAGCTGGTCTCCGACCGTAATAAATCTATCTACTCCCATAGAGTATATCCCATATATCCATACAGCTATCCCATATATCCAACTCTACCGTTCTATGATTCTATGAAAGGCCGGCCCATGGCACGTTCGCTCCTCAAAACAGCAAGTGACGTCAGTCTCCCTCCTTGACTTGCTGGTCGATTGATGGCGATGTTTTAGCAAGGAACGCTGGCACCCTTCGCGCAGGCGGTGGTGACCAGGGGTGGGGCAGCCTCTAAATCCACCCCTGGATTTGAGACACTGCTCTTCTTGTGCTTCGACATCAGATCCAGCTCCCTCCGTTCCGACCCACCCCGTGTTCTTGCAAACATCTTGGTCGTTCCACTGCTCCCCCCCCCCCCCGGTTCCTGTGCACACACAGAGAGAGACGCTTTTCCAAAATCCCACGGGCAAAGGAAGGGGTGAGGCTCAGCACTGCTGGTGCTACTGGACCAAGGAACTGAATGAGTTCTCTGTCTTGGCACAGGGAGAAAAAATACAGTTGTAAACAGCTCCCCTTCTCCCCCACACAACCCTCCGTTCCCAACCCCTTCCTGTTCAGAAAGTACCAGAACCGGCTCTGCTATTCAATAAAGTGACACATCTGCCTCAGGTGGCAAATAATAGGGGGACGGCCCCCACCTAACTTCCCTAAGCCAGCTAATAATAATAATAATAATAATAATAATAATAATAATAATAATAATAATTTATTTATACCCTGCCCATCTCGCGGGGTTTCCCCAGCCACTCTGGGCGGCTTCCAACAGAACACTAAAATACAATAACTTATTAAACATTCAAAGCTTCCCTAAACAGGGCTGCCTTCGGATGTCTTCTAAAAGTCTGGTAGTTGTTTTTCTCCTTGACATCTGGTGGGAGGGCGTTCCACAGGGTGGGTGCCACCACCAAGAAGGCCCTCTGCCTGTTCCCTGTAACTTGGCTTCTCGCAGCAAGGGAACCGCCTGAAGCCCCTCGGCGCTGGACCTCAGTGTCCAGGCGGAACGATGGGGGTGGAGACGCTCCTTCAGGTATACTGGGCCGAGGCCGTTTAGGGCTTTAAAGGTTAGTGCCAACACTTTGAATTGTGCTCGGAAACGTACTGGCTATCGGGCATGAAGCTTCCTTCCCAAGCCTCTGCGGGAGGAGAGTGATTCCCGCAGAGGCTTTGGAAAAGGTCGACAACTCTGGGAAACGAGGGGGGGAGCGCCGTAGAGATCTTTGCACCACAGCGTCGGATGTGCTTAAGACGGCCCTGATGGTAGGGAACCTAACACAAGCCTGCAGCATGTATCCTCTGGCTCCAAGGGAAGAGAAGGGTTGGAAGGTGGGTCGGGGGTAGGGGTGGGATTCCAGCGGATAGGGTGACCGGAAGCGTACAGCGCACAGTTACTCCACGTTGACCAAACGCAACAAGCTTCCGATTTTCGAAATCAAGCCTATGGAAGGATGATATCCTAGACGCTGTGTTGTTGAAAAATGACACCTTTCTAGAAAGCTTATACTGTAGTGAAGAGCTCTGGGTTTTCTCCTCCCCACCATTAATAATTAGTTCAGGCAATATATTATGGCAGCTTTTGAGGGGTCAACAAGATAGATATCAATAGGCTATAATAGGCCTTTCTGGGACAACTAGTCCTACTCAGAGTAAACCCACCGATGGGTCTTCTCAGAAGTCCGCTCACCTCTTTATCAGTGGGCCTCAATAGTTGTCCAGCTTAGGGGTGGAGGTACTCTACCTCACCTCTCCATCATGGACGGCCATGTTGTGGCCTATTTGAACCCATATACCAAAATACTTCATCTCAGTGTGCTTTATTGTTCTCCTGGGAACTTTGTGGCTCAGGTGCCTTGGCATGTAATAGGACTTGTCTGGGTACCCCTATAAGTTAAAACCCTTCATGAGTGGACTGTACATTAGGGTTTCCACATTTCAAAAAGTGAAAATCCCGACGGAGCAAATGTTGTTGAGCTTTTATTTTTTATTTTTTGCAAGATCTCCATTAAAAAGTATACGCTTTAGCTATTTTTTAGGAAATTCTCCAAAAAAAACAACACCCCAGAATACTTCAAATATGGGCTTTCCCAGACATTTTTACCAGTTCTGGAAAATTCCGCCCCGACACCATTTTGTCAGGAAGATTCCAGACATATGACAGGAGTTGCCAGTTGCTGATACAGAGAATGTAAGCAAGGGCCAGAGAGCTACAATTCTCAGAGCGGTTTAGCAATAAACCCCTCTTCCCAGGGAATTCTGAAAATTTTAGTTCTGTGAAGGGAAGCAGGACCACCTACGGTACTAATGCTCAGCACCCTTAACAAACAAAAGCTCCCAGGATTATTATTATTATTCTTTTGGGGGGGGTATGACTGTTGAAGTGGTATAGGTAAAGGTAAAGGGACCCCTGACTGTTAGGTCCAGTCATGGATGACTCTGGGGTTGCGGCGCTCATCTCGCTTTATTGGCCGAGGGAGCTGGCGTACAGCTTCCGGGTCATGTGGCCAGCATGACTAAGCCACTTCTGGCAAACCAGAGCAGCGCACAGAAACGCCCTTTACCTTCCTGCCAGAGTGGTACCTATTTATCTACTTGCACTTTGACGTGCTTTCGAACTGCTAGGTTGGCAGGAGCAGGGATTGAGCAACGGGAGCTCACCCCATCACAGGGATTCGAACCACCGTCCTTCCGATTGGCAAGCCCTAGGCTCTGTGGTTTAGACCACAGCGCCACCCGCGTCCCTTGAAGTGGTATAATCCTCCGTTAAATGTACGGCGCGCAGTGTGACCGTGATGTGCCGCCGTGCCCAGATACCACAGGAATGACTGTGCTTTTCTTTAAAAAACCGAAACCTTTTACATGTATTTCATAAAAGAAAATAAATCAAGGGCCATGCGGAAGGCTGGGTGGAAGTGGGAACATTCCAGAACGTCGTTCCATTCTGGAAAAATGACAAGGCTCCATTGCACAGCGCCGCAGCGCAATTACACAATTACACAACTGTTTGGGGACAGGAAGCAAGAGAGAAATATTAGACCGTGGAGGAATTCGGAGAGCGATGGAATGCTGGCAGGTCTCTGGAGCATCACTGGTCCACGCCTTAAACTCTTGCAAAATCAGCTGAAGTTCTCGGTGGCAAAGGCCTGGGAAGCAGTAGAGATGACAGCACACGTCGCCCACTAGTGGCCGATGACCGGTACTTTAATGCAAAGCTGGGCCAAACATTTCACTACCTTTCTGGTAGAATTTGATGCGCTTCTCTTTTTTTTAATTTTCAAGGCCCTCGTCTACTCATCGAAGGCCATTTTGTAGACTATTCGTGGAATATCCTCCACCTTCTCTGTGTGCGTTCTGGTGGCACCTGCCAATTCCCCCCACCATATCCAGTGCATTGTGGGGGAATACAAAATGGCGGCCGGCTTGCCAACTCAGAAGCAGAACCAACCGAGGTGTGCTCTTGTTGGCAATCTGGAATTTGCCCCTGGTTTCATGCTCTGGCTAGTCATTGTTCAAAATGGCATGCAAGCAACCATATCAATCACTACCCAGTGATTCACTATGTTGACTATAACATATCTGTGTGGAGAGGCAAGGCAGGAGTAGACCCAACTCCCACACTCTGTCATTATTATTATTATTATTATTATTATTATTATTATTATTATTATTTCATTGCATTAATAAGCCATGTTTCTGCCGAGGCATCCAAGGTGGTTTACAATTTTAAAGTACTAAGACAAATGGTATAACATGGAAAATTGGGGGGGGGGGGAGCTTACAATCTGACTGGAGCAAGCCCTGATGTTGTCAGACCCTCCAAGTGTCCCTGTTTTCCAGGGACAGTCCCAGATTTGCAGAAGCCATCCCGGTTTCTGATTTGATCCTGGAATGTCCCGCTTTTCCTTAGGACGTCCCTATTTTCATTGGAGAAATGTTGGAGAGTACAGAGTTATGTGACCCCCTGTATAGATAAATAACTATACAACCCTTAGAAGACATCTGAAGGCAGCCCTGTAGAGGGAAGGTTTATTTAATGTTTCATGTTTTATTATGTTTTTATATATGTTGGAAGCCACCCAGCGTGGCTGGGGCAAACCAGTAGGATGTGTGCTGTATAATAATAATAATAATAATAATAATAATAATAATAATAATAATCACTAGTCACACTACTACTATGGAATTGGACGTCCCTATTTTCATTGGAGAAATGTTGGAGACTGACTCCCTCACATTCTCCTTCGCCAGGCCAGAGAAGTGAAATCTTGGCTGCCGGAATAGCCTGGCAATGATGTCATGAGTCCCAACTGCTCATAAAGCAAGTGGAAGGCTGAGGTGGGGGCCAAAGAGAGACAATAAGAAATGCAGCCCCACCAAACGAAGGGGCTTTGCGGGTAACAGCACCACAAACTCGGAGGCAACAGAGAAAGCCAAGATGAGGCAGATTTGCAGAAAGCAGAACGGAACATATCACCACATGTGGTGGCCGTGTATCTTTTACACAAATATAGTGGAAGGTGGTCATTAGAATAACAGTAACAGTATTGAAGTATGACGTTCCCTTAGATCCGGTATTGATAGGGCAGAACTATATGTCACCTATCCTAAAGAAATAACATAAGGAACAGGCCTCCTATCTGCAAATACCTGTAAGAATGTTAATGGCTCAAAACTGGAAAGTTCCATTACTCCCTTCGTGGAAAGAATGTCCTAAGAAACTTTGGGATTTGGCTGTAATAGGAAGAATAACACCTAAGACTCTAAAATAAATTATAGGAAAACAGGTTGCCCCTTAATACAATATTGCATTAAGAAAATAATGACCTTCCATAAAAGCCAATTCAAGTAGTTTTTGTCTTTCTCTTTTTAGAAAAAATGTTGTTTCACGTTGCCATGTTTTATTGCAGCATATTAAGGATGTGAAGGCTTTTTTTCTTGAGCAGCTTTGTTGATTATTTTTAATGATTGTCAAATGATTATATCTATCTAAAATAAACTAGGGGGGACCTGCTAACATAGAGGATGGTGAGTAGAATGAATGTAGAGTCTGAAACGCCGTAGAGAGCCTGGGTGGAGCAGAAGGTGCGTGTGAAACTTTGTACAGCAATAGAAACTTTACCATTCAGCCTTGCAGGAACCTGTATAATGCAGTGGTCAAGGGAGACGTGGACTCAAAAAGACGTGGACTGAAAACCTCTGATATAATGCAAAGAGACTCAGACCTCCCCTCAATAAGAGTCACACTGAGTCTTCTCTGCAAATCTGATTTGATTCCTACCAGGCTGCTTCAGCCTTCAAGGGCTAGAACCAAGGGCAGAGATTGTCTGTGTGCCCACCAGCACCTCTTAAGACAGCCATTTTGAGTTATGCCACGCTCCCGGGGCATCCATTTTGTGACATGCCACATCCACGCAGACGCCATTTTGTGAGCGGCACCCACGGCAATAGCTTGGAATTTTAAAATGGTGCCCTCTATCCCGAAAACGTTGGTCACGCCTGGACTACAGCAGCAACTAGGAAACTCAAGGAGGCTAAAAAATCACCATTATGAATAATAATCATCATTAACAATAAAAAGCAGGAAAGCACATGAGGCCACCGACTTGCTGAAGCCTGGGCCTGGTCAGTGTCTGGATGGACAGGAACAATATAGTTTCTAACATGGAGTTAAAAGCAGGATATAAATGCAAGCAAACAAATAAATGAAACCAATACATACGATAGGCTATTACAAAGCTAACCTGTGCCTTCAAATTAGACTGTACTGAATATTGTAGGGACGCGGGTGGTGCTGTGGGTTAAACCACAGAGCCTAGGACTTGCCGATCGGCGGTTTGAATCCCCGCGATGGGGTGAGCTCCCGTTGCTTGGTCCCTGCTCCTGCCAACCTAGCAGTTCAAAAGCACGTCAAAGTACAAGTAGATAAATAGGTACCACTCTGGCGGGAAGGTAAACGGCATTTCCGTGTGCTGCTCTGGTTCGCCAGAAGCAGCTTAGTCATGCTGGCCACATGTCCCGGAAGCTGTACGCTGGCTCCTTGGCCAATAAAGCGAGATGAGCGCCGCAACCCCAGAGTCGTCCACGACTGGACCTAATGGTCAGGGGTCCCTTTACCTTAATGAATATTGTGTTTTGTTTTTTCTCTTGTATACACAATGCTTGGCTCATGGGCTGGCGTAGGTTGGGTTTTGAATGTCTTATGTGATTTTTCAGTTTTGTTGTTCTGTATGGTACAATGACAATAAAGATTATCGTATCGTAGGTAATTATTCCCCCCACTGCAAGTTCCCAAGCTCTGTTGTTGGCTGGGCTCTGTCCCCAGTGCGGCGGCCATGTTGAGCCTAGCTCTGCCCCCACGAGCCGCCATTTTGCACCAGGCCCCCCCACCCCAACAAAAGATTGATCCCGCAACTCTAAAGCCTTCCCACGCTTTGCTAAAAAAATGTGCCCAGCCCTGCCTTTCGCCACACCCCTGGGGTGCCCTCGACGTTTCCCCACACGGCAGCCGAGTAAGAACTGCAGCCCCGCCTGCCCTGAGCTGATTTTGCCCCATGTGTGTGCCCGGGGTGGCATGAAACATCGTGACTTACGCCTGAGAACAAGGATGCCAAATCCAGCTCTGGAGGAGGAAAAAGCAACATAACACGATGCATGATTAATGGTCTCCCCTTTGCATCATTAATGCCAGGACGGTTTATTCTTGCTGCAAGCTCCAGGTCTCGTAACCGGACCCGAGGCGTGTGGGTGGGTTGTGGTTTTTCTGTTTTTTGTTTATTTCCACTTGGGCTTTGCTTGTCCCGGCTCCAGGCCCGGAATCCGGTTTCGGGCCTCCTCCGTTTCCGCGGCAACCATTGAGGGCAGCGCGTTTTCATTCAACAAGGGCCCTTTCTCATCCCTGCGTAACCCAGAGTCAGGTGGGCCCGGATCCGTCACCCGAGCGGACTCCTCTGACAGCACCCTTTGTCCGATAGGAAGCTGGCAGAGACACCCGATCGCGGGCCCTCCTTATCGAGAGGATGGGTTACAGGTCCCCGGACAATGCCACCGTTACGGCAGAAACCGTACTCGCGGTATTAATAGACCGGGCGCTGACCAAAAAAACAACCAACCTCTCAGGAGTCGCGCCCGGCCAACGTGCCGCTGCCGAGATTTCGCAGGATGATTTCGGTCTGATGCCGGCCTGCCCAAATATCCTGGGGTGTGTTTTTTGGGGGGAGGGGGTTCTTCTTTGACCGTTGGAAGAAAATTTGAAGACGTCTTTGGAGAAACAAACACTTTTTTAAAAAGAGCTGATATGTTGGTGCAGGCAAGCAGAAACAGAAACACATATATTACATGTAGTTCGCAGAGTCGAAGACTCATAGTGAGAGCCACTGGTAGGAGTTTCAGACTAGGACCTGGGAGAGTTCAGGGTTCAAATCCCCCCAATTTGGCCCCGTGAAGTTCATTTGAGGGACCTTGGGCCAGTCGCTGCCTCTCATCCTAACCTACTTTGCAGGATTGTTTTGGGGGTTAAATGAAGACGTGGGAGGCCCATGCATGCCACCTTAAGCTCTTTGGGGTATAAATGCAATTAATAAAATAAAACTGTATTGAGGTATATTGTTTACATGAGGTGTATCACCTCATCTAGCAAGGTTATCGATTTAGATAATTCAGGTACGACATCTTTTCTTACATTTATCTGCCATGCAATAAAAAGGTAAAGGGATCCCTGACCGTTAGGTCCAGTCGTGGCTGACTCTGGGGCTGCGGCGCTCATCTCGCTTTATTGGCCAAGGGAGCCGACATACAGCTTCCGGGTCATGTGGCCAGCATGACTAAGCCGCTTCTGGCGAACCAGAGCAGCGCACGGAAACGCAGTTTACCTTCCCGCCGGAGCGATACCTATTTATCTACTTGCACTTTGACGTGCTTTCGAACTGCTAGGTTGGCAGGAGCAGGGACCGAGCAACGGGAGCTCACCCTGTCGTGGGGATTCGAACCGCTGACCTTCTGATCGGCAAGTCCTAGGCTCTGTGGTTTAACCCACAGCGCCACCCGCGTCCCTAATCAATTACCAAGTAGGTCTTAGAGAAAAGGCAAGGAAGGGGGAACGTGAGAGAAGAGCTGTCCGAAATTATGCATGTTGTAAAGACAGCGGATAAGTTTTTCCTCCCTCTTGTATCGTACTAGAACTCAGGCACAGCCAGTGAAGTCAAATGTCAGGTAGAATTGGGACAGACAAAACGAAGGACTTCTCCCTATTCATGCTCCCACAAAAGGCAACAATGGCCACCAACTTGCGACAGCTTTAAAAGAAAATTATGATGTTAGCTTAGCTGTGGCTGCTAACGTTCTGTCAACAGCAGGAGGGGAGAGTTGCTATTGCACGCAGGCCCGGCTTGCAAGCTTCCCAGGGTCATCTGGTTGATGCTTATACCCCAGAGGCTGGTCCATTAGGGTAAATGGGGCACTGCCATGGCTTCTTACTTACAGGGTGACCCTGGCTTTCACCTTCCTCCTCCTGCTTAGTCTCAGGGTTGCCCCTGGTAGAACTCAGCAGGGAGGAAGAGAAAGGATGGGACCGTTGGCTCTCTGGCGCCACCTACTGCTGGGCTCCCTGCCTTCCGCCCTACCAGTTCTAACAGCCACCACTTGAGCTCTTAGGACAGGACACTGGACTAGATGGGCCTGATCCAGCACGGCTTTCCAATGCTCTTATTGAACTCAGAGTTCGGAGTAAACATGGGTAGGATAAGGACCGGCGTTAACGACCGGCTTCCAGCTGTTAATGGAGAAATCTGAGGGTTCCCTTGGACAAAAAAACCAAGGGCACCAGCCAGGAATACCAGAGCAAACAGCAGCCAGTAGGCTTGTCTTTATTGAAGACTGTTGCGACAGGACTCCCACCTGCTACCAGGTGAAACAAGATGGCAGCCCCGAACAAAAGAGCCCCAAAACTTTTATTAGCTGCTAATCCCCATGTTAAAGGTAAAGGGACCCCTGACCATTAGGTCCAGTCGTGGCCGACTCTGGGGTTGCGGCGCTCATCTCACTTTATTGGCCGAGGGAGCCGGCGTACAGCTTCCGGGTCATGTGGCCAGCATGACTAAGCGGCTTCTGGCGAACCAGAGCAGCGCACGGAAACGCCGTTTACCTTCCCACTGGAGTGGTGCCTATTTATCTACTTGCACTTTGACGTGCTTTCGAACTGCTAGGTTGGCAGGAGCTGGGAGTGAGCAAAGGGAGCTCACCCCGTCGCAGGGATTTGAACCGCTGACCTTCTGATTGGCAAGCCCTAGGCTCTGTGGTTTAACTCACAGCGCCACCCGCATCCCTAATCCCCATGTTACACCCCCACACACACACACCACATCACTCATACATCACGGTTACATCATGAAAGGAGAGGTCTGGTGGCAATAATCTGAGCATCCTGGACCCTGCCCCATGCCTCCCCTTGCCCTCCACCATACACCTATCAAGTGAAACAAAAGAGAGATTTACATTTCCCTGTTTCCCAGCCATGTTAATCACACCCTTTTGTCTTCATCTGGGTTTGTTATTTCTGGAATGGCTACCTGTCTGGCACTCAGGTATCAGGATGCCAGGAATTATCACTCAGGCAGAGGGGCTGCTGAGTAGCTGAGCTCACATGTCTATATGAATTTCTGAAGTTTTCCCAGTGAGCCAGTACATAGATACATTTGTCAGTGAATTGTTACGTTTGGTATTGTGCAGCAGAGGCGCTTTGAATAGATACGGAGAAACTGTGACGAAGTGTTTTGTGGGGACAAATCACAAAAGTCACAAAAGTGATTGTGCTGATTTTGGTAGTGGGGTGCATGTGTGTGATATCTGCTGGAGGGCAACCCCCCCCCCAACCTATACATAAAGGTAAAAGGTTAAGGGACCCCTGAGCATTAGGTCCAGTCCAGTAGGTCCAGCCGACTGGGGTTGTGACGCTCATTTCACTTTATTGGCTGAGGGAGCTGGCGTACAACTTCCAGGTCATGTGGCCAGCATAACTAAGCTGCTTCTGGTGAACCAGAGCAGCGCACGGAAACGCCGTTTACCTTCCCGCCGGAGCGGTACCTATTTATCTACTTGCACTTTGACGTGCTTTCACTGTGGGTTAAACCACAGAGCCTAGGACTTGCCGATCGGAAGGTCGGCGGTTCGAAACCCTGCGGCGGGGTGAGCTCCCGTTGCTTGGTCCCTGCTCCTGCCAACCTATACATAAATTCCTACAATACTACAGCAGGCGCTAAGACCCCAGGTGGGCCCACCAGCAGCTGCCCCTAGCACACATTGGGTGGTTGGGTCTATGAGCTGCCATTTCAGTTTCCCAGAATGCCCCCGAGTGGCCCTGGGGCATTGTGGGCCATTAAAACGCCAGGTACTGGCCTTGTTTTGACACCACTGGTTCCCAGTGAGCCCTTCAGGGCTCCCCAGGTGAGGAACCGGCCCTGCCTAGGATTGAGCTGTGGAAGAAGAGAAGTACCCTGACTCCTGCGCCCTTGAACATTTGGGCGCCACGTAGCATGAGGCTTCCTTTTCGAGCTTTCAATGTATCCCAGAGGACAATTGCGCTCTTTGATCGGGCCAAGGAGCAGACAAATATAGCGGGCGATGGAGGGAGAAGAACTTCCAGCGGTGGTCAAGTAAAACAGAGAAATAAATCTGTGAAAACAAGGCCAAAGATTTGCTTTGCTGTGTTGACCACGGGGCTTGCAGAACCCCAGTCTTTCCCAGCTGTGGGTTTTTGGGGGCTTGCACAGGGCAGATTTTATTCGCTAGCCTTTTGGGGGAGCGACACAGTTCCCCATCAAAAAGCGTGAGGGTTCTCTGGATCGCGTATTCGGCAGGGAGTAAAAAGGGGGGGAAAGGACACCTGTTTGCATAGGATGAGAATTTTTCCACTGTATTCAGTCATTCCCTGGGCTTAGTTGCTCCATCTGGGTGTGGTGGAGAGAATCCTGCCTAATCCTGCACCCACCCTGCCCCTTTAAATTTGGACACTGCCTGCCCGGTGAGCTCCCAGCCAGATTGTCCAGCTGCCGGTATCGGTTTCTTCCTTTGGGGGGAGGGCGCTGGGATCGTATTTAAAGCCACTGACCAGCTATTTTGGACTCGCTTTGTCAGAGGCAGCTGCGACGCACAGAACCGAGGACAGAAAGAGAGGTGAGGGTGATGGTTTGGGGGTTGCTCCCGCACAGGTGAGGGTGGGTGGCAGGTGTGGTGGGAGCAAGCGAGGGCAAGGGTTTTCAAAGCCAGGAACAGGTGGCCCCAACCTTTAAGCAACTGCAAAACTGAAAATGCAAGAGTCTTCTTGTGCCATTTAGTTGATTGTAGTTATACCCCCCCCCCCTCGAGGAGTTGAGGATGGCCAATGCAGTCTCCCCTATCTACCTTTATATCTTCCCAACAAGCCTGCAGTGCTAGTTACACTGACCAAGAGTGACTGGCCCAAAGGCAACGAGTTGGCAGGGGGATTTGAACCTGGGTTTATCCAGCCCCAGTCCAACACACTAATCTCTACAGAGCTGTAGGAGCATGCCTGCCCTTTCCCTGTCGCTGTGCTTTATGCCTGAGACTCCAGTCCAGAATGCCAACATGGCGGAGCCTCTCTCTCTTACTTTGGACCTCTCTCCCTTGATTCAAAACTCCTGAAAGGTAGCCTGAGAATACGGGTGGGAAATTATCTGTGTACACACCATACGTTTAAAGCGTATTCCCTGCCCACCCCCCAAGAATCCTGGAGACTGTACTTTGCCCTTCACCGAGCTACAACTCTCAGCGCCCTTAAACTACAGTTCCCAGGATTGGGGGACGTCATGTGCTTTAAGCATGCTTCAAATCTACGGTGTATTTCTGACTACAGAAAGGGGTCGGCAGGAGGTTTGGGAGAGGTAAAAGGAAGTACTTCTTCGTGCGGTGCAGTTAAACTACGGAACTCGCTGCCACAGGAGGCAGCGAGTTGCATGGCTTTAAGAGAGGACTGGACAAATTTGTTGAGGATAAGGCCACTGATGGCTATGCTCTGCATCCATATACGGAGGCAGCAAATCTTCTGGATACCAGTGGCTGGAAACCATAGGAGGGGAGAGGGCTCTTGTGTTCGAATTCTGCTTGAGAGCTTCCCATTATGGCATCTGCCTGGCCACTGTGAGAAACAGGACTAGATGGGCCATTGGCCTGACCCAGAAGGCTCCTGTTCTTATATCATGGGGCGGGTGGGTTTTCCCACCTTGTGTGACATTTCCTGGCTGTGTGTTAATGGCTGCATGCATGCACCCAGGGAGTTTGATGGTCAACCTGCATTCCTCCACAGGGTCGGTTCTTTTATAGGGTTTCTCTCCTCCTCCACCACCACCGCCGCAGAAATGACGTCGCAGCTGGAGAGCGCAATGGACGGCCTCATCTCCGTCTTCCACAGCTACTCGGGCAAGGAGGGCGACAAGTACAAGCTGAGCAAGAAGGAGCTGAAGGACCTGCTGCAGAACGAGCTCGGCTGCTTCCTGGAGGTATGGAAAGTGTTGATGGGGAAATGGAATGGAGTAATCCCTGAGGGCAAGCCCGACTGGCCGGCGCAGCGATACCAGACCTCTCCGCAGCACACAAATCCGGCATTGGGTGGATTTAAACTTGCTCTGCCGCCATCCGTGCATGCCTTTCTTGGGTTCTGTTCGCGTTGCATGTCAATGCAAACTGGTTTACTTATAAAGGATAGTTCTATCGGTGCTTCTTTGCCAATACAGTGAAATAGAGCTTCCATGTTCAAGGGTAGTTTGCTGCAGAAAACCAGGTATTTGAACAGCACCAGGAACTTTCTGCTAGTCCTGTTAAGTATTTTGGAATGCTGTTTGTTTGCTATGCATTCGGACACATCTTACAATAATGTAACCAAATTTTGAATGGAGTTTCCTGAGATCCAGGAGCAGGGTTTTTGCCTATGTTTGGATATAACAGGGTGCCATTTTGAATCAAGATGGATTGCTGAATCCTTCAAAGCTGTGCTCATTCTAACCAAATTTTGCGTGATGGTTCCAGAGATCAAGAAGAAGGTTTTTCTTCTATGTTTGGATGCAAGCCAAGTGCCATTTTGATTTAAGATGGCAGGCTGAACCTTTCGAAAATGTACCGATTTTAACCACTGTTTTCCAAACCGCACTCATCTTTTTGGTTCCCGGGAATTCCCAAGCAATGCTGCGTACGGGACTGGTAGCATACAGTGGCGTAGCGTGGGTTGTCAGCACCCGGGGCAAGGCAAGTAATTTGCGCCCCCTAACCCGTGGATTTGCGCCCCCTAACCCGTGGATTTGCGCCCCCTAACCTGTGGATTTGCCCTAACCCCAGATGTTGCGCCTGGTGCGGCCAGCCCCCCCTGCACCCCCCATGCTACACCACTGGTAGCATACAATCTTCCTGCATAACATAAAGATGTTAGGAAGTCAAAGCACAGCTCCCATTGGATGATTTGTAGAGCAGCATCACAATCCTGGATTTGCAGGAAGTCAGAGCAGGGGAGGGGAGTGGGAGAGAAGGCAGGTTCTTAAATGGTTTCTATACAACAGCAGAGGTTTGAATAAAGCAGAGAGGGAGAGATACGGAGGAGCTGCGAGAACATGGAGTGAGTTTGATGGAGCTGTGAATACATGGGGCAGGGGGTTGGCGAACAATGCAAACAGGAGCAGTAGTAAAACAACACAATTGTAAAAAACGAACCCCTTCTCTCCTGTGTTGCAGGCCCAGAAGGACACAGAAGCAGTGGACAAGATCATGCATGACCTGGATGAGAACGGCGATGGGGAGGTCGATTTCCAGGAATTCGTGGTCCTGGTGGCAGCCCTCACTGTGGCTTGCAACAACTTCTTCTGGGAGAACTCCTGAGGGGCTTGAAGCCCTGGCGAGCCACGGAAGCAGCTGCTTTGCCAAGCCTGGCATGGCACCCCTCTTGCCGTCTCCTTCCGGGTCCCCCTCCTAGCCTCCTTGGCTTCTCCCTCCAGCCTGGAGGAAAGAGAGCACCTTTCAGTGCCATGTAATCGCTCGCCGAGACAACGCTGCTTATTAAAAGCCATCCCCCACCCAACCCTTTGCTGGTGGTCTGGTCTGCTTTTCTTGCAGGGGAAAGTGGGGAGGAGCAGATCTGGGGATGGGCCAACCACCTCCGGTTCCAGGATTGGGACCTTTCACGGGCTTTCTACTCAGCTAACCACGCAAGGGCTGAAACTAAAAAACAGAAAAATTCAATTTCACTTCTAGCGGTGGCGGCACCAACTGATGCGGCCAGTGTTGTTAAAATAAATATGCCCACAAATGTCACTAGCTTGCCATTAGGTAATTTTACTGGCCTGCAAAAACATTTTAAAACAAAAAAAATTCCTTCCAGTAGCACCTTAAAGACCAACTAAGTTAGTTCTTGGTATGAGCTTTCGTGTGCATGCACACTTCTTCAGATACACTGAAACAGAAGTTGCCAGATCCTTCTATATAGTGAGAAGGTGGGGAGGGGTATTACTCAGAAGGGTGGTGGGAATGGGTGATTGGCAGATAGCTGTGATGAGCCTGTTGACGACTCTTAACGACTGCAATAGGTCTTACAGGAAAAAGCAAGGGGTGAGAAGGTGAAAAATGGCTTTGTCATGTATAATGAGATAAGAATCCAATGTCTTTGTTCAGACCAGGTCTCTCCATGGTTTTAAGTTTGGTAATGAGTTGCAATTCAGCAGCTTCTCTTTCCAGTCTATTTCTGAAATTCCTTTGTAGTAAAACAGCTACTTTGAGATCTTGTATAGAATGTCCTGGGAGATTGAAGTGTTCTCCTACTGGTTTCTCTGTCTTGTGATTCTTGATGTCAGATTTATGTCCGTTTATTCATCCATAATCATCCATTCCCACCACCCTTCTGAGTAATACCCCTCCCCACCTTCTCACTATATAGAAGGATCTGGCAACTTCTGTTTCAGTGTATCTGAAGAAGTGTGCATGCACACGAAAGCTCATACCAAGAACTAACTTAGTTGGTCTTTAAGATGCTACTGGAAGGAATTTTTTTTGTTTTGACTATGGCAGACCAACACGGCTACCTATCTGTAACAAAAACATTTTACTTAGAAGCCCACTCTTTAATCAGCATGGAAATGTTGGCTACAAGCCTTGTAGAGGTTTTTTCTTCTTACCAGCCTGCTGTCAAGTAGATTGAGCAATACGTTTCTGCTGTGCTAGCCTGCATAATTTGTGTGTGTGTGTGTGTGTGTGTGTGTGTGTGTGTGGTCGTGGAGGAAGGTCATGTGTATGTGACTAACATAACAGAGTAAACCAGTATCTCTGTGACCTTAGCCACTGGAAATAAAGATATGGTTTCATTGGTGATTAACAACATCCTTCCAGGATACAGGACAAACTTATCCAAACTGCTCTTTGATGCATTAAAAATCATCTAAAAAGGTGTCCCGATTAATATAAGTATATAGGGTACTTTTTTGTTACTCAAAATTGATTAAACTTTGTTGCAGCTCTAACTTTACTATAAACAAAACAAAACCAGAGAAATGTTCACTGCAGCAAGGGATTGGCTGACTCATGTATTGCACCCAAGATTTTTCAGCACCTTCCATCTTCAAACCTGCAATCCTACCTAATTTCCCAAAAAGATGAGGTCCCATTCGATTCAATGGGACTGAATTCTGAGCAGACTTGTACAAGATAGCGCTGTGAGGCTACAATGCACACCGTAGAATTAATCTCATTAAATTCAGCGAGATTTACTTCTGAGGAAACCTGGATAGGATCTGCAGGAAGTGAAGAAAACCTTGATCTGGGAGTGGAAGAGCATCTCTCTGATGACTGTAGAGGACTGCCACCTTGTGGTCAACCAGTAAATGATACATCTTGATCCTATGCAGTTTTACTCATAAAAGGCATATTGTGAAGCTGGAAAAGTTTCAGAAAAGAACAACCCAAATGATCAAGGAGATAAAGCAACTCCTCTACTAAGAAAGGTTACATTTAGAGCTTTTTTATTTTAGGAGGGAAAGGCAAGTTGGGAAGACATGGTAGAGGTGCTTAAGATTATGGGCTGCATACACTGTTGGTTTTAAAGGATGATAGATATGGTAAAAGGAGAGTTTCCTGGGTGCATAGACCCAGGTTTGGGGCAGGTACTCTTTGGTGAGAGAGCCGCAGCAGAGAATTAAATTAAAACCACAAAACAGGCAGGAAAGTAAAGTGTGGGAATATAAGGTGTTGGGCCTTTCAAATATCCTCTCCTAAGACGCTTTCAAGAGTTCCCAGTTTCCCTTAGCACAGAAAAAGCCCATGTGTTTGAGTTCAAAAAGACCCAGGACAGACAAAAGAAAGTCCTCCTTCACACAGCACATAGCTAAAACTATGAAAATTGTTCCCACAAGATTCAACAGCAGCCACCAATTTGGATGGCCTTAAAAGAGGATTAGACAAATTCACAGAGAATAAGGTTATCCATGGCTACTAGCCACAATGGCTCTGTTCTACCTCCACACTATATACACAAAGTATCAAATGTGGTGACAGTAATAATAATGCAACAAAACAACACCACAAACTGGCTTATGAGTATAAAACCAAATTTACTAGAATAACAAGTAGAATAGACTTGTAACCATTCAAGCAACAAACATACTAAGGTGCCATGTGCAAAACAAAGCCTGGAGATACTGTAAACATGGAGTGGATAAATGTACAACTGTATCTTACCAAGTTACATGTGAAATAAACGTTATACAGACTGGATAAATGAACCGTTCAACAAGTACCTGTAGTCAAAACAAAAAAAAATCCTTCCAGTAGCACCTTAAAGACCAACTAAGTTAGTTCTTGGTATGAGCTTTCGTGTGCATGCACACTTCTTCAGATACACTGAAACAGAAGTTGCCAGATCCTTCTATATAGTGAGAAGGTGGGGAGGGGTATTACTCAGAAGGGAGGTGGGAATGGGTGATTGGCAGATAGCTGTGATGAGCCGAGGCACACGAAAGCTCATACCAAGAACTAACTTAGTTGGTCTTTAAGGTGCTACTGGAAGGAATTTTTTTTGTTTTGACTATGGCAGACGAACACGGCTACCTATCTGTAACAAGTACCTGTAGTGTAAGTCGAATCACAGAACTGGTTGTACATTTATCCACTCCATGTTTACAGTATCTCCAGGCTTTGTTTTGCACATGGCACCTTAGTATGTTTGTTGCTTGAATGGTTACAAGTCTATCTCCATTCTAGTTATTATTCTAGTAAATTTGGTTTTATACTCATAAGCCAGTTTGTGGTGTTGGTGTTCTGTTCCACCTCCACCCTCAGAGGCAGGATGCATCTGAATACGAGTTGCTGGTACAGTATTCATGCACAGCCTAGCATCAAACCTTAGCAGGGTATGTGATGTTGTGCTCAGGTCCTGTGTGCAGGCTTCCCAGTGAGGCTATCTGGGTGGCCACTGTGAGACCAGGATGCTAGATAGCTCAATCGGTAAAGCATGAAATTCTTAATCTCAGGGTTGTGGGTTGAGCAAAAGATTCCTGCATTTCGGGGGACTGGACCAGATGGTCTTCATCGTCCCTTCCAATTCTACAGTTCTGAGATTCTACGAGTTAGATGGGCCATTGATTGACCTACTCCAACAGGAAACACTCTCTGTTCTTATGCACAAACCTCAACCAACTGTATGCAGGCCTCGCTCCGAAACCCCCTCGCACTTAAAAGCAGCCGCGCTCCTTTAAACCGCGCCCGCTTCTAAACCAATCCCACCCATTCACAAAAAAGCTTCCCCTCTTGAGAATGAGCGTCGCCCCGCCAGAGCCACGCCCCTCCCTCTGCTCCAACCACTCAAAAAGCGACGAACGGCCAACCACTCTACGTAGCACGTCGGAGCCCGCCTCCTCCCTCTCTTTCTACCAGACGTAACCACGGTGGCGCTCCGCGTCCCTCCTCCCATCCGGAGAGAGGACGTTTCCTCGCGCATGCGCAGAGAGGCAGCCTCGCCTCAACCTCCTGGCGCACGCGCGGCCGCTGCTTGACGCGTGCGCAGCTCCGGCCTTTTTTATATATATATTAATTTTTTTGAAAAAAAAAAGCTCCGCCATTTTGCCGGGCTCCTTTTCTGAAGGGGAATTTGAAGCGAGGAAGGCTCCGAGCGGCTGAAGTGAGAGAGTCGTCGCCGTCGTCGTCCTCCCGAGAGAGAGAGACGACGGGAGGTTGGAGGAGGAGGGGAAGCTGAGGGGGGAACCAACCACCGCCACCATCTTTGCGTTTGGGGCGCCTGACGGGGGAGGCCGGGCTAAGCCTGAGCGGAGCCTCCCGCCGCCTCCGCTGGCCCCGCCGGAGCCGCAGACAGAGCAGAGCGAGCCCCGCCCCCGACGGTGAGTGAGGAGGCCGTTGGGTCGTGTAGGCCGCGCGCGGAGGGGGCGGGGCCTCGAGGACCGTTGGCGCCTTCCAGCAGGCCGCGCCGGGTGGGGGGGGGTGGGAGAGGGAGGCATTCGCCCCGGCCGCGCACGTGACCGGTTCAGAAGCCTGGCGAGCAGCGGGGGAATGCCCGGATGCAACGGGGTTCTGTGGTGGGCGGGGCGACTCCAGTGCATTCCCATGCATTCCCTTCTCTCCAGAATGAATGAATGAATGAATGAATGGGTCTCCTGTAAAATCAGTGCTTTTTTTCGGGGGGGGGGAGAGGTGGGGGAAGTTACCGTGAAGTTTATTGCGGGCCCAGTCGCAGTACCGACATATGTGTGTGTGTGTGTGTGTGTGTGTATACACACATATATGTATGTATATACATATATATATATGTATATATATATATATATATGTATATATATATATGTACATATATATGTATATATTGATATATATATTGGCTCAGGCATTGGGCGTATATCCATATCAGCCCTGCTGGACACAAAAAAATGAATTAATTTTTTAAAGGTCTGGTAACTCAGTTCCCCTGACTTCCTGCTTTTTCAAAAACCTGCGCAAAATCACTCTTGATGTTGCCTCTACTCTGCCCTCCCTTATTTATTGTTATTTATTACATTTATATCCCACTTTTTCGCCAAGGTGGTGAACCTCTTTCCCCACCCCACCTGCATTTCGTCTCTCAATGACCCTGTGAGGTAGGTTGGGCTGAGAGACAGTGATTGGACTAAGGTCACCCAATGAGCTTCGTGGCTGAGCAGGGACTAGAACTCTGGGCTCCCAGGTCCTAGTTCAGGGTTGCTCAAGCTTTTTTTCAAAGAGGGCCACATTTGATGAAGTGAATGTGTGTGAGGGCCGACCAAAGCTATTGAGCTTCTTTTTGGATTTTACCCCCAGGACATATACTGGCATAGGGGCTGGATTAAATCAACTGGCGGGCCAGATTAGGCCCCCAAAATGCCAATGAGTGCAGCACAGTGTAGTCCCCTCCTGTAGCACAGTAATGCTCCTTCTGGGAAATGTATTTGACTGGCCAACTAAACTAGGCGAGGGTCAACGATAGGTCTCAAACCCTCAGTGAGTTAGGAACTTGCCCTGCATGTGAAGACAGGCTCAGGCGGTAGCCATTGATAGCCTTCTCCTCCATAATTGTATTGAGGAATCTTGCTTGGCTCTTTTAAAAAGAGGGGGCAGAGTTCCCTGAGACTGACTGTGAGGCAGATGCTCTGTTACTGGCAAGAGGACCAATGAACTCCCTGCTTCCCAGAACATAAGAGCCCGATGGATCAGGCCAAAGACCCAAGTAGTCCTTCCACTTGTTCTCATAGTGGCCAACCAGATAGCAAAAAGCAGGGCCCGAGTGTAAGAGTGCTTTCCCCTCCTACCGGTTCCCAGGGCTGGTATTCAGAAGCATTACTTCTGAAAGCAGAAATTAGCCATCATGGCCAGTATCCATCCATAGCCTTTATCCCCCAGGAATTTCTCCAATCCTCCTTTAAAGCCAGCCAAGTTAGTGGCCGTAACTGCCTCTTGTGGGTGAATTTCAACATTTATCTGTGAGCTGTGTGAAGAAGCCCTTCCTTTAGCAACAGTTATTTTCTTTTTCTTTTTTCTGAACTGGCCCTCTCTTCTTCTTTTGCAGATTCTGGGGACCTGAGATGGCCGCGCAGTCAGCGCCGAAAGTCGTGCTTAAGAGCACCACCAAGATGTCCCTCAACGAGCGGTGAGGAGCCCAACGGCCAACTTCAGCTCATAAGATTTTTTTTTTTAATTTTTTTTTTTGCTTAGTTATCACTGTGTTCGATATCCAGAGCCAACATGGTCCTTGCCCTGCTTTTAACCTACCCAGATGCAGAGAAGCAGGGGGCAGCTTTGCGTCTGCCTTAAATCCGACAGCAAGCAATGGTACACAAGGTTAAAAGGGCCAAAATTGTCTGTCTGATGATAAAGCTGGAAACGGTAATCTGGTGGGATGTGTTCTAAGGAAAACCTCGCACCCTCCTTTTTTTCTTCCACATGTGTTCACATTATATAGGTGACCCCTGCAGTGCGGTAGCATGTGGCCTAAGCTGCAGGAGGCTTTGCTGCGGTGCCCAAGGCAGACACACATCCTTGTGTGGTCTGGCCTGTAAGAGGCAGGCAGCTGGCCGCTCTGATCAGCCCGAAGGCTCCTTGGCCACAGTCCTTGGACCTTGTAAGAGGCAAGTGCTCCGCTCCATTCATCATCTGCTTCCTTTGCCCTCTGCATGCCCTCCTTCCTTTTTCTTCTCTCCTCTCCTCTCCAGTGCATTCCTAAATGTAAAATTTCCAACTAATAGGTGGTGCTTACATTGTGTGGCCCTTGTGTGCTCTGTCTCTGTTAAGAGGGTTGGTAATCTTAAAACCTGGTCATCTCTCTGGGAAACGCACAGCTGGTTTCAATTGCAGGTCAGGAGAAGAGGGATCCAGTGTACAGAGGTATGGCAGGCTTGGATTATCTGAGAAACTCCTTGAGCTGCTCTGTAGGGGTGTAGTTGTACTTGGAATTGGTCCCTTGAAACCGTTGGGCATCTACATCCTTTCTGTCCATTAATTTCAGTAGGTCTGCTCTGAGGAGACCATACAACTCAGAGTCAGCTGCTCTTTGATCAGGGATGGGGAACCTGTCACTCTCCAGGTATTGCTGGACTTCCAGTTCCCCAGCCAGCCTGCTCAGTGGACAAGGAGTTTTAGTCAAACAACGCCAGGAAGACCATGGGTTCCCCCCACCTTTGGTATAAATGCATGACATTACAATTGCAAACAAAATTCTTTCTAGCCTTACATAATGTCTATTCTGTTAGAGAATAAATTGTGGCTTTTTACAGCCATGTTGCTGAATAACATATCTCCTGTTCTTGGATTGGCATTTCATTTGTGTCTAAAGTTTTCATCAGGTGTTCTTTGAGGGTGTAGGGATAGTCCTTTTGCAATCTGCAGAATACTATTTAATAAACAGTGCAGTCCTACATAAGCTTATTGGGAATTAAGTCCCACTTTGCTCAATCAAGTGCACTTCCAAGTAAATCTTCATAGCATTATTGGATAGGAATACACACACACAGGGTTTGCAGCCTTTCTGAACAATCGGGGGAGCCTGCTAGCTATGCTGTAGACCAGGAGTGTGAAACATGCCTTTCGGCATTCAGAAAATGAATTCTAAGTTTCCATTTGAATTTTTTTTTTTATTTCTTGTCCCTTCTCAAAATTGTAGGTGTGTGAGTTTTGTTAAACCCTGGGAGTCATGGATCCTAGTGCCCTCCGGATGTTGCTGGACTACAACTCCCATCATCCCCGGCTGTTGGCCATGCTTGCTGGAGCTGATGGAACTTGGAGTCAGTAACATCTGGAGGGCCGGTGGTTCCCCACACCTGCTGTGGACTCTATTCCAGAGTTTTCCAAACTCTGTGTCACAATACGTTAGTGTGTCAGCTGCAGTGTGTAGTTGTGTTGCACAAACGCTCCCTGCGCTCCTCCTGGCAATGGAAAGGGTTAGTTTAACCTCCAGTTTGCTAGTAAAACTGAATTACTGTGTTGCAAAATGATGCGTGTCCAAAAAGCGTGTCACCAACTTGAAGAGTTTGGAAAGCTCTGCTCTATTCCATAGCCTCAGGTTTGCACTTGTGGCCATCTCTCCCATGCCGGACCCTTCAATTGGGGAACCAGTGGTCAGGCCACACCACACTGTAGGGGGCTTCCTGTATGTTAGTGGCGTGCTCTCATATTTTTGATTTATTGGAAGGCTTCACCAACGAGATTGGGCTCCACCGTCAGAGGGTAGCTGCTTCCCATCGTATTTTGAAGGTTGTATTAGTACTATTTGATATTGAACCCTTGCTAACTTGGCAGGGTGAGTGGCATCATAGACGTGGAAAGAGAAAATCCGTTTGATTTCATTCAGCCACTCAATTTGTATGCTGCTTTTCCAGAAAATAAATCATGCTCAGAGCGGCTTATAACAAAGAAAACGGGAACACATTGCAAACGAATGCTACAAAGACTATTTTTACAATAACTTAGCAAACATTAACAATTATAATAGCATAGCAAAACCCCACATTTCAATACTAAAAAACATCACAATATTACTTAAACAGCATCCAGAAAACCAAAAGCAAAAATGGCAAAGGAGCTTCACAGTTTCGCCTTAGTCCGAGAAATACCCCTCCCGTAATGTGATTGATTTATGACTCATTTTTAACAGTTGCTCACCAGTGTGCCCTTGTCCTGTCTGCATTTGACCTTGTGGTTCTGGGCCTAGATTGGGCAGCAGGCTCCAATTCCTTGCTCTGTCCCTGCACCTGCCAGGGCATGGAGTTTTTGGTGGGGAGGGGGGTCTCCATGTGGGGAAAACCTGTTGCCCTTCCAGCTGCAGTTGGGCTCCTGGCTTCCACCAGCCCCAGCCAGCATGGCCAGTTATTTGCTGAAGGAACCATTTCTGGAGCCAGGTCCAAACTTGACTTTGAAAGCACATCCTGTGTGCTGTTTGAGATCCTTACTCATAGGGTTTGAATGCCCCCGGCATGAGCAGAGAACGCTTCCTGCCAACGACTGGCTTCTTTCCACCTGGCAGCCCTTTGTGTCTCCTGGTTTAGGGTGCTGCTCAGGCCCATAAAGGGAGAGCTGAAAAACCTTGTTTTTGAGCAGCAGCCGCCTTTCAGAATCTGGATCCAACCCTCGTTTGGACTGGGTGCAAATCTAGCAGTATGCTAGTGGCATAAAGCCGATTGGCAGTTTGTGTGTTCCCTTATGTGTCCAAAAGATGGAAACTGCCATAAGAATTGGAACGGGATTTTTGCCATCGTATTAGAAACCCCTGGGATTGTAGTTCTGGGACACACACGTGCCATTTCCTAGCTCCCTCATAAATAAGCTAATGAAAGTGCCTAGCTTGCTAAGAAACTAGTAGCTCTCACCTCTCAGCCCCCCATCCTTCCGGCACATGGCCTGCCTAAAAGTACTCACTGCCTGTGGCTGCCAGGAGAGTTATTAAATATAGGGCTGGTTCTTTAATTTTGTGATTTTTGGAGCATTGTATAATAAGAATAATAATTGTTTATTATATCAGTCATTTTATATAGCAAGTATCAGAGCAGCTTGACAAGGTGAAATATAACTTTAAAAAGCAATGTAAATCCCCAGGAGTGAGGGGGATTCTGAAACCATGAACCATACCAAAATATAGCTACATATAAATAAGGGCCAAGGCCTACCTGCCCTGCTTAAAGCTGAGCACTGCCACAGACGGCAACATTAATTAATCAAAGGCCTGGTTGAGTTAAAAAGTATTGGCCTGATGCCTCAAGATTGGCAAGGTGGGCATCAGGCATGTCTTCCTGGGACCAGCGGGTGGCAGCATGGGACCACTAGAAAAGGCCTGTTCTTGTGTGATCACCCTCCGCACTTCCCTCAGGTGGGGCACTCAATGAGAAGGGCTTTAGATGAAGACCACAGGGTCTGGGCTGGTTCCTATGGGGAGAAGAGGTCCGTTGCAGCTTCAAGATGACCTAGTGGTTCAAAGCAGCTTGATTTGGCAGTTCCTCTCTTAGCCTTCCTTTGCTGGCCAATTGAGTCAGTCCATTTGCAACCAGCACTGCTTTCCCTTCACCTTTCTCTCCATCTTGCTTAACTGCTTTGTGTGCTTCTTCCATCTTTGCTTCTTCATTTTGAGACCACAAGAAATTTGATTTTTTTATTTAAAAAAATCAACTTCTGTTTTAAATATACTGCACTAACCCATACCCTTTTGAATGTCCTGTCCTTGCACGTCTTCTGGAAAACGAGGAAAAGTCTGTAGCTCATTAACCTGCGATAAATTAAAATGTGTACCACGTTGTTGGCGTTAAAAAAAAAAATTGTGGGCCGCGGCCGCCCACTCTTAAGGGCCATGAAATGCCAGTTGAGATGCTTTTGTAATGACAAGCTTTTGTTTAAACACCCGTTTTGTTCGACCTTGAAGCTTTACTAATATGCTGAAGAACAAACAGCCGATCCCCGTGAACATTCGAGCCACCATGCAGCAGCAACAGCTAGCCAGTGCGCGGAACAGGAGGCTGGCCCAGCAGATGGAGAACAGACCTTCTGTGCAGGCTGCGTTGAAGCTCAAGCAGGTGAGAGAGGCGCAGGAGAGCCAGCAATGGAGCCTTGGCAGCCGGGGGCTTCCTTTGGGTGGGAAACACAGGTGTGATAGATGGATGCCAGCTTCTGGAAACCACAGGGTCCTGCTTGCAGGTTTCCCACAGCATGGTCCTCTTGTGAGATTAGGATTCTGGGCTAGATGGGCCATTGGCCTGACCCAGCAAGGCTCTCCTTATGCAAATCTTTGGTCGATGTTCCTGCTGGTGAGCCATGTCCCACGACACCTCCTGCTGCCTTCTAGGAAATAACCCTTTGTCCAGGTGGTCTGATCCACCAGGGCTCTTAAAGAAGGACTGCATAGCAATCGCCATATGGCTTCACTCAGGGGTTGCTAACCTGGTGCCCTCCACCTGTTTCGGGTGGACACTTGCATCAGTTCCAGCTCAGTCAGTGATGGAGGGTGTGTGATGGGAGCTGTAGTTCACGGCAGATCTGGAAGGCACCACATAGACGTACCCATTATTTGTTTACTTCTAGTATACATTGTGTGAAAAATAACAAAAAAGAAACCACAAACGCAACCACACAAAAGACAAGAACGATTGCATATCAACCCAGAAACAGAAAATGGCCGCCTATGTCATTGTGCTGCGTAAGGTTAAAGCAACGTGGGTTGATCTCAGGGACTTGGCTACAGCAGAGGAGGTTCCCTTGCACCTCGCTGTGGTAGGCCCCAAAAGATTGCAGGCTTGTGACCGAAATCCCATTCTGGGAGAGTTTGCCCTTCTGAGTTTGGGCCTCAGAGGACCAGGGTGGTGGTGCAGCTTTGCTGGTTTTGATCATGCAATCGTTTTCCCCTTGTGTCGCATTAGTCTCCATCTACATTTGGGCCCCGTGGTGGCGCAGGCAGCCGTGACACGTGTGTAGCAGGTGCTGCTCCATTGGACGACTTGTGTGAAATGACCTTTTTTAAATGAGAACATATGGCAGGAACTAAAATCATCATCATCAAACCTTTTATTGGCATCACATACAAACATTCAAAACAAATCAATACAGAATTACCACTTCCCCAGTGGCACAAAACATTTGCTAAAAGAAAGGAGGCAGAGCAGTCTATCGTCACATCTCTTGGTCTCCAGGGAGATCAGGCGTCTGCAGTATATTTCGACAACAAAAAACCAAATAGAGATATTTAGCCACTGACTTGGTGAGCTCCTGATCATTCCCCAGTAATAGAAAATTTATGACCTCCAACTCTGGTTTCCATTTGGGGATACAGAGTTGATCTAGAAATTGCTGACAGATCAGCATATAGTTTACAATTGAGAACCGTATGTGTAAGGGTTTCCACCTGGTGGTCTTCACATGGGCAAGTTCTTTCTCCTTCCGCCCTGCCTGAGAACCTTCCCCAAAGGAAGTTTGATGGATTTGAATTAAACCTGGCCAGCAGAAATGCCCTTCGTTCTTGAGAGTTAACCAGAAATTCAAGGTAATTGTGGTTGGTTTCATGTGCCCAAGAAAGTTGAAAATAAGGAGGGGAAGATGTTTTCTCTGCTGCTACTGTTAGTTCTTGGCGTTCAATATCCCACAACCCAGTTTTTATTATAGCCTTGACAGATGGAGCTAAAATGCAGTAGAGTCCTGAATGGCTGCTGCTCCCTGAAAGAGAGGCATGGTCATCCCCTACTTGCAAAAGGTGGCTCTGATTCATCTCAGGGTGCATCTGTGGTCCCCTCCTTTCCCTTTGTCTAATCTAGTTAGGATGTACCTTGGTATCATTTCATGAGCTTGTGAGAGCTGGAGAACCATGTTTAACATTTCATATATTTACTGCCACTCACATAATAATCCATTATGCACTGGTCTGCTGATGTGATAGACCATTGCATAGGTTTTATGTAATGGTATTGAAAATAAAAATGCAGTACATCTCTCAAAATGTTCTGGGCACATCTTCATTCCCTCCTCAAACCAAACCATGCTGCTTCACCCTTTTTCTTCCCCAGACCTTTCCTGCATTGAACCAAGAGCCATGGTGACCACATGTGACCCTCTCTCTCTCTTTTTCCCCCATTACTCCCATCTCAAGCAGCTTGCGCCCGCCCTTCCGTGCCAGCTGCTCTCTGCTTGTTTCTGTGCGATGTTTTCCTGTCTAACACTCTCTTCTTCCAGAAGAGCCTGAAGCAACGCCTGGGGAAGAGCAACATCCAGGCACGTTTAGGCCGGCCGGCGGGACCCCTGGCCCGGGGTGCGTTAGGGGGCCGAGGCTTGCCCATGGGTCAGAGAGGCTTGCCCCGAGGAGCCATGCGCGGCGGGCGTGGCACCAGAGCGTTGCTACGGGGAGGAATTCCCCTCCGAGGTTAGTGTGTCAGTGAATTAGTTCACTTAGGACTGGGGGGGGCGGCACCGTTTTCTGTCTGGAGGCAGCAATCCTTTCTGGGTACCCTTCCAAGAAGGGCCACATGCCAGTGTTGGGCAGCGCAAGGAGGAACGATGGGTGGAGTAGTTAAGGCCAATTTTACCTTTGTGCCATAGGCTACTTTCTGCACATACACACGCGTGCCCTTCTCCATCTTCCACCCAGAGAGGCATGGTCAGAGTTCAAAGGCACGTCCCAGCCAGGCAAAAACACTCAAGGAGAGGGTGTGAAGCAGGGCCCATGAGGGGTGGGGCCTGGGAGAGTTCTGAGGGCCAGATAGGGAGACCTTGAGGGCCACATTCAGCTCAGCCCTCAGGTCTGAGGCTCCCCAAACTTTACTTGCCAAATATCACTTGACACCCCCCAAAGATATATCTGATGAACAATAATACTATTGGGGGGGGGGGGGCAGAACTGATGTCCATTCTTCACACAGCCTGTTTGCTGTGTGCTCTGCTCCCCCAGTTTGGGGGCTCAGTACATAAACTTTGACATAGTCCACATGTTAATCTACATGAGTCTGATTGCATGGCGTGACTTCAGTGGATTTAGTATACTTGGTGCAAACTTGAGAGAGGGGTGGGAGAGCAAGGAGTTGAGGAAAGAGAAACTTGGGAGCCTGCCCCCAACAGATGAAACAGTTTTCCGGTGCCAGATTTAGGACATACTACCAAGGGGGCTAATAATAATTATTACTGTTATTATTACTATTATTATTTAAAAACATGTATTTACTTAGATCCATAAAAATGCAACTGTACCAAAAGGAAGTATTACTAAAATAAGATATTGGGGGGTGGTGGATTTTTGTCCTTGTTCAGGGCACCATATTTCCAAAGACTCAGCCGCATTTAGCAGAGCTCTGCTTCTCCTCAGCTAAGTTTGCTATCCTGGAGTAAGCTCTGCTTGTTTTGTTTTTTTAAGTCCCTAGCTTCTGTAATTGCAGAGAGAAGCCTGGAAAATGGAAAACGAGGCTGGTAGGCTTTGAAGCCCATAGGTAATGGGTGGTGAACTTTCAGCTGTGACTCCCATCATCCCCGACTGTGGCCATGCCAGCTGCTGGGACATGGGAGTCCAGCAACAACTGTAAGGCTACAAAGCCTCCCCACATTTGCCATAGCGCATTTTGGCATAACAGTTACCTGGGCTGTTGCAACTTTTTTTGAAATAGGAAGCCGACAACCAGTGAAGGGGCTAGGATCCAAAAGAGAATTCTCAAGCAAAATGTGCTTTGGAGACACTATTATTATTAAGCCACTGTAGAATTTGAAAGTAGACCTGTAGTGCAGAAATATCCTGAGTTTGCTGGCAAGACCTTTTCTTCAAAAGCTCAACTGATGGTTGACTGTCTCTTTCTCTCTTTCTTTCTTTCTTTCTTTCTCTCTCTCTTCCCCTTTAAAGGACAGGGTTTACTTCGGGGAGGACGCGGCATAGCTGCTCGAATGGGCCTGAGAAGAGGAGGCCTTAGAGGACGGGGTGGGCTTGGCAGAGGAGGGCTTGGCAGAGGAGCCATGGGCCGGGGTGGCATTGGCGGCAGAGGTGAGCACAACTAACTTGGGATGTTACACTCACTTTCATTTTATTCCTGCAGCCTCGTACCTGGCATTGCAGAGAAATTCTAAGAAGCGAAAACATCAGTCCCATACCGAAAAGGTTTAGTCTGCCATCTCGATTCAGAATGGCTTCCAGCTGTTTCCAAACTTAAGACGAAAACCTGCTCTGTCACCTCAGGAACCGGCATGCCAAATTTGGTTGCGGTATCTTTAAGAGGCATCTAAATGCTTAGCGAAGGAACAAACAGCTTTCCAAAAATATACAGTAGATTTACTGCATGTGTGAAAACCACAGCGCAGGAGAGGTCAGTTATATTCATTTGCCGCTTTTTACACCAAAGTATTTCGAAGCGACTTGAAATGAATAAGCAGGAATAGCAAAAAACGTTAAAGCCAAACACAGGAAAAACATTGAAACCCAAGAGAGCTCTGTGGGATAGACAAACATTATTATGCAACATAAGGCAGCTTTCTATGAGGACTAGAATCGGCCATTTAATCGGGAAAACTAAGATCTGGTGGGATCTTGCTTTAACTTTAGGAGACAAGCCATAACTCAATGATAGAACATCAGCTGTGAATGCAAAAGAGCCACAGTTCAGTCACTGATACCCAGGAAGGGCTGGGAATATCCCCTTCCTCAAACACCGGCGAGCCCCTGCCAATCAATATAGACCAGGGTTTCCCAAACTTGGGTCTTCAGCTGTTTTGGGACTACAGCTCCCATCATCCCTAGCTAGAAGAACAAGTAGTCAGGGATGGTAGGAACTGTAGTCCAAAAACAGCTGGAGACCCAAGTTTGGGAAACCCTGGTCTAGGCAATACTGAGTTAACTAGATGGACCGATAGCCTGGTGCAGTCGAAGGAAGCTTTCTGTGTCTACTCTGATTGACAGCAGCCCTCTGATCGCATTTTAGCCATCTTTTGCACTGGGGAGGCTATGGGGCGGGAGTGGGGGGCGGTTGGAACTTTATCCTAGAAGAGGAGGCAGCTGAGCTCCAGTGGTGCAGTGCCTAACCCTGTCCTCCTCCTCTCCCGCCCAGGTCGTGGCATGGTGGGCCGGGGACGAGGCGGCTTTGGCAGCCGTGGGAGAGGCCGGGGACGAGGCAGAGGCGCCCCCCGCCCCGCCCTGACCAAGGAGCAGCTCGACAACCAGCTTGACGCCTACATGTCGAAAACGAAAGGACACCTGGATGCCGAACTGGACGCCTACATGGCCCAGACAGACCCCGAAGCCAACGACTGACCCACCCTTGCTGTAGACACTCGCTGAGGTTGTGTGTTCTGTGCGCTGGTCCTTCCCCACCCAAGCCCTCTCCTGTAAGCCACGACCGGCAACAGCCGCCCTGGCGGCGTGGGGAGGGGTAGGAGACAATAACTTTCACGGGTTTCTCTTGCAGAGAGAATTGTGTGTTTATCTACATGCGCGCACGCACACACACACATTTCTTAAACGACTTCCAAAAACAAATGTGACTGACCTGCTGTCTGTAGATGGCATCATCTTGAAGCTCCTCAACAGGACATTACATGCATGACTGTCCCCCTTCCTCTCCTGTCTTCCTCAATCCCCCCCCCCAAAAAAATTTTTTTTTGACCTTGCTGTAGACAGAAGGTCTCAGGTGCTTATAAATTGCAGTCTCGGCAGCTACAGCTGCTGTAAGAGTTGGGTTTCAAGGTGGCTGCTCATGCACAGTAATGCTGAATCCCATATTTTGTTTCTGATGTTTCTGCTTACGTCCACACCCCAGGCCCAACAAATAATTCTGTGACTTTTATATATGGTGAGCACAAATCAGTGGAGTTCTTCCTTCCCTGCCCCTCTCCTTCCTCCAACCCCCAACCCTCAAAAAGGATCAGGCCCAACTAGTGTTTAATTCACCAAGCCTGTTGTGGCCAAAAGCAGATTTTTTTTTTAATAATAATAATAAACAATGGCAGCAAACTTTTCATTTTTATGTTTATGCTCTTGTGGCCAGCCTGCTGGTTGGTATTTTGTTTGTGTGTGTTTGAAGACACTAGGAAGGCAAATGTCTTTCTCTATTTGCCGCCCAGGGTCTTGTGAGCTCAACTGTTCTGTTCTGGTTTTGAACGGCATCTTGTATTTTCTGGTTTACCATAAGAAACAATTGCAGGGAAAAGGAAAAAAAATGCCTTTGTCTTGGTTTTTTGTTGTTGGTGGGGCGGGGACTGTTGTTGGAAACTTACAGTAAATTGAATAAGCCACTACTACTATGACCTTTTTGGTCATCTTTTAATAGGTAGGTGGAGCACCTACCTGCCTATCATTTCATATCGTGAGGGTGTCAGCTGACTGATAGATGGGCAGTCCTGCACACTTGCCAAAGTTAACCCACCGGTTGGGAGGAGGGATCCGCTTTGCCAGTGTGTTCCCTGCAGGAAATGCCCTGGTGCATCTACCTATTTCATTTTATATATTCGTATCCCACTTTTCTCCCAAGTTGGGATTCAAGGAGGCTTGCTACATTTAAAATACACTAAATAAAAATACAGAATAATACAGAATGCAGTAGTACCTCGAGTTACAAACACTTCAGGTTACAAACTCCACTAACCTGGAAGAGTTAAAAACTTTGTCCCAGGATGAGAACGGAAATCGTGTGCCAGCGGCGCAGCAGCAGCAAGAGGCCCCATTAGTGAAAGCACGCCTCTAGTTAACAGTTTCAGGTTAAGAACGAACCTCCAGAACGAATTAAGTTCGTAACTAGAACTACCACCGTGATAAAAACACACTAGTTAAAACAATAATGAAAATACATTACAACATATTGAAAACCAGCCACTAAAATAAAATTTGCAGCCCAGTGATCAACTTTGTCTGCATGAGCATCTAGAGGCCTGTCTAAACGGAGGGATAACAAACACAGCCAATTTAACCTCTCTTTGGAGGAAACTCCACAACATTAAGAGCAGCCGCAGGAAGGTCGGCGGTTCGAATCCCCACAACAGGGTGAGCTCCCGTTGCTCTGTCCCAGCTCCTGCCAACCTAGCAGTTCGAAAGCACGTCAGTGCAAGTAGATAAATAGGTGCCACTGCGACGGGAAAGTAAACAGCGTTTCCATGCGCTCTGGTTTCCGTCACACTGTCCTGTTGCACCAGAAGCGGTTTAGTCATGCTGGCCACATGACTCGGAAAGCTGTGTGTGGACGAATGTCGGCTCCCTCAGCCTGAAAGCGAAATGAGTGCCGCAACCCCATAGTCACCTTTAACTGGACTTAACCATCCAGAGGTCCTTTACCTTTCACCATCTCTGAAACAACCTTGGCTCTGGGTCCCTAAGCATAGAGATGAGCATTGTTTTGCAATTTAAGTATCTGTCTCCCAGCTTGTTTCTAGTGTCTGAAACAGGGAGGAAAAGTTGCAGAAATGGATGGATTTGTACATATGTCGCATTTAGATACAAGCCACCTCCTTCTCTCCAGACTACCAAAAACAAACAATTTAACAGATTTCTTCTGGACTCAAGTCTACTTTTGTTATCTGTTATCTGTTGTTTTGTTATCTGTGGGCCCAGGTCCGCTAAAGTTGATGCCACAAGATCCTTGAGTGATTGCAGAAAAACAAATAGTCCCTTAACACACTTACTCCTCTGGAAATTCATCCAAAACTATAATAATGGTCCATCTCTTGAGTTTTGAAACTTGCAGAACATAGAATGTGAAACAAAGAAGATATGCTATCAGTATCTCATATTTGGAGTCGGTGGTACCCCCTCTAGTGAAAATGCAAGCTGTTCAAATATTTCTTTGCGTGTTGATACCACCAAAGGGATCGTAGGAAAGTTCTTTACCAGCCACTCTGCTTAGTTACACACCTCTGTTTTCCCAAAGACTTTGTTTTCCATCCACCATTAAATTTGAAGGAGCTTTGAGGGTATGAATGAAAAGAGTGCAGCTTACAATGGGACACAGGTAAGAGACGAGTGGTTATGCAATGGGGTGCAAGCCTGTGATTATGTGTGGGGATACTGCTGCAGCTGTAACCATGGTTACAGGAGCAGATTTTAGGACCACAAATGCCCTCTGGCTTAGAATACATCCTCTAAGCTTGTTATTTTTTTAATGTGGTTTGCTATGAAGCATTGTTAACAGCTGGCTTTAAATATCTGATCCATGGGGAATCTCTTGTTCAGAACTAGCTGGAGTTGTGAGATGTTTGCAGAAGTGATGGTATTTGATGCCCTCTGGAAATGTGGAAGAATACCCCATTAATGCTAAAAAAAATTGCCTAGCCACTTTGGTGCTTGTCATGCAAAAATGCATTCATGTTTTTATTTTGGTAGCATCTATAGAGGTGTTGGGGGATGCGGGTGGCGCTGTGGGTAAAAGCCTCAGCGCCTAGGGCTTGCCGATCGAAAGGTCGCGGTTCGAATCCCCGCGGTGGGGTGCGCTCCCGTTGTTCGGTCCCAGCGCCTGCCAACCTAGCAGTTCAAAAGCACAAAAGTGCAAGTAGATAAATAGGGACGGCTTACTAGCGGGGAAGGTAAACGGCGTTTCCGTGTGTGGCTCTGGCTCGCCAGAGCAGCGATGTCACGCTGGCCACGTGACCCGGAAGCGCTGGCCCCCGGCCTCTTGAGTGAGATGGGCGCACAACCCTAGAGTCTGTCAAGACTGGCCCGTACGGGCAGGGGTACCTTTACCTTTTATAGAGGTGTTGAGCAAGGAGTGTTACTGATGCAGCAAAGTAGGGGAAGTAGCTCAGTGGTAGAGCATCTGCTTTTGCATGTAGAAGGGCCCAGGTTCAATCTCCAGGTAGGACTGGTGGGAAAATACACCTGTCTGAATTCCACTGACTGTAGACCAGTGTTTCCCAAACTTGGGTCTCCAGCTGATTTTGGACTACAGTTCCCATCATCCCTGACCACTGATCCTGCTAGCTAGGGATGACGGGAGTTGTAGTCCAAAAACAGCTGGAGACCCAAGTTTGGGAAACCCTGATGTAGATGGTACTAAACCTAGATGAACCAATGGTTTGACTCTGAAGCATCTTCCTTTGCTTCTAACAACACACACACACCCCTTGATCATTCAGGACCATGAGGACTGGTAGCTTCGCCGAAGAATTTATGCTTTTGAATTATGGTGCTGGAGGAGACTCTCGAGAGTCCCATGGACTGCAAGAAGATCAGACCTCTCCATTCTGAAGGAAATCAGCCCTGAGTGCTCACTGGAAGGACAGATCCTGAAGCTGAGGCTCCAAGACTTTGGCTATCTCATGAGAAGAGAAGACTCCCTGGAAAAGACCCTGATGTTGGGAAAGATTGAGGGCACAAGGAGAAGGGGACGACAGAGGACGAGATGGTTGGACAGTGTTCTCGAAGCTACCAGCATGAGTTTGACTAAACTGCGGGAGGCAGTGGAAGACAGGAGGGCCTGGCGTGCTCTGGCCCATGGGGTCATGAAGAGTCGGACACGACTAAACAACAATGCCCATAAACAACAATGCCCATCGCTTGCAGCCTTGCTAGCCTCCAGAGAAAACACCTTCAAAAACGTGTCACTTGACCTGACCTGAACTACCAGCACATGTGTCTTGCCTTGCTTTCCAGAACTAAGAGAAGGTTCTCTTTCTGCCCACCCCAGGGGTTTTCATTTAGTAGTTCACATGTAAAATGGTGTGTGTGGTTCAGGGTTTATTTTCTATTTCATGACATTTGGGAGAATAAGCCAGTTTCTTGAGCTGAGAAGTCAGATACTGTATATATATTTGCATCAGCTGCAAAACTCTCAAAGCCTCAAATAACACCCCCCTCTTTTCTGTGCAAGAAAGTGGTACAGCCCAAAACAAAAGCTTTTGCTCCCTTTTGAGTCCGCCGAACGTATATATTGCCTTTCAGGGAACGGGTTGGCCCCGCCCCACTTCCCCACTCCCCAAGCTTTCATGGACTCGAGGCGCCTATTGGCCGGGATCTTGGCGGCCGCCTGTGCCGACGCTTCCCATTGGCTGCCGGCCTTGGTGTGCTTTCACACGTTCCCAAAGGCTGTTCTTTATGTTATTGTTGTGAACAAGTTGCAAAGCGGAGGGGCTGGTTTTGATTTTGTTTTTCCAAGTGTTGGGAAGGCGGGTGGGTTGCTGAGCAGGAGGGACCAACCAGCGCCTATGGGGTGAGTACCTAGCTCATTCCCAACGGCTTCCATTTTTTTCTCCCCCTGCGCCAAAAAATAAAAATAAAGGAGCAATCGGGATCCCCCTCGCTTTAGAGATCTGGTGCATATTATTTTATTATCCACCCCTTATATGATTTCTTTGCACCCCGCAACTGATGCGCACACCTCTCCCCAGGTCCAGGAATAGCTGGCTCGCCCGACTGTCAACTGGTTGTGTAAAGAAAGGCAGATCTGAACTATAACTTCCCTCCCCAATTCCCTTCCCCTGCACCCAGCACCATCACCAGAGCCCGTAAGAACATAAGAAGGGCCCTTCTGGATCAAACCAGCAGCCTGTCTAGTCCAGCATCCTGTCCTCACAGTGTCCAGATGCCCGTAAGAACCCAGAAATCAGGTAGACTGGCCCTGGCGCTGGAGGTTCCACAAGAGCATTAAAACACCCTGGCTACTGGATCCAGCAGCCCATCTAGTCCATGATCCTGTCCTCATAGTGGCCAGCCACACACCCCAATGGGAAGCCGCAAGCAGAACATGAGCACAAGGGCAGCTCTCGCCTCTTGCGGTTTCTAGCAGCTAATATTCAGAGGCACATCACAGTGGAAGCAGACAGCATAGTCATCAGGCTCAGTAGACACTGAAAGCCTTGTTTCCCATGCATTTGTCTAATGCTCTTTTAAAGTCACACAAGGCTGGTGGCCATCAGTACACCTTGTGGGAGAGAGTTCCACAGTTTAGCTGCTCTGCGAGAGAGAAGAAGGGCTTTTCTTTTATACGATACGATAATCTTTATTGTCATTGTCCCATACAGGAAACTGAAAATCTACACCAGACATTCACAAACCAACAAGCCAGCTATCCCAGCCCGGTTAGCCCCCTAAAAACACTGATACCCCATAATTAAATACAATATACTGCCATAGAAACTACCTTACACTGTGTTTAAAACCAAAATCGCATTTGAATAGAAACTGTTTCTCAGGCGGCTGGTCCTTATCTGTGGTTGGCGCTGTGGCCTAAACCACTGAGCCTCTTGGGCTTGCCGATCAGAAGGTCGAGGTCGGCGGTTTGAATCCCTGTGATGGGGTGAGCTCCCGTTGCTCTGTCCCAGCTCCTGCCAACCTAGCAGTTCAAAAGCACACCAGTGCAAGTAGATAAATAGGTACCGCTGCGGCGGGAAGGTAAAAGGCGTTTCCGTGCTCTCTGGTTTCCGTCACGGTGTTCCGCTGCACCAGAAGCGGTTTAGTCCCTCTGGCCACATGACTCGGAAAGCTGTCTGTGGACAAACGCCGACTCCCTCATCCTGAAAGCAAGATGAGTGCTGCAACCCCAGAGTCGCCTTTGACTGGACTTAACCGTCCAGGGGTCCTTTACCTTTTTTACCTTACCTGAACCTTCACCTTCATTCGATGTCCCCCAGTCCCAGTGTTATAAGAGAGGGAGGGGGAAAACCTTTCTGCTCACTTTTTTCTCCCTGCTGTGTTTTTCCAGTAACTTGGATTTGTTGCTGCCTCTGGCAGAGACAAAGCATAACCATAATCAACAGATGTGTAGTTTGTGGGACTTTTTTATTATTCTCTTGGAAGGGAGAAGGGTTTATAGGGTGTGAAAACATTGTGTCTGCTATCTTATAGTGTCCCAGGCTCGCAAGAGATTAATTTCTCTCCCCCTGTTGTTGTGTCTGCGGAACCGCCAAGGATTTTCCCAGAGTTTGCTCGGAAATCAGCTTGCTGAGACACAGCAATGCACAACAAGAGTGTGTTATATGGAGGGAGGATTTGCGTTCCCACACCTGCCCCTCACGCAATATTTCCATCTCTGCCCCATGAATTCTGGTGTTTGTTTTTTTCCCATTTGCAAATGCTCCTTTCAGAAAAACACCGGCTCTGTGTTCTCCCTTATAAAGAAAGATTGCCACGTTTAGGACTCTTTCGTTTAGAGAAAAGGCGACACGGTTTATAAAACGATGCATGGCATGGAGGAAGCGAGTAAAGGAAATATTTTACCCCTTATAACACCAGAAGTCATGGAAGTTCAGTGAAGCTGAATGTTGGAAGATTCAGGACAGATAAACATTCAGCGCTTAGTTAAGACTGTGGAACTCATGGCCACTGGAGGCAGCAATGGCCACCAACTCTGTTTGTTGACATCCGTCTGTCTTGAGAGATAATGGAGGGGAGTCAAACCAGCACCAAAGTGACCTCTTTGGGGCACAAGCCTGGGCCGTGTGTCTGGAGGTCCTGGGCTGCACAGACCCCCCCTCTCAGCCTCACTGATGTAGTCAAAAAGAAAACAGCAATACATTTGACACCAGCTTGGCTGCAGGAGTTGCCGGAAGGAGGCGTACAAGGCGCCGTCCAACCGTCTTAGGGGCTCCACTCTGGATTTGTGTAGAATTTATTCCTGAGCCTTTTCTTCTCCCAAAGGTAGAGGTTTAGGATCAGAGCTTTCCTTCTTCTAGATGGGCTCCCATCCCAGGTGGACGAGCCCCATCTGCCCCTCACTTCCTTCTACAGCAGGGGTCAGCAAACTTTTTCAGCAGGGGGCCAGTCCACTTCCCTCAGACCTTTGGGGGGGCATACTATATTGTTTTGGGGGAAATGAATGAATTCCTATCCCCCGCAAATAACCCAGAGATGCGTTTTAAATAAAAGGACACAATCTACCCATGTAAAAACATGCTGATTCCTGGTCCATCCGTGGGCTGGATTGAGAAGGCGATTGGGCTGGATCCGGCCCCCGGGCCTTAGTTTGCCTACCCATGTTCTACAGCCTTCTCGTCCCAAAAGAGACCCACTCTTGGTCTCGTCCGCTCAGTCCTCCAGAGCCTGTTTTCGCATGCAGGCGAAGCCCCTAACTCACCGAGGCTTTGAGACCCATTGACTCCCCTCATCTGCTTTAGCTGGCCAGTCAAAGCCGTTTCCCGGGGTGTGGGCGCTATCACATGCCGACAGCTTCTGGGAGCCACAGGTGAGAGCTGAGTGCAGGGTGGGGACCAAAGGTGGACAAACTGCCCCAGAAGGAGCATGGCGTGCCCCCCTATCAGAGGCACTAGTAAAGTAAAGGGACCCCTGACCATTAGGTCCAGTCGTGGCCGACTCTGGGGTTGCGGCGCTCATCTCGCTTTATTGGCCGAGGGAGCCGGCGTACAGCTTCCGGGTCATGTGGCCAGCATGACGAAGCCGCTTCTGGCGAACCAGAGCAGTGCACGGAAATGCCGTTTACCTCCCTGCCAGAGCGGTACCTATTTATCTACTTGCACTTTGATGTGTTTTCGAACTGCTAGGTTGGCAGGAGCAGGGACCGAGCAACGGGAGCTCACCCCATCGCAGGGATTCGAACCGCTGACCTTCTGATCGGCAAGTCCTAGGCTCTGTGGTTTAACCCACAGCGCCACCCGTGTCCCTTATCAGAGGCACTACCTCTCCCCTAACACCCCACCACCAACTCTGTTGGTTTATAAGAGGATTGGACAGATTCATGGAGTTTGTTGTGCAGGTTAAGAAGGGGGAGAATCCTTCATTTTTTGTAGGAAGGGTGAGCAAAAAAAAGGTAACAGATACTAAATAAATGAAGGAGGCAAAATTTGGGCAGTGAATCACCCTGAGTTACAGAGGACAGGTGCCTCCACAGCTAGTATTTTGGGGTTTTTTGTGCCTAATGAAAGACTTTTACACATTTAGTCAGTCTGACACTTTAGTCTGCGCCTGGCACACACTTTGGGAAATGTTGATAGGGACTTTCTGGCTCAAGTCAAGGTTCCTGCTGCCTGATTTTGATGCCGAGAGGCTGAAATTTAACAGGCACAGTTCCCAACTCTTCCCCCCCGACCTGGTATAGGACAATGTGGGGAGCCAAGGCCTGTGAATTGGTGGGAGGAAGGAGAGACTGCTCTGATCTTTTATAAGTCTCAAGAGAGAGGTACCGGTAATAACCAGGGGATATTACAGGGGAGAGGGACGGGGGTGGCGCTGTGGGTTAAACCACAGAGCCTAGGACTTGCTGATCAGAAGGTCGGCGGTTCGAATCCCCGTGACGGGGTGAGCTCCCATTGCTCGGTCCCTGCTCCTGCCAACCTAGCAGTTCAAAAGCACGTCAAAGTGCAAGTAGATAAATAGGTACCACTCCAGTGGGAAGCTAAACGGCGTTTCCGTGCGCTGCTCTGGTTCGCCAGCCACATGACCTGGAAGCTGTACGCCGGCTCCCACGGCCAGCAAAGCGAGATGAGCGCCGCAACCCCAGAGTCGGCCACGACTGGACCTAATGGTCAGGGGTCCCTTTACCTTTTTATTACAGGGGAGAGTGAAGAATAGAAGCTGCTCAGTTATTGTTGTTAAGTTCTGGAAGAGAGAAGAACGGCTAAAGGGGTAATCCTAGCTATGGTTGCCCCGATTGGGAAAGGAAGCAAGATCTGGTGCATAAAGCATGGATCAGGTCTGGGCACTGAATGTGGCCCTCCAGACTTCCTTCTCCGGCCCTCGGGGCATTTCCCAGGCCTGCACTGGTCCTGCTTCATGCTAGGTTTTTTGGAGGAGGCTGACCGGAATGTGTCCTCAAACTCTCCACATGCCCCTTGGGTTCCCTGGACAGAGGATAGAGAGGTAGGCGCAGGTGTAGAAACTCACCTGCCATACAAAGGTGAAATTTGCATCTGTTGCCCTGCCTACTTCCCCTTAGCCTCTCCCACCCTCAGCCCTGGCTTACAGGTTCGAGTGCGGTGTAGCAGCTTAAAGGGCCTGGGAATTCAGGGATATCTTAAAAAAAAAAAATGTGTGTCCTTGTTTCTCAATTTGATCCTTTTACATGGTTTTATATGTCCTTGTATTTTATGCATTTTATGCATTGCTGTTATTTTTATTGATTAGTAATTATTGCAATTGCAATAGACTGGATTTGCTTAATTATCAATTTCTGACTTTTAATTTTGCTGTTTACTATTGTATTCTAATGGAGTGCTGAACATCGCTTGCTTGGATAGAAGCTGTTTGTTCCAAAGTTATGTATTTATTATGACACTTTCATATTGGATCAGGTTGTGATCAGGCGCGTGTGTGATCTCTACCGCCTGTTTTGCTGTTTCCCCGGCTTTGCAAACCCGCCTGGCGCGCAGTAATCTGGAAAGGCGGTATGCAAATCAAAATGAACAGAGGTGGCAACGTCCAGGGTTCGAATCCTCCCCACTCAGCCATCTGCGCGCTCTCCCCCCAGCCTACCCCTCAGGGTTGTTGTAAGGACCAAACAGGGAAGGGAGATCTCCTGGGATAAGAAAATGGGGGTGGAAATGTCAATAAATATCTCCTTCGGATAAGAGAGAGGCGGGAGATGGGGAAGCGGGAGGGCGGCAGGGGCTGCGCGCTCAGCCTGACCCCGTGGAGAATTCGCTATTTGCTTTTTCCCATCTCCCTCCCTCTCCCTCTCCCTCTTTCTCTCTCTCCCCCCGAGGCGAAGCTGCGGCTGACAGCATGACTAGCAGGCAGGCGATTGTCTGGCTCGGCTGTGTTTAGTCTGCGCCTTCGCCGCCGCCTCCTTCCCCGTCTTTCGCTCCCATTTGGAGAAGGGAGCGCAAAGAGAGCGCGCGCTCCTCTCCAAAAGCAGCCGCCGCCGCGCGTCCCGCCGCCTTCCAGGGGGGCTTAATCCGCCTGCCACGTCCAGGGGAGCATGCCTGAGCCCCGCGGAGAGCATCCGTGCACCCCGGAGAGGGATCGCCCATAGCCGGTGAGTTTCCCCCCCGGTTTGATTTGGCAGGAGGGTCTCCCGCATCGCTGCCCCCCAACCTTTCCACGCCACTTCTGGGCACCGGGGTCCGGAGTTTCGTCTCCTCCGGCTTCAGATCGCTGCCCCTCTCTTTCCCTACACCCCACCCCACTTCTCCGGGAGGGGCCGTAGCAGCTCATCTGCTTGGCCTGCAAAAGGTCCCAGGCATCGCCAGGTAGGGCTGGGCGGAGAGGCCCCTGCCTGAGGGCTTGTGCTTTGTTCAGAACGATGAGGACTAGAAACTTGCATTGTTTGTGGGGAAAGGCTGCGGCGCGGTGGCTTTGCACGCAGGCGGTCCCGGGTTCGATTCACGATGGCATCTCCGGGTAGGGCATGGAGAGATGCACACACACACACCCTCCTGCCCGAAGCCCCGGAGAGCTGCTGCCGGCCCGTGTTGACAATACTGAGCTAGATAGACCAACCGTCTGACTCAGTGCAAGGCAGTTTCTTGTGTTTCTGTGTCATTTCAAGATGATTCCCGCCTCTAAGTCTCTGTACCTGGATGTGCTTGCTTGGGGGACATTTATATGTTTGACTGGGCTACATTATCCCCACCAGCTTTGACCCATGCTTGGGCCCAAAGAGAAAGTGCGGGGAGAGAAAGAACCCAGGAGTCCGGGACCTCACATCCCGCTCGCCCCTCCTCAGCACCACGAGTCTTCCCTCTGCTCACCTCTAACCACTAGGCTCTACTTCTCTTCTGAGCGAAAGAACCCTGGGTTGAGTTTGATGCTCTTTCTGCCCTGAGCAGACACAGTCAAACAAAGCAGGCTAGTATTTAACTGCTGATTTCAATGTGTGTCTACTAGGTGTGGGATAAACACTGCACCCCAATATTATTTTATCTGCCCACCCAGAGCATGGAAGACAAAAACAAAACAAAACCTCTAGTCTATCTGCTCCTTTCCCCTTTCCTCTTTCCCCAGGGAGCTCAGACTGGTGAATAAATATCCTTCTCTTCTGAAAGTTATTAAAGGGCAGGGAATCTTTCACGTGACCCACCCACAGTCTCCAGTTTTTCTGCCGAGATGGCTGGGCCTCCCTGTCCCTCCTTCCAAAGTTACAGGGAGGAATCCTTTTCCCCTCGCATGACTCCCGTCATCCTGGCACAAGCACGTTCCTTTATTGCTGCTACATCCGTTCTTGTTTTATTCCAGGATTAGGTGGGGGACGGTCACCTCCCCGAATGTGGCCTTACGCCAAGTCAAAACGTTGGTCTGTTCAGCTCGGACTGGCAGTGCCTCTTCAGACTCTGGGTATCTTCTGTGTGTGCAAAGCATATTCTCAACCAGCGACTTTGTGGCCTTTCCCTTAAATGTAACGCTAAGCTTCTAGAACTCATGATCAAATGTATTCTGTGTTGTAAAGGTAAAGGGACCCCTGACCATTGGGTCCAGTTGTGGCCGACTCTGGGGTTGCGGCGCTCATCTTGAATTATTGGCCGAGGGAGCCGGCGTACAGCTTCCGGGTCACGTGGCCAGCATGACGAAGCCGCTTCTGGCAAACCAGAGCAGCGCACAGAAACGCCGTTTACCTTCCCGCAGGAGCGGTACCTATTTATCTACTTGCACTTTGACGTTCTTTCAAACTGTTAGGTGGGCAGGAGCAGGGACCGAAGAACGGGAGCTCACCCCGTCGTGGGGATTTGAACCGCCGACCTTCTGATCGGCAAGTCCTAGGCTCTGTGGTTTAACCCACAGCGCCACCCACGCATTGCAGGGGGTTGGACTAGATGAACCTTGGGGTCCCAAATCTACAATTCTAATAAAGGCCTGGTTTAAATGCGGATGTAGGAATCCGCCTTGTGCTGACTCAGACCATTGCTCTGTCCGGCTCAGCGGTGACTGTTTTTCCACCTGACTTCTTCCAGAGATTTTTGTCTTATGTCTCACTTAGGTACGTTTCTGGCTTAGATATATCTTTGACCAGTTACGTTCCAAAGAACCTTTGCTTTCTTTCCTTTCTAAGCTGGGCAAACTTACTAGCTCTCAGGGTTCTAAGCAATGATAGAAGATAGGCGAGTGGAATCTCAGAAAGCCTCAGGGAGTTTCCGAATAAGGTGCCCGTCTTTTAGAAGAGAATCGGTGGCTCTCCAGCATTCGCTCGACTACAACTCCCATTATCCATGACCGCTGGATGCGCTGCATGATGGGAGGTGGAGTCCCAGAATATTTGGAGAGTTCCCTGTCCCGCTTTAGAAGTCGGATACTTTGGAGCCTTGCTCATGGCCCCTTATCTCTGCTCTCCATGAATTCCAGAATAATTCCTGGAAAGTAGTAAAGCATTTGCATAATAAATTGGGTCAAGGCAACAGAGGTTTTGCTGGAAATCTGCATAACGTAAACATGCTTATATAAAGTGTAGTACATGCAGCCCTCTTCCTGAGTTGTTAGACTCTGAAGGGACCCCGTTTGTGTGTGTGTTTAGTAGGGGAGGGAGATATATAAAATGGGAACGTTGCCAGCCCTGACCCAAATCTCTGCTCCAGTCCTTAAGAACCTAAGAAGATCTTTGTTAGGTCAAATGCCCATCTAGCCCAATATCCTGACTCTGAAAGGAAGAAGCCACAAAGCTCACAAGCAACAGCTCACCCCTGCTCTCTCTTCCTAGTACCTGGCCTTTGGAGGTAGACTGCGTAAGACTAGGGAGGCTTCATTCTCAACAGCCATGGCTATTTCTGTAAGGAGAGCCCTGCTGGATCGGCTTAGAATCATAGAATCATAGAGTTGGAAGAGACCACAAGGGCCATCGAGTCCAACCCCCTGCCAAGCAGGAAACACCATCAGAGCACTCCTGACATATGGTTGTCAAGCCTCTGCTTAAAGACCTCCAAAGAAGGAGACTCCACCACACTTCTTGGCAGCAAATTCCACTGTCGAACAGCTCTTACTGTCAGGAAGTTCTTCCTAATGTTTAGGTGGAATCTTCTTTCTTGTAGTTTGGATCCATTGCTCCGTGTCCGCTTCTCTGGAGCAGCAGAAAACAACCTTTCTCCCTCCTCTATATGACATCCTTTTATATATTTGAACATGGCTATCATATCACCCCTTAACCTCCTCTTCTCCAGGCTTAACTCGTCTCTCTTTCCAGGATTCCTGTAGGAAGCCCACTGTTTATATACCCCCCTCCAGGATAGGAACTTAAGAGGTAGACTGTCCCTGGACTGGGAAGCTCAGTTTATTCACGGCCCATGTGGCTTCCACCCCCAGCTGTTGAGCTCTCTTTCTGAAGCAAACCAATGACTGCCCTCTTTCACCTATTAGCATAAATTTCCCATCATGCACTTCCCCCAAAATGCTTCAAGAGACCTCCCCCCCCCCCCCATCCAGTGCTGAGTGCATCAGAGTTTGCAGTGAGTAATCTGGTATTTAGCTTAGATATTATGATGATGATTTCAATTTATATAGCGCTCAGTTGGTTAGAGCGCGGTGCTGATAACTTCAGTGTTGCAGGTTTGATCCTAATAATAATTTATTTATACCCTGCCCATCTGCCTGGGTTTCCCCAGCCACTCTGGGCGGCTTTCAGCAGAATATTAAAATACAGTAGTCTATTAAACATTAAAAGCTTCCCTAAACAGGGCTGCCTTCAGATGTCTTCTAAAAGCCTGGTAGTTGTTTTTCTCTTTGACATCTGGTGGGAGGGCGTTCCACAGGGCGGGTGCCACTACCGAGAAGGCCCTCTGCCTGGTTCCCTGTAACTTGGCTTCTCACAGTGAGGGAACCGCCTGAAGGCCCTCGGCGCTGGACCTCAGTGTCCGGGCAGAACGAAGGGGGTGGAGACGCTCCTTCAGGTATACTGGACCGAGGCCATTTAGGGCCTTAAAAGTCAGCACCAACACTTTGAATTGTGCCCCGAAACATACTGGGAGCCAATGTAGGTTTTTCAGGACTGGTGTTACGTGGTCTTGGCAGCCACTCCCAGTCACCAGTCTAGCTGCCGCATTCTGGATTATTTGTAGTTTCTGGGTCACCTTCAAAGGCAGCCCCACGTAGAGTGCATTGCAGTAGTCCAAGCAGGAGATAACCAGAGCATGCACCACTCTGGCGAGACAGTCCGCAGGCAGATAGGGTCTCATCCTGCGTTCCAGATGGAGCTGGTAAACATAAGGGACAGTTGCTTATTCCTGCACTGCGAGGGTTGGATGAAATGATCCTTAAGGTCCCTTATAACTGTGATTTTATGACTCTATGAAAAGATCCCCGGGCGTCTTACCACATTAAGGACACATTTTACAGAGCATAATAATAATAAAACACAGCGGCACCTCGGTTTCCAAATGTTGACAAACGCCGCAAACTCGGAAGCAAATGCTTCGGTTTTCGAACGCGCCTCAGAAGTCAAACATGAAACGCGGCTTCCGTATTGAGTTTTCCGTTTTGAGGCTTCCGTACTGAGTTTTCGGCTTTCGGACGTTTCGGAACGCAAACGGTCTCCTGGAACGGATTGCGTTCGGAAACTGAGGTACCGCTGTAATCATGTGAGCATAATCTTACAAGCATCCTAAGAATGCTCCCTTTCGGTAAAAAGGATCTAGTAAGTTTCTAGCCCTCAGTGGGTAGCGGAGAGCAATAATATAACAACACGAGAGCTGCTGGCCCAGGCCCAAGGGCCATCTGTTCTTGCATTGGCCAGCCAGAAATCTTTATGGGAAGCCCACAAGTGAGGACTAAGCTAAACAGCGTGCTCCCCTCATGCGATTCCCAGCATACTGCCTCCGACAGTGTAGTTAGAGCATGGGTAGGCAAACTAAGGCCCGGGGGCCAGATCCGGCCCAATCGCCTTCTAAATCCGGCCCACGGACGGTCCAGGAATCAGCATGTTTTTACATGAGTTGAATGTGTCCTTTTATTTAAAATGCACCTCTGGGTTATTTGTGGGGCATAGGAATTCATTCATTTCCCCTCCCCCATATAGTCCGCCCCCCCACAGGGTCTGAGGGACAGTGGTTCAGCCCCCTGCTGAAAAAGTTTGCTGACCCCTGTGTTAGAGCATAGCCATTGGTAGCTTTATCCTGCGTTCATTTGCCTAATCCTCTTCCAAATTATCCATCCCGATGTTTTGCTGTCACTACATCTTGCAGGAGCACATTTGCCCTAAAACCTGCGCTGTGTGTCTGTGTTATCAGCGTTTGTGACAAAGTGTTTGGTATTCAGCTCAGAGCTCATCCACCAAAGGACATCCCTTTTCATTAAAAAGAAACGAGCAAATTTCTAGTTCTCAAGGGAATGGAGATAAGTTTGAATCATTTGGGAGGGGGTTGTTTTGTATTCCCCCTCCCTCCCAGTTCATACTTGCCCTTGACACACAAAAACAATCACGTGAATTTTTTTAAGCCGTGTTATAGAATCCTTGAACTGTGTCAGGTTTTACCAGGTTTTCCCCCCAAACAGCTTGAAATTGTTTATGTGTGCTAAAACATTTCCCTGAACTGTTGAGGGTCCCATAAACACACCATACATTTAAAGCATGTGGCTTTGCCCAAAGAATCCTGGGAACTGTAGTTTGCCCCTCGCAGGGCTAAAATTCCCAGCACCTTTAACAGGTCCCAATATCAGCCCTTGTGGGACTCTACTTTCCACATCTCTCCATTGGGAGCACTGTCCATTTACCGTATTTTTCACCCCATTAGGACGCACCTAGTTTTTTTTTGGGGGGGGGGGGATAAAGAAAAAAAATTATTTCCCCCCCCCAGGTGCGGGGCTGGGGACACTGCTCAATTGTAAAAGAAAAAAGATTAAAGAAATCCAAGGTAGAGCTTGGTACTGGTAATGCCAAGGTCGCAGGTTCGATTCCTGTATGAGACAGCTATATTGCGGTGGGGTCAGACTAGATGATCCCCAAGGTCCCTTCCAATTCTACGATTCTAATAAAATTATCTCTCTCTCTTTTTTGTCTACTGTAATTTTAACTTCTCAAAAGTCTTAAGCTGTTGTTGTCCATTTTTCCTATTGATGATTTCATTGCTATATCTCCTCCCTCCAGCAAACTGCTTTGAAATAAAATGTATAAGGTGATTTTTAAAAAGTTAAATTAGAAATATAGATTAAAACACACACCAGGCTGGGCAGGCTTCTCTAAACGAAAACCTTTTTAGCCGATGCGGAAAAGAAGGGAAGGGACCTGCCTGATATCAAGAGGCGATGAGTTCCAAAGGTGGTACTCCATTAAAAGATCAATTTCTTCCTTGGGGAAACTTGACAAATTATCTCTCTCCATTATTATTATTATTATTATTATTATTATTATTATTATTATTATTATTTGGTGTGGGGGAGGCTGATGGCTGTCTGCTTGGCTTCTCCCCCCGCCCCCCATCCAGAATAACGCTGCTCCCGCCATGTCCCTGAGCCAGCCCAGCAGCAGCGATGCGTGCCTGAGCATTGTGCACAGCTTGATGTGCCACCGGCAGGGTGGGGAGAACGAGTCGTTTGCCAAGCGGGCCATCGAGAGCCTGGTCAAGAAGCTGAAGGAGAAGAAGGACGAGCTGGACTCCCTCATCACGGCCATCACCACCAACGGCGCTCATCCCAGCAAGTGCGTCACCATCCAGCGCACCCTCGATGGCCGCCTGCAGGTAAACCCGTGGCGCTGGGGTTTCTCGGGGTGGCACAGCCGGCGCATGGGAACAACAGCGCCGCCACCGCCTCACCACCTCAGCTCTCCCCACTGAGGCCACATTCACACGACACATTTAAAGCACTATGATACCACTTTATTTATTTTTTAAATTAATTTTTATTAATTTTTCCAAAAAGTAGAAATTAAACAAAGAACACTATGTAACACTGTAAACACACTTATATACATATTTTCCAAAACGAAAACTAATTTAAAAATTATTTATTTATTTAATTGGATTTATAACAATACAGTGGTACCTCGGGTTAAGTACTTAATTCGTTCCGGAGGTCTGTACTTAACCTGAAACTGTTCTTAACCTGAAGTACCACTTTAGCTAATGGGGCCTCCCGCTGCTGCGCCGCCGGAGCACGATTTCTGTACTCATCCTGAAGCAAAGTTCTTAACCCGAGGTACTATTTCTGGGTTAGCAGAGTCTGTAACCTGAAGCATATGTAACCCGAGGTACCTCTGTACCAAATACATAGCCACATTTTGAGATTTTATCTGAATCTCGCGACTTCCCCTCATCCCATCAGTGGGTCCTAATTTCAACGTTTTCAGCTGCATATTATATCCTCGTCTATATTTTATATCTGTCCATTTTTCCCACCTTATCTGTCACATTGCAAGTGCGATTAAAATCCTGCTAATGTTTTCATCTGCTTACAGCGGTCTCCTAAGTAAGTTATAAATTTCCCCCATTCTTTCTTGAAGTTTTTGTCTTCTTGGTAGCAGTTTAAACACTCATGGCTTTCCCCCCTAAAGGATTCTGGGAACTGTCATTTGTTAAGGTTGCTGGGAGTTGTTGTCAGGTCTTGTCACAAAGCTACAACTCCCAGAGTTGGTCCCTCTTCCCAGGGAACTCTGGGAACTGCGGTTTTCTGAGGGGAACAGGGGGTCTCCTGACAACTCCCAGCACCCTTAAGAAACTAAGGTTCCCAGGGCCACACTACATGCACCATACAGTTGTATTCAACTAAGTTCCAGCCTCCCTAAAGAATCCTGGGAACTGTAGTTTGTTAAGGATGCGGAGAGTTGTGAAGAGGCCTCACTTATTCTCCCCACAGAGCTATAGTTTCCAGAGTGGTTTAGCCAGTGGCGTAGCGTGGGGGGTGCGGGGGGGGGGGGCGGCCGCACCGGGTGCAACATCTGGGGTTAGGGCAAATCCACAGGTTAGGGGGCGCAAATCCACGGGTTAGGGGGTGCAAATCCATGGGTTAGGGGGCGCAAATTACTTGCCTTGCCCCGGGTGCTGACAACCCACGCTACGCCACTGGGTTTAGCCCCTCTTCACAGGACCCTCTGGGAATTGTAGCTCTGCGAGGGGAAAAGGGGTTCTCCGAACCACTCTCAGCACCCTTAACACGCTACAGCTCCCAGAATTAATGGGGTGGGGGAAGCCATGACTGTTTAAAGTGACGTAATGGTGATTTGAATGGTTGCATTAATTTATTTCAGCCAATAGCCAGTTGAGGAAGAGGGAAGAAAACAAAAAGACAGAAAACACCGTAGGGTACATTAAGTACAATATTAAATATAGGCATAGAAACAATGTAAAATATAAAAAAAACAGTGGGGAATATGAAGTAATTATATTAAAATGATGAGGAACAATTTGAGGTGTCAGTAGTTCGGACAAGATCCTGCGCCGACAAGCTATGGCTGCTGCACAAGAAATCTAGGTTATTTTGGCAGTAATCTCAGGAGACCGGTCAGTCGAAAGATAATCAATATTTGGATTTTCCTACTTTGTAAAATTGGATTAATGAAATGGTGGCGGATATCACAATAGGAAGAACAAGAAAACATGCCCCACGATTTCTATTTAAATGCATGCCGTGGATGCGTCTCCCAGGTGGTGGTTTGTACCTTAGGATCAGAGTCTCTAGCTAGAAACCTTGTTCAGGCTGAGGGCCGCTGTCCCTCCTGGGCCACCTTCGAAGGGCCACATGCCACTGCGTGGACGGAGCAATGAATATAAACATTACTTTTGTGCAGCAGGCTAGTTTGCTCGCTCGCACCCGCTCCCCTCTAGATGAGGGTTCAGTTATGCACCCCAGCGCAGCAGGAGCACAAAGGGTGCACAGTGCAGCCCAGGAGAGGATGGCGAATTCAGAGCCTGAGGATCCTCATCCATCCTCTAAAGCACACAAAAAAGTGTGTCTATGAGAGTTGCCTCATTCTGCATGCCAAGCAGGTGCTCTCTGCCACGGAGCTACAGCCTTACCCGCTGTGGAAAACAGCATGTCTGAAGCAAGTTTTTCAGCTCCTAAAATCTAGACGGAGCTTTGAACTTCCTAAACAACTTCGTTATTGGAGATCTTTTTTTAAAAAAGAAAAAGATCCCATGTGGCCCAAAAGCTTGCACCTATTTTAAACCATTGATGGGGGAACTGTGAGCCTTCCAGATGTTGTCGGTTCCAGCTCCCATCATCCCCAGCCAGCATGGCTGATGGTCAGGGGCTGGTTGGAGTTGGGAGTCCAGCAAAGTCACTGGAGAGCCACAGGCTCTTTCATATCCCAACCAATCAGGGTGGTTCGTTCAAGAAAAACACCTCTTAAAGCATTAACTTAAAGCAATCCTTTTGCGTTGTCAATGAAAACACACCCATCTGTTTGTGTATTCAATTGGCTTAATAACGAAATACATTAAGACTACCAATTGTGTCATGTTATACACACATACACATAATATAAATATATAGTGTAAATTAAATAGTATCAAATATATCTCAAACACTTTAATTTACAATATGGAAATTTGAATCAGTGTGTGGCCTCCTGTCAAAGGACTCTTGCTTCCCTCTTGGTCTGAGAGGTTGGATTTATATTGTTGTTGTTGTTTAGTCGTTTAGTCGTGTCCGACTCTTCGTGACCCCATGGACCAGAGCACGCCAGGCCCTCCTGTCTTCCACTGCCTCCCATAGTTTGGTGAAACTCATGTTGGTAGCTTCGAGAACACTGTCCAACCATCCCGTCCTCTGTCATCCCCTTCCCCTTGTGCCCTCAATCTTTCCCAACATCAGGGTCTTTTCCAGGGAGTCTTCTCTTCTCATGAGATAGCCAAAGTCTTGGAGCCTCAGCTTCAGGATCTGTCCTTCCAGTGAGCACTCAGGGCTGATTTCCCTAAGAATGGATAGGGTTGATCTTCTTGCAGTCCGTGGGACTCTCAAGAGTCTCCTCCAGCACCATAATTCAGAAGCGTCAATTCTTCAGCGATCAGCCTTCTTGATGGTCCAGCTCTCACTTCCATACATCACTACTGGGAAAACCATAGCTTTAACTATACGAACCTTGTCAGCAAGGTTATGTCTCTGCTTTTTAAGATGCTGTCTAGGTTTGTCATTGCTTTTCTCCTGAGAAGCAGGTGTCTTTTAATTTCGTGACTGCTGTCACCGTCTGGATTGATATTAACATATATTAATACACGTTCTGACATATATTAATGGACGTTTCAGAGGTATAAAGCAGGGTTGAGGAGCCCAAAGCCTTCCAGATGATATTGGACTACAGTTCCCATCAGCCTCAGCTATCATGGCTGGGGTTGCCATATTCCCAAAAGTGAGAGTCTGGACAAAGTCGTTGACCACCCTCCTGAGTCACTAAACAATGAGTGACTCAGAACTGCCAAGACCGACAGATGTTTTGAACTACAGTTCCCATCATCCCTGATCATTGACTGTGCTAGCCAGGGGCTGATGGAAGTTGTAGTGCAAAACTCCCAGTGTGGGGGGCGGGACAATAAGAAGAGTCCTGGAGAAGATTCAGCCAATGGGGGCCCATCCAGCCCAGCATCCTGTTCTCACAGCAGCCAATCGGATGCCCTAATGCAGCGCTTATCAACCTGTGGGTGCCCAGATGTTGATGGACTACAACTCCCATCATCCCTGAGCTCTGGCCTTGCTAGCTAGGGGTGATGGGAGTTGTAGTTCAACAACATCTGGGGACCCACAAGTTGAGAAAGGCTGCAATGGGAAACCCTTGAGTTTGGCCAAGGCTAGAAAAGTGTGTGTGTGTGTGTGTGTGTGTGTCTGTGTGTCTGTGTGTGTGTGTGTGTGTGTGTGTGTGTGTGTGTGTGTTACAACCCCTTGCTCTACAAATAAGGAAGGAGATTTAAGTCCAGGAGCCGCTGCCCCACATCTCCCGGGGATTGTTGAATCCCTTCTTGACCTACTTTTTTGCCTTAGGATTTTGCCTCTTGAAATCGGACAAAATAATAATTACCGTGATTGGGGTGGGGTAGCGGCGATTTGAATATACTATCGATTGGCAAAGAGGTTTCGAGGCAGTTTGAAGTATTAAACCAATTATATTCCTGCGTGTGCACATCCCGTGAGGTAAAAGTAATCTCTCTTTAGAAAACAGCAGTGAAGATTTCTAACACAGAACCATTGCAAATCTAAATATATGTCTGGATTTTGTTGCTTTTATAGTTATTTGTTGTTATTCTTTGCCGTTTATGTGTTTGCTTTTTTTAATCTAATACAACGCAGCCTGGGACCTTAGGGTGAAGGGTTAGAGTTAATGAATTAAATTAAGAATAATATTGGGGAGCGGGACAAGGAAAGGCGACAGCTGTGTCCGTTTTTTTTGTCTCCTTGAATCAGAGCCCACCCAAAGAGCGAAAAGCAAATCCTTCTCAAAAGGCCTTGAAATTTGGGAGGGATTATTGCTGGCTTGGATGGAAGCTGTGTGTCCCATTTTTGACCCCCCCGCCCAACAGATCACCAGATAAAGAGGACTCTTGAGGTTTCATTTTGGGGGGTGGGGGTCACCAACCCCTTCCCTTTTAACCCTCACCCCCAAACAAATCTCTTTCTTTTCCTCTGCTAGCCATGCTGTGCCCCCTCCCTCCCTGTCTGCCCAGAGGATGAGTCACTGTCTGGTTCTTGAAGCCGCGGGGAAAGGGGGGGGGGCTGTTGTTATGTCTGAATTCAGCGTCAGCCAGAAACCGTATGGGGAAATATGAGTGCGAGGGCCAAAAATGAGTGTGAGGGCCCTGTCCACAACACATGCATGCACCGCCCCCCCAAGAAAGAAAGGAAGGTTCTTGCGGAGGGTGGAGGGGATAAAACTACGCCTGTTTGTTTGGTATTTTCTTGCATCGAGTTGGAGGAAAATGGGGAAATTGATTCCTTCTCTGCTGTGAGATACGTGGAATTTGCAGCTCTGGCAACAGGAGGGCCTGAGCATTACGTTTTCGAGCACAATTCAAAGCACAGCTGTCAACGTTTTAAGGGAAATTCCCTTGTTCCGGATAGGATTCCTCACAAGAAAAGGGAAAAGTTGGCAGCTGTGATTCAACGTCTTGGTGCTGACCTTTAAAGCCCTAGACAGCCTCAGCCCAGTACAGTGGTACCTCGGGTTACATACGCTTCAGGTTACAGACTCCGCTAACCCAGAAATAGTGCTTCAGGTTAAGAACTTTGCTTCAGGATGAGAAGAGAAATCGGGCTCCGGCGGCGCAGTGGCAGCAGGAGGCGCTGTTAGCTAAAGTGGTGCTTCAGGTTAAGAACAGTTTCAGGTTAAGTACGGACCTCCGGAACGAATTAAGTACTTAACCTGAGGTACCACTGTATACCTGAAGAAGCGTCTCCACCCCCATTGTTCAGCCCGGACATGGAGGTCCAGCTCCGAGGGCCTTCTGGCGGTTCCCTCCCTGCAAGAAGTGAGGTTACAGGGAACCAGGCAGAGGGCCTTCTTGGTGGTGGCGCCCGCCCTGTGGAACGCCCTCCCATCAAATGTCAAGGAAATAAACAACTATCTGACTTTTAGAAGACATCTGAAAGCAGCCCTGTTTAGGGAAGCTTTTGATGTTTAATAGGTTATTGTATTTTAGTGTTTTGTTGGAAGCCGCCCAGAGTGGCTGGGGAAACCCAGCCAGATGGTTGGGGTATAAATAATAAAATGATGATGATGATGATGAGAAATCCTGTGGGGCTTTCAGTGGGGAGCTCAGCGGAGGAGTGTGCTGAGATCCAGGCAACTCCACCCTGGCCAGAGCGGCTTTTTGACCCCGGATCATGTTTCCTCTTTGCCTGGCTGCAGGATGTGTGAGTGTGTTGAAGCCAGCCTACTCCACAACGGCAACATCTACATTCATGGACCTCCGTTGCCCCGCCCACTTTGGACCTCTGGCCCCGCCCACCACTGCAAGGTGGCCCTCAGCAGGTGGGAACATGGCCCTCAGTCTGAAAAAAAATTCCCTGACTCTTCTCTATGGGGTCAGAGGTTCCCCGGTCCATATCAGTCCTGCGTGTGAGTGGAGAGCACATGTGAAGCAATGTCGGGTCTAGGGCCTGGGAGACCTGGGTTCGAGTCTCCTCTCAGTCATGAAACCTGCTGGGCAACTTGGGGCCAGTCACTGTCTGTCAGCCTGAAGCTACCTCTCAGCGTTGCTGTGAGAATGAAAAGTAGAGCAGGGAAAGCGCTTGGGTCATGTTGAGCTCTTCAGTGGCATAAAAATGTAATAATAAATATGTAAATAACCCCCTGCTGCACAGCAGAGGCCCTCCTGTCCTTTAAATCTGCTCCAGATGGGCTCCTCTTAACATACCCTCCAACATTTCTCCGATGAAAATAGGGATGTCCTATTCCATGATAATAATAATGATGTTATTTATACCCCGCACATCTGACTGGGTTGGCCCAGCCACTCTGGGCAGCTTCCAACAAATATAAAATACCGTATTTTTCGCCCCATAGGACGCACCTAGTTTTTTGGGGGGGAAATAAAGAAAAAAATTATTCCCCCCCCCAGGCGCGGGGCTGGCGCGGGGCAAGCCCAAGCTTCCCCCGACCCCAGCCCCCAGAACAGCCTGCTATCCGCAAGCCTAAGGAGCCCGGTGGGAAGTCGCGCCGGTCTCCCCAGGCTTGCGGAGAGCTGCGCAAAGCCCCGGACTGCAGGCAGCTCTGCGCAGCCCTCGGGAGACCGGCGCGAAGTCGCACCGGTCTCCCGAGGGTTGCACAGAGCTTCCTGAAGCCTGGAGAGCGAGAGGGGTCGGTGCGCACTGACCCCTCTTTCTCTCCAGGCTTCAGCGAAAGCCTGCATTCGCCCCATAGGATGCACACACATTTCCCCTTCATTTTTGGAGGGGGAAAAGTGCGTCCTATAGGGCGAAATATACGGTAGTAGTAGTAGTAATAATAATAATAATAATAATAATAATAATAATAATAATAATAATAATAATTTATTATTTGTACCCCGCCATTCTGGGCGGCTTCCAACAAAGATTAAAGATGCATTAAAATGTCACACATTAAAAACTTCCCTGAACAGGGCTGCCTTCAGATGTCTTTTAAATGCCAGGTAGTTGTTGTTCTCTTTGACATCTGGTGGGAGGGCATTCCACAGGGCGGGCGCCACCACCGAGAAGGCCCTCTGCCTGGTTCCCTGTCGCTTCGCTTCTTGCAGTGAGGGAACCACCAGAAGGCCCTCAGCGCTGGACCTTGGCGTCCGGGCATGGAGACGCTCCTTCAGGTATATACCTGACGCTCCTTTCAGGTATATAAAAACATAATAAATCGTTAAACATTAAAAAAACAAAACTTCCCTATACAGGGCTGCCTTCAGATGTCTTCTAAAGGTTGCATAGTTACTCAGGGGTCGCATACCCTCCCACATTTCTCTGATGAAAATAGGGAAAAGTGGGACGTTCATGGATCAAATCAGAAACCAAGGACGGCTTCTGTAAATCCCGGACAGTCCCCAGAAAATAGGGAGACTTGGAGGGTCTGCATCTGCCCTTGCCATCTCCGCTCCTGCGCTAACGGTGTCCTCTGCCATCTTTCCCCCCTTCATGTACCCCCTCCTCCCCGCAACCAGGTGGCCGGGCGCAAAGGCTTCCCCCACGTGATCTACTCCCGCCTGTGGCGCTGGCCGGACTTGCACAAGAACGAGCTCAAGCACGTCAAGTTCTGCCAGTTCGCCTTCGACCTCAAGTACGACAGCGTCTGCGTCAACCCCTACCACTACGAACGGGTGGTGTCTCCGGGCATTGGTGAGTGGGTCCCTTGTGGGTGGCGCCTACGGAAGCCGAGTACCCCCACAGCTGCCTCAGTGGATCTACTTCGGAATAGGCCAATGGGGTGTCAAGAGTGGGAGCTCAAGTTCAGGAACCCAATGCGGCCCTCTGGGTCTCTCCATCCGGCCCTCAGAACACTCCCTCACCGGCCCTCGCTTTGCACTCTCTCCTTGCACGGCTAGATCGCGCCTCTCGGATAGAGGAAAACGAGGGTTGTGTGAATGTGTGTAGCCTACTGTACGAAGGTAAATTTAGCACCCCTTTTGCCTCTGCCCCCCCCACCCTCATGTGGCCCCCAGAAAGTTGCTCAGAATGGGGTGCGGCCCTTCGCCTGGAGACAGAGAGGAAAGTTTCTCTGCCGCTGTTTCTGAGCCTCCTAACATCACCTCTGCTCCCAAGGCAGGGAGGCAGGCAAAGGGCACTTGGCTGTTTCCACCTGCCTTCTTAAAGGTAAAGGGACCCCTGACCATTAGGTCCAGTCGTGACCGACTCTGGGGTTGCGGCGCTCATCTCGCTTTACTGGCCGAGGGAGCCGGCGTACAGCTTCCGGGTCATGCGGCCAGCATGACTAAGCCGCTTCTGGCGAACCAGAGCAGTGCACGGAAATGCCATTTACCTTCCCGCCAGAGCGGTACCTATTTATCTACTTGCACTTTGACGTGCTTTCAAGCTGCTAGGTTGGCAGGAGCAGGGTGGGAGCTCACCCCGTCGCGGGGATTCGAACCGCTCACCTTCTGATCGGCAAGTCCTAGGCTCCGTGGTTTAACCCACAGCGCCACCCGCGTCCCATACCTGCCTTCTTACCTATCTGTAAATGGAAATATTCGACTCCATAAAGCCACAGTGGATATTAGCAGGTTGCTATGCCAACCGATCCAAATTTCTTACGCCCAGCCTTGCATCTCCACCAACTGAAGGTTTGCCAGAACAGGAGGGCAGGAATTAAAATAATAATAACCTACATTGTGTGCTCCGTGTTTTCATTATTCCGCCCGCAACGATACCTTAACTTACAGATTTTCAGCATAAGGTGTTTTCTGGATGAGACAATCTTCAATTGCCCAGAGGCACCACGTCCTTAAATTCATTCTGGTGTTGCTTTTTCAAACCACCTCATTCAGGTTAAAACTGGCAGTGTACACACTCTGAGGCAACTTGACTGTAGCTGCTTTTCAAAACAAAATATTAATTGCTCCTCTGAGAGAAAATGTACTTTGCATATTTAACCTTAGCTATGTGTACACACGGGCCATTTGTCTCTCTGTTGCGTGCTTTCTGGACATGCTCAGAGGCAATTTGGCCACAGTTTGACTTGGAATGTAATTTTTTATTGTTTCGCTGAGGGAGAGTTTGTTTCCCTTTCTTAACCTTTGAATATCCCAACCCTACTTTGGGGCCCCTGAAAGGGCTCCCAAGCCAACTCTGCACATGGTCAGAGGCACCCATCGCGAGGCACCGGGTCGGGGGTGGGTTGCAGAAAAGTTGTCAGCCCATGTCATTTGTCCTAGGAGGTTAGCTGGGGAGAAGGGAGGGGGTTGGACCAGAAAGGGTCCCACACTGGCTCCTCGTTGAAACGTCAGTCAAATCGAGCCCCTAGGCTGGACATAATAATAATAATAATAATAATAATAATAATAATAATAATAATAATAATAATAATTTATTTTATTTATACCCCGCCCTCCCCGGCCAGAGCCGGGCTCAGGGTGGCAAACACGAGTAAAATTACAGCAAAAACATAATAGGGGGGGGACCCAATTTAAAATACAGGTGAAAATGCAATTTAAAATGCAGCCTCATTTTAAAAGTAGCCCATAGATCAAAAGGCCCTGCGGAAAGATGTCAAGCACATTTCTGACCTCAGAGAATGTCGGCTGGAGCTCATACGATATATAACACACCCACTTTCTTCTCTCTCTCGTTCTACAGGACTGAACATCCAGAATACAGGTGAGATACAATCCTGCCTTGTTTTTCTGGATGATGGCCTAGGACAGGACTGGGGGCGGACCTCTGACCTTCCAGGTACTGCTGAACAACAACAATTTATATGCCATCCATCGGACTGGGTTGCCCCAGCCAGTCTGGGCAGCTTCCAACAGAATACAGTCATGCCTTGAATCTCAAACGCCTGGTGACTCAAACGTTTTGGCTCCCAAACGCCGCAAACCTGGAAGCGAGTGTTCCGGTTTGCGGACGTTTTTGGGAAGCCAAACGTCCGACGCGGCTTCCAATGGAGTGCCGGAAGCTCCTGCAGCCAACCAGAAGCCGTGCCTTGGTTTCTGAACTTTTTCGGAAGTCGAACGGACTTTCGGAATGAATTCCGTTTGAGAACCAAGGTACGGCTGTATACAAAAACACGACAGAATATCACATCCTCAGAGCGTTCTGCCGATGATGCCAAGGTGGCAGGTTCGATCCCCGCAAGGGACACCTGCATATTCCTGCATTGCAGGGGGGTTGGACTAGATGATCCTCAGGGTCTCTTCCAACTCTATACAGTGGTGCCCCGCAAGACGAATGCCTCGCAAGACGGAAAACCCGCTAGACGAAAGGGTTTTCCGTTTTGGAGGTGCTTCGCAAAACGAATTTCCTATGGGCTTGCTTCGCAAGACGAAAATGTCTTGCGAGTTCCTGCAGGGTTTTTTCCCTCCCCCCCTTTTCCCCAAGCCGCTAAGCCGCTTATCATCTGATCCCCTAAGCCGCTTAACAGCTGATCTGCTAAGCCGCTAAACAGCTGATCGCTAAGCCGCTTATCAGCTGATCCGCTAAGCTGCTTAACAGCTGATCCCCTAAGCTGCCTAACAGCTGATCCCCTAAGCCGCTAACAGCTGATCCGCTAAGCCGCTTATCAGCTGATCCGCTAAGCCGCCTAACAGCTGATCCGCTAAGCCGCCTAACAGCTGATCCGCTAAGCTGCCTATCAGCTGATCCGCTAAGCCGCTTAACAGCTGATCCGCTAAGCCGCTTAACAGCTGATCCACTAAGCTGCTTAACAGCTGATCTGCTAAGCCGCTTATCAGCTGATCCGCTAAGCCGCTTATCAGCTGATCCGCTAAGCCGCTTAACAGCTGATCCGCTAAGCCGCTAAGCCACTTATCAGCTGATCCGCTAAGCCACTAATAGCGCTAATCTGCTAATTTCGCAAGACGAAAAAACCGCAAGACGAAGAGACTCGCGGAACGGATTCTTTTCGTCTTGTGAGGCACCACTGTAATTCTATGAAAAGCTTCCCTGTCCAGGGCTGCCTTCAGGGGGCTGCTGATTCAGGGGGCTTGTTTTCTCCCGTCTTCGCTGTGTTTGAGCCGCCTCCTCTTTCCGCCCCCCCGCAGCGCCTCCCCCGCGGCTCGTGAAAGAGGAATTCATTCCCGACTGCATCCAGATGGAGGTCCCGCCTCCTCCGCCGGCAGATCACCCCGGCCCTGGGATCAAGGCCGGTCATCCTCAGGCAGAGCCCTACCAGCCCTTATCGCCCCTGCAGCTTCCGGAACCACCCCATCCTACCGCTGGCATCTACCCCGCATTGCCTTTGTCTCCCCCAGGTAAGTTCTTCCTTTTTCTTTTGGGGGGGGCAGCAGCAGGGAGGAAGGGAGACATAAGGGAAAGGGAAAGGAACTGTTCTCGCCTCCTCTCAAGTGGGTTGGATTTGTGATGGGGAAATGCAATGGATCACTGATGGGGACATGCAATGTGACTGGGAAATGCAATATGATGGGGAAATGTGGTGGATCTGCAGTGGGGAAATGCAATATAATGGGGGCAATGCAATGGGCCTGCAATGGGGAAATGCAATATCACGGGGAAATGCAATATAATGGGGGCAATGCAATGGATCTGTGATGGGGAAATGCAATGTGACTGGGAAATGCAATACGTTGGGAAAATGTGGTGGATCTGCAATGGGGAAATGCAATATGATGGGGGCAATGCAATGGATCTGTGATGGGGAAATGCAATATGACTGGGAAATGCAATATAATGGGGGCAATGCACTGGATCTGAGATGGGGAAATGCAATGTGACTGGGAAATGCAATATAATGGGGGCAATGCAATGGATCTGTGATGGGGACATGCAATGTGACTGGGAAATGCAATATGTTGGGGGCAATGCAATGGATCTGTGATGGGGAAATGCAATGTGACTGGGAAATGCAATACGTTGGGGAAATGTGGTGGATCTGCAATGGGGAAATGCAATATGATGGGGGCAATGCAATGGATCTGCGATGGGGACATGCAATGTGATGGGGAAATGAAATGAATCTGCAATAGTAGCTTGCAGATAAAATTGATCTCTCTCTCTCTCATGCTTACTCTTAGGCCCTCCTGGGGGGCCCCTGCTCCCTCTCCTTCATGGTGAGGGTCTTCTTCAGATCTCCACCCCCTCGCACCCCCCAGCCCCTTCTCCGGCTCCCCCGAGCGCCCAGCAAAATGGGTGTGCCCCCAAACTGCCCTACCAGAGTAAGTATAGGGTGCCATTGTCGGGCCGGGTGCAGGACGGAGGCGTTCAAATGATAAGCTCTCACCTGTTTCTTCTCTTCCTTCCCTGGGCCTCTGGAAGATTCAACAACCAGCTGGACAGGGAACGGCGGCACCCCAAGCTACAGCTCCGTTGGGAGGAGCCAGGAGCCCACCCCGCCTCCGCTCCCCGCTCCCCAGCAGCAGCAGAACGGACGGAATTACCCTCAGCCTCCTCTTCACCATTCAAACCATTACTGTGCGTCTTGGCAAGCAAAGCGAAGCAAAAAGGAGGGCCCTGGGTGTCTGCAGCACCGTTTTGGTTCCACTGCAGTTCACTTTCCCAAAAAAACGGCATTATTCATCTTGCTGCCCCCTGTGGCGGAATCACGTAACTGCACCTGCAGTTATACTACGTTATATGGTCCTGGCTTCCACCAAAGAATTCTGGGAACCGTAGTTTTTATAAGTCCTGGGGTTTGTTAGGAGACCCTTGTTCCCCCTCACAGAACTACAATTCCCAAAGTGGTTTAAGAGTCAGTCCCTCTTCCCTGGCAATTCTGGGAAATGTAGCTGGGGGGGGGGGAAATTGGGGTCTCCTTTTAGCAACTCTCAGCTCCCTTGACAAAACTATAGGTTCCCAGGAATCAGCTGGAGTCCAATAACAGTGTTGGAACTACAGCTCCCATCATCTCTGGCCGTTGGCCATGCTGACTGGGGGCTGCTGGGAGTTGTAGTCCAATAGTAGCTTTGAAGCTCACAGGTGGTTTAGGGGGCGTCTGTGGGCCAGGAATCCTGGGTTCAAACTTCCGCTCTGGGAAGCGGAATGAGTTATAGTGGTACCTCGGGTTACATACGCTTCAGGTTACATAAGCTTCAGGTTACAGACTCCGCTAACCCAGAAATATTGCTTCAGGTTAAGAACATTGCTTCAGGATGAGAACAGAAATTGTGCTCCGGCGGTGCAGCAGGAGGCCCCATTAGCTAAAGTGGTGCTTGAGGTTAAGAACAGTTTCAGGTTAAGTACGGACCTCCAGAACGAATTACCGTATTTTTCGTTCTATAGGACGCACCGGACCATGGGAGGGGGAGAACAGGGAATTCCCCCCCCCCTTGTTCTCCCCCTCTAAAACAAGGTGCGTTCAAGGTGCATTCACCCAAAGCCTCCGGAGCACAGCGAGAGTTCCCGCTGCGCTCTGGAGGCTTCAGGCAGCTACCATCCCCAAGCTAGAACAGCGAGACCGTCTCGCTGTTCTGGCTCCGGGGACAGCCTTTGTAGCCTCCGCAGGGCAGCGGGGTGAAGGCACCTCGCTGCCCTGCAGAGGGTTTGCGCGCAGCCATTCCCAAGCTAGAAGAGCGAGACGGAGCCCTCCGTCTCGCTGTTCTGGCTTGGAAACAGCTTTTCTAGCCTCTGCAGGGCAGCGGGGTGAAGCCCTCCATCTCACTGTTCTGGCTTGGGAACAGCCTTGCTAGCCTCTGCGGGGCAGCGGGGTGAAGGCAGAGGCTTTGCGTGCAGCCATCTCCAAGCTAGAACAGCGAGACGGAGCGCTCCGCAGCGCTCCGTCCTGCTGTTCTGGCTTTGGGCTTAGCCGCGCAGCCTGCATTCGCTCTATAGGATGCACACAAATTTCCCCTTAATTTTTGGAGGGGAAAAGTGCGTCCTATGGAGCGAAAAATACGGTAAGTACTTAACCCGAGGTACCACTGTATAGTGAATGTAGGAAACAGAAGAGCAAAGGTCTTGGCATTCCTGTCCCTATTTACCGCAAACCCCCTCCTTGCCTTATATTTCAGGGCCTGCTCATCACAGTTCGCCTCCCTACCAGCCGCCAGTCTCCAGTCACCCTGGTAAGGGACGCAACCTCCCTCATTTGACTTTTTCTCTCCCCCATTCCCACAACGGCCCGGATTTTTAAGATGAATGCCCGTCTCTCCCCAGGCCCTGAGTTCTGGTGCTCGATCGCCTATTTCGAGATGGACGTGCAAGTGGGCGAGATTTTCAAGGTGCCCGCCAACTGCGCCGTGGTCACTGTGGACGGATACGTTGACCCTTCGGGCGGCGACCACTTCTGCCTGGGACAGCTCTCAAACGTCCACCGCACCGACACCAGCGAGCGCGCCAGGTCAGGGGCAGTGGGGAGGGAGATTAATAATAATAATAATAATAATAATAATAATAATAATAATAATAATTTATTTATACCAAGCCCATCTGCCTGGGTTTCCCCAGCCACCCTGGGCAGCTTCCAACAAAGTACCGTATTTTTTGCTCTATAAGACTCACTTTTTCCCTCCTAAAAAGTAAGGGGAAATGTGTGTGCATCTTATGGAGCGAATGCAGGCTGCGCAGCTATCCCAAAAGCCAGAACAGCAAGAGGGATTGCTGCTTTCACTGCGCAGCGATCCCTCTTGCTGTTCTGGCTTCTGAGATTCAGATTTTTTTTCCTTCTTGTTTTCCTCCTCCAAAAACTAGGTGCGCCTTGTGGTCTGGTGCGTCTTATAGAGCGAAAAATACGGTATTAAAATACAGTGGTCTGTTAAACATTAGAAGCTTTCCTAAACAGGTCTGCCTTCAGATGTCTTCTAAAAGTCAGATAGTTGTTTATTTCCTTGACATCTGATGGGAGGGCGTTCCACGGGGCGGGCGCCACTACTGAGAAGGCCCTCTGCCTGGTTCCCTGTAACTTGGCTTCTCGCAGCGAGGGAACCGCCAGAAGGCCCTCGGCGCTGGACCTCAGTGTGAAAGGTGTACGCAGAGAGCAACAGGTTTCCATTGCAAAATAACCTTGTGACCAGGCCTTGTGACCGGTAGGGCTTTGCAGGACTGGGGCTTTCCTAAGTTTGTTCTGAAGAGGCAAGGCGCGGCCACACAGGTGAGGCCGACTGGTAACTCACAGCACCTGGTGGCAAGAGCCGGGAAGGGATATAAGGTCAGCATTTCCCTTTGGCTCTTTGCCACAGCAACATGCTTCCTGCCTTGCTGTGTTTGGCTCCTTGACTCCTTGCTTCCTGACCCTCAGACCCTTGGCTTCTTGACTCCTGGGTCTCTGACCCTTGGCTTCCTGACTCCTGGCTTCTGGACTTTCGTTCCTGCTCCCACCCTGCCGTCTTGCCCCCAGTCCCGACATCCTCCACCAGGACTTTGACCGCCCATAAACCAGACCGTGACACTGGAGAGTAGGAAGGCCAAGAGGCAGAGATGAGTCAGGCTGGTGAAGTCCGGCTGGTCTCCCTCTCCTGCTGGAACAAACTCTCCTCCCCTCTGTTTCCCAGAACCAGAAGAGGCATGAAAAGGGTGGAGAAGAAGTTAGCTTTGCACAGGCACAGTCTCAGATTGCTTGGGGAACCTGAGAAAGGAGGAGGCTTAGGGCAGCTGTGGGAAGGAGGAGGCCTTCCGTCTCTGCAACTGCCTCCTGGGGCCAGACCCACCGAAGAAGAATTGCTGTGGCACTCTCTAGCGGATTCTGTGGCAGAGAGCAGTCCAGAATCAGCGGTCGAAGTGGAGGCTGGAGAGGAATTGGGGCAGGTTGCTGTGACACACACAGAAATGAAAAGATAGTTGTGTGCAGACGTGGTTTGAGACGGCACGGAATAAACCCAAGAAAGGAGGAGCCTTAGAGAGAGATGGGAAAGTCTTTGCAACTGTGTCGTTGGGGCAAGACCTCCTAGGAAGAGTTGCTGAGACCACTGGGCCTGAGCTGTGGTTCGTCTTCTTGAATATAGATTTAACTTCACTGGCCCTGAATGATTTGTTGTTTATTGTTGCTAACCTACCCCTTACAGTTTGGGACAGGGAACCAGGCAGGAAGGGGAACTGGAGTATTCTGTTTTCCAGGCTGCACATTGGGAAAGGAGTCCAGCTGCAGTGCCGTGGTGAAGGCGATGTCTGGATGCGGTGTCTGAGTGACCACGCCGTCTTTGTGCAGAGCTACTACCTGGACCGAGAGGCTGGCCGTGCTCCGGGGGATGCTGTGCACAAGATCTACCCTGGCGCCTACATCAAGGTCAGGGCCGGTGCTGTTGAGGGCCTGGGAGCAAGAGGGTTGCCTAGGGCAAATCTAACAGGGAAGGACCATAGCTCTGAACATCTGCTTTGTGTGCCGAAGGTTCACTTCCCCAGCATCTCCACATAGGGCTTGGAATTGTCCCTTGCCTGGTACCCTGGAGAGCTGCTGCCAGACAGTGTAGACAGTATAAAGCTGCAAGGGCTGTTGGTTTGACTCAGTGCAAAATAAAGAAAATTTAAAAGCAATGTAACTGAATCCCGTGTCTGAATAGGCTTGCTGGTGTCTGTGCTCACCACAAGTACCTCTGCCTGTCTAATTATTACTATAATTATAATATTATGGGACGTGGGTGGCGCTGTGGGTAAAACCTCAGCACCTAGGACTTGCCGATCGCATGGTCGGCGGTTCGAATCCCCACGGCGGGGTGCGCTCCCGCTGCTCGGTCCCACAGCCTGCCAACCTAGCAGTTCGAAAGCCCCCCCCCCCCCGGGTGCAAGTAGATAAATAGGGACCGCTTACTAGCGGGAAGGTAAACGGCGTTTCCATGTGCTGCACTGGCTCGCCAGATGCAGCTTGTCACGCTGGCCACGTGACCCGGAAGTGTCTGCGGACAGCGCTGGCCCCCAGCCTCTTAAGTGAGATGGGCGCACAACCCTAGAGTCTGTCAAGACTGGCCCGTATGGGCAGGGGTACCTTTACCTTTACCTTTACCTTTACCTTACATAATATTATAATTATTGTCTACTGCAATTATTAAGTTTGCAGATGACACCACCATAATGGGTTTAATAACAGGTGGAGACCAATCAGCGTATAGAGGGGAGGTCCAAAAAATATCTACATGGTGCCTAGGGAACAACTTGCACCTTAATATCAGCAAGACAAAGGAGATGGTGTTGGACTTTTGAAGGAAGAGAGGAGAACTAGCCTCGCTGTACATCAGGGAGGGCTGTGTGGAGAGAGTCTCTTCCTTTAAATTCCTAGGAGTTTATCTCAGTGAAGACCTTACTTGGAAAATAAATACAACCCAGGTGGTTAAGAAAGCCCAAGAGAGACTCCATCTCCTCAGAGTATTGTGGAAGAATGATGTCAATCAACATTTGATGATCTCCTTCTACCGCTCAACAATAGAAAGTGTCCTTTCACACTGCATCACGGTGTGGTACGCTGGTTTGACATCAACTGATAGGAAGTGCCTACAGAGGGTGGTGAATACAGCGCAAGATATTATGGGCTGTCCCGTGAATCCGCTGGATGAAATAGCAGAAGAACGTTGCCTCAGGAGAGTGAGGAAAATTCTCGGATGATTCACACCCTGGCCAGCACTTTCTTGATCTCCTGCCCTCAGGCAGAAGATATAGAAGCAGGATTAGTTGCACCAACAGGGTAAAGAACGGCTTCTATCCATGGGGTGTTAGGCTGCTGAATGAAAAGATAACAAGAGGGCAACTGACTTTCGGGTTTGGTGTGTGTGTGTGTCAGTAAACGAGGGGAATTAAGAAAAAGAGAGCTGAGTGGGGGGGGGGTGCTTGTGTAATCCCACTCTAAACAAGTTGTACAAGTGACAATAAAGTATTTCAATTATTATTATCATCTTATCATTAATATTATCACCTTGCCACCTTCCTGGTGGTACAGGTTGACAGCTGTCATCCTTCCTGAGCATTGCTCACAGCAGGTGCTGAAGTTTCTAACGCAGAGTCCTCGCTCCTGCCTTTCCATGCAGGTCTTTGACCTTCGCCAGTGTCACCGCCAGATGCACCAACAAGCAGCGACAGCGCAGGCGGCAGCGGCGGCTCAGGCAGCCGCTGTGTCGGGGAGCATCCCTGGGCCTGGCTCTGTGGGGGGCATCGCGCCAGCTGTGGGTAAGTGCCAAGTGGATTCACCCCCACTGAGGTGCACCCAGACGCTACTTCTGACTGCAGTATTCCGGGTATGTCTGTGAAATCCCAGGCGTACGGCAACCCTAAGAAGCGGGGGGAAACTGTGAAGCCACCCAATGCCTCTATAGAGCTCCATCCTTATTTCAGACACGGCAATATATCGGTACCATAGGCGCCGACTACATGGGGCCTGAGGGGGCTCGAGCCCCCTCAAAAAAATTTTTGGGGGGGCTCAGCCCCCCCAATAATCTCGGGCGCCCTTCCAGCAGAGCGCCGCCGCCGTCCCCCGCCTCCTCCCCACCTGCTCCCTCGCCAGCCAGCCAGCCAGCCGCGCGCCCTAGTCGGAGAGCCCCGGCTGTCCCCCGCGAGATTAGGGAATCCCCGGGGGCGGGGGCTCCTGCCTCGCTGCTTCGCAGCACCACCGCCACTGCCAAGGCACTGCCGGGGGGAATTTCCTTCCTCCTGGCCCCCGCGAGAACAGGGGAATCCCGACTGGCCACACCTCCCAGCCAGCCGATTGGCTGGCTGGGGGGCGTGGCTTGCCCTATTTAGGGCCGGAACCACTTTATTTGCATATTCATGAGCTTATTTATTATTCATGAGCTTTCCCGGGGCCCCCCAATATTTTTTATAAGTCCGCGTTCCTGATCGGTACAGTCATACCTCGGGATAAATACGCTTCAGGATAAGTACCGGTATTTTCAGGTTGCGCTCCGCAGCGACCCAGAAGTAACGAAACGGCGAAACGCGAACGTGCAGTTGCATCTTATGTTCTGTTCAGGATGCGAACGGGGCTCCGGAACGGATCCCGTTCACATCCCGAGGTACCGCTGTACAGTGGTACCTCGGCTTAAATACTTAATTTGTTTCGGAGGTCTGTTCTTACTCTGAAACTGTTCTTAACCTGAAGCACCACTTTAACTAATGGGGCCTCCTGCTGCTGCCACACCGTTGGAGCACGATTTCTGTTCTCATCCTGAAGCAAAGTTCTTAACCTGAAGCACTTTTCTGGGTTAGTGGAGTTTGTAACCTGAAGCGTATGTAACCTGAAGGGTATGTAACCTGAGGTACCACTGTATATCGCAATGTTTACCTGGTGATCTATCATGATGTTGAAAAACAGATATCACTCAGCCCCTGGTGCGCTGCAGCGGCAGTAGCCACAGCCACAGCCAAGCCTTGCACTCTTCCCTTTCTCTCCCTCCAGGTCTCTCAGCTGCGGCCGGCATTGGCGTCGACGACCTCCGCCGCCTGTGCATCCTCCGGCTCAGCTTCGTCAAGGGCTGGGGGCCGGACTACCCCCGCCAGAGCATCAAGCACACCCCCTGCTGGATCGAAGTCCACTTGCACCGAGCCCTGCAGCTCCTGGATGAGGTCCTGCACACCATGCCCTTGGCTGACCCGGGCTCCATCAACTAGATTAAATCGCGAGGCAAGGAAGACGGAGAGGTTCTCAGCGATCCCGCAGCCTCTGGGGTTTGCAGAGGGGCGGGGATTGCCGCCGGCGCTGCGAAGGAGACTCTGGCCCCCACGCTCATGATAGCAGTGGGGGCAAGTTCCCCGGAGTCTCCGAAAGGACCGAGACGGCGGAATTTGCCCTTGAACACGCCCTGCCGCCTTTCGAAGGGGTGCTGTGACTTTCTCTGTTCCCAGACCAGCGGCGGAATGAATGACTTCAAAGGGGTCACCTTTCTGGCCATCTCAAAAGACTGGTCCTTTTCTTGCCAGCTTTTCTCTTCTGAGCGCCAACGACCCGGTTGCGGCTCGGCTGAGCAGCTGAGAATCGCCGGAGAATCTCCACCCCACACACCTGAAAATCTGGCTCTTAGAGACGTTCTTCTAGGAGCCGGTCCTACCGTTAGATGGAGGGAGGCAGGTGCCTCTCAGGTGGCAAATCCTGGGAGGCAGGGAATGGCAGCAAGGATGTGTGAGGGCAGAGCTGGACTTCGCAGCCCCTTAGCTAGCCCCCTCTAAATTGGCTTGCTGCCCTAGGAGAGGATGGCGTCCCACTGCCGGCATTGAAGAGAAATCCAACCACCGGTGATGCTTCCCAGCACGCGAAATGGAGGGAGCCATATCGTCCTTTGCCCTGACGTGCAAGGACATATTTGGCCAGCTCTGATTTTTATGCTTTAAATCCCCAAGCGGAGGCTGCAATATATGACTTTAATCAGTTAAAGTAATCGAGTCGAACGATGCCCCTGACAACTCGGAAAGGACAAAAATGAAGCACTTGCGAATTTGGGTGTGGGGAACCTCTGACCGTCTAGATGAGGCTGAATGGCAACTCCTATCTGCCCCAGCAAGCATGGCCCAGTGGCCAGGGATGATGGGAGTTGTAGTTCAACAAGGCCTGGAAGGTCAAAGATTTTCCTCCACCTGCTATAAAGGGTTGCAATCAACGAACTCCGACTCAAAGTAGACCTGTTGAAATCTGTGGGCTTTGTCATTCCTGTTGATTTCAAGTGGTCTTACTCTTCCGTGGGACTTGTATCCCCCCACATCTGCAGGTGGTGAGTGCAATCACGTTGTAACGAAACCTCTAAAACATTGTCGGCCAAGAAGCAGTGTTTCCCTACCCCATGCAGATTCCGTCTAGTGAATGTCGCAGGATCTATTAATCTAGATTTCTTGAATCTACTGGGTTGCAGTTCAAAACACCAAATAATTGTGCCGGGGGGCGGGGACCAAAAGCCTAACTGATCAAACAACCCCTTTCGAATCTCTGGGGTTTGCCACCCAAACTGGACCTCTTATCTCTGTGGGAGGCAGCAGTCAGCCTTGGCCCCCAAATTCTGCCCCACGACATATCCGTTGGTTAGCTGGTTGGTTCCTTCCTGTGCCACTTTCGGACTTAACTGGAGCTATGTGCATGGGGCCAATTCTGCAGCAGCTCAGGAAAACAGGTTGAACGTGGTATCAAGGCGTAGCATTTCTGGAGAAATTCATCTTTTGTGGCCAGGTTTCTAGCCCTTTGTGACTGTGAGGGTAAGCAGCAGGGTGGTGGGGAAATGGTGTTTTAAGCTGCATGACCTTATATGAAGATTGCAGGCTCTTGACTGGCCTGGGAGCAGAATCACAGAGTTGGAAGGGACCCGGAGGATCATCTAGTCCAACCCCTCTGCAGTGCAGGACTATGCAACTCTCCCATACGGGGATCGAACCCGCAACCTTGGCATTATCAGCACCACGCTCTAACCAACTGAACTGTCCAGACTGACTTATGGAATGGCTTCTATGCTCATGACAGACCTGCCAACCAATCACCAATCTCTGGTGGCGACAGGCACCAGCTCAACTGGTGCAGCCCCTTTTTCTTAGCAGGGAGATGAGGTTATGGGGGCAAAGCCTCGTATAGATTTCTGGCCGTCAGGAAAGCCAGGAGGGGTTCATGTAGCGTGATCGCTTTCCTTTATTTTTATTTTTGAACAGATGTCTAGTTTGCCAAAATTCAACAGCTGCAGCTTTGCTCCTTAGCCAGGTTGTGTGTAAAAGCTGTACCTGTTGCACTTCTGCCTGCTACTCTGACCAAAAAAGGCACATGAGCCCTGAAAATGGAGGGAAAGTAGCTGTCTTCATTCTGCTCCTCTGCTCCATAGACCTGTGTGACGGCTGCCTAGGTCTTTCCAGCAGATGTCACTCATGCTGTGACATCCCCCTGTCCATCTGGGACCGCTTACAGTAGAGCAGAGCCACTTGGTAACTGGATCCTGGACTGCATAAAGCCAGGAGCAGCTAGCATAGCCCCCTCCAGATGTGGCAAGATTATAATCCCATGCTGGGGAAGACTGATGGGATATGTAGTCCAACAACATTGCAGGGTGCCATGTTGGCTACCCCCAGCACAAGTAACAACATATGTTGCTCCCTCCTCAGAGGGAAGTCTGATACCTTGCTGACGCCCCTGCAAAAGACTGCACCAAACACCCCCCATCAGCCATTTTGTTGTGAGGACAGAGGGGAATGGTGCCACGCTGAACCGGATTTGCCAAGGGAGATCCACTGGGAAGATCGGGTGTGACCACCCCATCTCTTGACTCAACAAGGTTGCCAACTTCCTGACGGGCCTTTGTAGCTGCGTCTTTTAACCATGGCTTGATCTGAAACGAACAAACCACATAAAACACTGCAGATGATTTTTTTCTTAATTTCTGTGCTGTGAGGACGTTTCACCGACGTTTCTGTAGACGAGGGGGCTTTAAAGGTACAGGAGTGGAGCCCCCAGAATGGTTTTTATATATTCCTGATAAGAGGGCAGCCTTATACGGTCCTTGTGTCTTGCACGGGGCACAGCACTCAGCCAGGAACAGATTAAGACAGCTTTTGCCAAAGCGGCGGGAGCCCTCTCAAGACATTTTGTTGACAGGCCCAGCCAGTGCTTTCGGAGAGGGCATCAGGTCAGCAAAGGCTGGCTTAGGGTCTCCAGTCCTGGGCCCAATCCTGTGGTTTCGGGCCTGTTATTTCGCACTGACATTCCTCTGTGATGCACTTGTTTGATTCCTCTTGTTTCGCCTCTGACAGTTCTGTCGTTTTTAGTAACCATTATTTAAAGGAGATTTTGCTTTTCACGTGGCTTGTGTTTTGCTTCTCATGCTTGGAAAGGCAGCTGGGCTTTCCCTTTGGATTTCTGCCACTGCCCAACACAAGATCGGCCCTTCAAGATAGCGGGGAGCCTCTGGGGTAAGTGGGGGGTGTGTGTGCCCATCGGCTGGCTTGCCTAGTAGTGCAAGCAAGTTCTCTCACGAAAGGAGCGAAGAGTCTTTTTTTCAGGCTAGGGGCCAGATTCCCCCTCTGGGTGGGCAGGGCACCAAAAATGGGTGGGGCAACAAATGTAGATTTATTTATTTTTTACCTCTTTGCACTAGGCTACCTTCTTCACCCTCTGACACTCCTCCCCTATTGTCCATGTAGGGAAGATGGAGGCAGCAATATCAGAGTTCAGAGACACAGCACAAAACACGGGAATGTGTGAAGCAGGGCCACTCGAGGGTGCGGTGGGGAGATTGTCACTGGGGCCAGACAGAGAGGCTTGGGGGCCACATTTGAGCCTTGGGAGCTGAGGTTCCTTATTTTATGGGTATAGCTGTGGCTATTCCGTGAATGTGTCTGTGTGTGTGTGTGTGTGTGTGTGTGTGTGTGAGAGAGAGAGAGAGAGAGAGAGAGAGGACTCAGCTATACAGCTGCAAATAAAATGTTTGAAGTATGTTTTAAGCACAATATACAGTGTGACACTAGATGGCAATGGTCAGCATTATGGAAAATTCAATGTATTTTTAAAAACGCTTTTTTAAAAAAACATTATCAGAACGTTTTTTATACGTATGTAGATTCCACCAGAGGGCAGGAAGCAGTAGTGGGTGCAGAATCCTATATCCCAAGAATCTCACGGTTTCGTTTCGAATGCAAGTTTCTAGTCCTTAAGAGAAGAGTTTAAAATGCGTGTACAGGCCGGAGAAATCGGAAAAGGTGGAGAAGCGGCCAGCCTAAGTGACCTCACGGCTTTTTCTCGCGATGCAGGATTGTGGAAGAGGGAGAGGCTGTAGAACACCAGCCTTGTGGGCAGAGGATTCAATCCCCGGCAAGCAGTTCTACTGGTTATTGGCAGAAATAAATATATATAAAGGCAAGCAGGTCCGGTTAAACTGATTGGGCATCAGGTGATAGGAAAGGCCCTCCAGAACAGCCTGTATTGAGGCTAATAGGCAAACAATCTGGTATTAGGCAGTTTACCCCCATCCTCCCATCGGGTTAGTCTGCATTGATATATACAGGTTGCAGGATTCTTAATGCAGAATCTGAGTCTCTGTGGAACAGAATGATTGCTTTTAATGTGGGTTCCCCACCTCCCACTTTAAAGGGGTTGTTTCTTATTAATCATTTGGAACAGAATGGGTTTTTCCCCCTTCTAACGTAGCTCTCCCTACCTGTATTGTTGCATTTATTTCTCGCCTTTGCTCCGAGGAGTGCAAGGGGGCATTTCATCCTCACAACAGCCACGTATTAATATGTAGGGTGGTGGTGGTGCCAAACAGCCACAGTCCTCGGATTCCAACAGGGCTTAAGCTACGCAAAAAGTCAGTGTTGTAAACATAAACTGCCCTTTTCCCTTATGGGGTATCCAAGAGCCCATATAGAGTCCTTACATAGGTTCCCTATTGGTAGGAGAAGATAACAGAGGCCAACCAGAGAATATTGAGAAGCAAAGCAGCTAGTAAGCTTGATCTTTATTGATCTGTTGCAACAGGGTGTTCCCCTCACATGCAGGAAAGGAGGAGGAACCCAGAAAAATGGCGTGCAAGGCCTTATAAAGACTTTTGAAATTGCCACCCTGTAGATCAAGACCGGGTGGCAGGTGGCGCTGTGGGTAAAACCTCAGTGACTAGGACTTGCCGATCGTATGGTCGGCAGTTCGAATTCCCGCGGCGGGGTGAGCTCCCGTCTTTCGGTCCCAGCTCTTGCCCACCTAGCAGTTCGAAAGCACCCCTAAGTGCAAGTAGATAAATAGGTACCGCTTTATAGCGGGAAGGTAAACGGCGTTTCCGTGTGCTGCGTTGGTGCTGGCTCGCCAGAGCAGCTTCGTCACGCTGGCCACGTGACCCGGAAGTGTCTCCGGACAGCGCTGGCCCCCGGCCTCTTAAGCGAGATGGGCGCACAACCCTAGAGTCGGACACGACTGGCCCGTACGGGCAGGGGTACCTTTACCTTTAGATCAAGACCACCCCCAGAAACATCATACATACATCACAGAAGGGGTGTAACCTAAGACCACGCCTCAGATACATCATACCTACATCACAGAAAAGGCGGTGTAAAACAGAAATATGAATGTTGTTTTTCTCCTGTCATTGTTTATCTCCTGTCTGGCAGGTTACTTGATTGGATTTCCTGGGGAGCCTGGCTAGTCTTTTGCAATGATAAATACTTAGTTCCTGGGCCAGGTCACAGGCTCACACCTTATTCATATCTTAAATGTGCCCTTAAGACAGGATTTGTGAGGAAAGAGACAATGGGGAGGTTTCCCAGTTTGACCTTGCAGAGAAAACATTTGCTCAGTTTAGGAATCAAAATGGCTTCAGGTCGGTCTTCCAGTGCTGATCTATGTACGTGCTTGGTTGGTACGCTTATGAACATTACTATATCTAAGACCATAAAATTCCTATCACACAACCCATTTAAACTGCAATATATATATTTTTGGACTGCACTGAGAATTCCACAGCGTTCATAAAAGGCGACTTATTTCCAGTCTGGGTAAAGAATGATACATGCAGCAAGTTGAGTGCAAAAAAAGTGCAATCCTCTCTCTATGTTCTACTTTTAAAAAAAGCACACAACTGTTAAATCCTGTTAAAACGAAGCACAAAAAGCTTCACAATTAATATATTTCCCAGCTGCCTGCAGAGGACTTCATTTCCCACAATCCCACTGGCGGCGTTCCCGTCCTTCCCTCGGAACTCCTCGCGAGACTTCAGCTATCCCGCCTTCTCCTTCCCCCGCCCTGTTCCTCGGCCGTTCTCTGGCCTCCCGTGATCCTTTGCGGCGTTGCTCTCGCTTCCCTTGACCAAAGTTGTCCCGGCAGGCCTTGCGGCGGCCAGTCAAGCGCGATGGCGGCGGCGGCGGCGGCAACGACAACAACAACCAGCACAACGGCGGCGGCGGCGGCGGCGGCGGCGGCGGTTCCTTCGGGTCCGGCGAGCCCGGCTGGCCCCGCGGCCAGAGACCTCTTCGCGGAGGGGCTGCTGGAGTTCCTGCGGCCGGCCGTGCGGCAGCTGGACACGCACGTCCACGCCGTCAGGCAAGTTGCGCGGCAGGCAGAAGTTCTCCAGGTGCAGCTGCTTCACGCCAGCCCCGCCCTTGCGGAGAGCGGGGAACGCAGCCTTTCCAAAGCGGCTGTCTGGCCCAGAGCGGGCGCTTGATAGATGTGCGCCTTGGCAGGCAAAAGTTCTCCAGGTGCAGCTGCTTCACGCCAGCCCCGCCCCTGCGAAGAGCGGGGAACGCAGCCTTTCCAAAGCGGCTGCCTGGCCCAGAGCGGGCGCTTGATATATGTGCGCCTTGGCAGGCAAAAGTTCTCCAGGTGCAGCTGCTTCACGCCAGCCCCGCCCTTGCGGAGAGGGGGAACGCAGCCTTTCCAAAGCGGCTGCCTGGCCCAGAGCGGGCGCTTGATATATGTGCGCCTTGGCAGGCAGAAGTTCTCCAGGTGCAGCCGCTTCATGCCAGCCCCGCCCCTGCGGAGAGCGGGGAACGCAGCCTTTCCAAAGCGGCTGTCTGGCCCAGAGCGGGCGCTTGATAGATGTGCGCCTTGGCAGGCAGAAGTTCTCCAGGTGCAGCCGCTTCATGCCAGCCCCGCCCCTGCTGAGAGCGGGGAACGCAGCCTCTCCAAAGCGGCTGTCTGGCCCAGAGCGGGCGCTTGATAGATGTGCGCCTTGGCAGGTAGAAGTTCTCCAGGTGCAGCCGCTTCGCGCCAGCCCAGCTCCTGCTGAGAGCGGGGAACGCAGCCTTTCCAAAGCAGCTGCCTGGCCCGGAGCCGGCACTTGATAGATGTGCGCCTTGGCAGGCAGAAGTTCTCCAGGTGCAGCTGCTTCGCGCCAGCCCAGCTCCTGCTGAGAGCGGGGAACACAGCCTTTCCAAAGCGGCTGTCTGGCCCAGAGCGGGCGCTTGATAGATGTGCGCCTTGGCAGGCAGAAGTTCTCCAGGTGCAGCCGCTTCGCGCCAGCCCCGCCCTTGCGGAGAGCGGGGAACGCAGCCTTTCCAAAGCGGCTGTCTGGCCCAGAGCGGGCGCTTGATAGATGTGCGCCTTGGCAGGTAGAAGTCGGCCAGGTGCAGCTCCTCTACCCTGCCCGGCCCCTGTTGGTAGATCAGTAGGGATGCAGCTTTCTAAAGTGTATTTCCATCCGTAAGTTCTGCAGCAGCAGAGAACAAGCCCTGCTGCCGTCTTCCGAGGGAGGAAGCCTTTCCCATATCTGAAGACAGGAATTCACAGGATTATACCGTGCAGTGCCAGATTAAACCACAGAGCCTAGGACTTGCCGATCAGAAGGTTGGCGGTTCGAATCCCCGCGACGGGGTGAGCTCCCATTGCTCGGTCCCTGCTCCTGCCAACCTAGCAGTTCGAAAGCACCTCAAAGTGCAAGTAGATAAATAGATACCGCTCTGGCGGGAAGGTAAACGGTGTTTTCGTGTGCTGCTCTGGTTTTGCCAGGCTTTGTCATGCTGGCCACATGACCCGGAAGAACTGTCTGTGGACAAACGCCGGCTCCATCGGCCAATAAAACGAGATGAGCGCCGCAACCCCAGAGTCGGTCAGGACTGGACCTAATGGTCAGGGGTCCCTTTACCTTTACCTAAACAAACTATAGCTTAGGGCCCCACTCTCTTGGGGGCCCCCAAAAAATTTAAAGGAAAAAAAATATGTTTGCATTATTAAGTTTATTATGAATAAAAAATCATTTTAAGTTAGAGCTTAATAATTATTTCCCTGTTAATATACTTCTTAATTGTATTTCACTATTAATATACTACTTAATTGTATTTTAGTTCGACAATTACTTTGATAAAATACATATTTTGTTATGTGCAAATGGCTTTAGATACCAATTAAAAGGTAAAGGTAAAGGTACCCCTGCCCGTACGGGCCAGTCTTGACAGACTCTAGGGTTGTGCGCCCATCTCACTCAAGAGGCCGGGGGCCAGTGCTGTCCGGAGACACTTCCGGGTCACGTGGCCAGCTTGACCAGCTGCATCTGGCGAGCCAGAGCCGCACAAGGAACGCCGTTTACCTTCCCGCTGGTAAGCGGTCCCTATTTATCTACTTGCACCCGGGGGTGCTTTCGAACTGCTAGGTTGGCAGGCACTGTGACCGCACGACGGGAGCGCACCCCGCCGTGGGGATTCGAACCGCCAACCTTTCGATCGGCAAGTCCTAGGTGCTGAGGCTTTAACCCACAATTAGGTCCCTAAATTACCATATAGCATATATTCAACACAAAAAAGAGTGACAATTTGTTGTTGACAAAGGACCGCTGGAGATATAAAGGGCCCCATTACCTTCAGTAGCTCAGGGCCTCATCAAACCTAAATCCGGCCCTGATTATACGGAGTCCATCTAGCTCAGTATTGTCCACACTGACGGGCAGTGGCTCTCCAGGGCTTCAGACCAGGGAGTGTCTCCCAGTCCTACCTGGAAAATGCAGTTGAACCTGGGAATTTTTGCTTGCAAGGCAGACACTTTTATCAATGAGCTGTGGCTTTTCTCCGAACTCCTTTGACTCGTATTATTTGTGGGCCCCTCACCCCGTGAGAGGGAACGAACCTCCCTCTGGTATTTTAGTTCATTATGGTGCTGGAGGAGACTCTTGAGAGTCCCATGGACTGCAAGAAGATCAAACGCATCCATTCTTAAGGAAATCAGCCCTGAGTGCTCACTGGAAGGACAGATCGTGAAGTTGAGGCTCCAATACTTTGGCCACCTCATGAGAAGAGAAGACTCCCTGGAGAAGACCCTGATGTTGGGAAAGATGGAGGGCCCAAGGGGAAGGGGACGACAGAGGATGAGATGGTTGGATAGTGTTCTCGAAGCTACAAACATGAGTCTGACCAAACTGCGGGAGGCGGTGGAAGACAGGAGTGCCTGGCGTGCTCTGGTCCATGGGGTCATGAAGAGTCGGACACGACTAAACGACTAAACAACAACAACATTACTCTTCTAGCCCACTTTTCCTTCAAGGTGGTGCATGTGGTTCTCCATTTTATCCTCACAACAACCCTGTGAGGTTGGTTAGGCTGGGAGAGATAGTGACGGGTCTGAGGTCACCCCAATGAGCTTCCTGGCTGCATGGGGTTTTGAAGCCTGGTCCTCTGGCATGAATGTTATTTTTTGTGAGCTAGTACATTTCCATGACATTCCCCCGCACCCCATCCCCAGGCTGTTATATTCATTTCTTGTTTTTCCTTGCAGGGAGAGTCAAGTGGAATTGCGGGAACACATCGACAGCCTGGCCACAGGTAAAAATATCTGCACAGCGGGAAGAATGTTTGATGAGAACATAACTGGGAGGCCAGAAGAAACTGGTTGCTTCTGGGATTTGTTAAATACTTTACCCCTTTTTCTCCCAACCAGGAAGTAACAGCAACTTCAATATTGGTTTGTAAAATATTTTGTTCCTTCCTGTTTAAGCTCTTTGGAATCATATCCAAGGGGACTTAAGCATTGCCCCACCTGCTAAGAAATGAAGTAATGACTGAGCCATATTCACTGAGCAGTAAAGAGTCTGCAGTGTCTTGTTAGAAGAGGCCTCTTTGAGCAGCAGTTTCTGCCCTGAAGGGCCAATTTTGTTAAAATTGTTATTTACCGTATTTTTCGCACCATAGGGCGCACCAGACCATAGGGCGCACCCAGTTTTTAGGGGGGGAAATCAAGAAAAAAATATTCCCCCCCCAGCCCCTAAGCGCAGCGTACAGGCTGCGCACAACCTCTCCCTGCCGGAGGGGTTGCGCGCGGCTATGGCACAAGCCAAGGCAGCGAGCAGGATGGATCCGGGCTTTCCTGGGAGGTGGGGGGATTCCCTCACCTCTCGCAGAAGCCGCGCAACCCCTTTAAACAGATCACGGCTTCTCCTGGCTTTTCTGGGAGGCGGGAGAAGGGACTGACTGGCCACGTCAGTCCCTTCTCCCTCCTGTGGAAAAGCCCGCAAGAGCGCACGGAGCTTGTGTGCGGCTCTTGGGGGCTTTTCCCGCCTGCCTCCCCCCTGCATTTGCTCCATAGGATGCACACACATTTTCCCTTGCTTTTTAGGAGGGAAAAAGTGTGTCCTATGGTGCGAAAAATATGGTATTTAGTCTAGCTGAAGTTGTTATAAAAGTTAAAATACATTACACAGTTAAAATAATTATTAAAATCAGACATTTTGTCAGATAAGAGTTTGCTCCCCTGAAGAATTTAGCTTTTCATCCCCATAAACTTTTCTCTTTAAAATTGCTCTCTAAAGGCAAAACAAACCACTTTTTCAGAGGTGTAGGAGGAGCTATCCTATAATAAAAAGTTAATTAAATACCCAATTGATCTAACTGGGAGATTTAAATCTTTGAACAAAGCTGCTCTTAAGTCCTAGTAGACTGGGCAAACTAGTCAGTAATGGGGTAAGTCTTCAGGCACATGGGCAAACTCTCTCTTCATAGGGAGATCTGGCAATAGAATCTTTCACCTATGGCAGCGTACATAGACTGGAGCTGTAGAGCTGTAAAGGCTTTTCTCTGTTTGATATTTGTGGTGCTGGTTACGTAGTGAGGGCGAGGGGTCTGAATGGGTAGTTTGGCATACCAGGCAGAAGTGTGATCAGCACAAAAACAACGCTTTAAAATAGGAGATTTCATGTGATGAGATGCCATCTCAAAGTAGAACAAACTAAGAAAGTCCAAGGAAAGATCATACTTATCAATAACATGTAGCATTCCCTGATTCCAAGATGGAGTCACCCCTTTGTTAAGACTCAGCATCTCCTTGAAAGCAGAAAGTGCTAAAATGGGCCCTATCCCCTTTTTAAATTTTGGCCAATGCCTACCTAGCAGTTCAAAAACACGTCAAAGTGCAAGTAGATAAATAGGTACCGCTCTGGCGGGAAGGTAAACGGCGTTTCCATGCACTGCTCTGGTTTGCCAGAAGTGGCTTAGTTATGCTGGCCACATGACCCGGAAGCTGTACGCCGGCTCCCTCGGCCAATAAAGCGAGATGAGCGCCACAATCCCAGAGTCGGTCACGACTGGACCTAATGGTCAGGGGTCCCTTTACCTTTACTGGCAAGGATATGCACTCTGGCCTTCAGCCGAGGGCCAATAATACATTCTAGTGCTCCTGTAAACAATCTGAGATATTTCCCCACCATACACCACCAGGGAATAGTGTTAAATCTGTGTGGCATCTTTTATTTTAGGGGAAGGAAACATGAGGCCCTCCAAATGTCACTGGACTACAACTCCCATCTACCCGTCAGTTGGGCCCTGCTGGCTGTAACTGATAGTTGCTGGAGGGCATGTTAGTAGCGAACTGGCACTATCTCATATTGAACTCAGGGCCTTTTGATGCCCAAGATGTGTGTTTTCAGGGCCCACCTTATTCCTACGGCTGTAATTTGTTTTACATTCTGGATTTCAAACTGTCGGCACCCACCCTGGGACCTGTGGTGAAAGGTGGGTAAAATAAATGTTAACAACCAATCCTAGATCTTGCCTTGTTAGGTCAGTTGCTGAGGTCAACTCCGCCATGGGCGATGTGGAAATTCATGGTTCAAATCCCGATTGGACTCGTGCCTAAAAACCTTTCCCCCTCCTCTCTTCCCCAACTAGAGCTGTGTCGCATCAACGAAGACCAGAAGGTAGCCCTCGACCTGGACCCTTACGTCAAGAAGCTGCTCAATGCCCGGCGCAGAGTTGTCCTTGTTAATAACATCCTGCAAAATGCTCAGGTGTGTGTGTGAGAGGGGTGGACTTTTTATACCAACCTTCCTCTTATGTAACATATTACAGCTCTTTAAGTTGCTGGAGCTGGCAGCCAGAGTAGGCCCTCACTGCTCTGTGGTAGAGAATCTGCCTTGCACGCCTTGTATTTGATCCACAGCATCTCCAGGTAGGTGGAAGGGGGGAAAGGGGGGGGTGTTCTTTGCCTAAAACTCCAGAGGGCTGCTGCTAGCGAGAGTAGACAGTATTGAGCCAGATGGACTAGTCATTGGACCTGGTTTAAGGCAGGTTCCTACGTTCCTACCTGGAAACTCAGGACTGTAATTCATTTATTAAATTTATATACCACCCTTAGTATCTGAGGGTCACAAGGTGATTTGCAATATAAAAAATATTTAACTGTGACGATCGGGACCTAGAGGTTGGGCATTTAGAAGCACATTACACTGATTCTGTTCTAGTTTTGGTGGTTCATTTGCTTCCATGCTCAACATCTATAGTCCTCTTCAGCCCCAGTAATTGTAGAAACACGCTGAGGTGTCAGTATGTGTTTGGGGGGGAAAGTCTTGAAGGTCTCCTTTGTTAACCCACTGCCTTCCAGATATTATGGATGGCCCTTAACACTATGGATTGATTTAACTGCTATGATTAAATTAAACTTTCTCCCTCGCCCTTGGACTATAGGACTAGCAGGCAGGCTATTTAGAATGCTGACCCTTTATTTTTTCGCCGAGATATTGTTGGAAGGTGCAAGTCCTGACTGAAAACCTATCATACAAAGGGCTGGCAGCACAACAGGGTAGCTCAGTTGGCGATGGTCTCCTGCTCCTCAAGAGGACTAGAACTTGTAAATGGATCTGTCTTCACTGCTTACGAAACTCTTGCTGAAACCATTTCCTTTCCTTTACAGGAGCGCTTGAGAAGGCTCAGCCATGGTATAGCGAAGGAGACTGCCCGCAGAAAAGCCATGCTTGAATCCGGCGGTAGCTACCCCCAAGGCTCGCCCAGCAAATGAGAGGACCTTTCCTAAGGGAAAAGTGGTGCGATTTCCAGAGCTGCCATTTCCTTACGGATGCTGCCAGCTTCTAAGCACAACACAGAGAAAGATAAAGAGTTGGGCTGTTGGGCACTGCATGGTGCTAAGAAAAGCTCCTGCCCCGCGGACAGGAATTCCTGCATATGGAAGACTCCTCATCTCATAAAGAAAGAAAGGTTTTGGGCACAAATTTCCTATCATGCTTCCCCCTGCCGAGGTACTCTTTCAGGTGGAGTTGGTGCAATTGGGCCTGCTTATGGCTGCAGAGTGACACGGAACGTGGCCGAGAATGGTGCCTCTTGCTTGTGCAATAAAAGTTCACTGCTAGTTAACATGGGACAAGGCCTCCTGTGCTCGGTCTGTTGCACTTTGGGGGTTTCTGAAAGCTGTTGTAGGGAATGCTGGGTTAAGCCGCTAGTCACAGAAACTTTTCATGCAAAGGAAAAGCAAATGGGAACAAAGATGATCCAAGCTAAGGGACATATTTGGGAATAGCAACACGCTGGAAGTCTGACTTTTAAATAGATTTTGTGCTTTTCTTGAGCATCCCCTGGCCTGAAGTTCCAAGCCTGGTGCTCAGTGCCCAATGAGCTTGGTTTCAGCTCTGTTTACTATTTCTTCTGCTAAAAAAAAGTCTCCTAGTTCTCACTCTTGATCTAAATAAAGGAGGTCCTGCTGAGAGATAGCTAAGCGTTTGCAAGAGTTGCTAACCTTTTCATTAAAAAAAAGTTGCCATCTTAGGAGCTTGACCACTTTCCAGAGGTCACTTTTCTAGCAGATCTTGGTTCTTATCAGGTGATGTAACCAATTGGTAGATCCAGCACCCAGACAGACAAACCAACTAACAGCTTTTAAAAGGAAAACACAATTTTAATAGCAAGAATTTTAAAAAACAAGACAATTAGAATAACAAACAGAAAAGGGGAGTCAGGTTTGGCCTTCTTCAGCTGTTCATCCATCAGTAGCAGAGGCAAGGGGAGAGGTCACTGAAAGACAGAAGCAAAACAGCTCTTGAACACCAGCTCAGGCCATTTCTCCTCTTCTTTGCTCCTAAATCAGCATTCTAAGCAACACAGGTATTCCACACCATAATTATCCAGGGGTCACTAGCCTCTTATCCACTCTACCCCCCACCAGTCAAATAAAACAAGCAGGCACACCACTTTTAAAGGGGTCCTGGGTAAAAAGTATGACCCAGGAAATTTAACCTCGGCATTGGAAAGCACACGCAGCTCCAAGAGGGTGTGGGATAGAGTGCCATCTGTAGCTCTCACTATCAGGGTGAACATATCCAGAACAGACACCAAGTGAACGGGCTCAGTGGAAGGGAAGCCAGGAAGAGGGAATAAAGGCGGCTGGAGTGGAGGAGGGAGCTCTTGGCATAACCAGCTATCAATCAGGTGTGCTGGGAGAGCTGTGTTACTGTCGGGGGGTGAGAGAAACTAGAGAGGGCTGCCCCCTTGAATCCGCCACATCACACCTGGCAGGTCACTCTTGGGTTTCCATGTTCTCTTCCTCCTCTCCGGTAGCAGTCTCTTCCTGGTTCTCTTCCTCCTCTTCCCCTTCCTTCTTCTCAGGTGGTTTCTCGTAGGCTTTCTCCGACGGGGTCACAATCACACCTTCCCAGGTAGACATCTCGGTAGCCAGGTCTGCGAAACAAGGAATGTTCCAGGGTGGTGGTGAGTCAGGTAGTTAAGCCTGTACAACCAACACTGCACTAGAGCAGGAACCTTCGGCCCTCCAGATGTTGCTGAACTACAACTCCCAGCATTTTTAGCAATTATGAGCAGGAATGAGGGGAGTTGTAGTTCACCCGCAAGGCCATGGGTTCCAAATACCTGGGCTAAGTGCACCGAGGAACGAGCAGCCGAGGGCCAGCATCCAATCCTATGCTTGTCTTATTCTGAATTTAAGTCACACCAAGTTCAATGGGGCTTACACTCAGGTTAAATGTGATTAGGATTGTTGTTTGATGCTGCTGACAAGCCATCTGTTGGCCATGGCACATCTCCCCTAAGATAACTCTCCTGCTGGATTTTCGTTGCCTATTTCTAAACATCTTTCACCTCAGCTACAGCCAAAGGCTGCAATGTAGTAGAACAAAGTGTGGCTTTATTCCTATATGTAGACCACCCGATCCCTCTAGCATAAGACTTGGAGCCAATAATATTTTAACACCAGAGGCTGCTGCTGCTGCTCACTTGCCTAGAGGTAAAGACTAGTTACTTCCTTGGTTACAATAACTGAGTGATAATGTGTGCCAGTGCCCCCATTCATTATTTTTATTTATTTAGAATATCTGCACCCTGACTTTTGGCCAAAAAGGTTCCCAGATTGGCTTATGTACAATCAGTTAAAACAAGACAGACCCTGCCTGTATGCTTGTAATTTAAAGGAACGCTACACACAAAAGGAATCAGGGGGCGGGGGGCAAAAACTTGGGCACTGCTTCTTAACCAGTTGTTTTTATAATAGCCGGGTGACCCAGTTCAGGGGTAGGAGGCACCTGATGGAACAGAGGAGTGAGTGAGCCCTTCTTCCTATCTCCCATGGAGGCAGTCTGATGAAACACCTGCTCCCAGGTGACAGCTGAAGGAGAGGAGGCCTGATGGAGCAGGCCTGTCCCAGCAAAACTGTTTGAGAGAGCTCCACTTTCCATCTGTCTTTCCAAGATAGGAACCTGCCTTGTACCCGGTGAGACTCTTGGGTCCATCTAGCTCTATACCGTCTACTCTGACTGGCATTCTCCAAGGTTTCCATCGGGAAGGTGTCCCAGCCCAACAAGGAGATCCCGGACATATGCTCCAGCCACTGAGCCGCAGCTCCTTCCAAGAGCTCCTACTTACAGTTGGCATCTCCTTCTTGCCCGAGGATCTTCCGGTATCCGCCATGAGAGAGAATGCGGACCAGGGTTTGGGCTGTGTAGCAGACCATGTCCTAGATGGAAATAGAAAGACCAGTCACACATTGTCCCCTCTCTGCACTTTCAGGACCTCTCTGGGCTGCAAATCCACCTGCACAGCACGTTTCTCTTTGAGTGACAGCAAGGGCACACACGCTTGTCTCTTCAAACAGTGCAGGACACACAGTAGTTGAACTTCATGCTTCTGTAATCTGCAAAGCATCTCAAAGCAGGTGTGACACCTATGGGTCCAACTCTGACAATCCTATGCAGGTATTTTAGCCATGAGGATTAGAATTTTTTGTAGGAGGCCAAAATTTGCTGAGAAGTTGGAGGTGTGCTGCTTATCTTGCCCCCCAAAAGTATTTGAATACTTTTTCATTGAATACCTCTTTCGCAGAGTTTACTTTGAAACAGCCCTGGCAGGCCAATATTATTAAGAGTAGAGGCTTCGCTAAAGCCATGTACAGTGGTAGCTCAGGTTAAGTACTTAATTCGTTCCGGAGGTCCATTCTTAACCTGAAACTGTTCTTAAACTGAAGACCACTTTAGCTAATGGGGCCTCCTGCTGCTGCCAGAGCACGATTTCTGTTCTCATCCTGAAGCAAAGTTCTTAACCCGAGGTACTATTTCTGGGTTAGCGGAGTCTGTAACCTGAAGCGTATGTAACCTGAGGTACCACTGTATACTAAGTCTGTGTCAGAGGCAAGGGCTTTCAGCTCATGTTTATAGCCACTATACCAGCGATGGTCCTCCATGTGGTGTTGAGCTCCCATAAGCCCCAGAAGGGCCAGTGGCTAGGGATAATGTGAGCTGGGAGTCCAGCAGCATTTGGAGGGCCACAGGATCCCCACCCCCTTTCCCAGACACATATCCCAACCAATCAAGGATCACATATCAATGTGCATGCAGATGTAACTAGTGTATGTGTGTGTGGATCACGTGGCCCTGCAGATGTTGATGGGCTCCCAACTCCCATCAGCCCCAGCCAGCATGGCCAACGGTCAGGGACGATGCTGAGCTGTGGTTCCAACGACACTTGGAGAGCCACAGGTCCTCATCCCCTCTTGTACATTCTTGTACAGATGTCCCCCTCAACCTAAATCCTTGCACTATACGGTATCTCAATTAAAAAAGGGGGATGGGTTACCTGCTGCTCCAGGGTCATAACTGTGTGGACTCTGAAGTTCCCGCTCTCACAGGGGTCAGTGATGCCGACAGAGCCAGGAAGGAAGAGCCCAGCGGCCAAGATCTGAAGGCAGCGCCTGCGAAGAAGCAGCAAGATTAGTAATAATACCCCCGCCATGTAGCACTTGGAAGACACAAATTCTCTTCTTCCCCCCTGAATTTTAAAAGGGTTTTGACTATACCTGTAGGCGACATTGAGAGCCAAAGGCTGCCGTGTGGGGTTGTTCATCACAGCATAGTGTCCCTAGAACCAAAGAGAAGAGCAAATAGTAGAGCTTTGTTTTCTCCATCCTGCTTCCCCAGTTACTGGCAATACAATTCTGTCTCTTTTGACTTGGGGAAGGATTCCAACGAGATTCAGTTGGGCTTACTAAGAAGACAGTTCAACATTTTATTTCATTAAGCACTGGCAGCCTCATACCTGGAGCTGCTCAGGAATTTTAGGAAACAACGAAAACCACTGGATTTTTGAAATCAGTGGTTTGGCAAGCTTCAGTCTACCATCTTGATTCAAAATGGCATCCAACTGGATCCAAAGGTAAGTGAAAAGCTGCTCACTGATCTCAGGAGACATCATGCAGCAAATTGGTTCCACTGCCTTAAGAGATGTCCAAATGCACAGCACACAACTTTCCAATATATATAGTAAATATGTTGTCACCCTTTCCTTCCCTGCAGAATATTTATATTCGCAGGGGGAAAAAGTTAAGTTAAGGAGCACCTCAATCTTATGCAATTACCTGCAAATGAAAAACAACCCTTCTAAGTATGCACTATATTATGGATTAAATTATTCAGGAGACTGTCTTTGACCCAATGGAGTCTCCACATTCATTTCCTGTTTCTCCATCATCTCTGCCTTCCTTAACTGTTTTAAATTCATGATTTTTTTTTAAAAAAAGATCTGTCCTAGTTCTGATCTACAACTTCAAAGTGTTGTCACACAGGGAAAAGGGATGCAGATCGCTGCCAAGCTTCTCTCAACCGCAAAAACAGGATGCTTGAATGTTTTGATCAAGAAAGCATAACATGAAGCAGCCACCATTAGAGAATCAGCCCAGACTGGAAGCCAAGCACCTGCCCTTGATCTCTCCACATACCAGCAGGTCAAGAATCCAGGGTGTTAGGGGTTCAAAGCCTGGGAACCGCATCCTGAGGTCCTTCAGCAGACGGATCAAGACTTTCACTCTGAAAGAAGGTAACAATGTCATTCCCAGAATATTTAGTTACCTGTATATACTTTTTAAGTGTTGTTGATATTATCCTTGTTTTAAAATGATTTGTGTGTGTGTGTGCGTGTGTGTATTTGTTTTGAATTGGCTTGTGGATTATAGCCATGTTTTATTTATTTGAACCATGCTTGGGGGGGTGTTTGGATCAAGCCGTTTTTAAATTTTCTAAAACAATTGGTGGTGATGGTTTTCTCTAGAATACTGGACTCTAAACTACTAAAGAGAAGGGTGTCCATTGGTGGATTAGCCACAAAACCTACATGAAATCTCCCTATTTAGAGGCATTTACCTCTGAATGCCATCTGCAAGGGGGCAAATTCTGTGTTTAAGTGTTTGGCTTCTGTCTTCATATTCTACTTGTGGGCTTCCCAGAGACATCTGGTGAGCCACTCTACAAAACAGGATGCTGGACTAAACTGACATTTTGGTCTGATCCAGCAAGGCTACTGCTCTTATGCCAGCTTAAGTGAACCAAGTGCAAAGGCATGAATCTTGCGCAAGCAGCACTAGAAGCGAGCAAATCTACACAAAGAACACCTCATCCTTGTGCCTCAACTGCCCCCATGCCAGAGTCCGGAGAATCAGAAGGAGGCTCATTGTGAATAGACATACGCCCCCAAGATACGGGAGTTCTGCCAGGAGTTAGGACCTGGACCAAGAGCACCAGAAGGAAGCAGCTGGAGCAAGTCCAAACTCAGAGATGCATCGAAGCCTTGATGTTTCCCAGTGTAAGAGCTAAGATTGACCCTAGTTTGCCTTAGGTTTTACAGATTGGGGAGCTTCCTCCCCTGTGTCCTTCCACAAGGGCAGGAGAACCCTTTTGAGCCTGAAGGCGGCATTCCCTTCTGGTGGGCGGGGGGCAGAGGCAAAAGCGGGCAGAGGAACAAATGTAAATATAACCGTTATGCCATAGGTTAGTTTCTTGCACACACCTCTCTGTCCTACATGCAGACAAGCAAGCGACATTATCAGAGCTCAAGGACACACTGCAGTTAGGTGTTTTGTTTTGTTTTTTAAAAAAACACCTTGGGGGCAAAAGCAAGGCTAGAAGGCTTGGAGGAGGAAAGGTGACTCCCCAGGCACAAAGGGAGAAAGACTTACGTGGACTGAGATGCGTTTTCCTCAAACCAGCGAGCGTGTCGGATAGCTGCCAGAGCACTCTGAAGCACTTTGATATCCACTGGTGAGTGGAGAGAAGACGATAGAAGTGGCAGCATTAGGGAAACTGTGTTCAGCAGGGAAACACTCCTGCCTTCTATGCTCGGCACACACACCTCAACCCAATAAAAACAGCACTCAAGGCGCTCTGGGCAGGTTGCTCTTTTCTACTCTTCTACCAAAAGCACAACCTATTTAAGCAAGGTCAACTTCCATCCATCCTGCCCTTCCCCCTGCCCCTCCACTGCAGAGAAAACAAACTGCCTGAATTTCCTTACGGTGCAACTCGGGATCCAGCTTGCGGAGGTTGGGGGGCACAGTGGTTATAAGAATCTTCACTGTTGCATCTGCAGAACTGATTTCGAAGCCGGTCTCATTGGTGAGCATGGTCAGGACTAAGGGGAGAAAAAAACAGGAATGAAATGAGCCAAGAAGTGACTGAAGAGTAGCTACAGATCTCAATGCTTGGTGAGATTTCTCTCTGTATTGTGGACCAGATAGTACTCTGGACCCCAGTAGTGAATCTTGCCCAAATCAGTGGTCCTTCAGCAACTCCCAGCAGCCCAAGCATGGCCAAGTATAAGAGATGGGACTTGCAGTCAAGCAATATCTGGAATGCCACAGTCTTCCCATCCCAAATCCAGCCAATTGCATTTGAGGCAAAAGATGGGTGTTTTCCCGAAGCGCCTCAAGTGTCCATTTGTTTCCTGGCTGTGCCACTAGCATATACCTTTCCCCCTGGGGTTATTTTGCTTGGAATGCAGTACTGAGTGTGCTGATGCATAGAACAGGGCAATGGCAAACAAAACGGGCTGCTCACCTTCAGCAGGATCCTGCGTCCTCAGGCTTTCCACAACTTTGTTTCCCAAGGCGGCAACAGCTTCCACTGTGGATGGAAGCAGAAGTCAAAATTCATTGCAGAAGGCTCCATTAGAACACACTCCCCACCCCACTCTGCCATTTTCCCTTCCCTTTGCAAATACGAAAACTTACATGTGGGCAAGATTTTCAGGATCACAACTAGATCTGCCACATTGTGGCCAGTCATCATGGTTCCTTTCTTGTAGGAGCCCACTTGGCGAACCTCTTCGATTTGCTGGCAAGGCGAGAGAGAGAGAGAGAGAGAGAGAGAGATGTACACATAAATATGCTGTTCAGATCTTCCCAAGTTGGCCCACAAAGCCTCCAAGCCCAAGTACATAGAGCTAAAAAAGGAAGTTGGAAAAGTGACCCTCCTTCCCACTTCCTCTTTCAACTCTATGTTTTTTACAGACTCACAGCCTGCCACTTTTGGGGTGGCTGATCCGGGTAGTGGGGAGAGAGATGAACGGAGAGAGATGGTGCCCATTGCACTTGCTCAGAAATTCAAATGTAAACTTTAAAAAAGCTGTTGCCTGTGTCACTCTGAAATCTAGGCTAGAGGGACTGATGCGATCCTGCCTGGAGGTTGGCTCAGCGGAGATTCTGTTTCAATCCCAGTTTGGCAATTGTGTCTACTGAGAGAAGTCTCACAGCAAACCACAACCCTTCAGATTAAAACACATACTCCCTTGATAAACATGAGTATTCTCCCAATGTCTTCTCAGTGAAGACTGACTCACCACTTCAAATGTTCCTGGAGCCACAATCAAGTTGTCAATCACATTGTTGATCTTGGTCACCAGAGAGAGGATAGAAGCCTAGTACAGAAGGGGGAAATAAGAGTAGTATGTGGCTATTTGTTTATTACCTTGGTTTATATACCGTATTTTAATGTGCAATTGGCCGTTCAAGGCAGCTGTGCAAAATTTAACATATTAATAAATAAAACATCCAATCCAAACCACAAATTACACAATAGCAGTTAACTGTATTCTTTGCCCTTCATATTACAATGTCTAAAGTAAAAAAGACAAGACTATATTCGTATATCAAGGAAGGACTGCAATGTTATCTAACTAGGAGATTTAGTAATTTTATTATTTCGGGAATGATTTAAATCTTAAATTCAGGAACGTGGCTTATTTTTTGAGAATGGGTGGTGAAAGGCCTCTTAGAAATTGTAGGCGATATGACATTTAATGACGATTACTGCTTTCAATTTTTAGCACAAAGAGCATTACTGCCTTTTAATTTATTATTGTTTTATTTTAACTCCTAGAGGAAACAGAGGTCTGACCACCCCTATATAGGAAAAGCAACTGAATAATTTTATCCAGGGTTCCTATCCCACCTCTTTGACAGAAACCTCTTAATTCTACCGGGGAGAGTGCAGCAATCATGCAGGACACACCTGTTCAGCAGAAGTGGGAGCAAGGTCCTGATTTCTCTTTAGCAAGGCTTCGCTGAAGGCAGTCTCATCTGGGGCTGGTTTCACACGGGGGAAAGCCATTTCGCACTGAAGGAAGGAGGACACCTTTATGAAGACTTTCACACACACACACACACACACACAAAATGCACTATGTTCATCCTCAGTGGTCCCATTTAAGCAGTGTTCATATATGTGGTTTCACCACTCAGCACCACTAAACAGCAATCTGTGCACATAACACAGCCACCAACAACAGGCAGGTATTGAACAAACAGGACAGTTTTTTGTTTTTTAAGGCAAGGTAGGACCTCCAATTTGATCTCACCCATCTCTTCATGTGTACTTATGTGTGGGTCTAAAAGTCTGATTCCTACTGCAAGGCATTACAAAAATTGATGTCAACCTTGGGCACTACTTTTCCCCTAGCATATTTTGAGAATGCAGGCGCACCATTTCATGGCTGTATCCAGAAAGCTTCCATGTTCTCCAATCCCACAGCTTGCTGGGTTGATTTTTAATTTCCCAAGACAAACTTCTCAAACTTAGGACTGCCAGCCACATTCAAAAGCACCCATCAGGCCTACTTACCACATAGAAGTCAAAAGGGATGTGAGGCACGAAGGGCCGGAACCTGAAACACAGTTAACATAGTGAACTTTGATTTTGGTCTTGCCAGAGTTTACAGTACATTCAAGACCTATGTCACAGGCTTGATCATGTTCTTTAGCTTATCCTGACTTTACTTAAGGGATGTTATAAGGAAAAAGGATGTGAAGCTGACACCAAGAGCCTATGTGTGATTATTCAGCCCCAGTATATTCAATGAGTTACTCCCAAGTAGGCTTCCTGCCTAGAAAACTTGGCCATCTAAACCATAGTGTGTTCTATCTACCGAGACACAGTTTCAGTTGATCCATTTTGGCCTTGTACGGATGGAAATGTCTCCTGTCTGAACGCCCATCTGCTTCCAGTCATTGCAGGTAAAACTTTGCTGAATAGACCAGTGGGCTTCCTTCAGTATTCCCTGGAGAGAACCCAGCCTGAAACCCTGGACAGCCGCTGCCGTTAGTGGAGACAATACTGAGCAGGTAGATGGACCAATGGCCCTGCACAATATAAGGCAGTTTCCTGTGTTTGTGCTGCTAGAAATGGACAGACGCCAAACTTTCGTGTGGGACTTACCCACTGCCAGGACCACCCCGAGAACCAAAGCGTCCGCCACGACCACGGCCTCTGTCACCCCTGAAAGAAATCATGGGGGAAGAAGAGGGGGGAAAGTCATAAGTACAAGCAAGAGCCACAATCTGCTATCAGCTGTTCCCAGCGCTTTGTTTCCTTACACCCTTTCCCCCCATTTACATTAAGCATCGGGCAACTGGTGCCCTCCATCCAGAAACCCATCATTCATGACTATTGTCCATGTTGGCTGGAGCTGATGAGAGTTGGTGTCTAGCAACATCTGCCGAGTCACAGGGTCCTCACATGTGGGGTTGACAATACCAGGTTGGGCAGACTAACAGTTATCCTAAGTTCACTTCCTTCTGCTATGCAGTGAATAAAATAAAAAATTTCCTTCCAGTAGCACCTTAGAGACCAAATAAGTTAGTTATTGGCAGTTATACCAATAACTACCAATAACTAACTTAGTTGGTCTCTAAGGTGCTACTGGAAGAAATTATTTTATTTTATTTATTTTGTTTTGACTACGGCAGACCAACACGGTTACCTACCTGTAACTATCCAGTGAAGTCACACATGCCTTTCGAAGCTCAATAACACCCAAGGCCCATGAAGTCCCAAGCCCAACCCGCTCTTGTTGTGAAGTCGATCTCCCAATTATCTGCCAACTGCAGAGAGGTAGACTGCATCTGCCCCTGGAAGCCTCACTTTCAGCTACCTCACCCCTCCCTGTTATCTGATGTAGAGAAGGTAGATTACTTCTGTACATGGAGGTCCACCCTTTGGCTATCCTTTTTCTCCCTTTCCATTATCTGACCCTTTGGCTGTTGTATCTCTCTCCCGTAGGAGGACAGTGGTGTCCACCAACTTGGATGGCTATCAAAGTGGATTTGGCAAATTCACGGGAGAAGGAAAGTACCCATGGCTATTAGCCCTGATGCCTCTGAATGCCAGTGGCCAGAAAGGGAAAGACGGCTATTTGTGTTGTGGGGATCTTGCTTCTGTGCTTCCCTTTGGGGCAGCTGTGGGACCAGGATGCTGGACTAAGAAGGGGCATTGGGACCTGATCCAGCAGCCGGGCTCTTCTTCTGTTCCTGGAATGATAGTACAGTGGTACCTCTGGTTAAGTACTTAATTCATTCTGGAGGTCCGTTCTTAACCTGAAACTGTTCTTAACCTGAAGCACCACTTTAGCTAATGGGGCCTCCTGCTGCTGCTGCGCCACCGGAGCACGATTTCTGTTCTCATCCTGAAGCAAAGTTCTTAACCCGAGGTACTATTTCTGGGTTAGTGGAGTCTGTAACCTGAAGCCTATGTAACCTGAAGCGTCTGTAACCTGAAGCGTATGTAACCCGAGGTACCGCTGTATTGTGGGAGTTGGAAGGGGGCACCAAGGGTCATCTAGTCCGACCCGTTGGAATCTCGAGTCCTGCCCTCCAGAGCAGGAGAAAACAATCTCGCTCCGTCTTCGATGCGTCCTTAGGAGGGGCAACGGGAATTCCATCTTTAGCCATCCTGTCCCTCCCCGTTATATGGCACTTGGCAAGGGGGCAGGGCAGGCAGACGACAGCCGGAGGTGGAGCTTCCAAGTGCAGCAGCAGTCTATCTCTCTCTCTCCCTCGCGCGCTCCCATATTCAGGTAGAAAAGCAGACTTTTCCGTCCCTGGAGGTTCGGGGGTTTCCCTGTCCTGCTTATTGAGCACAGTTCGCCCCAAACAAGCGCCCGCCCCACAAAAAGTGAGCGCCCGCCTTGACCCCCAATCCTTCCATTCCCCTTTCCCTGCCCCCAATTCCCCTCCCCCGCCACGTGGACCCCCATTTCTCCCCCCTCCCTTTACTCGCCTCATGATTCCGACGAGCAATAACCGTCGCTGCTCCTCCGGCGTTAAAAAAAAAAAGAAACGGTGCGGCGAATGTTGGGGGGAGGGGGCCGAGGAAATATGAAAGAAAAGCCGCCCGGCCTACACTTGCGCCCGCCGCTCGGCGCACCTCGCAACAAGCTGCACCTCTATTGGTCCCCTTAGGCAGTAGCAGCCGCCGTTATTGGCTGCCGCCGCGGCTCCCCTCCTTCAGCCAATCCCGTCCTCGTGTCCCTCAGTAGCTTCCCGCCCGCGTCTTAGCATCCGTCATCTCATTGGTTCCTTTGGACCGTCTGTCATTCGGAAGACTCGCGCACGCCCCGCGAGCGGTGAGCCAATGGCAAAGTTGGTAGCAGGAAGTGTGACCAATAGGGCAGGGCTTAGTGGGAGCGGGAAGGGAGGAGGGACCGCGCAAGGGGAGGTGGGGAAGGCGCATGTGCGGCTTCTGGGCAGCTGAGTTCTTTGGCGACCGCTAGAGGGAGAGAAGGACGCCGAAAGGAGGGAGCGAAGAGGGAGACAATAGTGCTTAGCGCGCACGCGCAGAACATGGTGCGGCACTTATAGAGCATCAGTGAAGCATTTTGCTCGCAAGCAGCAGAGTGGCGCAGCGGAAGCGTGCTGGGCCCATAACCCAGAGGTCGATGGATCGAAACCATCCTCTGCTAGCCTGGTATTTTTAAAATTAGTTCGAGTTGGATTATTTTAATGAAAATATTTAAATTAATTTTTAAAAACTCTATTGAAGCCAACGCAGCACATTATTTTGCAGCAGTGTGATTACTAAGGCCCAGCATGGGTGTATCAAAAACAGACAAATATTCTTTCTTTTTTTGATAAGTGTTATGTAGCGTATATTGATTTCATTACAGTAAAGTCCTTCTCTCCTACAATTTTTACCCATATATCAGGAACATAGAAAGCTGCCTTATACTGATTCGGACCATTGGCCAGTCTAGATCTCCTGGGGTTTTCCCCAGCCCTTCCTGAAGATGTCACCAATTAAACCTGGTCCTCCATGCAAAGTAGATCTCTACCTGTTGAGCTACAGTCTGTAGTATACAGTCATTGCAAGAATCCTGCTATGAACATGGGCTGGAACAAGTCCCATCCAACTCTACAATTCTACAACTCTCTTTTCTAATTATTAAGATTTTTATTAAATTTTCATAACCCAACTAATTTCAAACCTCAAATTGGTTATGCATTCGTCTTATAATTTGACCTCCCACCTTCCCTTCTGTGCTGTTTTCATAGCCATCCCTTTTACCTACGGTGTAATATCACAATTTTCACCGATACATATTCCTCGATTACATCACACATTTCATCCAATATATTCCTCTATTTCATATATTACCATTTCCCCCCATTGCTCAGTTTTCAAATCCCTTTCAATTGGTTGTTATATTCAATCAATCAACCTTTATCAATCAAAGGTTGTTATATTCTACAATTCTATATTCTCATTGTGTGTTCTTTTCGGCCTGAGGTGGTACATTCTGGAGCAGGCAAGGGAGAAAGGATTATTCAGTCCTACAGGTGGCAGTGTTGTCCTTCAGATGGCGAAATTCGCACTCGGTGCTCACCTGTTGAGCGTAATGCTAGGCCCCTACGTTTGAGGCATGCAGAGAGCAAGACACTTTGAATTGACCCCCTAAGACCTTTCGGACCCCTCTGCTCCTTATGGGTCAGTATTTTCATTATAAAATGAATTAAAAAAAACTTTACAGAAAAGTATGAAGTAGCCCAGACATCAAGGAAGTGTTTATCAAGTTGCTATCCAGGTGTTGGTCATGCCTGATGATCGTCTTCCAAAGCAAATACTCTATTCCGAATTTTAAAATGGAAAGCGTAATGCTGGTGGTCAACAAAAGAGTTTTAAAGACTCTCTCAAGGCAAATCTTTAAAAAATGTAGTATAAACACAGACAACTGGGAAACACTGGCCTGCGAGCGCTCCAGTTGGAGAACAGCCTTTCCCAAAGGTGTCGTGGGCTTTGAAGACACTCGAACTCAGGACGCAAGGGAGAAACGTGCTAAGAGGAAGGCACGCTTGGCAAATCCACACCGTGATCAACTCCTGTCCGGAAACCAGTGTCCCCACCGTGGAAGGACGTGTGGGTCCAGAATTGGCCTCCACCAGGCATAGGCAAACTCGGCCCTCCAGATGTTTTGGGACTACAATTCCCATCACCCCTGACCACTGGTCCTGTTAGCTAGGGATGATGGGAGTTGTAGTCCCAAAACATCTGGCGGGCCGAGTTTGCCTATGCCTGACCTCCACAGTCCCTTACGGACTCATTGCTAAAACCGTGTTTACGGAAGACAATCTTACTCGGCTACAAGGGATCACCAAAGAAGAAGGTCATGCGCACAACTTCCTCCGAAGAACCTTGGGAACTGTAGTTTAGAGGATGAGATGACGCCTGGCATGCGCCCTTCCAATGCTAAAATTCCCCAGATGCCTCCAGGGTGCGCCGCAATAGTGGAAGGTCAAGGAGGTCTCTCGGTTTGTGGCTTATCGCCCTGATCAGTGTGTTCAGCTTGGAGACATTCCTTCCCATGTTTACTCAGAGGTAAAGTCAGTTTGCCGCAACTTAACTTCCCCAGATAACGGGTGCCTAGCAGCGCAGGCCTCTGAAGGTGAGAGTCAGGATTTCACCCAGTCCAGGGGTGGGGGACTTTTTCCAGCCTGAGGGCCAAATCCCCTCCTAGGCAGCTTTCCAGGGGCCGCACCTCTTAGGTGGGTCAATGGGTGTGACTGTTACCTTTGCACAGAAGGCTCTGAGATGTCATGTTTTACGCAGAATTGGATAAAATGACAGGAAGGATTCGAAACCTGCGGGACCAGAGATTTACAGAAGATTGGAAGAAACATACGAACTATTTGAAGAGCAACTGTAATCAACAAATTACGCTAGTAGGACTCCAAGAAGTTATGTAAGGAGAAATATATGAAATACTGCAAAATAGAGAAAGAACAGAGACATTAGTTATGAGATTTAAATGTAATAGAATAAGAAATGCAAATTAAGTGAATAGATTGGGAAATTTTCAGATGTGATTGGTGGAAGTCAAAAAATTGTATAAGATGCAAAAGTATGTTTAATTATTGTTGAAAATGATATGTTAAAAAACTATATATAAAGGGGGAGAAAGAAATGATGTGTTTTACATAGAGAGGCTGTGGGGGTGAGGTGCTTAGATTAGGACCCGCGAGAGGCTAGGGTTCAAATCCTGCACTCCACCAAGAAGCACTCTGTGTGTGACCTTTGGCCAGTCTCTCTCTCTCTCCTAACCTATTTCACAGGATTGTTGTGAAGAATCATAGAATCGGAAGACACCCCGAGGGTCATCTAGTCCAACCCCGTGAACTTCAGGAATCTTTTGCCCAGCCTGGGGCTCAAACCCTCGCCGGGGTTTTTGTGAAGCCCAAGGAAAAAAGAACGGGGGAGAGAAATCACACAGGCAGCCTCGAGCTATTTGGCGGAACAGCAGGATGAAAACTTGTAGATGTCAGATCCGACTCGGTAAAATAAATCTGCAAATTGCTTGATGCCACTAGCAGGATTTTTCTTCTTCAAAATTGCACAGTGCCTGGCACTCATTTGGAATGCTAATAACAATCATAGTTCATCAACAGTGTTCTTTGATTCGTCCTGAGTTAAAATACTGCTACCAGAAGAAATATTGTTATTATTAATTACAAGAACAACAGTAACTCTTGTTATTACTCTATTTATTATTGAATTTAGGTCCGCACCTTCCTGCCTATGGAGCCCAGCGTGGCAAACCTAGACTCAATAGTTGTTTTAATCCCCAATAATTTTACTGTTTTATTCCTTTTGTAAACCACTTGGAAGTTTTTCCCACTGCCGAGTGGGAAACGAAATAAATAAAACGTGCAATTAAAAAGAGAAACCCTAAGGGGCAAGCAGATTAAAACATTTCAGGATATAGTGATATTAATTTAAAAAAAAAAAGATCTAAAAACGATGGCAATTAATTTAAAAGAGAACGGCTAATAATAACAAGAGGGAAGGATTAAAAAAATCTGGGCTCTCCTCTCTCAGGCAGCTTTATTGTTCTTTGATATTTAGCTGAGCTGCTACTGACGTATTTCTTTGCATTCCCGACTCGCAGGTACGTCTCCCTTCCTTTAATTCCCCCGCTTTAGGTTAAACCGCCTGGGGACTCTGCATATTAAGCGGCATATAAATATTGGCGGCGACGGCGGCGATGTCCGGACTTGAAATCCCGCAACCCGTCGTCGTGGGTCCTTTGCTGGGCGATCTTTGTTTGGAAGAATCCTGTGTTCCTGCTTTTAATGGGAAGGAGAGGGGGGGTGAGTCGTGGGCAGGAAGGAGTTAAGGCGCCTTGTCGGTGGTGCTGATGATCGCAGCCGCCCTGTCATTGAATGAAGAGAAGAAGAAGGAAAGAAGCAACTCTGGACCCTGCGGTTAGATAAACCTCTGCTCCTCTCTCTCTTTCCACTCCAGGCTGAGTTACGGCAAGGAAGGCGGCAGGCAGAGGCGGACGCGAACTCGGGGCGGGACCCCCAACGACGGGCAGACGAGCTCAGCGAAACTCAGCACAACTTCTTGGGGACCAGAGATTGGCAGAGGACAGCCGTGGGGTGGGTTGTGTTTTGGGGTTTTATTTGCACCGCTGGAGAGAAGAGAGTTTGCAGAGAGGTGGAAGGGAAGGGGTCAAGGGCCAAAATGCGGGGAGCTGGCACGGTGGGCATAACCGGGCACCCTTGAGAGATTGGCACGCTTTAGCACAGCACCCTGTGCCACCTGCTGCAGGGTTTTGGGCACCGGTTGGGTTTTGAAGGGGTGAGGAAGCTGGGGGCATCGGGGTGGCACCCAGGGCGAGGCCAGGGAATGAAGGCCTGGCGTCGTGGTGGCAGCGGGGTGGCCCTCTGTGGGCCGTGGCTCTGCCCGGGGACCCCGCTGAAAGCGGCGTCGCCCCACGGCCCGGCGTTCGTGTGGTGGATCCTAGTGGCCCTCTGCCAGCTGGGCCCAGCCGGTGCAGCCAACTTGACCATCGCCGTGGTGCTTCCGGAGCGCAACACCACGTACCCCTGGGCCTGGCCACGGGTGGCGCCCGCCATACGGCTCGCCGTCCGCAAGGTCAACGCTCGGCCGGACTTGCTGCCCGGCTACACCGTCCAGCTGGTCTTCGGCACCAGTGAGGACGACCACGGCGTCTGCTCGGACATCCTGGCACCCATGTCGGCCGTGGACCTTCAGATGAGCGCCAACCCGGACCTGTTTGTGGGACCCGGTTGCGTCTACACGGCGGCTCCTGTGGCCCGCTTCACCCGGCACTGGGGGCTGCCGCTGGTGACCGCTGGGGCCGAGGCCGTGGGCTTTGCCAACAAGGCCAGCGAGTACGCCTTGACCACCCGCACCGGGCCAAGCCACGGCAAGCTGGGCGAGTTTGCGGCCTACCTCAACCAGCACTTCAACTGGACGCGCCATGCCATGCTCCTCTACTGGGACAACAAAAACGACGACCGCCCCTGTTTCTTCGCCGTGGAGGGTCTGTACCTCAGGCTGCCAGCCTTGATGAACATGACGATGGAGGACATTCCTTTCTTGGGGGCGAACTACACCGCGCTGATACGCGACATCAAGCGAAAAGCCAGGAGTAAGTACACAGTCGCTCGGCTATATCCTTGTTCCTCACCTGAGATTTGGTTTTCGTACCTGTAGGACTCACCTGGCGCACTGCGTCCACCTCAGGAGGCAGAGAGGTTCCTTGACAGTACGGTGGAGTGGTTAGAGCGTGGGGACTGGGTTCGAATCCCCGCTCTGCCACAAAGCCCGCCGGGTGGGCCAGTCGCTCGGTCTCACCCTGGCCTACTTCTCAGGGTTGTTGTCCGGGCAGAATGGGGAGGGGGCAGAACGCCATGCGCCGCCTCAAGCTCCTTCCTTGGGCGGGTGGGAATGTAGTGACTGAATAAATCTCCGCATGTCCTCTTTTCGGTCTGTTCTGAGGGGAGCCCAAAATCTTGGGTGAAGCTCTGGGTGCCTCTGTGTCCCAGACACTGCTCTCTTGGTTGAGAGATGGACTGCAGAGCCTTTTCCTGGAGCCTCTGGAGTACCCAAAATGAGTACCTCTGGGCATGTGCAGAGGCTGAGAACATTCACAGCTGCTGGGAGCCCAGCTCTTAAGGGGCACATGGCTGTTTAGTAATGGGTTTGCTATTATCTCCTCCCCACTTTAGCAACTGCCCCCCCCCCAAGTAAATCATTTTTTGCCACTGCAGATCCCCATCAACAAAACAAAACTCCTTGCCTACCTCAGCCCCACTGATTTTCCACCCCAGATTTCCCTATTCAATCTCCCTTTCCCCCTTCCCGGGCAAGAAATCTCACCCTGCCTTCATCTGGGTGAGGCAGAACTGAGCCAGCTTTAACTAAGCCAATTTTAAACTCTTCTTTTCCCTATTAGATTTCCTACCTTCAACCCCCACCACCTCCAAGGTAAACAATTTAGGGTTCCCCTTGTCCTCCCTTTGTACGTTTCATAAAATCCCAGCCTCCTTCAAGGAGCTTGGAGCCGCTTGCAAAACCCGTACCCCACATTATCCTTGCACAACAGCCCTGTGAGGTATGCTCAGGGTCACTGAGGTCAAGTGAGGGATTGAATCCTGCTCCTCCCAGCCCGGTCCTCTAACCTGAGGTGGAGAACCTGCGCCTCCAGATGTTGCTAGACTCAAGTCAGGGCTGACGGGAGTTGGGGATCTAGCAACCTCTGGAGGGCCCCTGCTCTAACCACTACACCACTCTGCTCCTCCAATGCACGGGCTTATTTTGGCGGAATCCACTGCACAGATCCTTTCCCCAATCCTTGGCTAGCTGGGTGGGGGTGGAACTGAAGTTTCCCTGCGGTTGTTTCTTTGTTTTGAAGCAGACACACTCGATCTTTTTTCATAAGCCTGGGCTGCCGTCGTGTCGGATGGTGGAATAGCTGAGGGTCAGCGAGGGGAGACCTGCGTAGCTCAGTGGCAGGGCCTTTCCCCTTGCATACAGACGGTCGTGGGTTCAATCCCAGCATCGCCTCCGGGAATCAGATTCTGCTGGAAGATTCAGGGCAGGTAAAATAAAGTCGTTAAACTGTGGAACTCCTTTCTGCAGGAGACAGCGATGGGCACCAAAGAGGTTTGGGCAAATCCACGAAGCAGAAGGGCTACTAGCCACGGTGGCTATGCTCTGGTTGGAAGCAATTATGCTTCCGAAAGCCAGTGGCCGGAAGCTGCATTAGGGAAGACGGCTCTTGTGTTCGAATCCTGCCTCCAGGCTTCCCACGGGCATTTGGGTGGCGGCTGTGGGAACAGGACGCTGGACTCAATGGGCCCCTTTGCCCTGATCCTTATGTTCTTAAAGGAGTCTTTGACTGGGTTCGGATTGCTGCGGCACCTAGCTCTCTGTAATCCCTACACTGGCTGGCAGCAACTCTAAGGCAGGGAATCTCTCCCAGCCCGGCTTGGCGATGGCGGGGATTGAACCTGGAACCTTCGGCATGGAAGGGGGAAGCTTTGTCCCTCAGCCACAACCCTTCCCCGGCAGCCTGGCTCTGTATAAAGCGTTTTCCTGTGTCCCCAAGCAGAGTAATTAATCCGGTCTCCCACGGGGGTCTCCTGCTGTCCCGCTGTGGGAGGTAAGCAAGGAAGGATTTTTCTCGGAAGAAAACAGCCTCTCCCTGCCTCTTAAATGTGTGCATGTTTAGCGTGCTGGTATGATTCCATTTCAAGAACGCAGACACTCTCCTATAGCATGCATCTGCTATGGTATTTGTGGGGTCGTTCTTTTCCCTCACCAGAATCCGGCTTTGGGGCCACGCTCCTCTTTCGGCCAACAGCCTCCTCTGCCATCTGAGCCTCTCTGGTATTCGGAGGTAGACTGCCCCTGCAAATGGAGGCTTTATATGGAGTCCACACTTAGCTATGCAGGGTGATGGATGCAGGTGGGGCCTGCCCTCCGTGGATCCGCGCATTTAAGTGTTTGCAGGGAATGTTTGCCGATTAGCTGCCGTTTGGGCAAGAACCCCGTTGCGTTCACGGTTGGGGGGTGAAGGGGGCACCTCCACACACTCCCCCCTTGAAAAAACCCCTGATATAATCAGAGGTAGGCTGCTTCGAGGTTCTCTTTGAGGTGACCCTGCCTGATCTCTGCAATTACCGTATTTTTTGCTCTATAAGACTCACCTTTTCCCTCCTAAAAAGTAAGGGGAAATGTGTGTGCGTCGTATGGAGCGAATGCAGGCTGCGCAGCTATCCCAGAAGCCAGAACAGCAAGAGGGATTGCTGCTTTCACTCTGCAGCGATCCCTCTTGCTGTTTTGGCTTCTGAGATTCAGAATATTTTTTTTCTTGTTTTCCTCCTCCAAAAACTAGGTGCGTATTGTGGTCTGGTGCGTCTTATAGAGCGAAAAATACGGTAGATCTCCTACCAGAATGTGCCTAGGTAGTTATAGATGCACATACATGTTGTAGCGGTGAGTTCCGCAAGTTAAACCTGCATGGTGCACACGCTTTTTGTCCGGCGAACCTGCGGATATTTCCAGCTCCGCTGTCATTTGTTGATGTTTCTGTTCTCGTTTTTTGGGGGGGATCTGAGCTCGCTGCTCTTAATGAAGCCTCGCTTTTCCTTTTGTGACGGGTCTGGACCTTCCTTTCCTGTTAAACAGCTGGACGCACAAATCCAGGAGCACACAGCCTGCAGATTGGAGGGCCAGCTTTGCTCTGACCTCTGTGTGCTTTTCCGCATTGGAAGTGTGTGTGTGTGTGTGTGCATGGGAGTGTCGAGCAGTGGAATAAATAGGTGAGAGTATTTTGGGTCCGAGGTGAGGGAACAGCTCACAGCTCCCTGTGTGTTTAGCTCAGATGCCGGTCCAAGGACAAGGTGTTTTTGTAAGCTCGTACATGCCGAAAAACAGCAAACCGTGCGTGTTAACAAATTTATCTTGACATGGGAGGAAGAGCATTGCAGCCCGTGAGTTGAAGTGGGAGAGATTGAGGTATTTCACTGCAAAACACACACACTCTCACCCAAATAATACACTTAAATCGCACTTATACCGTGGTTCATGTCTGTTTTCGGTAATGGCTGGCGAAACCCAGTCAGATGAGCAGGGTAGAAATAATAAATTGTTGTTGTTGTTGTTGTTGTGCAAGAACCCTGAACGGCAGGCCCTTGTTCTTATTTATCCCTGCAATGGGAATGGGGTAGAGGCCATAAAATCCACTTCGCTGCAGCCCTGCGGAATGTTTTGTGTATACATGCTCTGCACTCCTTCACAACGACCCTGGAAGGTAGGCCAGCGCTGCTTAGTTTCATCCCCGTTTTGCAGCAAGGGGGGTGGGCAGCTGAACGGGGCTGCGTGAGTGAAGTTGCAGCCAAGGTCAGATTTGAACCATAGCTCATAGCTCAGGGATGTCACTGCTATGCTCGATGGTAACCTGCTTTTTTTAAAAAAATTATCCTTTGGTTATAAAAAGAGGGCAGAGAAAGGGATCGTGCAAGCCGCTTAGAGATGCATTTATACAGTGGTGCCTCGGGTTAAGCACTTAATTCGTTCCGGAGGTCCGTACTTAACCTGAAACTGTTCTTAACCTGAAGCACCACTTTAGCTAACGGGGCCTCCCGCTGCCACCGGAGCACAATTTCTGTTCTCATCCTGAAGCAAAGTTCTGAACCCGAGGTACTATTTCTGGGTTAGCGGAGTCTGTAACCTGAAGCGTATGTAACCTGAAGCGTATGTAACCCGAGGTACCACTGTATTTAGATATGTCCAGTCGGTTTGTGTGGCTCAGCGCCAGAGGACCTAGATACCTGCAGAAGGTCCTGGGTTCGGCCCCCGACTTCTGCACCAGAAACTGCGAAGACTCACTTGCCTGCCAGTGTATACAGTGGTACCTCGGGTTACATACGCTTCAGGTTACAGACGCTTCAGGTTACAGACTCCACTAAGCCAGAAATAGTGCTTCAGGTTAAGAACTTTGCTTCAGGATGAGAACAGAAATCATACACCGGCGGTGCGGTGGCAGCAGGAGGCCCCATTAGCTAAAGTGGTGCTTCAGGTTAAGAACAGTTTCAGGTTAAGAACGGACCTCCGGAACGAATTAAGTACTTAACCTGAGGTACCACTGTACTTGCTTAGATCTGACTTCTGGTAGGCAGCTTTCAAGTTGCTCCTGTAAGCAGTCATTTATGCAACACCATGAGGACTAGAATCTTACTTAAGTAGGGGAACAGTTATAGGTGGGTGATAAGACTCCTTGCCTGAGAGACAGACTCTTTGCCTGAAACCCCAGAGAGCTGCTGCCGGCCAGTGCAGGCAATACTGAACTAGATAGACCATGGGTCTGACTCAATATAAGGCAGCTAGCTATGTTCTTTATACAGTGGTACCTCGGGTTAAGTACTTAATTCGTTCTGGAGGTCCGTACTTAATCTGAAACTGTTCTTAACCTGAAGCACCACTTTAGTTAATGGGGCCTCCCGCTGCTGCTGCGCCGCCAGAGCACGATTTCTGTTCTCATCCTGAAGCAAAGTTCTTAACCTGAAGCGCTATTTCTGGGTTAGCGGAGTCTGTAACCTGAAGCGGATGTAACCTGAGGTACTACTGTATATATCCACCCCCCATTGTATTTTACTAAATTTCAACATTTTAAACATATACGCTCCAATACGCAACTTCATTTTTTCTTTTATTTTTGTCGACTTCCCACCCCGCTTTCCATGGAGCTGTTGTTTTCCCTCTGCTGCTGAACCCTGTAAAAGACTATTAAATTATAACCACCATTCTATAATCTAGTGGTTTCTGTTGCTCGTAGTTCAAATCCTTCTCGCAAATTCATCATGCTGTAGTATCTTAGCAGTCTGGTCGGGGAAAACATCCATTCTTCCACAAAACACTCATCATTGGAGTCTCTTAATTTTGCTGTTGATTTTGCTAATTCCGCATAGCTCATTATCTTGCTTATTAGTTATTCTTTAGTGGCGACTTCCTCCTTCCATTTCTGCGCATAAAGAATACAAGCTGCTGTTGTTACACATACATTAAAAACTTTAACTTTTTCCCCTGCCCCTATAATTCGCAGCTGGCTATGTTCTATCGGCTTTTCCAGCTAAAAAATTAAATAAAAACTGAAGTGCTAGAGCGCTGCCTGCAAAGCACCTCTGCAACCCGGCCCCAAACAAGCACTCTGCACGTGTTCTGGAGACCTGCTTCTTAGCCTCCTGTCCCAAAGCCACGGTGGGCGTTCGCTAAAGGGCTGTGCCTCAACTTTTAAGACCTTGGGGCGTTGTGCTGAATCTCATGAGTGATGATCCCTGCCATGGGTGAAAGTTAATTGTTTTTAAAAGGTTGGCAGATTTCGAGAACCGTGGGGGAAGAGGCTCTTTCCACACACCCCCTCGCCCCTGCCGCCCGCCTGCCCCGGTTGCGAGAGCGGAGTTTTAATAGCAAGGGGTCCCGACCTCAGATGGGTGTTAACCGCAGCACGCCTGATAACAGCTGGGAGAGGAACAGGGACGTCTCCGCAGCGGGGTGTGGGTTTTGGAAGGCGTTTGGGGTTTCGAAAGGGGCCTTGTTCGCGGAAGAGCTTGGCTCTGCTATCTTACTTTTCCTGTCAAAGGTGGCGGGCGGAGCGGGGCTGCCCCATAGCAGGAGGGTCAGGGACTCTGGCCAAGGCAGGAGGGCTGTGCAGGGATTAAACCTGACACTGTGCTTGACTCTGACTTCTCCGTCCTCACACAGATGGGGAGAGGGCCCCCCTTCATTTTCTTTAATAATAATAATAATAATAATAATAATTATTATTATTATTATTTATTTATACCCCACCCTCCCCAGCCAAGGCCAGGCTCAGAGCGGCTTACAAGCAATAATAAAGACAAGTTGAATGATTTCAACTTAAAAACAAAATTAAAATACATCATTAAAATACTGAAACATTAAAATATTAAAATGTAGCCTCCTCACAGGAGGAGAAGGAAAAGAAAAAAGAAAGAGAGGGAGGGAGGGAATCAAACTGGCTCCAAGCCAAAGGCCAGGCGGAACAACTCTGTCTTACAGGCCCTGCGGAAAGAAATCAGATCCCACAGGGCCCTGGTCTCATGAGGCAGAGCGTTCCACCAGGCCGGGGCCAGTGCTGAAAAGGCCCTGGCTCTGGTTGAGGCTAATCTGACTTCCTTAGGGCCCGGGACCACTAGGGTGTTGCTATATATGGACCTAGGCCGTGAAGGGCTTTAAAGGTCAAAAGCAGCAACTTAAATCTGACCCTGTACTCTACCGGGAGCCAGTGCAGTTTGAAAAGCACTGGGTGACTATGCTCCCATGGCAGAGACCCCGTGAGGAGCCTCGCTGCTGCATTCTGTACCCGCTGGAGTTTCTGGGACAGCTTCAAGGGCAGCCCTGCATAGAGCAAATTACAGTAGTCAAGCCTGGAGGTGACCGTCGCATGGATCACTGTGGCCAGGTCAGGGCGGGAAAGGTAAGGGACCAACTGCTTGATGCGGCGAAGGTGGAAAAATGTCGCCTTGGCTGTTGCTGTAACTTGCGCCTCCATGGAAAGGGAGGCGTCAAGGATTACACCCAAACTCTTAACGGAAGGCAATGGCACTAATTGGGCCCCCGCAAGAGAAGGGAATTGGTCCCTCATCCCCATGCCATCCCGACCCAGCCATAGAACCTTTCCATTTATATCCCACACCCTTTCCCCCTCCAAGCTGGGTGTGTGGTACAGGGTTCGAATCCTGGCATAGCTCAGTTAGCAGAGCATAAGACTCCTATTTCAAAGGTCGTGGGTTCGAGCCAAAGATTCCTGCACTGCTGCGGGTTGGACTTGATGACCCTCGGGGGTCCCACGGCAATTCTATGATTCTAAATCCAGGACATAAGAAGAGGCTGTTGGATCAAGCCAATGGCCCGTCCGGTCCGACGTCCTCTCAATACAGTGGCCAACCAGGTGCCCCAATAGGAACCCACAAGTAGGACTCGAACACAGGACCCCTCTCCCCTCCGGAGGTTTCCAGCAACTGGTATTCAGAAGCATTATTGCTCCCAACTGCGGAGGCAGAGCACAGCCGGCCTGGCTACCAGCCATCCATAGCCCTCAGCCGCCATGAATTTGCCTACAGCTCTTTTAAAGTCATCTAGGTTGGTAGTCAAAGGGACGCGGGTGGCACTGTGGTCTAAACCACTGAGCCTAAGGCTTGCCGATCAGAAGGTCGGTGGTTCGAATCCCCACGACGGGGTGAGCTCCCGTTGCTCAGTCCCTGCTCCCGCCCACCTAGCAGTTTATTTCCTTGACACTGATGGGAGGGCGTTCCACAGGGTGGGCGCCACTACTGAGAAGGCCCCTCCGCCTGGTTCCCTGTAACTTTGCTTCTCACAGTGAGGGAACCGCCAGAAGACCCTCGGCGCTGGACCTCAGTGTCCGGGTAGAACAATGGGCATGGAGACGCTCCTTCAGGTATACTGGACCGATGCCATTTAGGGCTTTAAAGGTCAGCACCAACACTTTGAATTGTGCTCGGAAATATACTGGGAGCCAGTGTAGGTCTCTCAGGACCAGTGTTGTATGGTCTTGGCGGCCGCTCCCAGTCTCCAGTCTCGCTGCCGCATTCTGGATTAGTTGTAGTTTCCGGGTCACCTTCAAAAGTAGCCCCACGTAGAGCGCATTGCAATAGTCCAAGCGAGAACCGTCTTGCCCCAAAATGGCAACTAGACGTTACGTTTTGGTGACAGCAACCTTGGTTTAAGGAGCCTTTGGTGCCTAGCTTATATTTATGAGTTTCTAGCACTGTTCCTGTCACAATGCCTCTTATTCGCAGTTGATTGGGAGGTCTTGCGCCACAGAGATTCTTCCTCTTAAGTTATTGGACTTTTTGCCATAAGGGGAGAGATGGGGAAGCTGCGCTAGAAAGTGTGGGATATAAACTTGCTTTGAGGCAACCTCCCCTCACCTCCCTGCCAACAAATCAGAATGAGACCTCTGACAGCTGAGCTCATCCCATCGCCCTGCTCAGAAATGAAGGCGATTGCTGCAGAAAGAGGTTGTCTGGAAACGCCTGCTGTCCTGCAAAGAATGGCTGTACCAGATGCACATTTACGCTTGCAGTTAATTCCTGCTAGTGGGCTGCATCTGGTCGGCCACTGTGAGAACAGGACGCAGGGCTAGATCCAGCAGGTTTTGTGTGCGTGTGACACTTTTTTGAAAAGAACTGGGTATGTTTAGCCTGCAGAAGAGAAGATTTAAGAGGGGGCATGGCAGCTGCCTTCAAACAATGGGCTGTCTCTCACACAGGAGGCAGAGCAGAGAACGTAAGCCGGGCCTTCCTGATACTCAGATCTGTGGTTGTTGCAATTTGCAATAAGAAGCCTGGTTCTGGTTTTCCTTCTGTGCCTCCTTGTTAAGTTGCAAATGGATGGAGAAGTGAATGTGGCCGGAAAAAGGAAGAGTACAGGATCTCCCAGCCGCAGGGGTGCAGACCATTCAAATATGTCAGATCTGAGACTTCTACCATGTACAGAGTTCCCTGGGAAGCAGGGGATTGGCTGTAAAACTTTGGTAGCTTTGCGAGGGGAGACAGCGTCTCTTGACAACTCTCTCTCTCCCTCTCTCTTTAAAAAAAATATACTTTATTGAAATTTGTATATAACATAGATAATGTACACATTCTTGAATGAACAAAAATATAAACAGAACCGTATAAACAAAAACCATATACGAATAGTCTTCTATATGTTTACAAAAGATTTATGCTGTCTCTCCCCCCCCCCCCAATCTTTTTACTAGCATAAATTAAAATAAATGAGAATAGACTTCCTATCATTTCCCGGTGCATACTCTTTTTCTGATGATGAATGTACCTATCATTATTAGCTTACTCTTTCTATATTTTCTAATACATTCTTACAACAATTTGTACCTTTTGTCTTGCTTCTTATGGGTTACTTTAGACGAGCGTCAGTCGAATGCTGCCATAGACATTATACTACTGTTATGGTTTCGTAGAGATCTCTTATATTTATCCCGTTTTTGGACAAACACTTGTCTTGTATTACCTCTCAAACTGTTAGTCAATTGCGCCATTTCTGCATATTCCTGTAATTTACATTGCCAATCCGAGAATGTTTGATCATTTCCCCCTTTCCAGTTCATTGCTACCAGGGTTTGAGCATCCTTAGCAAACTAAAGCTCCCAGGATTCTTTGGAAGCCGGGAGGGTCAAAGTGGTATCTCAGTGCGCAGAGCCAGGGGAGTGGCAGTGGGACGACAAGGAGTGGTCAGAGGGAGAAAAGGGAGAAGACCGGGAGGAGGAGGTATTGGAATCTGAAAAGGCAACAGGCTTTAGTGAGCAGGGAGAGTCTGTGGCATAGAGCAGTGCAGAATCGGAGGCAGAAGCAGAGGCTGGAGAGGAGGGGGCCAAGAGGCCGAGTTGAGGTAGGCTGCCGAAGAATCCAGGAGGTCTCCCCCTCCTGCGATGGGCAGCTCTCCTCCTGCCCCCTGGTCTCCCAGGACCAGGAGAGGTATGAAGAGGGCCGAGTACAGGCAGACAAGGCATTGGAGTCTCAGATTGCTTGGGAAGGAACTGGAGGAGGAGGAGACTTAGGGAGCTGGGGGAAGTCACAGTCCTCGCAACTCTACCGGGAAGAGCTGCTGCGCTCACTAGGCCTGGCCTCAGGAGCTGCTTTGTTTCTTTGAATAAGAGGAGAACTTCCCTGGCACTGTGTGAGTTTTTGCTAACCTGGTCCTGACAACACGTAGCTTTGGAGCGTGCAGAACAAACTGCTCCTGAGTTTTCCCCACGCACCTTCTCCAAAGTGACCCCGGGAGCCCATCCTCAGTGGCCGAGTCCCCTCCTTCCATTCTGATTGGCCCCAGCCAGCACAAAGGATGAGAAGACTTCTCAGTGGCTGAAAAACTTCCCTTTTATTCAGGAAACTGAGCCTACCGCTCAGTTGGGTTGCAGGTTGTGTTGCTAGAATTTGCCACAGCATCTTCCAAGTGGCCTCATTTCCATTTCAAATTTTTCACATATTCATCTTTATAGTTAAGTATTTTTATTTTACTTGATTTGGGGGGGGGTATGTGTGGATATGACCTGGACTTTTCACCTCTAGGGTGACCCTTTCTGTTTGGGGGTGTTTCCGTGCAACAAAGGACACATCCACACCAAACACGTAATGCACATTTAAAAGCACACGTTTCCACTCTCCTGGATCCCGGGAAGCGTAGTTTAAGGGTGCTGGGAATTGTAGCTCTGTGGCAAGGTACCCAGGATTCTTTTTGGGGGAAGCCGCGTTCTTGGAATCCACTGTGTGGATGCGACCCAAAATGAATGGCTGGGATCCCAGAGGGGCTTGTTTGGCCTTCCCCCTACCTCCCCCCCCCCCCAGCTCTGGCTCACTTCCACCCACACACCCCTTTTTGCTCGAGATTGTTTTCTCAGCCTGGTGTAGGTCTTTGTTGTTGTCTAGGGCGGCTGCTATTTCTGGGGCTGCTCTGCGTTCCGTCAGGAATGTTCCCCGGAGTTTCTCACCGCCGAGGGAAACGTAGAGCTGGTGCCTCCGGAACGGCAATAAAACGGTTGGCTGGCGCTGCCAGGAAGGGCTCACAAGGCCTTCCTGTTCCTTAGATGGGAGATGAGTCGTAGCTCAGTGAAAGAGCACGTGCTTTGAGTGCAGAAGGTACGGGGTTCGATCCCCAGGCAGAGCTGGGAATGTCCTGTATGAAACCCTGGGCCAGGCTTCCTCAATCTCGGCCCTCCAGATGTTTTTTTGAGACTACAATTCCCATCATCCCTGACCACTGGTCCTGCTAGCTAGGGATCATGGGAGTTGTAGGCCAAAAACATCTGGAGGGCTGAGGTTGAGGAAGCCTGCCCTGGACAGTTGCTGCCACTCAGCAGCAACTGTCTGGTGGATCACTATTGAGGTGGATCATAGGTAGGCAAACTAAGCCCCGGGGGCTGGAACTGGCCGAATCGCCTTCTAAATCCGGCCCACAGATGATCCGTGAATCAGTGTGTTTTTACATGAGTGGAATGTGTCCTTTTATTAAAAATGCACCTCTGGGTTATTTGTGGGGCCTGCCTGGTGTTTTTACATGAATACAATGTGTGCTTTTATTTAAAACGCATCTCTGGGTTATTTGTGGGGCATAGGAATTCGTTCATCCCCCCCCCTTATAGTCCGGCCCCCCAGAAGGTCTGAGGGACAGTGGACTGGCCCCCTGCTGAAAAAGGTTTCTGACCCCTGAGATGGATGGACCAAAGGTCTGAATTGGAATAAGGCGGCCTTCATTGGTCCTAGGAACTAACAGGTGACCATCGTCTACAGATGCACAGGTCCCCACTTCTGAACTAGCCTCATATGGCCAGCTTTGACCGGCAGGGTCTCTTCAGCATCCCAGGCAGAGGGAGCGTCTTGTGCCATCGAAGGCCAGTGGCCTACCAAGGGATGGAGCTTGGTGGCACATCGCCTGCCTTGCTTGCGGAAGGCCTTGGGCTCAATATCTGATAACTTTAAGCAATAAGCTGATAACCTTGTGGAGGACACTCCAGGCTTCTTCTAAAGCTTATCTTTAACCAGAAGAAGAACCAAAGCTCTCCACTCCTCCCTGGATATAAATAGACCTTTGCTTGCAAACTGCACCACCTATCCCTGGGCCAAAGGTCAGTGCCTGGGGGGCGGCGTCCCTCCTCTCTGAAAACATATTGTGGAGGGCTGTCTTCCACCAGCTGTTTTACTCTGCAATCGTTCTGTTTCCCCACATGTCTGGAGGCCAGAAGGACGTGTTGTTGTTGTTTGAAACAAACACCAGAAAACGGAAGGGGGCACACTAGCGATATCCCCCACATCTGAATATGGATGGCTCCTAGAATGTTTCCGAGCACAATTCAAAGTGTTGGTGCTGACCTTTAAAGCCCTAAACGGCCTCGGTCTGGTATACCTGAAGGAGCGTCTCCACCCCCATCATCGAGCCCGGACACTGAGATCCAGCTCTGAGGGCCTTCTGGCTATTCCCTCCCTGTGAGAAGTGAGGTTAGAGGGAACCAGGCAGAGGGCCTTCTCGGTGGTGGTGCCCGCCCTGTGGAACTCCTTCCCATCAGATGTCAAAGAAATAAACAACTATCAGACATTTAGAAGACATCTGAAGGTAGCCCTGTTTAGGGGAGTTTTTAATGACTGACGTTTCAATCTATTTTTAATCTTTTGTTGGAAGCCGCCCAGAGTGGCTGGGGAAACCCAGCCAGATGGGCGGGGTATAAATACTAAATTATTATTGTGAATATCCCCAGTATATGCACCCCAGTAAAGTGGAATGATTTGTATTATTGCATCAATTGCTAAAGTGGAATGATGTTTGGATGGTGCAAGTCACTGGAGCAACAAGAGGCAAGCCTGTACAAGACATAAGATACTTGAAGGCATTATGTCTCTCTTTAAAAGCTTCAATTCTCCCAGCTATTGAGCACTGGCGACTTCCCCACTGGGCAGTTTGCTAGTGCCCTCCTTAAAGTCCTGCATTGCATGGGGTCCGGCTAGATGTCCCCTGGGGTCCCCCTTCCAACTCTACAATTCGATGTGGTTCCCAGATGCAGCCTGAAATCCCAGATGCAGCCTGAAAAGTGTAACATGATTTATTCTGTGTCTTATAAGAAAAAAAACTGCTCCTTTTCCCTTATGGGGTACCCAAGAGCCTGTATAGAGTCCTTATGTAGGTTTCTCTATCGGGAGGAGAAAATAACAGAGGCCAAGCAGAGAATATTGAGAAGCAAAGCGGCTAGTAAGCCTGATCTTTATTAAACTGTTGTAACAGGGTCCCCACTCACCACACGCAGGAGGGAGGAGGAACCAGAACAATGGTGTGCAAGACCTTATATAGGCTTTCGAAATTGCCCACCCCCTAGCTCAAGACCACCTCCCCAATACATCATACACACATCACAGAAGAGGCGGTCTACAGCAGAAATAGATCACAGGAGGCGGTCTACAGCAGAAAACCTGTCTGCCAGGGTACCTGATAATGGTCACTGATTGTATTACGTGGGCAATCTGGCCATTCTTTTGTGATGGTAAACACTCAGTTCCTGAACCCAGGTCACAGGCTCACCCTATTCATACACAGATACGCCCTTAAGACAGGATTTGTGAGCAAAGAGACAACGGGGAGGTTTTCCCATTTCCTTCCCCCTTGCAGAGAAATATTTGAGATCAATTTGGGAGAGTCAAAATGGCTTCACGATTGTTCTCCTATACTATTTCAGACAAGTGGTTTATATTTTATATCTTAGACCTTGTAATTCTCATAACACGCTCCAATATTGCGTTTGGGTGCGACTGGATTCTTCAAGCAGAGGGGCGTCAGACTGACTCGCCTTTGGGGGAAAGGGCTTCCTTGTTGTGTCTCTGTACGTATCACTGATCTGGGCTGAATCACTGCTGAGAACAGAGATTCGGACCGAAAATACTAAGTACTGTCGCTCCTCTGAGGCCCAGGTGTCCCCCATCCTCCCACATGATCGCATTTCAACAAAAATGTTCTTTTTTACAGCCAACATGGTGTCGGGGTTAGAGCAGTGCTTCTCAAAGGGTGTGGCGGGAGAGGCTGGGAAGATTCGAGGACAATCACAGAAACATTTAAACATTTCAGTGCAGCGTAGTATAGTATCAATATAAATATATTTTTTATGTGCAGAATGAATCATAGAATCATAGAGTTGGAATAGACCACAAGGGCCATCGAGTCCAACCCCCTGCCAAGCAGGAAACACCATCAGAGCACTCCTGACATATGGTTGTCAAGCCTCTGCTTAAAGACCTCCAAAGAAGGAGACTCCACCACACTCCTTGGCAGCAAATTCCACTGTCAAACAGCTCTTACTGTCAGGAAGTTCTTCCTAATGTTTAGGTGGAATCTTCTTTCTTGTAGTTTGGATCCATTGCTCCGTGTCTGCTTCTTTGGAGCAGCAGAAAACAACCTTTCTCCCTCCTCTATATGACATCCTTTTATATATTTGAACATGGCTATCATATCACCCCTTAACCTCCTCTTCTCCAGGCTAAACATGCCCAGCTCCCTTAGCCGTTCCTCATAAATGTGGAGAGATATCTTTTGGAAACGAGAGCATCATAAGATATTTGAAGCTCACACCTCTCATTGTAAGCATGCTTAAGGTACTTATGCAAGAGGCTCCTTTATAATTATATTTTGGGAATGACTCGTGTTCTTGTGTAGCTGCGTCACGTTATCCTTTCTTGATGTAACATGATAAAGCAGTTGTGTTCTATGCTATAACTCAAACCCCACGTTGGCCAAAAAATTCCTGGACTAGACCATGGGTAGGCAAACTAAGACCTGGGGCCCGGATCCGGCCCAATCGCCTTCTCAATCTGGCCCACGGATGGTCCGGGAATCAGTGTGTTTTTACACGAGTAGAATGTGTCCTTTTATTCAAAATGCATCTCCAGGTTATTTGTGGGGCATAGGAATTCGTTCATTCCCCCCCCCCCAAAAAAAAAAATATAGTCCGGCCCCCCACAAAGTCTGAGGGACAGTGGACCAACCCCCTGCTGAAAAAGTTTGCTGACCCCTGGACTAGATGACCCTTGTGGTGCCTTCCAACTCTTATTATTTTTATTAAAGATTTTATCGGTTTACAAAAGTACACGCCTTCCATTCTGTGATTCTACGATGCGGAAAGAGAACGCTGCTGCCGGCCTGAGTAGGCAGCACTATGCGAGGTGGACCTGTGGCCCGACTCACAAGAATAAGCCAAGGCACAGGAGCCCTTTCCCAACTGGGAGAAAAAAGGTGACAGGACTTTCTGTGCCCAAATGAAGGCGGAAGCAGTGGTGGCAAAGGGCAGGGTGTCCAGGGCTTAGCCTGGGCTCCTTTCACTAATTTTCACCCTCTCTTGGGCCCCCGGCCAAGAGACATCCTGTTATTTTCCTGCTGAGCGTCCTTCCCGCCCGAACTCCCCCCCCTTCCACCGGCTGCTGAGGTCAAGGGGCGCGTTCTGTCCACGGGGAGGGGTCACCGCCGCAAGCTTGGCCCCCCTGAGCCAGCGTTTTCCTGTTTTGCTGAGTCGCCGTTTCCTGATCCTGGTCGGAGAGAGCGTTTTTTTCAGAGTGCGGTTCAGTGACGAGGACTGGCCTCCATCCCAAAGGGAGAAGGTGTGATGGCCTGGGATTCGGATGCTGCACCTGAGGAATCCCAGCCTGCACAGGATTCCCCGTGAAATATACTCGGAGTTGAGTGTGGATTTCATGCTCTTTATTCAGCTCATAGTAGTGAGGAATGAAAGTTCCCCCAAGATACAGTGGTGCCTCGCAAGACGAAAAGAATCCGTTCCGCGAGTCTCTTCGTCTTGCGGTTTTTTCGTCTTGCGAAGCAAGACCATTAGCGGATTAGCGCTATTAGCGGCTTGGCGGATTAGCGACTTAGCAGATCAGCTGATAAGCGGCTTAGCGATCAGCTGTTAAGCGGCTTAGCAGATCAGCTGATAAGTGGCTTAGCGGCTTGGGAAAAAGGGGGGGGGGGGAGAGAAAAAAAACCCTGCAGGAACTCGCAATACATTTTCGTCTTGCGAAGCAAGCCCATAGGAAATTCGTTTTGCGAAGCACCTCCAAAACAGAAAACCCTTTCGTCTAGCGGGTTTTCCGTCTTGCGAGGCATTCGTCTTGCGGGGCACCACTGTATCTGCTTTATATACATTATTTACACAGTGGGCCGCACGTGATTGGCTAATTCTGGGATTCTCCTGTAGGCCAATCAGGTTGCGGATTCACTTCCACCTGGAGTTGGATTGGGTGACTCCTGCGGACCAATCATACTGCTGCATTGTTCTAGGACCAATCAGACTGCTGCATTCTTGACCTTATTGTTCTAGGACCAATCAGGCTGCTGCCTTTTGGATCCTATTCAACTCAGTACATAACACCTCGCCTCCAGCACCAGCTGAGCCAGGGTTGGGGCTTGAGCCTGAAGGGTCCTCACCTGTGCTGGATCCTCAGGTGCAGGCACCAGCTGACTCTGGCTCCTGAGGTGATGGAGGACCCATTGCCTGCAGGTGCTCCACTCTCAGCCCCGTCAGGGGAAGCTGAGGTTGCCTCTGGGTCCGGTAACCCTCCAGCCTCTCCTGAGCTGCAGAGGCTCAGGGCAGAGAGGCGGAGGGAACTAAGTTCCCGCAGGAGGAGTGCTCACCTCCAGGCCAGGAGAGGCGAGTCACCTGAGGATCGGGGCCGCCCTATGCCTCGGGGCAGATAAAAGCCAGCCAGCCCAGTCCCAGGTTGCGGGAGCAACTTTGTTGGTTGTCAGTTCCTGTCTGAGCTCCAGACCCGCCCTGGCTCCCTGCTTGCATGCCTGTTCCTGACTTCACCCGACTCCCTGCCCTGCACCCTGATTCAGCTACTACAGACTGCCTCCATGTTGTGCCTTTGACCACGGACCGGAATTGGACCTCGCCTCTCGGTTAGCCCACTGGACAAGCACAGAAAGCAGACTTGTGCATATTAGCACCCATCTCAGAGACTCACCTGTTTCCCACTGCCAACTCCCCAAATCTTTTCTCTCTCTGCTGCGGCCTACAGGTTCATTGACTCTGCAGTCAGTTCTCTTCCGGTGATTTACCAGCCCATTCATCCCTTGTTTATCAGTATTATTATTATTATTATTATTATTAGAGTTATTTTTCTTAACAGCAGCAACACAAAAGTTCCAGCATAACAAACAGAAGAGAAACCACAAATCAAACATTTTAGCCTTGCAGTCCGGAAGCGCAAAAGTACGAAAACACAGCGCAGCTCCAAAGGGATAATGAAGGATTAACTCCTGCAAAGATCCCCTTAAAAATTAATAGCTAAAAAAAAAAAAGCGTTTCTCCACCTGCGAGTTCCTTCTTTGCTGAGAATAAAGGTTCTTTATAGGTTTGCATAGACTGGTCGCCCAGAGCGATCATGCGCCTCAACATTTTGTAGAAGAAATAAAATCATGGCATATATGGAAGGGGGGGGGGAATGTCATTTCAGCTCTTTTCAGTTTGTGAGAGATCTTTTCCAGCAGGGCAATCTGCCAACCCCTTGAATGCCAGCAATCAAAATCATTAATATTAAAGCTCTCCCGGGATTTGGCAATACAGCCTTGTAAGATAAGAGAAATAAGTTATTTGCTTTTCACATCTGTTTTCCATATAAAGGTAAAGGGACTCATGACCATTAGGTCCAGTCGTGACCGACTCTGGGGTTGCGGCGCTCATCTCGCTTTATTGGCCGAGGGAGCCAGCGTACAGCTTGACCAGCATGACTAAGCTGCTTCTGGCGAACCAGAGCAGCACACGGAAACGCCATTTACCTTCCCGCCGGAGTGGTACCTATTTATCTACTTGCACTTTGACACGCAAATCAGCAAAGGGGAGAGACGGTCTCTTGACTGATGCCTTCTTTGTACTCCTTTCGCTCCAGTTTTCTCTCTTCTTTCCCCCCCTCTCTGACGAGGGCCTGGCAAGAGGAGAAGAATCTGATCAAGAAATGGGAAGGGCCTTTTTAATGCAGACAGACAGCTCTCCTTTCGCAACCTCCTGGAGGTGCCGATGACTCCCAGCGGAGAGGATTTGGCTGCCGACTTGGGTGTGCGCAGCCCAGCTTATTTATTTTTTAGGGGGAGCAGGGAGGGTGGAAGAAAAATGGCTGTTTTTTGTACAGTGGTACCTTGGTTCTCAAACGCCTTGGTACTCAAACAACACCCAAACACTGCAAACCCAGAAGTACCACATTTTTCTGTGAATAAGACTATATTTTTGAAGTTTAAAATAAGGGGTCGTCTCATACACGGATAGTGCATACTGCATTTTCTTAATTTTGAGTCCCCCCAAAATAGGGGGCGTCTTATACACGTGTTTGTGTGTGTGTTATACATGGAAAAATACGGTAAGGGTTCCGGTTTGTGGACTTTCTTTGGAAGCCGAACGTGCTCTGTTTTGAGTCTTATGTTTCCGTTTTAAGTGCCACACATCCGTTTTGAGTGTTACGCTGAGGTCTGCTTGTTTTTGCGGCTCTTTTTGTTTTGTTTTTGTGACTTTGTGGAACTCAGTTCAGCTACTGATTGATTTTATAGATCAGTCTCTATAAGACACACTTTCCCCCTCCTAAAAAGTAAGGGGAAATGCGTGTGTGTCTTATGGAGCGAATGCAGGCTGTGCAGCTATCCCAGAAGCCAGAACAGCAAGAGGGATCGCTGCTTTCGCTGTGCAGCGAACCCTCTTGTTGTTCTGGCTTCTGAGATTCAGAATATTTTTTTTCTTGTTTTCCTCCTCCAAAAACTAGGTGCGTCTTGTGGTCTGGGTGCGTATTATAGAGCGAAAAATACGGTAACTAAATTTAAAGAATGAAATGAAATGAAATAACCCAACATGTTAGTGATTTGCTTTCTCTCGTCCCAAAGCGGGGCGCCTCCTTCCACATTTCCCACCCCGGTGTGTCGAGACGCCTTTGCAACCGTAGCGGCCGTCCTGCTCACAGCCTCCCTTTCTCTGCCTTGCAGTTGTGTTTGTCTGCTGCGCCCCCGACATCTTCCGCGAGCTCATGGTCCACGCGCATCGCGAGGGGCTCGCCGCGGGCGAATACGCCTTCCTCTACATCGACCTCTTTGGGGCGAGCCTGCAGAGCTCCACATTCCCCGACCGGCAGCTCCCCTGGCGACGGGGCGACGGGAACGACACCGTTGCCCGCGAGGCCTACAAGGTAAGGCTCCCGTGCAGCCGTCAACGCCACCCCTGGCGGGCGGTCCCTTCTCCATCGCGTGTGGTTTGAGCTGAAACGAATATGCACTTGTACGTATTTGACAGCGTTTGTCCATTCTCTCCCCCCCCCCCCCGCAGTGCGGACTTCTGGGTTGTAGGCAATTAACCCCCGCTCAGAGTGGAAACCCGCTGAGATTAATGGCCACTTTGACACCGTACATTTAAAGCACTGCGATGCCACTTTAAACCTGGGAAGAGGAATTGATTGTGAAGCCACCTCTGTGAATTGTACCTTTGTGAAGGGGAGTGGGGGAGTCTCCTAGCAACCCTCAGCACCTTAACAAACTACAGCTCCCATAATTCTTTGGGGGAAGCCATGGCAATTAAGCCCCACTCAAAGTAGAGACCCATTGAAATTAATGGACTTAACATTCACACCATGCATTTAAGAGCGCTCTGATATCACTTTAAACAGCCACCGCTCCCCATAGTTCCCAGAGTTCCCCGGGACTGATGGATAAACCGTGTTGGGAATTGTAGTCTTTTACTAGGCGGTGTGTGGAAAATTCTGACTTTTCTTGGTGTGTCCCTCTGTTCAATGTCAGGGTCCCATCTGTTGCTCCGCCCACTTTGCCTCTGGCCCCGCCCACGATGGAATGTGGCCCTCGGGCCCTCTCTAACTGGCCCTTGGGCCTCTGTGTGGCATATGCCCTACTCCCCATGCAAAAGAAGGGAGACCTCTGGCTGAATATAGCCTTCAGTTACCCTGCCCACCACAGGCATGCGGCCCCTGGAAGGTCACTGATGAGGGGAAGCGGCCCTCGGGCTGGAAAAAAAAGCCAAGCGATGGGCAGAAATTCAACCGGGGAAGCTTCTTCCTGGCAATGGCAGGTGACAGGGAAAGCTGGACTTCTGGAACTTCTGCCGGTCAGGAAGCCGTTAAAAGGCGCGGATGCTTTGCCAGGAAGCGGCCGCCGAGAGAGAAAGAGAGAAACATGGCCATTGTGCCAAGAACACCTGGCAGAGGAGGCCTTGCGGAGGTTGCTGTGCTTCCGTGGGGGAACTGCGAGTGCCTGGCGGGGATCCGAGCGCCTTGGGAGCATCAGGGACGGGCATGACAATGAGGCTTTGTGACGGACTTGGAAGCTGCCCTGAGGCCGAGACAGGCTGAGGTTGGCAGCTGAGTTGGCCATTGTCAAGACTTGCCGGGGTCTCAAGTTACTAGGCCTCAGTTCTGCGCTTGGGAATCACAACGCCCTCTTCAGGCACAGAAGGGAGCTGCGCTTCGGGCAGTATCCTGCTTAACAAGAGAAAATTAATCAATCAATCTTTATTATGGTCCAGAGACCCAACAAATTGTTACAGAGCAATGCACAATTCAGGCAGCCTACCTCCAGGTTAAACAAGCATTTTGTTCAAAAGATAGGGATCATTGGTTCTTGCAACCACCGATAAAAACTTTGCCACTGCTAATGTTCTAGCGTTTGTCCGGTCTTCCAATAGGAACCTGACATAGTGAGCCTCTGATTTTCCCGGGAAAGGTACCAGCAAGGGTAGTATCAGTTCAGCCCTGGCTTGCTCGTATTTCGCACAGTGCAGCAAAATATGTTTTATAGACTTGATGTCTTGAGCACACGAGCAAAGTCTGTCCTGGTAGGGAACTCCTCTCAACCTGCCAAAGAGAAAAGAGTTGTGTGTTAGAAAAGAGTTGAAGTTTCTGGGTTGGTCAAGCCTGGTTAGGAATCTTGCAAGCCAGGCTTAGGGCCTTACAGCCGGTCTTAGGCAGCGCTTGAAACCAGGTGTTTTTTCCGAACAATGAGGACTAGAACCTTACTTAAATCAGGGGAACGACTATAGCTCCTGCTTTGTGTGTAAGAGGCCCCAAGTAGGTCTGGGAAAAGCTCCCTGTGAGCTGCTGCCAGTCAGTGTAGGTAACCCTGCGCTAGCTGGAGCAACGGTCAGTCTGCGTGAGGCAACTTCCTATGGGCACGAAGGCGATGGATTGTATTCTCGGGCCTCGGCAAATTCTTTATTCTTCCTTCCTTCCTTCCTTCCTGCCACCCACCCACCCATTTAACTCCTGGAGTACCGGGTTCGAATCCCACCCGGCGTCTCTGTCGTGCTTTTTTGGACTGGGCCTCCCTCCCTGCACAAGATCCCGTCGGAGGAGAGGGGCGCTGAGGGGGGTTTAGGGTGGAGGGGAAGGGCGATGACTTTGGCCAGACCTGGCCGGCTTTGCTTTTCTCCGGTGTGAGAGGAAGGAAGCAAGATAATTCCCCCGGAGTAGCGGGCAAGTTATAGGCTATTAATAGCCCAGGGAGCTGAGAGCCGGCCTGAATATCTATGGGGAGAGGGGCAGGATTCGATGCCTGTTGGCTTAGATTGGTGGCTGGGAGACACACAACTTTGTTTTCAATCTGAGGGCCACATTTATATCAGGGAAACCTTCCGAGGGCCACACAGCACAGGTGGGCAAGGCTAGCAGGGAAAGTGCGCTGGGCAACAGGTGGAAATTTCACCTGTGGTTCGGTAGAGCTAATTTCTACATACAGTGGTGCCTTGCAAGACGAAATTAATCAGTTCCGCGAGTCTCTTCGTCTTGCGGTTTTTTCGTCTTGCGAAGCATGGCTATTAGTGGCTATTAACGGCTTAGCGGCTATTAACGGCTTAGCGGCTTTAAGAAAAAGGAAACAAACTCGCAAGACGTTTCGTCTTGCGAAGCAAGCCCATAGGGAAATTCGTCTTGCGGAACGACTCAAAAAATGGAAAACCCTTTCATCTAGCGAGTTTTTCGTCTTGCGAGGCATTCGTCTTGCGGGGCACCACTGTACTTGCAGACACACACACACCCCGCCCTCTCACAAAGGCAAGATCTGAGTTTGAGGACACGGTCTCCCTCAGGAGTGGTGGACTCTCCCTCCTTGGAGGTTTCTAAGCAGAGGTTGGGTGACCGTCTGTCATGGATGCTTTAGCTGAGATTCCTGCCTTTCAGAGGGTTGGACTAGATGACTCTCAGGGTCCCTTCCAACTCTACACGCAGCAGAGCCAATGAGTGAGGGCCGTGGCCTGGGGAGAGCGTTTCAAGGGCCAAGTAGAGAGGCTCGGGGGGCCACTTTCAGCAGTTGGGTCCCAGGTTCTCCACCTCTGGCTTAGAAGGCTTTAAAAACAGAGGGTTTTCACAAACTGTGAAAAAGATTCTATGAGCTGAATAATGGAGACACCGTATGTACTTTCCCTTGTTTATTTCTTTTGTAACACAAGAAAATCCTGAATACAAACTAGTTTTGTTTTTTTGAAGCCCACTGTTATGTCCAGCGTTAAACCCATTTAAATTAACAGCCATGGCTACCTTAGGCCCATGAAATTCAGGGGGTCTACTCTGAGTATAGCAGGGACGCGGGTGGCGCTGTGGGTAAAACCTCAGTGCCTAGGACTTGCTGATCGCATGGTCGGCGGTTCGAATCCCCACTGCGGGGTGCGCTCCCGTTGCTCGGTCCCAGCGCTTGCCAACCTAGCAGTTCGAAAGCACTCTTAAGTGCAAGTAGATAAATAGGAACCGCTTACTAGCAGGAAGGTAAACGGCGTTCCCGTGTGCGGCTCTGGCTTGCCAGAGTAGCTTCGTCACGCTGGCCACGTGACCCGGAAGTGTCTGCGGACAGCGCTGGCCCCCGGCCTCTTGAGTGAGATGAGCGTACAACCCCAGAGTCTGTCAAGACTGGCCCGTATGGGCAGGGGTACCTTTACCTTTACCTTTACTCTGAGTATAACGGAGTTTGACACAACCTTGGATGGTCACAGCTTTGCCACCCCTGGTTGGTTTCTTAAAACGAGGGGCTTAAGGTATGTTCATGAAGGTCTCTCAACTGCTATAAAGCAAAATAGCTAAGTGGAAACTCCATAGACAGGAGCAGTGTACCTCCAAGGACCTGACTTTGAGGGCGAATCACGGAGGGAGGGCTGTTCCCATCGCCCCCTGCTTCTGAACTTCCAAGAGGAGATTCCAACTAAACATTAGGGAGAACTTACTGAAGGATAGAGCTGTTTGACGATGAACAGATGGCGGCGGACTCTCCTTCGTTGGAGGTTATTAAACAGAGGCTGGGTGGCCGACACTCAGGGGGGGTTCCTTAGCTGTGAGATTCCTGCATTGTGGAGGGTTTGGTCCCTACTGTTCTGTGATGATTCCAAGTGATTTTGAGCGCACGCCTCCCTCTCGCCCTCTGCTAGGCCGTCATGATCATCACGTACGCAGAGCCCACCAACCCGGAATACAGGCCGTTCCTGCAGGAGGTCAAGGAAGGAGCTCAAGCCCAGTTCAATTTCACCATGGAAGACGGGCTGGTAAGGAAGCAGCGATGGTAGATTTGCCTTCCTGGTTCCCCACAGCAGTAAAAGAGGGTCTGGGGGAGGCCCATTGACTGGGAATGCCTGCCTTTTGTTGCTTTTGTCTCCTTTCCACAACAGAGCATCATTGCCTTCACTGGAAATATTTGTCAGGGTCAATTTAGGACAACGCGCAATCCATTATTTTGCAACGGCGCGTGTTTTTGTTATTCATTTATTTAAATCAATGCCTTTTCCTCTAAGGGGGTGGTATATGTGGTTTCCCCCTCCCCATTTCATCCTCACAACAGCCGTGTGAAGTTGTTGTTGTTGTTTAGTCGTTTAGTCGTGTCCAACTCTTCGTGACCCCCTGGACCAGAGCACGCCAGGGACTCCTGTCTTCCACTGCCTCCCGCAGTTTGGTCAAACTCATGCTGGTAGCTTCAAGAACACTGTCCAACCATCTCGTCCTCTGCCGTCCCCTTCTCCTTGTGCCCTCCATCTTTCCCAACATCAGGGTCTTTTCCAGGGAGTCTTCTCTTCTCATGAGGTGGCCACAGTATTGGAGCCTCAGCTTCAGGATCTGTCCTTCCAGTGAGCACTCAGGGCTGATTTCCTTCAGAATGGAGAGGTTTGATCTTCTTGCAGTCCATGGGACTCTCAAGAGTCTCCTCCAGCACCATAATCCAAAAGCATCCATTTTTCTGCGATCAGCCTTCTTTATGCTCCAGCTTTCACTTCCATACATCACTACTGGGAAAACAATAGCTTGAACTATACGGACCTTTGTCAGCAAGATGATGTCTCTGCTTTTTAAGATGCTGTCTAGGCCTGTCATTGCCCTTCTCCCAAGAAGCAGACGTCTTTTAATTTCGTGGCTGCTGTCACCATCTGCAGTGATCATGGAGCCCAAGAAAGTAAAATCTCTCACTGCCTCCATTTCTTCCCCTTCTAAGAGAGCTTCGTGCCCAAGGTCGCACCCAGCAAGCTTCACGCGGCTGAGCGGGGATTCGAACCCTGGCCGCTCCTGGGTTCTAATCCAGCACTCTAACCGCTACACTGCACCGGCGTTCCGTGTGAAAACAGGACATTTCAGAGATTTCCATACAAAGGTGTCAGTCACACCCATTGACCCACCTGCACTGTCCTCCCCCCTCACCCACTTCTGCCTCTTACACCGAAGGCATGCAGCCCCCATAAAGTTGCCCTGGAGGGGATTTGGCCCTCGGGCTGGGATGAAACGGTGACTCTCAACTTCAGAGGGGAAGCGAAGTTGTAGGAAACAGGTTTGACCTCTGGGTAAACAAGCCAAGGTATGTCTCCGAGTGGAGCTGCATGGTTCTCCGCTCCCCATTTTATCCTCATAACAACCCTGTGAGGTAGGCCAGGCCCCGTGAGCTACGCACCTTGCTCCCTCCCACGTCCTACTCCAGAACTCTAACCACTAGGCCAGGGGTCAGCAAGCTTTTCCAGCAGGGGGATGGTCCACTGTCCCTCAGACTTTGTGGAGGGCTGGAATATATATTTTTTGAGGGGAAATGAACGAATTCCTATATTCCACAAATAACCCAGAGATGCATTTTAAATAAAAGCACACATTCTACTCATGTAAAAACACGCTGATTCCCAGAACATCTGCAGGCTGCATTTAGAAGGCGATTGGGCCGGATCTGGCCCCCGGGCCTTAGTTTGCCTACCCACACACTAGGCCGTTACTGGCTCTCCATTGTTATAAACCACGCCAGCATCCTGTTTATTATAAACCGAACCCCCCCCCCCAAATCTTTTGACCCAAATACCATGGTCCCACAGTGAGCGGAGGTACGTGCCCCATTGATTCTAACCTTGCCGATGAGTTGGCATTCTGAAGTTGGTGCCGTGGCTGGAAAGGACTCCCTCCTGGTCTGGTGGCACAGAGGCAAATCTAACTTTCTTTCCAGAAAAACTTCATCGCTGCTGCCTTTCACGACGGGGTGATGCTCTACGCTCAAGCAGCCAGCGAGATGCTGCAGCAGGAGGGATCCTTCTCCAACGCCACCTTGACCACCCGTCAGATGCAGAACCGGACTTTTTATGGTCAGTACCTCTCATCCCTCCCAGGTTTCGTGCTGTTGAGTTTTTTTGTTTAATGTTTCTCCCCTTTTTTTGTCCTCCCAACAAGCCTGTGAGGTAGGCTTGGCTGAGAGGAAGGGACTTGCCCCCAAGGTGAGTTTCGTGGCTGAGTGGGGATTCGAATCCTGGCCTCTCCCAGGTCCTAGTCTAAACTTGGGTCTCCAGCTGTTGCTGGACTACAGCTCCCATCATTCCTAGCTAGGAGGACAAGTGGATCAGGGAGGATGGGAATTGTAGTCCAAAAACAACCAGAGACCCAAGTTTAGGAAACTCTGCTTTAACTGTTATGCCACCAAAAAAAATGGTTGCTGGGCAGGGACTGTAGTTCAGCGGTAGAACTCGCATGCAGAGGGGTCGTGGGTTCGATCCCCGCCATCTCCTGTTAAAGATTCAGGGTGGATGAAAGAAAGTCCCTCTCAGTGCAGCACATAGCTGAGCTGTGGAACTCACTGCCACAAGATGTAGTCAGGATGGTCACCAGCCTCGACGGCTTTAAAAGAGGATTGGAGAAATCCATGGAAGAGATCCGTGATCAAAGGCAGGAATGTTTCTGAATTCCAGTTACTGGAAACCACAGGAGGGGAGAGAGCTCTTGTGGTCCAATCCTGCTCAAGGGTTTCCTGTAGGCATCGGGTGGGCTGCTGTGAGAACAGGATGGCTGGACTAGAGGGGCCATTGCCCTGATCCAACTGACTCTCCTTATGGTATTGTGTAGAGCCATTAATTTCAGTGGGTCTCCTGTGAATAGAACGTAGTCAAGCACAACTCCATACATTTAAAGCACAACTCCATACATTTAAAGCACATGACTTCCTCCTGAAGAATCCTGGGAGCTGTAGTTTGTAGGGTGCTGGGAATTGTAGCTTTGCGAGAGGGGAACTACAGTTCCCAGCATTCTTTGTGGGAAGCTACATAGTTTGTGGGAAGCTACATTCTTTCTGGGAAGCTACATAGAGATGGATTAGGGACGCGGGTGGCGCTGTGGGTTAAACCACAGGGCCTAGGGCTTGCCAATCAGAAGGCTGGCGGTTCAATCCCCGCAAGGGGGTGAGCTCCTGTTGCTCAGTCCCAGCTCCTGCCAACCTAGCAGTTCAAACGCACGTCAAAGTGCAAGTAGATAAATAGGTACCACTCCGGCGGAAAGGTAAACGGCGTTTCCGTGCGCTGCTCTGGTTCTCCAGAAGCGTCTTAGTCATGCTGGCCACATGACCCGGAAGCTGTACGCCAGCTCCCTCGGCCAATAAAGCAAGATGAACGCTGCAACCCCAGAGTCGGCCACGACTGGACCTAATGGTCAGGGGTCCCTTTACCTTTACCTTACATAGTTTATAAATGTATGGCGTGGGTGCGACCACATTGCCTTCTATAGCCAGGAAGCCCCATCCGTCCAGTTGTGGTGCTTTTCCTTTCAAAAGAAAGACTAAGGCAGAAGAAACGTGAAGGTTTTTGAACAGAGGTTGGATGTGTCAGGATGTACTCAGAGTAGACCCATTAAGATGCGTGTGGCAGATATGTTCACCTCTCCTCAAGGACCAGTGTGGGATTGCTGTTTTTTCCCCTCTCCTTCCTTCTTTCGGCAGGAGTCACAGGGACCCTGAAGATCGACGAGAGCGGAGACCGGGAGATGGATTTTTCCCTCTGGGACATGAACCCGACGGAGGGGGAGTTTGAGGTTTGCTCCTTTTGTTGCTTGTCTCTCTCTTCTCCCCACAACACATATTCAAAGGTAGACCCCTCCCTGAACATGAGGGCATCATGGGTAAGCGCCAGTGATAAGACCCCTCACCCATGGAAGTCCCCCGTCTCCTTTTCAGAGCCATTTAAACCAGCAATTGTCACCATGCCCTTGTGGCAGTGAGTTCCGCTGGTGGGGCATGCTGTGTGAAGAAGCTCATCAACGCTGTCAGACTTGAGGACCTTAACCCACGTCCATAGAGCGGGGGTCCTCCATCATGGGGAACAAATGTGGCCCTGCAGCCTCTTTATCTGGCCCCCTCGGGACTTTTCCCCAACCCCACTCTGGAGGCTGCGCCCTTTATCTTTTCTGCTTATCATCCCTGGGTACTTTTGCCTCTCTGGAATTTGTCTTTCAACTCTGAGCAGGCCCTTTGCTTGCCTGGATAGAAGATGCAGGTGTGTGTGTGTGTGTGTGTGTGTGTGTGTGTTTGTGTGTGTGTGTGTGTGTGTGTTTGAGTTTGTTTTGAATTTTATTTTATAATTTCAAAAGTTTTCAAGATGATACGTACTTCCAAATACACATCCATTTCACGTTTGACTTCCCCAAAACCCCTCTGTGGATTCCCCTGCAGTTTCTAAATTTGCTGCATATTATAAATATTCTGTACTTTATCTTTTCCACACCGTACCCCAAACAAGTATTCAACTGCTGTTATTCATTCAAATCCTATTGAAATATACTCAGAGTCGAGAGTGGATTTCAGCTCATAGTGGTGAGGAGGAATGGAAGTTCCCCCAGATTGTCTGCTTTATATACATTATTTACACAATGGGCCCCACATGATTGGCTAGTTCCGGGATTCTCCTGTAGGCCAATCAGGTTGCAGATTCACTTCCACCTGGAGCTGGATTGGGTGGCTCCTGTGGACCAATCAGACTGCTGCATTCTGAATCCTATTGTTCTAGGACCAAACAGACTGCTGCAATTTGGATCCTATTCAACTCAGTACACAACACCTACGTATGTTTTAACATGTTTACAATAATTCTTTAAATATTCAACAAAAGGTTTCCACTCCTCCTTGAAGTCTACCTCTTCTTGATGTGTGTGTGTGCTTGTGTATTTGTGTGTGTGTGTGTGTGTGTGGGTAGAAACCAGCCCACTGTCCAAAGGCAAAAGTTACGTTTGTGGCTCTGCCCCCTTTTACTCCTGGCTCCTCCCCCCACCACTGCTGTGCGGCCCCCAACATGGTTCCCAGAAAGGAATGCGTCCCTCGGGCTCCTCATCCTCACCAAGGAGGGAAAATGGTACCCTGCCTCCATCTCCTTCTCTCCTCCCTTCTCTCCACGACCCCACACAACCCCTTTCTTCCCACAGATCGTCGCCACTTACAACGGGATCACCAAGAAGATCAAGATGGTTCCAGGAAAGGATATCCATTGGCCAGGAAACGGCATCCCGAGGGATGTGCCCTTCTGTGGTTTCGAGAACACCAACCCAGCCTGCCAAAAAGGTACTGGAGCATAGCTGTCAACTTACAGATTTGAAAATAAGGGGCCAGCAGCCTTGAAAAAAAGGGACCAGCAGCCAAAATAAGGGACCTGCAACCTCACCTGTTCCAGGCACTCCAGTCTTCCTGTCCTCCTGCAGTCTGGTCAAACTCATGCTGGTAGCTTCGAGAACACTGTCCAACCAACTTTGTAACCAGAGGTTCAACTGAATAGAATCTGAATCACATGCACCACAAGGCCTATGCAGCCTCAACTTAAGATGGCTCCCCGGCCTGGCTTTGCACTGCAAAGTTTGCAGCAGCACATGCAACAAAATGGCGTCCAGCATTCAAAAACCCCTTCAGCTTGCATTAACTAGCCACACACAAGGCATGCAAGCTCCACCCCTCCCAGTCGTTCTTAGACTTCTTATTGGGTGAGCAACACAGCCAAGCAACACAGTTGGAGCCTCCCTCCTCCCTGGCCGGCAGGGAGGGAGGGAGAGGAGCTGCTTCCTTTGAAAATTAAGGGACATCATTTAAGGGACATTTAAGGGACATCCATCAATAAGGGACAGCAGCGGGACATGGCGCTGGAATAAGGGACTGTCCCTTCAAATAAGGGACACTTGACAGCTATGTACTCGAGGTGATCCCAAGAAGGCCCCTTCTACTGGCTGTGTGGGGTTACAGTGGGGGCTGATCCAGTTGGGCTTAATCCAGTGATTCCCAATTAGCTAAGGACCGTGGACCCCCTGTTTTTCAGAAGCCAAGAACGTGGCCCTTGGAAGGCTGCTCAGAAGAAGTTATCCGGCCCTCAGGCTTTAGGAAAAGGATCTCCTCCCTAGTTTTAAGGGGAAATGGCTGGCTAATGGTTGTCCTTCCCTCTCCCTTCATTTCCTTCTCTTGGCTACAGCCTCCTTCTCTCTGCTGGAGATCCTGTCCCTCACGATGACCTTGGTCCTGTCCGTCATCATTGTCACAGCTTTCTTTGTGTACAGGTGAGTGGCTGGGCGGAGTTTGTGGACAGGTGCTGCCAAAAGTAAGAACGGCCCTGCTGGATTCGACCTGGTGTCCTTCTGTTTGTTTGCTGGCCAGCTACTTGACACAGGCCCTGCTGGAAAGTAATGAGTTGTATTCAGGGGCTAGTCCTACTCAGAGTAGACCCACTTAAATCAATTAACATGGCTAACTCAGCTCCGTTAATTGCAATGCGTGTAAGTAGAACTTAGATGGATGCCACCTGGTGCCTAGTCCCCTTCTAACTTGTTTTGTCCTCTGTGTCTGACAACTCGCAAACATAAAAAGTAAGGCAGTTCCTAAAAATGGAACTCATGGAAAACAAGGATAAGCCAACCTAATACATAGGAATTTGTGTGTGTGCACGTGGGTGGCGCTGTGGGTTAAACCGCAGAGCCTAGAACTTGCCGATCAGAAGGTCGGCGGTTCGAATCCCCACGACAGGGTGAGCTCCCGTTGCTCGGTCCCTGCTCCTGCCAACCTAGCAGTTTGAAAGCACGTCAAAGGTGCAAGTAGATAAATAGGTACCACTCCGGCGGGAAGGTAAACAGCGTTTCCGTGTGCTGCTCTGGTTCTCCAGAAGCGGCTTAGTCATTCTGGCCACATGACCCAGAAGCTGTACGCCGGTTCCCTCGGCCAATAAAGCGAGATGAGCACCGCAACCCCAGAGTCGGCCACGACTGGACCTAATGGTCAGAGGTCCCTTTACCTTTACCTTTATAAGTGGCAAGCCCACCGCACAGCAGAATATTAAGATATGGGTGAATATGAATTCCCCCCTGGCACCTAAACAGATAGTGATGGCGCCAGGCGTGCTTCCCTGGGGAGAGCATTCTCTAAACGGGGAGCCACCACTGAGAAGGCCTGTTCTTTTAGAAGACACCTGAAGGCAGCCCTGTTTAGGGAAGCTTTGAATGTTTAATAGATTATTGAATTTTAATATTCTGTTGGAAGCTGCCCAGAGTGGCTGGGGAAACCCAGCCAGATGGGCGGAGTATAAATAATAAATTATTATTATTAATATTATTGTTGTTGTTGTTGTTATTGTTGTTATTATTACTTGTGTCGCCACCATGGGAGAGGGCCCACAGAGTAGGACCTCAGATAAAGAACACAGTTTTGTGAGGCGATATGCTTGTGATTGTGCATTTGTAGTGATAACAGAGGAAGGAGGCAGCAGGGTGGGTGGGATGCTTTCCAGTCCAGAAGTGCGTGAGCCCTGACCTCTGCCGCTGCCCTCCCCTCCCAGGAAACTGAAGCTGGAGAAGGAGCTGGCCTCTGAGCTGTGGCGGGTGCAATGGGAGGACGTCCAGTCCAGCAACTTGGAGAAGAACCTCCGCAGCATGGGGAGCAAACTCACTCTCTCCCTGGTGAGTCATCGAACCCTAGAAACGTAGAGTCGGAAGGGACCACGAGGGCCATCTAGTCCAACCCCCTGCAATGTAGAAATCTTTTGCACAATGTGGGGCTTGAACCCAAGACCTTGGGATTAAGAGTCTCATGCTTTACCGACTGAGCTATCCCCAGGTTCCATCCATCTTCCAGAAGCCCCTTCTGTTTAAAACCAATATTATTTACCATATTTATTTTTCTGTGTATAAGACTAGGTTTTTTAACCCAAAAATTAGGTTTCAAATTGGGGCTCGTCTTATAAACGGGTAAGGGGGCTGAGGGGGTGTTTTCTTAATTTGGAGTCCCCCAAAATAGGGGGCGTCTTATACATGGAAAAATACGGTATATGTCAAAGAGAAAAACAGCTACCAGACTTTTAGAAGACATTTGAAGGCAGCCCTGTTTAGGGAAGCTTTTAATGTTTGACGCACTATTGTATTTTAATATTTTGTTGGAAGCTGCCCAGAGTGGCTGGGGTATAAATAAATTATTATTATTATTATTAATAACTTCATTTATATCCCACCTTTTCCTCCAAGGAGTTCACAGCAGCGTTCGTGGTTCTCTTCCCCATCTCACAACAACCCTTTGAGGCGGGTTAGGCTGAGAGGGAGGGGCCAGCCCAAGACCTTCATGACTGAGTGGGGATGTGAACCCTGGTCTTTTCCCAGGTCTTCCTCCAGCACTAACCACTGCACCATGCAGCCTCTGCGCTCTGCTTAAACCACTTTGACGCCACTTTAAACAATCACGGTTTGCCCCAAAGGATTCTGGGAACTCTCATTTGCTAAAGGTCCCGAGAGTTATTAGGAGAACCTCCCTCCCCTAATTCCCTTTGCAGAGCTGCAACTCCCAGAAACTGGTTGGTGGATAAACCACTCTGGTAATTCGGATCCTCACACCTGAAACGTGCAGATTTGTAGGTTTTAACTCTGTTCAGGCTGCGCTTGTCCAGCAAATGAAGATCTGGGGTGTGGGTGAGAAGGTATTTTGGTTTTTTGTTGCTCTGCCACCAGACATTCCCCCTCTGCTTTCCTTCCTCAGAGAGGCTCAAACTATGGCTCCCTTCTCACCACAGAGGGACAGTTCCAGGTTTATGCCAAGACAGCTTATTATAAGGTAAACCTTGGAAAGAAGAGTCTGTCCTTATTGGAAGACAGGATACGCCAATGTTTATGGGTGGGGATGTTCATTGCAGGTCTTGTGGACCAGGCAGGGCCAACCCATAGCACATGGGTAGGCAAGCTAAGGCCCGGGGGCTGGATCCGGCCCAATCGCCTTCTAAATCCAGCCTGCAGACGGTCCAGGAATCAGCGTGTTTTTACATGAGTAGATTGTGTCCTTTTATTTAAAATGCATCTCTGGGTTATTTGTGGGGCGTAGGAATTCGTTCATTTTCCCCTCCCAAAAATATAGTCTGGCCCCCCACAAGGTCTGAGATTCAGCGGACCGGCCCCCTGCTGAAAAAGTTTGCTGACCCCTGCCATAGCGCCTCTTGCTCCTCTCGCCGTGGATAAAGTCATCAATGGTTACTAGCCACGATGTCTCTGGTCTGCCTCGGCGGCTGGAGGCAGCAGTGCATCTGTATTTCAGTTGCTGAAACCCTGGGGCATCTTGTTGGCGTCTGTGATAAAAGGATGCTGGACACTGATCTAGCAGCCAGGCTCTCCTGACGTCTTTAAACGGCCTCGGTCCAGTATACCTGAAGGAGCGTCTCCACCCCCATCGTTCTACCCGGACACTGAGGTCCAGTGCCAAGGGCCTTCTGACGGTTCCCTCACTGCGAGAAGCCAAGTTACAGGGAACCAGGCAGAGGGCCTTCTCAGTAGTGGCGCCCACCCTGTGGGACACCCTCCCACCAGATGTCAAAGAGAAGAATAACTATCAGACTTTTAGAAGACATCTGAAGGCAGCCCTGTTTAAAGGTAAAGGTACCCCTGCCCGTACGGGCCAGTCTTGACAGACTCTAGGGTTGTGCGCCCATCTCACTCTAGAGGCCGGGGGCCAGCGCTGTCCGGAGACACTTCCGGGTCACGTGGCCAGCATGACAAGCTGCATCTGGCGAGCCAGAGCCGCACACGGAAACGCCGTTTACCTTCCCGCTAGTAAGCGGTCCCTATTTATCTACTTGCGCCCTGTTTAGGGAGGCTTTTAATGTTTGGTGTATTACGGTATTTTAATATTTTTTGGAAGCCGCCCAGAGTGGCTGGGGAAGCCCAGCCAGATGTGCGGGGTATAAATATATTATTATTATTATTATTATTATTATTATTATTATTATTATTAGGAGCCTCCAGGTCCAGAGGCAGTCTGTATGGATCCCTAGGTTCTTTGGGGCATATGGCCACTGTGAGAATAGGATGCTGGACTATGGTGAGCCTCCACTGGCCTTCTCAAACAGGCTCATCTTTCTTAGGTTAACCATTGAGGTGGATGAGTCGATGGGTAGGTGGACGGCTCCCTTAAAAAGCGGCCGGACTGGCCAGTCTTCTTTCCCCCTGGCAACCTCAGCAGCACGATTCCCTCTCCTCCTCCCTGATTTCTGCGTCTCCTTTCAGGGGAACCTCGTGGCTGTGAAACATGTAAACAGGAAGCGGATCGATTTGACGCGGAAGGTGCTTTTCGAGCTGAAACATGTAAGCAACTGGCTGGAATGCCCTTTGAGAGTGTGGCAAAGACTCCGGAACGGCTGGTGGTGGAGGGCCTGGGTGGTGTCTGTCCCTCTGGGATGGGGAGGGGTTGCTGATGGAGCCGCAAGATTACTGCGATTATTTTGTGCATGCCCCAATTCCTTTTCAGCTGAACGAGGTTCTCTAAGCAAACAGCCACACGGTGTGCACAATACTCTTTTACAGTGGTACCTTGTTTCTCAAACTTAATCCGTTCTGGGAGTCCGTTCCAAAACCCAAGCGTTCCCAAACCAAGGTGCGCTTTCCCATAGAAAGTAGTGCCAGATGGATTAATCCGTTCCAGACTTTTAAAAACAACCACTAAAACAGCAAAGAGACCATTGATCCATAAATGAAACCAATAAACAATGTACTGCGGTCACACAATCAATCAATCAATCAATCAATCAATCAGTAGCTGAACTGGGTTCCACGCAGTCACAAAAACAAAACGAAAAGAGCCGCAAAAACAAAAAGGCAAAATAAGTAGCAAAAACAGACAGGTCTCAGCGTAACACTCAAAACGGAGCACGTTGGACTTCTGAAAAAAGTTCACAAACCAGAACACTTCTGGGTTTGCAGTGTTTGGGTTCCAAGTTGTTTGAGTACCAAGTCGTTTGAGAACCAAAGTACCACTGTATTAACATTTATCTAAATTGTGATAAGATCTTCTTTTAATCCCTTGTCTTCCAAAGCTATAAGGCCTGATCCAGCAAGGTCTCCTAACGTTCTTATGAAAACTGTGATTTCCCCTTTGTGCCTTTATAAATACAGCAACCTGTAACTTTGGACAGTGTGAGACTCCTCTTGTCCTCCATACCAACCCTCCAGAAAGTGCATTTCCTTCCATGCTATGTGTGTGTGTATATGTGTGTGTGTGTGTGTGTGTGAAGGGGTGTGTCGGAGAGACAGAAAAGGGGGTGGCAAGGAGACAAAGAGTGATGTGGATTGTGGCAAGCCCCTCCCACTTTGGGGCCATGGCCCCGCCCACACCAGGTTCGAGGTTCTTGTATTAATTTATAAGGCCTGTAATAATAATAACAGCCCCCAGTGTTGCATTGGGTCCGTGCGTCTGGCAGTTAAACAGAAGGTTGGTGGTTCGAGCCCAATCAGGGACGGCTGTGGGCAGGATTTGTGCATTGCAGGGGGTTGGACTAGATGACCCTTATGGTCCCCCTCAGCTCCATAATTCTTTGATTCAAACTTGGGTCTTAAGGGCCAGTGGGGCTCCGGAGTGGGGGGGGTGTCACTCTGGCAGTGTGAGCAGCTTGCCTGCCCCGGTCTCCAGCAACCCATGCTATGCCACTGGTGGTCTCTTCCAGGTCTTAGTGTGAAGGGGAAAACTGCTTCTCCCCTGTTATTTGGAACTGCTCCCCTAAGGTTACCCTAAAACCCCTCGCATAATAGACGCTTATAACAGAAGTAATGAAAACTATGGATTGACCTTGTTCAGGACAAAGGGCATTTGCTTTTGCAAACACAAGGGTGAGCAAAGAGTTGTTGATTTAATGCCATGTCTGCTGCAGAAGCACCGCAAATGGTAGCAAAGGAGCTAATGGGATTAAGAATAAAAAGTCATTAGAGGTTGTTAATGTTTCAGATAATTCAATGTATGAGCATATATCCTATTTCTTGATACATATTCGTTCATATTTGCTAAGCATCAATTAGCTTGAACCTGATTATTACAAGGAAGAGGTGTAGAGGCCCTCGCTAATGTGTGACTATGCCTATTGAAGAGCAAAGGGTGATAAAAGATTTGCATGTTTGAATTTAAAGATCAACCTTTGTGTAATCTGTTTGCTGTGACTGTCCTGATCTGAAGTTAGTTTATTGTAGCAGCTAATGACCTGTAAGGGGGTTTGGCAGTGGCATAGCGTGGGTTGCTGGCATCCGGTGTGGGCGAGACACCACCGCCACTGAAATGCCCCTCTGGTGGTGGGCTCTCTCCTTCCTTGGAGGTTTTTAAGCAGAGGTTGGATGGCCATCTGTCATGGATGCCTTAGTTGAGACCCTTGCATTGCGGGGGGTTGGACTAGATGAAACATGGGGTCCCTTTCAACTCTTCCGTTCTATGATTTTATGAATTTAGTGGGGCACCAGCAAGGGGCATTGAGCTGCTGGGGTATTTGGTGGGGCGGGAGGCAGATTCATTAGCGGGGAGAGAAAGCGCATAGGGAGCGGGCAGCGAGCGGTGCAGAGTGGCACCCGGGTGCTGCTACAGCAGCGCAGAGGGCTAATGACTCATTAGCGAGGAAGCGGCAAAGAGCCAGCCATCTGCTCCTCCTTAATTAAGAGCCGGAGCAGCTTAAAGCAACAGGAATTTACGTGTGTGCGAAGGAGAAGATAAACAAGGGGTTTGGCTCGCGAAAGGGGCATCTGAGCAAGCAAAGATAATAGCTGGCGAGGAAGAGATATTTGCAACCTGCTTGCTTTTTGACGTGTCTGTGTGCATGTATGTGTATGTGTGTGTGTGTGTGTGTGTGTCTGAAAGCATGCTTTCCCTCTGGCAAGGCGTCCGCACATCAATCACATGCGCACACTCTGTCATGTGCTCAGCTCCCCACGGCGCAAATTCCTTCCGTCCCAAACTGATGCTTTCCCTGCTTCGTGGAATTGGGATGTTTCCCTCCCAAGTTCCTCCTCTGCTTCTCTTAGTGCATATGCCCATGGGTGTCCGCTGAGTGGGGGAATTCCTTTCCCTACCACCCCTATGATGACCCCAAAACCCCCAGACTGTCAGCTGCCTTAAATAAAAAAAGACTTAAGTAGCCTGATCTCCCTCTTCCAGTGTTTTATTCCTCCTCCCCTGCTGAAAAATTCTTGTGGACTCCTGTTTATGGATTCCTCCAAAGTTTCTATTTTTAAAACCATATTGCATGTGTGCCAGGAGAGGTTCTACATGAAGCAACCAATTATTTTATTTGTGGCGAACGCATGGACATCACACTCCCTTGCGAAGTCTCCCATTTGTTTGTTTGCTTATGATGCCTTCTGGAATCCTGCGCTGGATTGCTAAACTTGTGGAATTATTTCTGGCAATGCTATCCAGGGTTGTAAAGACTGCAGAGAGAATTATTGGGTGCACTCTTCCCACCTTAGATCAAATCTATGCTGCCAGGTGCCATAAGAAAGCGGCAGAGATAGCACATGATAGTACGCACCCCGGAAATGATCTCTTTCAGCTTCTGCCTTCTGGAAGAAGGTATAGGGTTATAAAGGCCAGGACTAGCCGCCTGAAAAACAGTTTCTACGCTAATGCAATTCTGGTTCTAAACGCAGTATAAGGCGTCTCTGTAGTATAGTGTATTTTAAAATGGGGTTTTAGAGTTTTTAGGGGTTTTTGAATGTTTTTTGTAGTTTTTATGTAGTTTTTCAATTTCATTGTTCCGCAAGGGACAATGACAATAAAGATATCGTATCGTATCGTATTGAATTTGTTTTTTTCTTCGTTTACTGCATCCGTATCCCACCTTTTCCTCCAAGGATTCCTGGCTGGTGTACATGGTTTCCCCCCTCCTCACAACAACCTGGTGACGTAGGCTAGACTGGGAGGCAGTGACTGGCCCAAGGTTGAACTTGGTAGCCAAGTGGAGAATTTGAACCCTGGTTTCCCAAGTCATAGTCCAGTACTAATCACACTTGCTCTCTGGTGGGTTTTTGTTTGGCGGGGAGAGCAGAACGTGCTTGCACCAGTTCTGGAAATCCTAGATGGAAAGGACCCCAGGGGCACGAAATCCTTCACTTTGCCTCCCGTCCCTGAATAAATTACATTGTGCTTTATCATAGGTCTCACTGTCAGTAAATCGCCTGGATTTAATTTTCCCTCTGCTGCCTGCAGAGTTAAGTCGTGGGGAAAATAAGTCTTCGGTTGTTAATGCTGGACAGAGAGGCGGTTCTGTAGGGAGGCTGTCAAAATGCGCACTGCCACATCTGCGATTCTATTCGACATCTCATTGGATCTAGTTAAATGTTCAGGAGTTGCAGCCGAAGGTTCTTAGCCTTCACCCAATCTGATGGGTTTTAAAATAATGAAGGTGCTCCCCTATGAGATTTTACAAAAACCTCTGATTTTGGTGAAAATGTAGAAAAACCTCAATAATTTTGAACGAACGAGTCCCCAAAGCATGGGATATTCACCTCACATTGGGGCGTTTGCAATAGCAGCAGTCAATAGTGATTTCAGGAAAATGTGGCGCTTCTCCTTTTCTACATACAGGCAACTCCCCATTTATGTGGGGTTTACGTTCCGAGACACCACACATTTAAGTGAAATTGTGTGTATTGGAAACACCATTTGAAAAGCCTGCAAACATCCCGTTCCACCCCTTTTTGTGACATTTTTGGGTCATTTCCGGGTTCAGCGTGGTGTATGCCTGCGCTGTCGCACATATATCAGGCCTGCCTAAAACGGTCATTGCCTATATAATTTTAACCCTCTGGCTAGGGTTAAGTAGTGGTTCTGTGTGTGTGTGTGTGTTTATGTGTTGCTTGGGTCCCCGGCAAGATTTGGGCACTTTAACCACACCTCCATGTTCTTTCCAGATGCGGGATGTTCAGAACAAGCACCTGACGCGCTTTATCGGAGCCTGCATTGATCCCCCAAATATCTGCATCTTGACAGAGTATTGCACCCGTGGCAGTCTCCAGGTACGTGAGAGTTGTGGCGAAAAAGCATGCCTGGATGTTAACAACTCCTCCCCTGTTCGACTTCTCTCCTTATAGGTGGGTGAGGCCAGTGCCAGATTTACGTATAAGCTAAACAAGCTATAGCTTAGGGCCCCAAACCTGGATGTACATTTCCAAAATATAAGATAAAAAACAAATAAAATAAAACCTACATACAGCAACGGTGTTTTGTGTTGTGTTGGCTCCCATGATGTAAGTGATGGGCCCTGCCTGCTACCTAAAATATCACAGGTTTGCTCCTTTCTATATATAAGGTAAAGGTAAAGGTACCCCTGCCCGTACGGGCCAGTCTTGCCAGACTCTAGGGTTGTGCGCTCATCTCACTCTATAGGCCGGGAGCCAGCGCTGTCCGCAGACACTTCCGGGTCACGTGGCCAGCGTGACAAGCTGCATCTGGCGAGCCAGCGCAGCACACGGAAACGCCGTTTACCTTCCCGCTAGTAAGCGGTCCCTATTTATCTACTTGCACCCGGGGGTGCTTTCGAACTGCTACGTTGGCAGGCGCTGGGACCGAACGGCGGGAGCGCACCCCGCCGCGGGGATTCGAACCGCCGACCTTTCGATCGGCAAGTCCTAGGCGCTGAGGTTTTACCCACAGCGCCACCCGCGTCCCAGTTTCTATATATAGGGTGCCTATATTCTGCATGGACTGGTTGCAGGGCAACATGCGCAAACGGCTTTAGATACCTATCAGGTCCATAAATTACCATATAGCATATATTCAGCACAAAAAACAGTGACAATTTGTTGTTGACAAAGGACAGCTGGACATATAAAGGGCCCCATTACCTTCAGCAGCTTAGGGCCTCATCAAACCTAAATCCAGATCTGGGTCTTCTAAAAGTCTACCAGACTTTTAGAAGACATCTGAAGGCGGCCCTGTTTAGGGAAGCTTTTAATGTTTAGCAAACCACTGTATTTTAATATTTTGTTGGAAGCCGCCCAGAGTGGCTGGGGAACCCCAGCCAGATGGGCGGGGTATAAATAAATTATTATTGTTATTATTGTTATTGTTACTTCAGAGGTTTTCAACCTTTGGGGGTCCACGGCTCCCTTGACCAACTATATTCTTTTGGCAGCTCCCCTATGGGGCTCAGGAACCCAGTTATGTCACCCCTCGCTTGCTGAGCTGGCAGCCTCTAATCCTTTTTTGAACACCATCCCTTGGAGACTGTCCCCTCAGCCTCCTCTCTTCTCCCCTCTCCTTGGGAGTCCTCTGGGCAGCTGAAGCTACCGCCCCTGGCCTCTGAGCTGCCCCCCCCGCCCCAAAGAGAGGTGCCACTGCCCCTCAGGGGTCTGGGAAGCACCCCCTGGCCAGCCCCAGAGGCACCATTCGCCTGGGGAGCTTGTAGCCAGGGCTGCCAAAACAAACACCTGGGCAAGCCTTTGGGACGCAGAGACTCAAGAGGGTATCAGAGGAGGGAGGAAAGGAAAGAGGGACAGAGGCCGGTGTTGCCCGCAGCACCCCTGACCAACATTCAAGGCACCCCAGGGTGCCATGGCACACTGGTTGAAAACCACTGGGTTACTTAGTTGAACCCACACTCAAGGCACTCGCTTTTCTTATTACTGCTGCCAATGAAGACCAGTCTGGCCATTCGCTTGGCAATAGGGCAGCCATCTTGCAGGCCTAAGGAGAGCGTAGTGTCCCTCAGCCTTAATCACTAATGCTGCTGGCAGTGGAGGCTAATAATGTGGCCGATACCTCAGCAAAAGGGCGGCCATTTTGTAGGCCTGAGGGAAGCCTTGCACTTCCTATCCTTTATTATCGATGGTGCTGGCAATGGAAGATGATAGGCTGTTCCCTCAGCTATGGATAACCCATCATGTAGACTTGAGGAAAGCTTAGCCGTCATTAACTTTGGTGCTGGAAACGGAGGCTTCCCCTCTGCTTCAGGGCAGCCATCTTGTAGGCTTGGAGAGAGCCTAGGCCCTCATTAACGATGGTGCTGGTTGATTTGGCGGGCATATTCTTGAGTAGGTCTAGTGAAATTAATGTGTTTGTTAGTTTCAGTGGGTCTGCAATGGGTAAGACAAACACTACCCCTAGTCTTTCCCTTGACCACAGGGTGGCCATTTTGTAGGCCTGAGGAGAGTCTGGCACTCGCTGGCCATCGTTGTTCACACTGCTGACATGAGGACAGCCACCTAGAGCAGTAAAAGGAACCATGTTTTTAGCTTTGCAAGCCTCCTGCGCCAGCCAGCCTCAATCCTTGGGCTGTGTGTTGCCAAGCGGCAACCAAATGCGTCTCGCTGGCAGGGATGATGGAGGATTCTGTTGGCAAGAGAAGCGGGAATTGGCACTGTTGCCGTTTTTGTCCCACAACAGGAATAAAAATCAAACCAGCAATCAGTATCAATCCAGCGAATACAATCAGTTGTTGGGTTTTTTTTAAAGCCTCCAACCAATGCGTAATTAATGAGGTTTTTTAAAAAAACACATCAAAAAAACACAACACCATTATTTAAAGACTTCCTGTACATTGAAATTAGACCTCAGGCCTTACTACTTTGAGATGTTCATTTTTTAAAAAAAAAATTCTTTACAATCAAGCGATATGTGTTTAGAACGTTGATGTGAGTTTTAATCTGTTTTTATCGCCGTTTTAATTTTTCAAATGCCCTAAATTATTGTTGTCGGGTTTTTTCCCCTGTTGATAATGTTATCGTTTTATCTTTTTCGTAAAGCCCCTTGGGGCTTTTATTCTTTCTTTCTTTCACAAACAAGCGGTGTATAAATTTTATGAAACAAATAAATAAATACAAGCTTTATGAACTGAAATAAATAAACGGATGGCACTCCTTCCGTTAAACTCACAATTTATGTAAACAATCTACATAGATTGCATAAATAACTAAATAAACCACGCTAAATGGCGGGCGGCAGGACGAAAGGCGTAGCAGGAACCGAACCGCGGCGGAACAGAAAGAGTGCGGATTGCGAGGAGAACGGAAAACTTATTGCGTGTCTGCTTGTGGAGAACGTCGGCTGCGCACATGCGTGGCCTTGACGTGTGGCAGCCGACATGTGGCTATTCAATGCAGGAATTGTGCTGCAGAGAGCGAGGCTCAGGATCAGGCCTCTTTCGTGTGTGTAGGGCCGGAAAGTCCTCTGGCGTGGCGGCGTTTCTTCCGCACCCGCCACCTCGACCGCAGCCCTGCCGAGGGCCGAGGCGGGGGCAGACGAAGCCTTTAATTAAAAGGAGCGCCGAGGGGGCATTGCAAGCCTCTCTGCCGAGCCGATTCCAAGAGAGATGATTTATAGCGCGGTGGATGAGCGAGAAGAATTGGCGGCGTGCGGGGGGTGGGAGATAGGGAGATTTCGACAGTCCTAGATTCCTGGCTGCCTGCTGAAGATAAGCATTTCCTCTTATAAAAGAGAGGAGGCAGAAACGGGGAGGCAGGAAAGAGGGGGAAGGAAAGAAAGAAAGAAAGAAAGAAAGAGCAGAAGGGGAGAAAATGGTCAGGCGGCTGGAACCGGGATGGGCTCCACACGGGGAGAGGGGCTGGATGGTGCAGGACAGTGTTGTGTAGTGGTTAGAGCTGGATTAGGACCAGGGAGACCTCAGGTTCAAATTCCACCCTAAACACTTACAGTTCCATAAAACATTAACTGAACCACTTTGAGCTGGTTGTGCTCTATCCCCCGCTCCCTTGTTCTCTTTCTTTCTTTCTTTCTTTCTTTCTTTCTTTCTTTCTTTCTTTCTTTCTTTCTTTCTTTCTTTCTCTCCCTCTCTTTCTCTCGTTCTCAGCTGCAACCTACCTTACAAGGTTGTGAGGATAAATGGAAAGGTGGGAGAGAACCTTTAGAGTTGTTGTTGTTGTTGATGATGATGATGATGTTGACTCTCCCTCTACCTTGAGGTCCCAGGGTGGGTTACAACATTCAAACACAACCTTAAAAAAACCCAGTTTAAAACAACTTACAACCACAAAAATAAACTGGGTTGTCAAGATGCCCTCAGGGCATTTGTGCTGAAAGGTGGGGTTATGGGAAATAAAAGATATCCTCAAATTTAATAGAGGGGAATATTTCAATGTGTAGTCTCCTAGCGTGTGTGTGCTTAGATTGTTTGAGAAACTGGATGTTGTTGAGACTTGGGTTTCCTGTTTTGTTTTCATGAAAGAAAAAGAAAATTCCCCAAACAAGCAGGATATGTAAAGTGCTGAGTTGGGAAAAATTCACACCGAACGTTTAAAAAATAAATAGATAGACAAAACTAAAATTTCTAAGTGTGCTGTGAAATCAAGAGTTGGACTGTGCAGTCTCAGGTTTAGGTATTTGCAAACGGCGCTAGGTTTTGAATTTGCAGGACAAATGAAGGCCTGAAGCGTATAAAAGCCATGGATCGGAATGGATTGGGCTGTGTGTACAAAAAGAGATTTGTGCCCTCAGCAGCATATCTTCGAGACAGTCCTCCTGAACTTGTGTCGACGCCTCCATCTTTCTAGGGCTTCATTCACACGTCACTTCATTCCATTTCTCTGTTTTCCTGTTAATTTCCACATTACATTTGAGCTTCCTTCACGCGAGAAATGTGAGCTGAAAAACCAATGGAATATGGCACACATGTTTAGCACTCATTTCTGTCTTATTTGATTCCCGGGGGGTGGGGATAATGTTTCCAGCCCTCTTAGCCTTGGAAAGTATGTCAGACTCAAGTGACGAAATTTAGGGTGGTTGTACCAGCATCCGGTTCTTTTTTGCCATCTTCATGGGGGAATTGCGGGGGGAATGGATGCATGCATTTGCGGAAAGGGCAGAGGAAAGGGGACGTCGTCCAGTGACGTTCGTCGCTGTGACACCACGCCCTCTGACCTGAATAACATTTAGCACGACAGGCCAATATTTAGATCCAAAAACTACCATACCATTCCATAACACAACAGGGACTGCCCATGGTTGGAAAAGGGAGACAGAAGCGCTGGAGTTATAATCGGGGGAAACTAACGCAATATTCCCCACCTCTGACTGCACCCTAGGACATCCTGGAGAACGAGAGCATCACCTTGGACTGGATGTTCCGCTATTCACTCACCAGTGACATCGTCAAGGTAATTTTAAGAATGCCTCCATCTGTCTCTGGGAAGCCCACTAGCAGGGCATGAGCATAGCCATCTCTCCTTCTCCCAGCAACTGGTGCCCAGAGCTTGTCAGGCCTTGGCCTAGCTTCAAGAAGGGCTGCCGCTGGGGTCCAGTTGAGGGGCAGGCAGGCAAAATTCAGGAGGGCGGTGGATGCAGGCCACCCAGTGGCGTAGCGTGGGGGTGCAGGGGGGGCCGGGCGCAACATGGGGGGGGGCGCTCGCACTCGCAGCTCTCTGCCCCTACCTGGCTCACTCACTCTCTCTCTCTCACCGCAGTGCTGGCTGTGCGAATCCGATCCAAGCCGCCGGGTCGCCGCCCACTGTGGAGGGGGGGGTGCCAGGCGTGCCGTGCGGTGCGGAGAGAGAGCGAGGGTTAGGGGGCACAAATTACTTGCCTTGCCCCGGGTGCTGACAACCCATGCTACGCCACTGAGGCCACCCACACCTTAAAACCGCGGCCAGACTATTTTGAATGGTCATGGCTCCCCCGCAAGGAATTATGGGAACCGCCCTACGCAAAGGATGCTGAGAGCTGTCAGGAAACTCCCATTCCCCTCACAGAGCTACAATTCCCAGCGTTTCCCGTGAAGAGGGGTTGATGGTTAAGCCACTCTGGGAATTGTAGCTCTGCGTGTGGAATGGGAAGCTGGCGTGCGAAGCTTTCCGTTGTCCTTTCCCCTCAACATCTGGTACTCATCCTGCCTCTGAACGTGAGGGAGGTTACTAGCGGCTATCTCTGCACCAGACCAAAGGGCCAAAATGTCACGAAATGGAGGAAATCCGTGATTTCCCAAGCTTTCTATTTTTAAGTTGAACGCAAACCCTCCTGCTGTGGGGCAAGGGAGGGAGGCAGCAGGGGTTGAACCCGTTCTCCCCATTCCATTTCCCTGATCTCAATTTCACACACACACACACACACACTCATCCTGCAAACATACGGACTCTCCAAATCTCGTTTTCTGTACTGGGGGGAAACCTACAGATCACCATACCTTTTTCTCAGCGAGGGTCACAGCATCTGTGGGGAGCTGTTTTTCAGTAGGAAAATAGCGAAAGAATACCTGTTGCGACTGGTAGGGCAGAAGGCAGGGAGGCCAACAGTAGGTGGCACCACAACAATGAATGAAAGACAGAGCCAACTAATTCTAGTATTGTCCCCATCCTCTTCCTCCCTGCTGAGTTCTGCAAGGGGCAAGATTGAGAATAAGGAGGAAGCTGAGAGGCAGGGCCACCCCCATAGACAGGTAGCAAGTAAGGAGGGGGCCAGGGGGCGGGGTTGGCTGAAGGCAGAGGTCAGTGGGGCAGTTGACCCTAATGGACCAGCCGCCACTGAGCTAAGCCAGCTGGGGATGGTGGTAATTGTATACCAACAGCATCTGGGGAGTAGAGATGGAGAATGTTTCAGTTTAGATTAAAAGGAAAAGGGACCCCCGACCATTAGGTCCAGTCGTGGCTGACTATGGGGTTGCGGCGCTCATCTCGCTTTATTGGCTGAGGGAGCCGGCGTACAGCTTCCGGGTCATGTGGCCAGCATGACTAAGCCACTTCTGGCGAACCAGAGCAGCGCACTGAAACTCCGTTTACCTTCCCGCCGGAGTGGTACCTATTTATCTACTTGCACTTTGACGTGCTTTCGAACTGCTAGGTTGGCAGGAGCTGGGACCGAGCAACAGGAGCTCACCCCGTCATGGGGATTCGAACCGCCGACCTTCTAATTGGCAAGTCCTAGGCTCTGTGGTTTAACCCACAGCGCCACCCGGATCCCTAGATTCAAAGGAGAACCTACTTAATTCACACTTTTTGGAACAGCACCTGAACCAAAGCACAACTTTCCTACAAAATCCGCACTTCTCTGAATATTGCAGTCCAGTTCTCCAAGCAAAGGATAGGAAAATGCATATGTGGGAAGCAGTCTTTTCCGTGTGGCTCTTCCCATATTGTGGAATTGCCTCCCAAGACAGGTCTCTGTGTTAGCCTTCCACCGGCAGGATAAGACCTTAATGTCCAGACAGGCTTTTGGAAACTCTGGAGCAGATGATGCTGATCACTGGGCTGCTGTCAGGGCAAATTGCATTTTACTTGCTGGGTCTAAATGTCTTCTGATGTATTGCAATTATTCTCTTAACTAGTTCGTTTTTATTACCTTGCATTTTATAATGTTGTTTTTAAATGTAAGCCGCCTTAAATCCCAGCTTGAGAGAAAGGCAGATTCTAAATACTATGCACATATTAAAGGTAAAGGTAAAGGTACCCCTGCCCGTACGGGCCAGTCTTGACAGACTCTGGGGTTGTGCGCCCATCTCACTCAAGAGGCCGGGGGCCAGCGCTGTCCGCAGACACTTCCGGGTCACGTGGCCAGTGTGACATCGCTGCTCTGGCGAGCCAGAGCCGCACACGGAAACGCCGTTTACCTTCCCGCTAGTAAGCGGTCCCTATTTATCTACTTGCACCCGGAGGTACTTTCGAACTGCTAGGTTGGCAGGCGCTGGGACCGAGCAGCGGGAGCGCACCCCGCCGCAGGGATTCGAACCGCCGACCTTTCGATCGGCAAGCCCTAGGCGCTGAGGCTTTTACCCACAGCGCCACCCGCGTCCCTATGCACATATTAGAGAGGATAAAATACAGAAGTGCATCATATCGAGGGAAGTTGTTTTGCAAGAAAAGTGTGTATATCAGGGGAAACTGCTTACAAATCTGTGTATGTTAGGATGAATTTGCATTGAAAGGCTGAGGAGTTTCCATGAGGACTTTAAGAGACACTTGGCAAACTGATGCAGAAATGTGGAGAATTTAAGACTGGAAAAGATGAAGAAAAGAGAGAAGGGGAAAGTGATGGATTTTCCCGTCCCTAGATTTCGGACCCAAGGTAGAAGACATAGCTCAGTCGCAACATAGCTCAGTTGGTAGAGCATAAGACTCTTAATCTCAGGGTTGTGAGTTTGAGCTCCATGTTGGGTGAAAGATTCCTTCATTGCAGGAGGTTGAACTAGATGACCCCGTGGACCCTTCCATCTCTACTATTCTATGATTTTAAATCAGTGTAACACAAGATCTGCACTCCTCATACTTAGCAGAGTGGGACTGCTGCCCCACGCAAGCCTCAGCTCTCTTAGACCTCTCTCTCTCCCTCCACTCCAATGTTTTCCCCGCTATTCCTCCAACCAGGGGATGCTTTTCCTCCACAACAGCGTGATAAGCTACCACGGCAACCTGAAGTCCTCCAACTGCGTGGTGGACAGTCGCTTCGTGTTGAAGATCACGGACTACGGGCTGGAGAGCTTCCGTCAGGCGCCCGAGACGGACGATTCCCACGCGCTGTTTGCCAGTGAGGGATGCGGCTGGGAGGGGAGGGGAGGGGTCAGGTGGGGGGGGTTAGGGTTTCTGAAATTCTTATTTTTATTAACAAAATGTAGATATCACTTGATTGTAAGTGTGTGCGGTGGGGTGGAGAGGGGAGATCAAAGCGGTTTATAAGAAGGAAACATCAATGAAAAACAGGTATTTTAAAAGCATCTGGAAAAATTATCAAGTAATAGCTAAACAATTAACTTTTAAAACCATCAGTAAGCTACGAAGAGATTAAAAATGCACATCGGCATTCTTCATGCCTGGATAGGCCGACCTTAACATTAAAATGATTTCAGACCCTCCAAGTCTCCCTATTTTCCAGGGACAGTCCCGGATTTACAGAAGCAGTCCTGGTTTCTGATTTGATCCTGGAATGTCCCACTTTTCCTTAGGATGTCCCTATTTTCATTGGAGAAATGCTGGAGGGTATGGAGTTGTGTGACCCATAAGCCAAGGAGATAAGTAACTGTACAGCCTTTAGAAGACGTTTGAAAGCACCCCTGTATAGAGAAGTTTTTAAACGTTTTATCGTGTTTTTATATACTGTATGTTGGAAGCTGCCCAGAGTGGCTGGGGCAACCCAGTCAGATGGGCGGGATATAAATAATAAAATTGTTTTGCTGTTGTTGTTGTTGAATAGGAAGTCCCTATTTTCATCAGAGAAATGTTGGAGGGTGTGAGCTTTTAAGTAGGTACCAAAATCAGTAAGGCAAAGAAGGTCCCTGCATGAGGTCACTAGGCAGGGAGTTCCAAAGTGCAGGTGGCGCCGCAGTAAAAGATTGATTTCTTACAAGTGTGTTGTCTGTAACAGATCCACATGGTTGAGTGGACACATATGGCGTAAGGTGATCCTGCAATTTGTATGCAGTGTTACTAGCTCCTTGGAAACTGGTGCATTAATGTCAGTGGGTCTGAGAAGGATTTAGCCCATAGCTTCTGATGCTTGCAAAGCAGTGTGACCCTTTGTAACTGTCCTGGCTCAAAGGCCTGTGGCTTTTGGCCTCCCCGGTCATACCCTGGGTCCCCTTCCAGGCCAAGATGATAGCAACTGACTCCCGCTCCCTTGCCCTGCTTGACTCTGCTTCTCCCCCTCCTTTTCCCCCTAGAGAAACTCTGGACGGCCCCCGAACTCCTGCGCATGGAGTCGAACCCCTTCCTGGGCACCCAGAAAGGCGACGTCTACAGCTTTGGGATCATCCTGCAGGAGATTGCCCTGCGGAACAGTGTCTTCTACGTGGAAGGCATGGATCTGAGCCCCAAAGGTAAGAAATTGGGTGAACGGAAAATGCCAGTTTCTCCTCCAGGTCACTGCCAAGGTGCAGGAACCTCCAGATGTCCTGTCGTTGGACTCCAATTCCCATCAGCCCTTGCAAGCACGGCCAATGGGGCAACCTCTGGAGGGCTGCAGGTTCCCCACGCCTCTGACTTAGAGCTTTTGGGATCCAGCCACATTCCTCCACAGCTTCCCCTGCGCAACTGGTAAAGAAGTTGTTTTACACACTTCCCCGACGTATTTACTTCATAAAATGTTGAGGGTTGTTTCTTTCAATCCAGCGATATATACATTATAAAGAAAGATGAAACAACAAAATCACCAGTAAGAAAAATTAGCCATAATTTGAGACTTTCAAGGGACACGGATGCCACTGTGGGTTAAACCACAGAGCCTAGGGCTTGCAGATCAGAAGGTCAGTGGTTCCAATCCCCGCGACGGGGTGAGCTCCCCTTGCTCGGTCCCTGCTCCTGCCCACCTAGCAGTTCGAAAGCACGTAGTACAAGTAGATAAATAGGTACCGCTCTGGCGGGAAGGTAAACGGCGTTTCCGTGCTCTGCTCTGGTTCTCCAGAAGCGGCTTAGTCATTCTGGCCACATGACCCGGAAGCTGTACGCCGGCTCCCTCGGCCAATAAAGCGAGATGAGGGCCAAACCCCAGAGTCGGTCACAACTGGACCTAATGGTCAGGGGTCCCTTTACCTAAGACTTTCAAAAGTAATAGTAGTAGTAATCGGTGCTTTTTTTCTTAAAAATGTTTAGGGGTACTCTCATTTTGACTCAAGGATATCACCATTTTATAGCTTAAATCAGGAAAAATAAATACAGTAAATGGGCAAAAGTACAAAGATCCACAAAATGTTTAGGAGTATGCATACCCCTGCATCCCCCCCAGAAAAAAGCACTGATAATAATGATGATGATGATGATGATGATGATAATTTGTACACTGCCCCTCTGACTTGGTTGCCCCAGCCACCAGGGGTGTCTTCCAGCATATATAAAAACACAGTAAAACATTAAACCTTATTTTTTTTTAATATTTTATTAAATTTTTCAAAGAAAAAACCAGAAAAAACCAGAAAAAAGGATTACACTAAAACAATAGACCTCAAAACCCCTACAAACAGCCACATTCAAACAACAAGGACAAAGAATCAAAACACAGCCAAAAAACAAAAAAGAAAAAGATATTACAAACCTAAAAAAAAAAAGATTTAAGAAAGAAATTTTTCATAGAAAGAGAGAAAGAACTCTTTTCAGTTTCATATCCTTCATAGCCTTATTTTCCTGACTTCCACCCGCCCTCCTTTCTTGTATTCCACTTTAAGATTAATTTAGCAAGTTCATTCTTATTAATTTCATCCTTTAAAAATTTTTCACATATTATATTATCCAGATTTTCATCCAATATCTATACCTTCTTTCATACTCTTATTTATCTTATTCACTAGAACCCCTTCGTTTCATTTCAATGTCCTCAACATTCATGAGTTTTATAATGTTTTTGTAAATAATTTTTAAACTTCTTCCAGTCTTCTTCCACCTGCTCTTGATCTCGTATTCTGCCAGTCATTTCTGCCATTTCCATATAGTCCATTACTTGGGTCTGCCATTCTTCCAAGGTGGGTAGATCTTGTGTCTTCCAATGCTTTGCAATGAGAATTCTTGCTGCAGCTGTGGCATACATAAAAAAATTTCTATCCTTCTTAAAATAAGAATACGTGAAAGCTTGCATTAATTTTCGGAACATCTGGGTAGGCTTGTCTAAACAAAAACGTTTTCAGCAGGCACTGAAGAGTGCAGTGAAGGGATCCTGTCTGGTATCAATAGGCAGGGAGTTCCAAAGTGCAGGTGCCGCCACATTAAAATGTCACCTTCTTACCCATGCGCATGTCCCCTCCCAATAATTTCTTTTCGGTCCCCCTCTCCCCTGCCCGTGTGCCGTTTTCAGAAATTATCGAGCGAGTAAAGAGCAGCGAGCGCCCCCCCTTCCGCCCCTCGGTGAACTTGCCGTCCAACCTCGAGGAGGTGGTCTTACTGATGCAGCGGTGCTGGGCTGAAGACCCCCAGGAGCGCCCCGACTTCCACCACATCAAAGGCATGCTGCGGAAATTTGACAGGTACGCACCCTTACTGCATCCCGCCCCACAAGCACAACCTGACAGGCGGCCATCGTTACCTGTTTTCACCCCAATGTGCACATGCACCTTCTCAGAAAGGAGCCGTGTGATGATTAAATTCATCATTCCACCCTGATGAAAGGCAGGAAGGCGCAGCCCAAACGTCAGGGCCTTTACCTGGAAATGTGAAGGAGGGGCTTATGGCAGGAGTATACAGCATGCGGCCCTTGACCTGATTTCCTGCAGCCCTCAGCAATCTCTGAGAACAGTGAAGGGTTGTGGCTGATGCTAGTCCTACTCAGAGTGGACCCATTGAAATGAAGGCCCTTTAATTTCTGTGGGATTACTTTGAATGGAATTGGGTTAAACCACAGAGCCTAGGACTTGCCGATCAGAAGGTCGGCGGTTCGAATCCCCATGACGGGTGAGCTCCCGTTGCTTGGTCCCTGCTCCTGCCAACCTAGCAGTTCGAAAGCACGTCAAAGTGCAAGTAGATAAATAGGTACCACTCTGGCGGGAAGGTTAACGGCGTTTCCGTGCGCTGCTCTGGTTCGCCAGAAGCAGCTTAGTCATGCTGGCCACATGACCTGGAGCGCCGCAACCCCAGAGTCAGCCACGACTGGACGTAATGGTCAGGGGTCCCTTTACCTTTACTACCCAAAATGTGCCCCTCCTCCTTCCAGCAAGGGCTGGGAACCTCTGCGGCCAAATGTGTCCTTCCAATTCTCTATAGCTCTCAGATCTGTCTGTAGGCCACACCCCCTCTCCCCAGACCACGCCTCCCAGCATCCCTGCTTTGCACCCTCCCTGAGTGCTTCTGCTTAGCTGAAGGATGGAGAGAGGTTTGGGGATGTATGTGTGGAAACCTCTGTTTTCCCCGCTAACTGACCCATTGGTCAGAAAACTGGGAGCCAGGAGCTGGTTTGCTTCTTAGGGTGTAGGATCCTGGCTCCGCAAAAGACTAGAAACTTTGGTTTGTGTTTTCTTCTAAATGAAAGCTGAAAATGCAGAGAAGGGCCCCCCGGAATATCTTTGCCAAGAGGTGGCGGCGGCCTAGAATCTCGGTTGCTTTAATCTTTGACTGTCTGTGTGGCAGGGGCAACAGCTGCAACCTCTTGGATACGTTATTGTCACGCATGGAGCAGTACGCCAACAACCTGGAGGAGCTGGTGGAGGAGCGCACACAGGCCTACCTGGAGGAGAAGCGCAAGGCAGAGGCCCTGCTCTACCAGATTCTGCCCCAGTGAGTCTGCCCCACCCCACTCCTCTACCAGTATCTGTTAGCCATGGAGCATCCATGTTCAGAAGTGGTATACACAAGGGCCCGGCCAATCAGCACTCTGCACAGCCTAGCTCCATTTCCTGACTGTCCTAAGGGCCCAGCCAATCAGCAGTCTGCACAGCCTAGCTCTATTTCCTGACTGTCCTAAGGGCCCAGCCAATCAGCACTCTGTGCAGCCTAGCTCCATTTCCTGACTGTCCTAAGGGCCCAGCCAATCAGCAGTCTGCACAGCCTAGCTCCATTTCCTGGCTGTCCTAAGGGCCCAGCCAATCAGCAGTCTGCACAGCCTAGCTCTATTTCCTGACTGTCCTAAGGGCCCAGCCAATCAGCACTCTGTGCAGCCTAGCTCCATTTCCTGACTGTCCTAAGGGCCCAGCCAATCAGCAGTCTGCACAGCCTAGCTCTATTTCCTGACTGTCCTAAGGGCCCAGCCAATCAGCACTCTGTGCAGCCTAGCTCCATTTCCTGACTGTCCTAAGGGCCCAGCCAATCAGCAGTCTGCACAGCCTAGCTCCATTTCCTGGCTGTCCTAAGGGCCAAGCCAATCAGCAGTCTGCACAGCCTAGCTCTATTTCCTGACTGTCCTAAGGGCCCAGCCAATCAGCACTCTGTGCAGCCTAGCTCCATTTCCTGACTGTCCTAAGGGCCCAGCCAATCAGCAGTCTGCACAGCCTAGCTCCATTTCCTGGCTGTCCTAAGGGCCCAGCCAATCAGCACTCTGCACAGCCTAGCTCCATTTCCTGACTGCCCTAAGGGCCCAGCCAATCAGCACTCTGCGCAGCCTAGCTGTTTCCTGCCTGCCCCAAGGGTGGCCAATCAGCACACTGTGCAGCCTGGCTCCGTTCTTTGCCTACCACAAGGGCCCAGCCAATCAGCGCTCTGCGTGGTCCAGCCAATCAGCACTCCACACAGCCCAGCAATTTAAAAAATGTTGTGGGAGCAGGTTTCCTTCATGACTGATAACAAAAGCCAGCAAAACAGTCCGGTCTGTGCCCTAAACAAAAATAACTCGTGTTCTGCACAGGTCCCTGCTCTGAGCCCAATCCTCAAAAGAAGTCCTGTATATGCGATAGCTATACAGGGAGCCCCACTTCTCCAGCGGACCCGAAATGAATCAGGTCTGCCTTCACTCCTAATTGTGGTTCATCAATCGGTAAGTGGAAATGCAGTGACGTGCGTTGCTTTCCCTCTCATGCAGCTCAGTGGCAGAGCAGCTGAAACGCGGGGAGACGGTGCAAGCAGAGGCATTTGACAGCGTCACCATCTATTTCAGCGACATCGTGGGCTTCACTGCCCTGTCGGCAGAGAGCACCCCCATGCAGGTAAATGGGTTGGACCAAGGCAGTGGTTGCAGTTGCGGCGTCAAGGACAGGAGAAGGCATTTCTAATAGGGAAAACCATTCTTTTCCAATCCTCATTTTTTCAATCTTCAGTTTTATTCTCCCCATTTCCACATCAATCTGCTTTTTTTTTTACATACATATATATATATAGAGAGAGAGAGAGAGAGAGAGAGAATATGTGTGTATGCCTTTTTGTACACAGTGCTTGCAAAATTCAGAAGTGTGAGTGTGACGCTCAAAGGATGGCTGTATTTCGGTTTGTGTACTGTTTCAGAAAGTGGGAGTTAGGTAGGTTCACCTTGAAGTATGAACTGAATTAAACTAATAATAATAATATTTTTTTATTTATATCCCGCCCTCCCCAGCTGAAGCCGGGCTCAGGGCGCCTAACAACATTAAATAATACAACATTCTAAAATTATTTCATTATAAAATTAATTCAAATCAAATTGATGGCAACCATTGGGATAGAGTTCTGTGAAGATTGCCAAAGGAGGGAGTCAGGCTTTGCCCTGGCCAAAGGCTTGGTGGAACAGCTCTGTCTTGCAGGTCCTGCAGAAAGATGTCAAGTCCCCATCCCCGCAATACCTAGTTACTGGTATCCTATCAGGGACCCTGGGTATCAAACTCTGAAACTGTTAGGCTGAGCGATCTGGGATGGCCTGCTCTTGGGCATCTGTGCACAGAAGGGGATTGTGGGATGCAGTGTGGAGTGTCCGGACTTGGTAGGCGAGGGGTGGCCTGGGGGTGGCATTTGCCCTTGGCCTAATTTCATGCAGGGTGGGGGCAGTGGGAACAGAGTGGGGTGGGGTGAGAAACAGATGCATCCGTCCACTGGGTGAGGAGACAGGGAGGGAAGAGGGATGGCAGAAAAGAGGGAATGAGATGAGGAGAGAGAAGAGCATGGCAGTTTGAGATGGGGGTACCTTATGCTGGATGTGGCACTGAAACTTTTTGGGGGGGAGTTCCCCATCCCTCAGCTAGGCCTTGTATAAATACTAGGAGCCTGGTCTCCTGCCCTCGCTTGATCAACACAGCAGGACCTCCTGCCTTTCTGCACTTTTTGGCCCCAGCCTCATCCCTCGGTTGGCAGAGAGGGAATCAATTAGGTAATCAACGGCTACCGAGCCTTGCCCTCACAGGTGCTGCGGCAACTCAGGTAACCAGGACAACGGCGGTTAGCTCACGGAGGTAACAAGGGAAAGGACGGTGAGTGACCAAAACAGCGAAGCACTGGGAGGCACCAATCACCAGGGAGACAAGCGTGTCATGGAGGTGACTGGGTTGAGCAGGAGGGGAACAAATGTTCAGGTAATCTGGGGTGACTGAAAATTTCAGAAACGGAGAGGAACCAAAACGGACAGTTGCCCATCCCTATTGAACACAGATTCAATCACTAAAGGTAAAGGTACCCCTGACCATTAGGTCCAGTCGTGGCCGACTCTGGGGTTGCGGCGCTCATCTTGCTTTATTGGCTGAGGGAGCTGGCGTACAGCTTCCGGGTCATGTGGCCAGCATGACTAAGCCGCTTCTGGCAAACCAGAGCAGCACACGGAAACACCGTTTACCTTCCCGCCAGAGGGGTACCTATTTATCTACTTGCACTTTGACGTGCTTTCGAACTGCTAGGTTGTCAGGAGCAGGGACCGAGCAACGGAAGCTCACCCCATCACAGGGATTCGAACCACCAACCCTCTGATTGGCAAGTCCTAGGCTCTGTGGTTTAACCCACAGCGCCACCCATGTCCCTTGATTCAATCACTAGCATCCCTCAAAAAGAATCCTGGGAACTGTTTGTTAAGGCCCTAAACGGCCTCGGTCCTGTATACCTGAAGGAGTGTCTCCACCCCCATCGTTCAGCCCGGACACTGAGATCCAGCGCCGAGGGCCTTCTGGCTATTCCCTCCCTGCGAGAAGTGAGGTTAGGGGGAACCAGGCAGAGGGCCTTCTCGGTAGTGGTGCCCGCCCTGTGGAACGCCCTCCCATCAGATGTCAAAGAGATAAATAATTACCTGACATTCAGAAGACATCTTAAGGCAGCCCTGTTCAGGGAAGTTTTTAATATGTAACGCTGTACTGTTTTTAACACTGATTGGGAGCCGCCCAGAGTGGCTGGGGAAACTCAGCCAGATGGGCGGGGTATAAATAATAAATTATTATAATAATAATAAGAGGGCTTGGAATTATAGCTCTTTGAGGCGTGAACTACAGTTCCCAGGATTCTTAGAGGGAAGCCACATCCTTTAAAGATATGGTGTGTCCATAGCCACAGTGGCCAACCAGACTCCTGTGGGAAGGCCCCAAGCAGGGCATGTAAAATCATACTTCATTTGAAGCTGCAGAATCAATAAACTTTTATCCCACCCCCCTCCGCCCTTAGCACAACGTAGACCCAGCCCTGTCATTAAGATCAATCCCCTATTACTTCTCATTCACAGGTTGTCGCTTTGCTCAACGACTTGTACACCTGCTTTGATGCCATCATTGATAACTTTGATGTCTACAAGGTGAGAGGTTCTTGGCCTGGCCAGCTTGAGGTTGTGGGGCAGCAGTGGCGTGCAGTGAAATTTTTCGTAGGGGAATTGTTTGGGCTAGAGGCACCAGCTTGTGAGGGAGATTGTAGGGTGGGGACGGACATGATGTCACTCATGTGAGCATCATGCCTCTCTAAACCAGGCAGAAGCTTCCTGGGCCTTGGTAAGGAAGCGTTAGGCTTTTATACTGTAATATTCTAATTTGCTGGGAACATCTAGGGGACTAGCCCACATGCCACTGCGGGGCAGGGAGAGTGATTGGGCAGGGAGGCGATAAGCAAATGGGTTTGGCCATAAAGTCAACGGATCAGGTGACTGACCTACAGGAGGGGGCATTTGATCTGTGTTGAGTGCACAGAAATGCTTGTCCCTTCCATGAATCCCTCTCTCTGCCATGTCTGCCCAGGTGGAGACCATCGGTGATGCATATATGGTTGTGTCGGGCCTCCCGGTGCGCAACGGACGGCTGCACGCCCGTGAGATTTCCCGCATGTCACTGGCGCTTCTTGAGACCGTCCGCAACTTCAAGATCCGCCATCGGCCGGACCAGCAGCTCAAACTGCGAATCGGGATCCACAGCGGTGAGAAATGAGTGGGAGCGTGAAAAGAGGGACCCCTTTAAGACCCCTTGGTCACGGGCAGGACAGCCATGCTTGCTTCAACGCTGAGATGGCTTAGGCAAAGCAAACAAACCATGGTTTGTTGTGACGTCTGATGTGGTGCTGTGATTTGATAAACCATGGTTTTGAGAGCAGCTGCCAAAAAAGGGGGGGGGATCTGAAGGTGGTTTGCAAACCATGGTTTAGGCAGTGTTTGGCTTTACATTCACACTTGGAGGTGTTGCTTCACCCTGAGAGGCTGATCTTGGGAATGAGTTCCTGGGATTCTTTGGGAAGAGAGAAACAGGAATTGCAATGGAATACTTCCTTTTGCATTTGTAACAAAAATGATATACAGTCATACCTTGATTGTCTAACACCTTGGTATTCGTACATTTTGGCTACAGAACGCCGCAAACCCAAAAGTGAGTGTTCTGGTTTGCAAATGTTTTTTGGAACCCAAACATACGACGCTGCTTTTGCGGCTTCCGATCGAGTGCAGGAAGCTCCTGCAGCCAATCGGAATCTCTGCCTTGGTTTTCGAACGTTTTCGGAAGTCGAACGGACTTCCAGAACGGATTCCGTTTGAAAACCAAGGTACGACTGTACAAGCGAATCAAAGGCTGGCTCGGTTGTCAGTGAGCTGGTTAGGATGTAGCCCGGTTTGATGAACCATGGTTTGCGCAATCTACAGTTCAGATTTGCCTTCCAGGTATACAGTCAGAAGCATGGTTCACATGGTTTTATCTTTAGGTCTGCACAAACTGATTTCCAGGGTGGAGAGGGCATGATCCTGGCTATTCAGGGGAAGATGGTGGGAGCGCCCGAGGCTGACCCATTCGGGTGAGGGGGCAGTACCCCACCAAGCTCAGCCTGTCTCCACCTGCCTGCCTTTCTGCCTAACAGCCAGTCCAGGGGGGGGGGGGTGTGGCCCTGACTGGCAGCTTCGTCTTCCTCAGTCTCAGTGTAGAACTCAGCAGGGAAGAAGATGCCTGTCATTGGCTCTGCTTCCGTCTGTTATTGGTCTCTTCTGCCCTACCAGTCTTAATGGGCACCAGCCATCACTGGATGGGAGCTGAAAAGCTCCACACTCACGTGTCTTCATCCCACCCCATCCCCAATGACCGCTGTGTTTTGCTCCCCAAGGCCCTGTCTGTGCCGGAGTTGTGGGTCTGAAGATGCCTCGCTACTGCCTCTTTGGGGACACAGTCAACACAGCCTCCCGCATGGAGTCCAACGGGGAAGGTGAGCGGCTATTTTGGGTGGGGTGGGCAGGGGCAGGCGACCTTTGATGGCTTCACGGGCCAGATCCTTTTCACGATCTAGCCCCCGCCCCGTCACACAACTGAGTGTTCTGAATTTGGATTTTGAGATGTTGCGCGCAGCTTCCCACATCACCTTGTTTTCCTCACCGATACGCAGTCACAGTTTTAAACCCCACCTCACGTGTGTGCAAAGGTTTGGCCGAAACAGTGAGGAGCCACCGCTGTGCAAACCTGCTAATTTCTGTCTGCACCTTCCAGCTCTGAAGATCCACTTGTCAGGAACCACCAAGTCCATCCTGGAGGAGTTTGGGTGCTTTGATCTGGAGCTCCGTGGGGATGTGGAGATGAAGGTGAGGAACTTGGCAAAGTTCTTCTGTTAACCTTTGCCTTTTCGTCTTTAAAGCTTGAGACAGTTCAGGTACCCCGATATAGCCTAAATGGGCACCAGCCGCAACTGAGTGTATCTATGCGCCAGATTTCTGTTCTTTTCCCTGGGGCGGTAGGTGGGGACATTGTGGTGGGTTTGGTGGCTCTGTGTCTGATGTCTGAACAGCCCTCCTGTCTCCTCTCTCCAGGGGAAGGGCAAACTCCGGACCTACTGGCTGTTGGGGGAGCGTGTGAGCAGTACACGGGGCTGAAGAGTTGCGGCCTTCCTCCGGGATTCCCAGGAGATCTCCTAACCCTCCTGCTTTCCCGAAGGCGGGCACGTCCGCCGTCTCCGCCCTGCCACCAAAGACCCTCTGTTTTCAGGGCACCCTCCGGGGGTCAGGGGGATCCCGGACTGAGCCCCCAGGACCCTACTCCCTTGGAGCACTCCCACCCTTCTCCACCTCGGGCCTTTTGAGCATGTCAGCTGCTCTGACCCAGTTCTGAGCCCCCAAAGACTGGACAGTGCACCCGTGGCCTGGAGCAGCCATCACTACGGATGTGTGTCCCCTGTCTCCTTTTCCCATTTCACATCAGCTCCCTGTTGACCACGTCAACCAGACATAGTTGGGGTCCTTCACGGTGCCTGGGAGACTCAACAAACTGCACCAGGCCCTCCCTCTCTGTAAGCTGGTTGGGCACCTGACACTCTCTTGTGAATTTGGCATCTGGAGCGAGGACGTCTGAGCATCTCGCAAGACCTCGTGCCTGTATATGACCCGCTGCTGATTTCACACCCCACCCCCTGAAAAAAGCTCTAGCTTTATAATAAAATGAATGTATGCGTCACTCTCTGCCTTCCCTGAATAGCAAGTTGCGATCTGTAGAACCGTATTGAAAGTCCTTCCTCTGATGTTGATCTCTCCGCCTCCCGCACCCCAGGATACATATAATCTGGTTGTGATGACTTTGTCGCGGAGGGGGGAATGGCGCTCTGCACATGCTCAGAGGCACTTGTTATTGCTACCTTGCATATCGCTGGGAGTGAAAATAGACTATATTGTTAGAACGGGGTGTTTGCGTGCATGTGTTGAGAGAGAGGGAGGGAGGTATGGTTTCTGGAGCAAGTTATGTTAAACAAGTTATGAAAAGCAGAGGTGGGGAGAGAAATGAGGGGAGGGTCGTTTTGTTTTTTGGCTTAACCCTTTCTGCACGCACATTATGGCAAAAAACAAAAACACCTTCCAGATGCCCTTTGCGTTGGAGGAAAAGCTGTTGTTGACACAAATACCAGCTTCCTTCCCCAGCGATGACCATTTAGAAAGAGAGAGAGAGAGAGAGAGAGATTCATCAGGGCTATGGTGCTTTGGGGAAGCTACTTCCACCCCACTCCTCGCCACACCCCCCATTTTACAAAACCAATGACGCAGCCGCCTATGATTGTGATAACAGATTCAACCTATTGTGTAGTTCGGCCCTTTATGAACTAACTGCCGGAGCTGGCCATCATGAAATCCATCCTCTCCACTGGTCATGTGCAAACAGGGGACCGCGGGGGGGGGGGGATTGTGAGTCTGCCACAGTGAATAATGTAAATAAAGGCCCTTTCGGTGAGGCAACCTGTTTGGTCTCTTTGTGAGTTTCTCTGGCTGCACCTCCTTCTGGAAGGAACCGCAGGAACTGGACCCCGGGGAAGGCAGTCTGGTCTTACTACAGTGGTACCTCGGGTTACATACGCTTCAGGTTACATACGCTTCTGGTTACAGTCTCCGCTAACCCAGAAATACTACCTCGGGTTAAGAACTTTGCTTCAGGATGAGAACAGAAATCGTGCTCTGGCAGCGCGGCGGCAGCGGGAGGCCCCATTAGCTAAAGTGGTGCTTCAGGTTAAGGACAATTTCAGGACCTCCGGAACGAATTAAGTACTTAACCCGAGGTACCACTGTACTTAACAACACTCTGAAAAAGCAGGTGTTTGTGGGAATGTGACCGAAGTCTCCCAAATTTCACACAGAAAGGAAGCACCCTCTCCACTCCTGGGCACTGCCAAGGCATGAACTGGAAACCAAAACTGGCATCTTGGGATAACTGTCAGGGCTCACCACTGACGACTGGCCCGGGGGTACCCTCTTTTTCTTTTTCTTTCTTTTAACAATCACAGATGGGTAGCCGTGTTGGTCTGCCATAGTCAAAACAAAAAAAAATTCCTTCCAGTAGCACCTTAAAGACCAACTAAGTTAGTTCTTGGTATGAGCTTTCGTGTGCACGCACACTTCTTCAGATACACTGAAACAGAAGTTGCCAGATCCTTCTATATAGTGAGAAGGTGGGGAGGGGTAATACTCAGAAGGGTGGTGGGAATGGGTGATTGGCAGATAGCTGTGATGAGCCTGTTGACGACTCTTAAGGACTGCAGTAGGTCTTACAGGAAAAAGCAAGGGGTGAGAAGGTGAAAAATGGCTTTGTCATGTATAATGAGATAAGAATCCAATGTCTTTGTTCAGGCCAGGTCTCTCCATGGTTTTAAGTTTGGTAATGAGTTGCAATTCAGCAGCTTCTCTTTCCAGTCTATTTCTGAAATTCCTTTGTAGTAAAACAGCTACTTTGAGATCTTGTATAGAATGTCCTGGGAGATTGAAGTGTTCTCCTACTGGTTTCTCTGTCTTGTGATTCTTGATGTCAGATTTATGTCCGTTTATTCTTTGGCGTAAGGTTTGTCCAATATAGAGAGCTGAAGGACACTGTTGGCATTTGATGGCATACACAATGTTAGACGATGAGCAATTAAATAGTCCCGAGATGGTATGTGTGATCTGCCAATCACCCATTCCCACCACCCTTCTGAGTAATACCCCTCCCCACCTTCTCACTATATAGAAGGATCTGGCAACTTCTGTTTCAGTGTATCTGAAGAAGTGTGCATGCTAACTTAGTTGGTCTTTAAGGTGCTACTGGAAGGAATTTTTTTGTTTTGTTTTAACAATCAGTTCAGTACTCTGAGCAACACTGGGAAGCTGGGACTGCCTGGCGTTTCAAGTTCCTACAATGCCTCCAAAGACATTGGGAGCATCGGAGGGAATTGAAACTGCAGCCGCACACGTACAATAGCAAAATAAATAATTGTAGGGAGAGGTGGGCCAGTCATCTGGCTTGGCCTTCCTGTACTCCTGATTTCCAGTCCCTCGGTGCTGCTTTAGAAGCACAACAACAAAATTAAAAAATGTCAGGAGATCCAATCTCAAGATTCCCGCATCACCCGTGCCAGATCTATACGTACAAAGCGTTTCATCACTCGAGACCCTAACATATTTTGCGTCAGTCATCCCATCGTACGGTGTGCATGGCAGGGAACTACGTTTTTTTTTTATTATTTTAAAAATTCTTTTAATCTCCTGCCTGTTGCCTCCAGGAGAAAAAAAGCCGGATGTGGCTACGAGGAAAGGGTAATTAACAGATCGGCCTCTCATTTCCTCTGGGCCGCTCATAATCTTACGACTTAGTGTCTTGCATCAAATTTATTTCCCCTTCGTACGCGGAAAGAACGGCTGATACCTTAGAACCATGAGTCACGACCGAGGAGCGTGAAAACGACACAGCCGGCTTGGAAAGGAAAAGACCGATATTTTATTTTGATGGAGCGCCTGCTTCAGTTTTCCTGTGTAAACAACCAAGAGTCTTACAGCACTTTATAGAAACCAGCATGTGAATTATATGGTGCATAATATTGCTTAAGCGCAATTGAACACAAGTAGACATGCATGAGATTGCAATATTAGATTATTATTTTTTAATTGCTTGGAAGGAACTGTTGTGGAGTTTCCGTGTAAATATGTGTGTGTTTGTGTGTGTGTGTGTTGTGCAAACGAAACTGAATCATTGAGATCAGATAAAAGGCTTTTTCACGCAGTGCATAAACTATGGAACTCTCTTCCTCAGGAGGCTGCGATGGGCGCCAGGTTGGATGGTTTTATTTTATTTTAATTCTTTTTTATTTTCATCTTCCCATCCCATCTTCTGCGATATTTTTCTCCTTTCATATCATAATCGTAACTCAGTAATCTCTCATTCTTTCTGTTGCTCATAGTTCAAACCCAGCTCGCGAATTCACCATATCATAGCATTTCTTTAAATAGTCCCAAAAAGGCTTCCATTCTTCAGTGAAACAATCCTCGTTACGTTCTCTTATTTTAGCAGTTAGCTTTGCTGATTCAGCACAGTCCATCACTATTCTTCTTTGGTGAGAGCTTCTTCACCTTTCCATTTCTGAACGTAAAGAATCCTAGCTGCTGTAGTTACATACATAAATAACAACCATCTTTTCTTTGGAACTTCTGTCCCTATAATCCCTAGCAGAAAAGCTAGGTACCTCAGGTTACATACACTTCAGGTTACATACGTGTCAGGGTTCCAGACTCCGCTAACCCAGAAATATTACCTCAGGTTAAGAACTTTGCTTCAGGATGAGAACAGAAATCGTGCGGCGGCGGCGCAGCGGCAGCAGCAGGAGGCCCCATTACCTAAAGTGGTGCTTCAGGCTAAGAACAGTTCCAGGTTAAGAACAAACTTCCAGAACGAATTAAGTTCTTAACCCGAGGTAGCACTGTACCACACTTTTAGAAGACATCTGAAGGCAGCCCTGTTTAGGGGAGCTTTTAATGTTTGATTCATTACTGTATTTTAATATTTTGTTGGAAGCCGCCAAGAGTGGCTGGGAGGCCCGGCCAGATGGGCAGGGTATAAATAAATTATTATTATTATTATTATTATTATTATTATTATTATTATTATTATTATTTATTTCATATCAACCCTCCAAGGTTGGATGGTTTTAGACAAAAAGTGGATTAAACAAACAGGGATCAGAAGACTATCAACAGCTACTAGTAGCCACTAGTAGCTGCTTCCACAGTCGAGGGCAGCAGTGCTTCTGCATACCACTTGCTGGAAACCATAGGAAGGGAGAGCGCTCTTGTGTTCGGGTCCTAATTATGAGTTTCCCACAGATATCTGCTTGGCCCCGGTGAGAACAGGAGGATGGACTACAGTAGAGAGCCAGTGTGGTGTAGTGGTTAAGAGTGGTGGACTCGTAATCTGGGGAACCGGGTTCGCGTCTCCGCTCCTCCACATGCAGCTGCTGGGTGACCTTGGGCCAGTCACACTTCTTTGAAGTCTCTCAGCCCCACTCACCTCACAGAGTGTTTGTTGTGGGGGAGGAAGGGAAAGGAGAATGTTAGCCGCTTTGAGACTCCTTAAAGGTAAAGGTACCCCTGCCCGTACGGGCCAGTCGTGACCGACTCTAGGGTTGCGCGCTCATCTCGCTCAAGAGGCCGGGAGCCAGCGCCGTCCGAAGACACTTCAGGGTCACGTGGCCAGCGTGACGAAGCTGCAACTGGCGAGCCAGCACCAGTGCTGCACACGGAAACACCGTTTACCTTCCCGCTATAAAGCGGTACCTATTTATCTACTTGCACTTAGGGGTGCTTTCGAACTGCTAGGTGGGCAGGAGCTGGGACCGAACAACGGGAGCTCACCCCACTGCGGGGATTCGAACCGCCGACCTTGCGATCAGCAAGTCCTAGGCACTGAGGTTTTACCCACAGCACCACCCGCGTCCCTTTTGAGACTCCTTAGGGTAGTGATAAAGCAGGATATCAAATCCAAACTCCTCCTCCTCTTCTTCTTCTTCTTCGATGGGCCGTTGGTCTTTTCCAGCAGGCTCTTCTTGTGTTCTTAACATCTGGAGGGTACCAGGTGAGGAAGGCTGATCTGCAGATATGTTAAGTGGATAGTGTGTTGGACTAAGAACTTGGCAGACCTGTGTTCAAATTCGTACTCATCTCATGAAGCTGGTTGTGTGAACCCTTGGGCCCATCTTACGAACTTTGGAAGAGCTTTTTGGATCATCTAGTGACCAACATCTCACTGCGTCCAACCAGATGCCTTTATGAAGCCCAGGCACAAAGGCACTCCTAAACTCCCTTAAAGGATTGTTGTGAAGATAAAAGAGGAAGGGCATCTACCACTTGGAGCTCCTTGAAGGAAACACCTTGCTTATTCGACATCTCGTTTTCTGTTTGGCTTTTAAGCCACGAATGTGGTTTGACTTAGAGACAGAAATATGTCAATCAGGGGTGGCAGCCGAGTTTTATATAACTGTCTCAGACAAAATTATAGCATGCTATGTAAGGATGATAAACGAGTCCTTGCAAATTGGGAAAACTGCCCAGGTTGTGGTCAGAGGCAGTCGTAAAGGTGCTTTCAAAGGCAGGAAAAGTTATGACAATCCCACGGCCTCGTAGGCTAATCTCTCCAGTAAACCAGGATACAGAAATATGGAGTGCTATATTAGCAAAGAGGCTAAATAAACCCAGAGATATGTAGAACGAGACCAAAAGGCTTTATAAGGAACGGAAAACGACGATCAGCATGTCAGGAAAGCTACAGATTGTATCGAGATATGCGCAAAATGAGATGGCGGGGACCGTCCAGTCTTCCTCTTTTTAGGTGCAGAGAAAGCCTTTGACAGAATCAGATTTTTTTTACCAAGAAGATTTAGGAGGTGCTTTTGAAAAATGGGTTGATATGCTTGCTTTATTCCAACACGGTGTTCTGGCCTGGAGAAGACTATGAAATGATACAATGGCTAACTTCAGATATATGAAGATCTGTCACATGGATGGTTGGAGCAAGCTTGCTTTCAGCTGCTCCAGAGAGTAGAACTCAAATCGATGGATTCAAATGACAAGGATGGAGATTCTGACTAAACGTTGGCAAGAACTTTCTGAGGGTTAGAGCTGTTCAGCTGTGAAGAGTGGAATCTCCTTCGTTGGAGGTTTTTAAACAGAGTTCGGATGCTCACCTGTCAGGGATTCTTAGCTGAGAATCCCGCATTGCAGGGGTTTGAAACAGATGATTCTCTGCTCTACAATTCTGTGATTCTAGTGTATGCCACCAAGATTTAAAGAGGAACAAGGCGTGATGATTGCCCTTTATTGCCATTGTTGTCTGTATTCAGTACATAGTTACATTATATACTTTCTTTAATATAATGAGATCTGTAAGAAAGTCACACCACATTTCACGGTAAGTTAGTACACCATTTGTTAGTTTGCTTCAAAAAATTGTGATGATGAAAATCTGCATTATATGCCTATAACCAGAAGCTGTCTCTGAGCTATATATATTTTTTGTTGCTATTAAATTATGGTTGCTTCAAGACTGGATTATTGCAATGCACTCTATGTGGGGCTTCCCTTGTGCTTGATATGGAAGCTACAGCTAGGGCAGAATGCTGTGGCGAGGAACCTTGTCAGGATCTAAAACCTCTGCTCAGAGATCTGCACTGCTTCTCACCCTGGGCCAGCAAGGGGATACTGTAGATAGTTTTCACTCAGGTCCACATATGCAAATAAGGAATTGAAAGTGACGTTCAGTGATTGGATAGTTACAGAAAGCTGTTACAGTTGCGTTGTGGTGGAGCTCTATAGAAGCAGGCTGGCTGAACCCTTCAGTTCAGTTCTGTTCTGTTCTGTGAATAAACAAGAGCTGTTTGAAGAATCACGGTGTTGCCTGATATGTTCACCCACAACTTAACAATGCCCACTTGACCACTTCAATCGGTGCAACTGGCGTTGTTCCGCATACCTATTCTGCATCAGTAAGAATCCAGTCTTTTAGTGTGGTGGAGTCTACACTTTGGAACTCCCTGCCCATTGACACTAGGCAGGCAACTTCGCTGTACTATTTTCGGTACCTGCAAAAAACGTTTTTGTTTAGGCAAGCACAAGCCTACCTAGATGTGTTGTTTTTAGCTCATTGCTAGTTTTTAATTTTCTGAATGTTTTTATTATTATAATTTTATTGTTTTATTCTTTCTGCAAACCACTTTGGGGTGTGTGTGTGTTGGGTTTTTTTAAAGAATCAGGCAGGATATGAATATTGTGAAATCAATAAAATAAAAAGATGTCAACTGTCAGGTGTGGCGAAACTTGGACCCTCCAGGCGTCGCAGAACTACATCTCCCATCATCCCTTGCCATTGGCCAAGCTCGCAGGGGCTGATGGGAGTTGTAGTTGAGCAACAACCCGCGGCCAAACGTCTCCTCACACCTGTGACCTCCGAGCGCAACTTACTCGGGAGTAAGCACGCACGGCACTCTTTGTGTCCGTGGGGAGTTACTTTGGAGTACTTATAAAAGAGGCCGAGGAGGACGACGAGGCCCAACGGGCGCCCTCAGAGGAAGAGGCGGGGAGGGAGGGGCCTTCGCCGGACAGCGCGGGAAAACCAAGCCGCCGACTCAAGATGCGGAGGGCGCATGCGCGAGGGAGCACTGCGACGGGGTGAGCGCCTCGCTACTCCAAGCCCGTCCAGAAGCAAGAGCGGGAGGAGGGCCGCTGAGGGCGAGCTACGATTGCGCCTGCGCAAGACGGGAGGGACACCAAGAGCGCCTTAGGCCTCGAGTCGCGCTGCCGTTGGGCTGCTTTGCCTCGCGCCGCCCCCACCCTTCCTTTCCCCTTTTCCCCATATAGACTTAAGAAATTGAAGACTCGAATACACAAGTCCAAGCGTTCTAGCTTCCGGGTTCGATGTGGATTTTCTTCTCCTGGTTAAATTCTACTGCAGTCAGAAAAGCGGATTTATTTTTGGCATGGGGCGGAATTTCCAAACCACCTAATCTACACAAAATTGGACAGATACCGCTGTATATGTTTCATGCATAATAATGCCCTATTTTAAAATGCCGTCCAAGCTAGACTTTTAAACATCATCACCCTTCAGAGGCGGTGGACCTTTTAAGCAGAGATTAAATGGCCATCCGTCATAGATACTTTAGCAGAGATTCCTGCATTGCAGGGGGTTGGACTAGATGACCCCTGGATCCCTTCCAGCTCTGAGGTTCTATGATTCTGTATAATGACAGCCCTGCAAGTTAGGCCTCATTGAACTCAATGGGGCTGAACTTCGGAGTAGGCATGGAAAGGATTGTGCTGCGACTTTGGGGAATACACAGCAAAGTTGTTGTAAATCTCTCCCTCATATTGTATATGAATGGGGCAGCATGACTGGAGTACACGCCAGGGTTATTGTCTCAGCCTCACCTGTAACTGCAATATTAACCATGTGGGAACTACCCTGCCAGGCTGTCGTCTCTCTCTCTCTCTTTGGCGCCTTCCACTTTGAACCTATTAAAGGTAAAGGGACCCCTGACCATTAGGTCCAGTCGTGACTGACTCTGGGGTTGCGGCGCTCATCTCGATTTATTCGCCGAGGGAGCCGGCGTACAGCTTCCCGGTCATGTGGCTAGCATGACTAAGCCGCTTCTGGCAAACCAGAGCAGCACACAGAAACGCCATTTACCTTCCCACTGGAGTGGTACCTATTTATCTACTTGCACTTTGACGTGCTTTCGAACTGCTAGGTTGGAAGGAGCAGGGACCGAGCTACGGGACCGAGCTACGGGAGCTCACCCTGTCGCAGGGATTCGAACCGCCGACCTACTGATCGGCAAGTCCTAGGCTTTGTGGTTTAACCCACAGCGCCACCCGCGTCCCTTTGAACCTATTACGTGAGAATAATTATAAGTATTGGCCTTGGCAGTCTTCAGGGTAATTTTCAAAGCGAAAACCAGCTTAAATTATGATTGAGTAGCACGTAAATAAACCCCCACTTATTTATTTATTTAAATGTGTGTACCCGCCCTTTCTTTTTGGGGGGAATGCCACGTAAATGGTCATTGCTGTCTTGTAGCATGAGAACAGAATAAGGCGATAGCTAACATCAGCTATCAGACCTCAAGAGCTGAAGTCAATGGGCATGACTAACTTTGGTCTGTTTGTTTCCATGGGTTTGCTCCGCTATGTACATTTAAAGCGCAGCTTCCCCAAGAGTCCGCGAAACTGTAGTTTGCCCACAACAAAGCTACAATTCCCAGCACCCTCAACGAAACCATGGGGTCTGGGACTCTTTCAGAGGAAGCCATGCTTGTTTAAAGCATCATTGTGGTGCTTTAATGGCACCCCCCCCCATCCTTTTAAAATGGCATTATTTCCTCCAAGTAATCAACAACAACAATCCTGGGAACTATAGTTTTTTTCAAGAGTGCTGGGAATTGTAGCTCTGTGGGTGGTAAACTACAGTTCTTTTTTGGAGAGGGTGTTTTAAAGCGAAAGGTGTGGGCCTGCATAAATCCATTATCTTCAGTGGGCCTACTCCGAGTAAGAGGCAGGACATCCTAAAAAAGAAAAACCAATTCCTTGTCTTGTGGAAAGGCGGGGGCCAGAAGTACACCCGGTTGCTGCTGCCCAATAGCAGCCAGGCTACCATTGCCCGGCCTTTCTCTCACCCAATGAACAGGGCGCTTACTTCTGCTCTTCGCCACCCCCGAACAAGAGCCTTTGAACCAGGAGGCCTCGCAAGAAGCCAACCCGGAAGCGACAAACAGCCGTGTCACTCTGTATTTTTTACTAAGTCTCTCCTCCGCGGAGAGGTTGGGGCCGGACTCCAAGCCTCCCCTCCTCCTCCTCCTCCCCGCCCGAACTCCCAATCATTGGCCCGCTGGGACGGCTCCTGCCACTCACCGGCCTCCCTGGCCCCTGATAGGCCGAGGGCGAAGACGAGGCAGGAGGAGAGGCGGGCCCTTCCGGTTGTGCTGGAGGGCTGCGCTTCTTCCTCCGCCCGTTCCCTTCACACACTCGCTCATCCCAAAGCACCGACTTCCGGTCTTGTGCGGCTGGGTGGTGGGGGGCGAGGAGGCGCGCACGCTCCCCCCTCCCTACCCCCCCACCGGAGCAGAGACTCCCCCCCACCCCTATCTCTATATATATCCCCCCCTCACCTTTTTATTTTTTTAAAATTTGTCCCTGAAAGAGAGACACGCCTATAAAAAGAGTGTCACCCCTCGCCTCCACCCTTAGCTGCCCCAAGCCCCGCCCCCTGGGACTCAAGCCCCGCCCCCAGAAGACCCCCTCCCACTCCTTATGCCCCGCCCCTCAGAGCTAGGAGAGCGCCCCCCCCAACTCACCTCCCCACTTAACCCCCACTCAAGTCTGACCACTTTTCCCCCTTTAGAGTTTCATTGGTCAAGCAAAAGTATCCCCTCCAAATTTGGAGCTGCAGGGATCCCCCACTCCCCACAATAGGTTTTTTTTTTGGGGGGGAGACTTAAAAGTCCCCCCTGCTCCTCACCCCCCACAAGTGCTCCCCTTAAATAGTGGGGCACCTATCACAGGTTGTGTGTTGTGGTGGTGACTTTAAATAGAGAGTCGGTTCCACCTGCCCCATAGCTAATCCCCCTGCCCCTTAGCCCCCCTCCCCACATCTGTTTCTCTCCCCCTGCCTCCAAATAGGGCGCTGAGGAAAGTCCAGGGGGGGTGAGTGTGGGGCTTCCCCATTGATCTCACCCCCCGCCCCACTTTGGTAAGGGAGAGAGAGAGAGAGAGAGAGAGAGGGAGCAAGGGGGTGTCTTCCCCACCCCACCCCCACCTGCTATGGAGAAGGGGAAAGGGGGTGCAGCAACCACAGGAGGAGGAGGTGGAGGGAAATTGCTGATCTACACCAGCTTGGATGCCAAGGATGAGTTAGAGGAGGTAGGTGCCCGGGGGGTGAAGGTGAAGGGAGGGTGTGGGTGACTGTGTGGGACAGTGCTTCTCCTTAGAAGGTGTACAAAGAATAATTTTTAAAATAAAAATTGGGCCTGCTTTGCCTCTAGAGGAACAAGAAGCGTTTCTCTTCCTAGGCCCAACACCAGTCAAGTGACATGGAAAGTCTTCCTAATTGTGCTTTTTTTAAGCCTCGACCAGTTCATGACTACTAGCCACAATGGCTATGCAACAATCTCCATAGTCAGAGGCAGTTATGTTTCCGAATATCCCATGCTGGACATCATGGCAGGTGTGAGCGCTCTTGGGTTTGCGCCCCTATCGTGGGTTTCCCAGCAGCGTCTGATAACAGGATGCTGTATCTATAAGAAAAGCCTCCTGGATCAGGCCAGTGACCCACCTAGTCCAGTATGGGCCATTGGCCTGACCCAGCAAGCTCTTCTCATGTGGCCTGACGGCATCTGGCTGGGGGAATGCAGAATGTGCTCTTCGGTAACCATAAGTTAATGGAGCTCTTGTGGGTTATTTCCTGGGTTTGGGGACTGTGGCTATAATTAACATTGACAAAGTGCTGAGAGGTCTGCAGGCTGCTTTCTGAGCCTGCCTGTTCCTCAGTGCAATAGGGGGAATATGGTTCCCATTTCAGAGCTGGGAAGAGTGAGGCTGCAGCTTCTCTGAGGGCTGCCTAGCAGCGGTGGCAGATTTCCAATGGGACTGGTGGGGCAGAAGTGAGAGAGACCAGGAGTCGGAGACGATGATGGCCAGAGCTGCCCCCTTACTGGTTATATATGCAAGACCACAGGCAGGTGGGGAATGACTGCGGTCAGTGCCCCATTTGCCCTAATAGGCCAGCTTCCACTCCTAGCTGGTGAGCTGAGGTTGCTGTGCCCAGAGCGGCTTGCAAAGATGGCCTGGTGGCTTTTTTTCTGGCTTGGTAACTTGCAGGGACTTGTTTGGAAAGTTGATGTGGCCCACGCCTTTGCGTGGCTGCAATACTTTTTCCACTGGGCTTCGTAGCCTCTGCACTGCCTGAGGATTGCACCCGTTGCCAGGAATGGGTCATAGAATTGAAGAATCGCAGAGCTGGGTCCTTGACGGTAGCTCGGTGGAGATGTCGACCCGGTGTGCGTCAGCTGTGGGAAAGGCAAATTCCATGTTAGGGATTGTTAGGAAAGAGGTTGAGAAGAAGGTTGCCGCTACACAGATGCCGTCGTTCCAAGTCTATGGTGTGACTGCTCTTGGAATATTGTGTGCAGTTTGGGACAAGTCAGAAAGGATATTATGGACTTGCAAAGGGTTTAGAGAAGGGCGGCCAAAATGATCAATGTTGCGGCGTTTGGGGCTTTTTTTAGGTTAGACAAACGGTGAGTAAGAGGTGCTAGAAGTTTATAACAGTTTAGATGGTTTGGAGAAAATGCATAGAGAAAAAGTTCTGGCCTTCTCCCACAACAACTCTAGTACTTGTGAACACTCAGTGCAGCTGAATGTGGGAAGATTGGGGACAGATAAAAGGAAGGACATCTTCACAAAGTGCCATAGTTCAGTGATGGCCACCAGCTTGGATGGTTTTAAGACAGGATTGGACAAATTCATGGAGGCTAAGGCTGCCTGTATGGGACGCGGGTGGCGCTGTGGGTTAAACCACAGAGCCTAGGACTTGCCGATCAGAAGGTCGGCAGTTCGAATCCCAGCAACGGGATGAGCTCCCATTGCTTGGTCCCTGCTCCTGCCAACCTAGCAGTTTGAAAGCACGAAGTGCAAGTAGATAAATAGGTACCACTCTGGTGGGAAGGTAAACGGCGTTTCCGTGCACTGCCTTGGTTCTCCAGAAGCAGCTTAATCATGCTGACCACATGACCTGGAAGCTGTACCCACGGCCAGTAAAGCGAGATGAGCGCCGCAACCCCAGAGTCGTCCACGACTGGACCTAATGGTCAGGGGTCCCTTTACCTTTAAGACTGCCTATGGTTACTAGCCACGATGGCTATGTTCTGTGTTCAGAACGATCAAGTGGTTGCAGGAACTCCTCTACAAAAGATTAAATCTTGTTTTTTATGTTTGGGGCCGGGGGGGGGGGAAGGCAAGTAGCAGAGGACTTGATAGAGGTGTATAAGATTCTGCCTCATGCGGTGGGAGATTCTCCCTCATAACAGTAGCTCCCAGGGTCATCCGATGAAACTGAGTGCTAGAAGATTCAGGACCGACAGAATAAATTACAACTATACACAATGCATGTTTAGACTGTGGAATTTCCTTTCGAAAAGATGTAGTGATGGCCATCGATTTGGATGGCTTTAAAAGGGGGTTAAACAAATGCATTGAGGATAAGGCTTTCTGTGGCTTCTGGCCACGATGACTCTGTTCTCCCTCCACTATCAGAGACCATGTGCCTCTGTTGCTTGCAGGTCCTGTTTTCGAGTCCTGTTTTCAGGCTTCCCACAGACATCTGGTTGGCTACTGTAAGAACAGGATGCCAGAATCCAGCTGGGTTCTTCTCCTGTTCATCCCTGCCCTCACCAATGTCAGGGAATTATATAGTGGCCTGGTTTGCTCATAACATTTAACCATGGTTTTAATAAACCTTAGTTAATGAATCTTGGTTTTGCGTAATTTGCTAGCCCAGCACTTTAGCCATGGTTTGTTTATAGGCATAGAATTGTAGAGTTGGGACCCCTAGGGTCATCTAGTCCAACCCTCTGTAATGCAGGACAGCTAAAGCATCCACGACACATGGCCACCCAACCTCTGCTTAAAAACCTCCAAGGAAGGAAAGTCCCTCACCTTCTGATGTGTCCATTCCACTTTTGAACAGCTCTTAACATCAGAAAGTGCTTCCTGATGTACAGCTGGAATCTCCTTTCTTGTAACTTAAATCCATTGGTTCTGCTCCTACCCTCTGGAGCAGGAGAAAACATGTTTGCCCCATCTCCCATGTGGCAGCCCTTTAGAGATCTGAAGATGGCTATCAAAGCTCCTCTCAGTCTCTCCCAGGCTAAGCATACCCAGCTCCCTGTTTCTAACAAGGCTTAATTTCCACACCCTTGACCATCTTAGTTGCCCTCCTTGGTCCACACACGTTCCAGCTTGTCAATATCCTTCTTAAATTGTGGTGCTCAGAACTGGGCACAGGACTTCAGGTGTGGCCTGACCAAGGCAGAACAGAGCAGTAATATGACTACCTTTGATTGGGATGCTATACTTCTGTTGATGCAGCCTAGAATAGCATTAGCTTTATTTGCTGCTGCATCACACTATTGACTCATGTTCAGCTTGTGGTCTACTAAAACCCCTAGATCCTTTTCACGTGTACTACTGGCAAGCCAAGTGTCCGCCATCTTACATTTGTGCAGCCGGTTCTTCCTGCCTAAGAGCAGAACCTGACATTTGTCCCTCTTGAAATTCATTGTGTTAGTTTTGGCCCAGTTCTGCAAGGTCATATTGAATCCTAAATGTATGTGTGTGTGTGTGGGTGTATGTGTGTACACACACATGGACACACACATTTCATCCAAGTCATTTATAAAGACGTCAAACAACAATGAGCCCAGAACAGAACCCTGTGGCACCCCCTGTTTGGGTTCCGTCAGTCAACCAGCTACAAATCCATCTTGTCCAGTCCACATTTTACCAGCTTTTCCACAAGAATATCATGGGGGTTTACTGCCTTTAACTATGGTTTAGCCTTGTGTGTGATCATAAGCAGTGCATGAGTTCTATGCAACTTGTCTGTGCATCTAGTGCCCCTGAGACCAATTCAGCCACCTGCACATGCCCAGAATCCTTTCCGCGTCGGCATGTTTCCTGGGCCCAGATCCAGCGTCGGGCCACCTTACACCCCCCCCCAATTGCATTGTCCGTAAGGGGTGCAGCATGTGTCAGCTCCCCCCCCCCCCAGTGTCTTGGTTAACAATTTACCTCCTTGGGAACATTTCCTGGTAAAGCATTTCTCAGACTTCCTTCCCAGTAAAGGCATCTCTGCTAGGAAATGCAATCAGAGGTGTCTTGGCCGCTGCTGGACACCCTCAGCACCTCTTATGTACGAATCAATTATCACCTGAAAGTTCAGCGGTGAGGAAAAGCATGCACAAAGTCACAGGGCGGCAGAGTTTTGGGTTCGTGCCGTCTTTGGTAGCGGTACTTGTGTGGCCAGTTTTTTTCTTCCTGACAACGCCGTCACGAGCCAGATCTGTTATGCTTCTCTAGTGTACTGATGCAGGGGCCCTCCTCTCAATGTGCCATTGAATATTCCTCGCTGAGCCGGGCAGCAGGAGTGCGGAGAGGGAGAGGCAAGCCCAGAGACCCCCGTGCAAGGCCAGCAGTGATGTGACCTGCCAAGCCAAACGCAGCACAGAAGCCATTGGCTGTGTTCCGTTTTGCCGCGTGATGGACAGCCCCCCTTTTGCACTGGCATGCAGGAAAACCAGGAGGTGTCTTGAGCCCCCGGTAGACTGCAGTTGATCTTGGCGGTGTCGCAAGAAATTTTAGAAATCAGGCAGGTGCGATTTGCGGCAGGCGCAGGTCCAATTGCAACCACATGGAGATCTCTGGGTGACTGACATCTCCATCTGGCTGGCCCCTCCAGCTTTCTTAAGCTGGTGAGGAGAAGAGCTTGTCTGTTGCATTGATCTCCCATCCATGGTTCACCTCAGTTAATCCCAACAACAACCTTGCGAGGTAGGTAAAAAGGAGGCTGTGACTGACTTCAAGGTCACCCAGTGAGCTTCATGGCTGAGCAGGGATTTGAACCCTGGCCTCCCAGATCCTAGTCCGGCACTCTAACCATTACACCACACTGGCTTCCTAGAGTCCTTATGCTATGGGGCAGCTGTATAAATGAAGTACCATATTTTTCCGTGTACAAGACTCCCCCATATATAAGATGCCCCCTTTTTGGGGGGGGACTCCAAATTAAGAAAACACCCCTCAGCACTACCCATGTATAAGACGAGCCCCAATTTTAAACCTAATTTTTTTGGGGGGAGGAAATCTAGTCTTATACAAAGAAAAATACAGTAGGTAAATAAATATGGGGAAAGCAAAATGCCACATAGGGAAGGATCTGAAATACTTTCCTTGAAGCTTGAATTTGTTTTATGAATTTGTTTGAATTTGTTTTATTCGGTGTTTCGATGTGTTGTGAAACCGCTTTGAGATTTTCCCCCCCTTTAAAATAGAAAGTGGTACAGTGGTACCTCAGGTTAAGTACTCAATTTGTTCCGGAGGTCCATACTTAACCTGAAGCTGTTCTTAACCTGAAGCACCACTTTAGCTAATGGGGCCTCCAGTTCCACCGTGCCGCCGGAGCACAATTTCTGTTCTCATCCTGAAGCAAAGTTCTTAACCTGAGGTAATATTTCTGGGTTAGCGGAGTCTGTAACCTGAAGCGTATGTAACCCGAGGTACCACTGTATATAAATGAAGTTAATAATAAGAATTAGAATAAACTCCGCTGGAAGAAAAATGGCGGCCTTGGCATTCCTAGGTTGATGGTGCCATTCGGTACTTAGCTTATATATCTGAGTTTCTAACACTGGGCACAAGTTATTGGAGGAGGAATGTGGGAAACTGCCTTATTACAGAGTCAGACCATCGGTCCATTTAGCTCAGAACGGTCTATGCAGACTGGCAGCTGTTCTCCAGGGGTTTTATAACAGGGTCTGTCTCTCGGCCCTCCCGGAAGATGCTGGGGATTGAAGCTGGAACCTTCTGCATTCAAAGCAGATGTTCTGACGCTGAGCTGTGGACCTTCCCTACAATATATTTAGGGAAATAGGAAACTGAATAATAATAATAATAATATTAATAATAAGAATAATAATAATAATAATAATAAATTATTTATACCCTTGCCCATCTGGCTGGGTTTCCCCAGCCACTTTAAAAGAGGATTAGATAAATTCATGGGGGATAAGGCTGTCAGTGGCTACTAGCCAGGATCGCTATGGTCTGCCTCCACAGCTAGGGGCTTGTGCTTAGGTCTCTCTGCTTAGCCACTGTCAGAACAAGATGACGGACTAGATGGGCCTTTGGCCTGATCCTGCAGGGCTCTCACTGCAGTATTGCTGTATAAGAAAGGGTTGGTTTTTTTTAAAGTATTGTAGAACCTTTTGGAGAGGGAGGATTGTTTGTCTCACGGTCCTGAATTATTTTTTGTTGCTTTTTTTAAAAAACAAAAACAAACCCAGGGTACAGTACAACACATTTCGTTCCTAAAATAGTAACAAGATCGGCAAACATGGAAAATGATGCAATTCAAGCCACTTAATTTGCCAGAACCTCTGCTGTTGCTTTCGCGCGAGGGCTAGGTGTCCGTTTGCTCATAAATGTCCCGGACTTAACTGCAAGGCTGGCTTGTGTGTACAGCGACCTTGTGAAGTGGGTTAGGCCAACACCATGTCAACACCATGACTTTCTTCTGCATAGAATACCAGGCCTCAGCAGTGATTGGTTTTACCTGTTATATCTTGATTTGGGGGTGGGTATATGATTTCGGGTGGGTGGGTTCAGGCTGGTGATGTCGCCAAGTAAGGGGCGTGTGTGTTACTAACCACTGTGCCAACTGAATGTCACAAGTGGTGATGTTAAGCGGAGGCCGGCTTGCCAGAACAAATGTTTTGAGTCTGGGACTCGGAGATTAGCTCAGGGGAGGCCTGAGTGTGGTGGTTCTGTATTCCCATCCACTTCTGTGTCTGACTTCAGTGTGCTGAATCGAACGGCCTTGGACATCTGCTCTGTCCAGCCCCACAGCATATAGGGGCACTGTTATACCATGGTTCTGCTCCTTCCTTCTGGGCTGTGTCCAAAAAGTGGTGTAAGGGGATTAGTATTAGGACCCCTTGTGGGGTGCCTCAGGGCTCCGTCCTCTCCCCCATGCATTTAAACATCTATATCAGGCTTCCTCAACCTCGGCCCTCCAGATGTTTTTGGCCTACAGCTCCCATGATCCCTAGCTAGCAGGACCAGTGGTCAGGGATGATGGGAATTGTAGTCTCAAAACATCTGGAGGGCTGAGGTTGAGGAAGCCTGATCTATATGAAACCACTGGGAGCGATCACCAGGGGGTTTGGACTGGGTATCCATCAAGATTTGGATGGTACCCAGCTTTCTTTCTCATATAAATCAGAACCAGTGAAGGTCCTGTGTGAGTGCCTGGAGGTGGTTGGAGGATGGATGGCAGCTAACAGATTGAGATTGAATCCTGACAAGACAGAAGTACTTTTTGGGGGGAACAGGGGCGGGCGGGTGTGGGGGACTCCCTGGTCCTGAATGGGGTAACTGTGCCCCTGAAGGATCAGTTGTGCAGCCTGGGAGCCATTTTGGACTCGCAGCTGTCCATGGAGGCGCAGGTCAATTCTGTGTCCAGGGCGGCTGTCTACCAGCTCCACCTGGTACGCAGGCTGAGACCCTACCTGCCTGCGGACTGTCTTGCCAGAGTGGTGCATGCTCCAGTTATCTCCCACTTGAACTACTGCAATGCGCTCTACGTGGGCCTACCTTTGAAGGTGACTCGGAAACTACAACTAATCCAGGATGCAAAATTCAAAGTGTTGGTGCTGCCCTTTAAAGCCCTGTATACCTGAAGGAGCGTCTCCACCCCCATCATTCAGCCCGGACACTGAGGTCCAGCTCTGAGGGCCTTCTGGCGGTTCCTTCACTGCGAGAAGCCAAGTTACAGGGAACCAGGCAGAGGGCCTTCTCGGTAGTCACACCCACCCTGTGGAATGTCCTCCCAGCAGATGTCAAAGAGTTATATAATTTTTTGTACATAATCTGAAGGCAGCCCTGTTTTGGGAAGCTTTCAATGTTTGATGTTGTTGTTGTTACTTTCCCCTTTTCCCCGCACAGTGGTACCTCGGGTTAAGTACTTAATTTGTTCTGGAGGTCTGTTCTTAACCTGAAACTGTTCTTAACCTGAAGTACCACTTTAGCTAATGGGGTCTCCTGCTGCTGCCGCGCCGCCCGAGCACGATTGCTGTTCTCATCCTGAAGCAAAGTTCTTAACCTGAGGTAATATTTCTGGGTTAGCGGAGTCTGTAACCTGAAGCGTATGTAACCTGAAGTGTATGTAACCTGAAGTGTATGTAACCTGAGGTACCACTGTATTTTTGTTGGAAGCCATCCAGAGTGGCTGGGGCAACCCAGTCAGATGTGTGGGGTATAAGAAATTTGAGGATTATGATGTCCTTCTTGTGGGCTTCCCAGAGACGTATGGTTGGTAGGAACTGAATGCTGGACTAGATGGGTCTCTGGTCAGATCCAGGAAGGTGGTTCTTGTGTGCAGAATCTGGCTGTCCTGGCTGCCTCCCCAGGCTAGAGACCTGTGATAATGGAATGGGTTGGAAGAGGTGGCCCAGAGGCTGTCTTTCCACATCAGCTCACATTCTCTCACCCTCAAACTATGGACAGGTCTAGCACATGGAAAGCTGCCTTATGTTGAATCAGACTGTTGGTCCATCTAGCTCAGTACTTCCTGCACTGGCTGGCAGTGGCTCTCCGGGGTTTTGGACATGGGTCTCTCCCAGCCGGGTTTGGAACTGCTGTCGGCTGGTCCTGGGAGGCTCTGCATGCAAACCATTTGCTCTGCCCACCCAGCTGCCGCCTTTCCCCAGTTATCCACTCCTGCCTGTCGCTTCCTTTGGGTGACAAGACTCAAGGAAGCTCTGGTCTCTTCTTGACCTTCCTGGACCCGGTGCGTTAATAACTCGGCGCGAATGAAAAACAGATGCCTCTGAAACAGCCGTGGCCCAAAGGCTCCTTGAAAATCTGCCGTGTGGTGTGGAGTGATCAAAACGGTGGTCTTCAAAGGGAGGTGGGGCGGTTTATCTCTCTCGCTCTCTTTCTCTCCCCCTGGAATTCTCCTGGCCCTGACTCAAGGGGCATAAATGCCACCTCCAGATTCTCAGCGCAGCTTTCCAAAGTGGATGTCGGCTTGGCCCTGGGCTGGCTTGTAGAGATAGACGGAAACCTCAAGGCTCTTGGAACTTCAGAGGGATGGAACCTTGAAACGTCACCAAGGAAGCATTCCCCTTAGCACAGCTGGGGGGTGGAGGCATGGAGACCACCAAAGGCTTGCCATGTGTGCGTGCTGACTGGAGAAAGCGTAAGGATCGGGGAAGCTCCAGCCCTCCAGGAGCTGTGGGGCTGCAGCCCCCAGCGGCCATCATCAGGAGGAGTCCTAGGCCACATTCACCCCATGCAGATAGGTAAACATAAAGGGACCCCTGACCATTAGGTCCAGTCATGGCCGACTCTGGAGTTGCGGCGCTCATCTCGCTTTACTGGCCGAGGGAGCCGGCATACAGCTTCCGGATCATGTGGCCAGCATGACTAAGCCGCTTCTGGCGAACCAGAGCAGCGCATGGAAATGCCGTTTACCTTCCTGCTGGAGCGGTACCTATTTATCTACTTGCGCTTTGATGTGCTTTTGAACTGCTAGGTTGGCAGGAGCAGGGACCGAGCAACGGGAGCTCACCCCGTCGCGGGGATTCAAACTGCCAACCTTCTGATCGGCAAGTCCTAGGCTCTGTGGTTTAACCCACAGCGCCACCCGCGTCCCTCCATGCAGATAAAGCACCACTTTATAAACCGTCACAGGTTCCCCCAAGGAATTCTGGGAGCTGTAGTTTGTCAAGGCCGCCAAGAGTTGTTACGAGACCCTTATTCCCCCTCCAGAGCTACAGTTATCAGAGTGGTTTAATAGTCAATCCCTCTTCATAGGGAACTATGGGAACTGCAGCTCTGCGAGAGGAACAGGGGTCTCCTTTCAGCACCCTTAACAAACTGTACCTTCCATAATTCTTTGGGCGAAACCATGGCTGTTTCAAATTGTACCATGGCGCTTAAAATCCACGGTGCGACTGTGACCATTGTTCTGCTCAGTGTGAATAGGTTCATTGAAATGAATGGACATGGCTTCGTTGAAATTGATAGACCTAAGTTAGTCATGTCCATTCATTTCAATGGGTCGACTGAGCGGAACCTAGGCTGCATTCAGACCATCCATCTAAAGTGCTGGGATGATGCCACTTTCAACTGTTGTGCCTTCCCTTAAGGAATTCTGGGAGTTGTAGTTAAGTGCGCTGAGAGCTGTTACAAGACCCCAATCCACCCCCCTCCCAGACCTACAATTCACAATGGCTTAAAAATCAATCCCTCTTCCCAGGGAACTCTCTGCAGGCTTCCCAAGGAGTGTCCGGCTCGCCACTGTGGGAACAGGATGCCAGACTAGATCAGAGTTTTCTGCCACAGTGGCTGTGCTTTCCTCCCCTGTCGGAGGCAGTATACCTTTCAGTACCAATCACAGGTGAGGATAACTTAGGTATTGCTTGCAGGCTTTCCATCGCAGCACCTGATTGGCCACTGTGATAGCAGGATGCTGGACTAGATGGGCCTTTGGCTGACTCCCAGCTGCAGGCTTCTCCTTGCAATCGTACATTCGAAACAATGCGTATGTCACATGATAGAAGCTTATAAAATTATACACCGCGTGGAGAAAGTTGATAGGGAAAAGTTCATCTCTCTCATAGCACTAGCAGCTGAGTGTCGGCAGATTACAGAAAGTCCTTCTACACACAGTCCATAACTAAACTGTGGGATTCACTGCCACTGCTAACTTGTGAGGCTTTAAAGGAAGGTTAGACAAATCCACAGCAGGCTGGCTAGGTTCTCCTTCCAGAGGCGTGGCATCAGGTTTCGTGTTTCTTAGTTCCTCCTGGTCTTTTTTGCAAATAACATTCCCTCGTCGCGCACCGCTATTGCGGCGAGATAGGACATAGAAGCTTGCGAACACCATCACTCACGCAGAGGGGGGTGTCACCCCATGGTCTGCCCCTGACTCCTTTCCTTGCATGCTCTGACCACGACATGCAGGGCACACTCTCTGCAATATTAATGGGCCTGTGTGTGTGTGTGCAGGCTGGCCAGCTGGGGTTGGGAGGCGAAGACTTGCTCGCTGCTCCTCTTCCACAAAGCAGGCAGCGCTCCTGTCCCTGGTGAGAATTTTCCGCGCCCCCTTCAAAAGGATGAAAGCCGCCTCTGGATGTTAGGAAGTGTGACTCGGAGGAGGGGCCACATTGAAATTACGGCGGCCCCTGGGGTCTTCCGAGGAGGAGACGGCAGCGACTTTGGGTGTCCTCTCTCGTTTCAGCTGTCACAACTTAGGGACATCAAAGGGCGCTTTGATGAGGCCCTTCAAGCAGTAGGAAAAAGATCTATGGGGAAAGGCCTTGGATTTGCTAAACCCCCCCCCCCCCATTCCCAACACAGACACGCGGGTGACAAATGACATATGTCTCTAGCTCTTGGCATGCACGTGGTGTTTTCTCTGTCAAACCCACTCCCCCCCCCAATGGAGAAACTGGCTTGATTCTCAGTGGCTGAGATCACCAGGGCTGGGAAACTAGAGTTGCTTTCTCTTCATCCCAGGGAGCAAAAAATGCCAATGCATTTCCAGGCTGCATCAACAGAAGAAGTAGAGTCTCCAGAGCAAGGAAAATAATAGTACTAGTCTCTTCTGCCTTGGTCAGTTCCCACCTCGAATACTGCATCCATTTCTGGGCAGCATATTATGGGAATTTGCTTTAAAGGGCAAACTAACGCAGGTGGCGCTGTGGGTTAAACCACAGAGCCTAGGACTTGCCGATCAGAAGGTCGCGGTTTGAATGCCCACGACAGGGTGAGCTCCCATTGCTCAGTCCCTGCTCCTGCCAACCTAGCAGTTCAAAAGCACGTCAAAGTGCAAGTAGATAAATAGGTACCACTCTGGCGGGAAGGTAAACGGTGTTACCGTTCGCTGCTCTGGTTCACCAGAAGTGGCTTAGGCATTCTGGCCACATGACCCGGAAGCTGTATGCTGGCTCCCTCGGCTAATAAAGCGAGATGAGCGCAGCAACCCCAGAGTCGGACACGACTGGACCTAATGGTCAGGGGTCCCTTTACCTTTACCCTTTTTAACAGACTGTAGTTGATGCAGCCCTATAGAGATTCTGCAGGCTCTCTCCCCAGCTGAGTCCAGAGTGTTCGTTCCTGGTGTTGGGTAGCCAGGGCAATTCTGCTGGTTTACTGCCTGCCTGAGTTGACAGCCGGTGTTGAGGACTCCCAGGCTGCTGATGTTGGGGGGCTTCCAAGATCCATGCCAAAGCTGTTAGCTCCTGGGTGGCTCAGGACTTCACGGCAGCCTGACAACATGGGGCTATCCCAACACGTCATCAGCCCAACACATGTGGCAGGTCCCACTCTGGAGCTTGTTTTCTTGGCTGGGCAGGAAGAGGGTGATTTGAAAGTGGGGGGATACAGTGGTACCTCTGGATGTGAACGGGATCCGTTCCGGAGCCCCATTCGCATCCTGAAAGGAACGTAAGACGCGACTGCGCATCTGCGTATGTGCGGGTCGCGTTTCGCTACTTCCGCACATGCGCATGACGTCATTTTGAGCGTCTACACGAAACCTGGAAGTAACATGTTCCGTTACTTCCGGGTCGCCACAGAGCGCCACCCGAAAACGCTCAACCTGAAGCGTATTCATCCCAAGGTATGACTGTATTTGCATCAGTCCCTTGTCATGGTCAGATCACTTCCTGTTGAGATTCTGGCTCTGAACACCTTTCTCCCTTTGCAGAGGTGGGGAACCTCTGGGGATGGTCCACCCTCGGAGGCTGATGGAGCCATTGGGTTTCCAGACGGCCCTGGGTGATTTCTCGGCTGATACAACTGATGCTGCTTTAAAAGCCCTGCCTCACTTGTAGAACATCTGGATGGTTCATGCTGTTGACACGATCCCGCCTGAGCACCCTCTCCTTCTCTGTGGAGTCCACTTGGCTCCCTGGTATACTTCAGAGCTCAAAGTGAGGAAACAAGCCAGGAGGCAGCTTGAACGCAATTGGAGAAAAACTCTGGTTGAATGTAATCGAACACTGGCGAGGGCTCACCATCGAGCCTACCTAGGGGCAGTCAAGGCAGCAAATAAGGCGTACTTTGCTCAGTCCAGTATACCTGAAGGAGCGTCTCCACCTCCATCATTCTGCCCGGACACTGAGGTCCAGCGCCGAGGGCCTTCTGGCGGTTCCCTCGCTACGAGAAGCCAAGTTACAGGGAACCAGACAGAGGGCCTTCTCGGTAGTGGCACCCGCCCTGTGGAACACCCTCCCACCAGATGTCAAAGAGAAAAATAACTACCAAACTTTTAGAAGGCATCTGAAGGCAGCCTTGTTTAGCGAAGCTTTTAATGTTTAATAGGTTATTGTATTTTAGTGTTCTGTTGGAAGCCGCCCAGAGTGGCTGGGGAAACCCAGCCAGATGGGTGGGGTATAAATAAATTATTATTATTATTATTATTATTATTATTATTATTATTATTATTATTATTATTGCTGCCTCCGTTGTATCCTCATTGTTCCGTCTGGCAGAGCTTTTCCGGGTGTTGCGGGGCCTTTAACAGTCAGGCCCGAAGGCTTTGACTTGTTTGCAAAGCACTTTGAGGGTAAAATTGCTTGCATCCATCAGGACCTTGGCTCTGCTGTTTCAGCAGATGAATCTCAAGGGTGTCTCAAGCACTGTCTGGTCACGTTGAGTGAGTTTTGATTGGTAAGGCTCAAGATGTGGACAAGGTGCTTCAGTTGGTCAGGGCGACCGCTTGCGCTCTGAACTCTCACCCCTTTTGGCTGATAAAAATCCGGCAGGGAAGGGATAGCTGGCTGGGCCAGGGACATGATTAATTCCTCCTTGTCTGAGGTGGTGCTCCCCTCCCAGTTTGGAGGAGGCAACGAGAAGACCAGTCCTTAAGAAGCCCTCCCTGGATTCAGAAAATCTAAGTAATTACTGACCAGTTGCCAGTCTCCTCTTCTTGGGCAAGGTTCTTGAGCAGGTGATCCGGGCACTGTAGGATGAAACTGATTTCCTAGATCCATTTCAGTTGGGCTTTAGGCCTGGTTTTGGCACAGAAGCTGCTTTGGTTGCTCTGTATGATGACCTCTGTCGGGAGAGAGACATTGGGATTGTAGGTTAATTCTCCTTGACCTCTCAGCGGCTGTCAATATCATTGACCGTGGTGTATTTCTGGGGAGACTGCCCAAGTTAGGGGTGTGGGGCAGTGCTTTACGGTGATTCCAGCCCTACTGGATGGTCGTTTCCAGAGGGTGATGCTTGGGGAGTGTTCTTCAGCCCTGTGGAGCTTTCAATGTGGGGTTCAGTTTTATCTCTTGCGCTGTTTAACATCCACATGGAACTGCTGAGCTTTGGAGTAGGTTGTCATCAGCAATATGCTGATGACACACAGCTCTGCTTCTCCTTTACATCTGCAGGTGAGACAGTGGAAGTGCTGGACCATTGTCTTGCCTCGGTAATGGGCTGGATGAGAGCCAACAAACTGAAGCTCAAGCCAGATAAAACTGAGGCACAGTTAGTGGGTGGTTCCCTAGACCACATGGGTGGGAGCTTGCCTGCTCTTGATGGAGTTACACTCCCTTTGAAAGTGGGGGTACGTAGCCTGGATCCTTTGCTGTTGCTTGAGACTCAGGTGGCCTCAGTGGCGTTGAGTGCCCTCCAAGAGCTTCAGTTGGTGGCCCAGCTGCACTCTTATCTGGAGAGGGATCGTTTAACTTCTGTTTTCTTTGCTCTGGTAAGCTCTAGGCTAGATCACTGCATCTGAAGACAGTTTGGAAACTTCAACTGGTGCAGAATTCATCAGCCAGGTTGCCCACTGTGGCAAATGCCAGTCTTGGTCCAACCACACTGGATGAGAGTTAGTTTCCAGACCTAAATCAAGTGCTGGTTCTGACATACAAAGCCTTAAACGGCTCAGGACCACAATAGCCCAAGGACCATGTCTTCCCATATGCAACAACCCCAACCCTGTGATCATCACCGGAGGTCTTTGCCTATCTGCTCCATGAGAGGACCGGATTGCAGTAAAACGAGAATGGGCCTTCTCTGTGTGGGCTCCCCATTTGTGGAATGCTCTCCCCATCCATATCTTTAGGCACCAGGCAGAAGTGTTTCTCTAGAACCGTTCTATGCGTTTGTAGGAGGGGAGTTTGTGGTTTGCTTTTGTTTTGTAATGTATTTTGTGTTCTCGTTTTGTATTTTTATGTTGTGAACTGCCCTGTGATCTTCAGATGAAGGGCAGTATGCAAATTTAATTAATAATGATGATGATGATGATAACCATAACTCAAAGAAGGCTATGGACAGATTCTCTTATTTAACGTATGTTTTAATAAGTATTTTTTTATTGAATATCTCTTGCGATTGTTCCCATGGGGTGCGTCTAGGACTTCTTCTTTTCCCTTTAACTCTTCCCTTATACTTGAAAAAACATAAACATTAAAAAAAACTCCCTGTGTTCATCATTTGTAGCAGCCTAAAAGAACTAACTTTGGATGAAACTTCCCTGTCTGGTTGCTTGGAGACAATTTTTGCTCGCCCCAGGTGAGCAGAAGTAGCTGTCTGTAAGAAACAAAAAGGAACCTTCTACCATATGTGGTGGACATGCCCCGAAATTGGGAAATTTTGGAGCATGATCCACGAAGAAATAAAATACTAAGAATATCATATAGTAAAAGGCCAGAGGCATTCCCTTTAGGAATTTTAAACGATGATATTCCAAAAGACAAAACTAATTTTTTCCTATACGCGACGTCTGCAGCAAGAATCCTGGTGGCTAAGTACTGGAAAGGGAATCAGTTACCCACTAGGGGAGAGTGGTTATGTAAGCTTTCAGAATACTTAGAATTAGCCAAATTGACAGACGTAATAAGACAAAAACCAAAAAGTGAAGTAAAAAAAAGGGGGGGAGTGCCTAAATGAATACCTTAAAAGTCAAGGTTCGAGGGCAGAAATCTGGCTGAGTCTAGAATAACCTTGTGAAGTGAAAGGATAAGAAAGAGGGATTTATATCTACATGTTAGGATAGAGATGATCAGGAAAACAGGGCAGCCCCTGCTGTTCTCCCACCCCCACCCCCACTCTCCTGGGACGACAAGCCATTGGTCAACCCCTGGACCTCCTCTACATTCACGCTTTTCAACACCTTTCACCCATTTTTTCCTTTATCCATTTTTTCAGAGGCTCGAAAGATGCATGGGCACCGTAACATCGCTGACCGGCGGGGTCTCCGAGAGGGAAGCCAACGACGCCCTGAACGCTCACGTGAGTATCTCAGAGCTGGAGTCGCCTTGCAGAGGGTCGCCGCAAAAGCCCTGCCTCTCGCATCCAAGAGGGGCTGATGGCTGCATTTGCTAACCTCAATGGCTGTGCTCTGCCTCCGCTGTCGAAGGGAGCCTGTCTCTGACTACCAGTTGCCAGGAATCGCGAGTGGGCAGAGCTGCTGCTGCTGCCGTGCTCAGGCCTTGCAGCTGGGGAGAAGAACCTGTGAGAACAGGATGCTGGACTAAGATGGGCCATTGACCTGATGCAGCTGCAGGCCTCTTGTGTTCTTACCTGATTGGAGAAGTTTGTGGTGGAGGAGAAGGCCGTCCGTGGCTTTCAGCCACAATGGCTTTGTTCCTCTTCCACTGTGATGTGCCTCTGTTGGGAATCGCAAGCAGGCAGCGCCGCTGTTGCACTTGGGTCTTGCTTGTGGGATTCCCATTGGGGAAGCTATTTACGGAGAAGCTCTTTACGGAGCCTCCTTAAGGCTTTTTATTTAAAATAATAAAAATTCAGCCTGTTTTCAGGGTTGAATATTGTTCCTGCTGCTTTAACAGATGGATTTAACGCGCTCTTAACTGTTTTAGCTTTCCGTTCTGTTTTTAATTTCTCCTCTTTTTTTTTGTACCGCCGCCACAATATTTCCAGTTTACAACTTCTTTAAATAAAATAAATGATTGGCACCTTAAAATAGGAGAGTATATATAGAACTTGCCAGCATGACAAACAGATTAAGGAATAAAGATGATAAGAATTTGAAAGAAGACAGACATTATATATTTAGATTATATGGGGGGAAAATATCACAACAAGAAAATAAGCGCAACAGGCTGACGAAAAATACTTGGCGGTAGATGTTGCAAAGTGGGATAGTGTAAGGTAATGAAAACAACTTAGTGGAGTAAGAAAAGATAGCATTTGAAAAGATAGATAGGAAACCAAGGAAAGAATGGGAGGGGAGTAAAAGTTAAGGTTTATGAGAATTAAATAAATTATTATTCAAATAAATATGTCTTATATTTATGTTATTTCCACCCTCTCTTATTATCCTGTGTCTGATTGTAACACAGTAGGTGTTGATGATATGATCAAACAGAAAAGCAAATAAAAAATTATTTAAATAAATAAAAATAAGCAATTTGCTTCCAGGCATCCTTAATTGAAGTCAGCTTGGAAGGACTCTGAAAGCATCTTGATTTTATTTTAAATTGTTGCTGCTTTGGGAGTCCTTGCTTGCTCTACGGATTCCTTCCTCCCTCTCCCCGCACCTTCCCTCTGAGGTTTGGCCTGCCGTTAGATAAACCTTCCGGTCTTGCTCCTCCAGGTGTGCAAAGGAGCCCCTCAGCACGAAGAGATATGCCTGGGCCTTTTCATGCTGATCCTCACGGAGCCTGCTCAAGCGCAGAAGGTAAGGGCCCTCGTTTTTCGCTCTGAAATGCCTTATCCAATGCTGTATCCTATGCCAGTCCTACTCAGAGCAGACCCATGGAACTCAACAGACACGACCGACTTAGCTCCATTGGTTTCAATGGGCCTACTCAATGAGTAGATATTTTAGTTGGATGCAACCCTGTGCCCAGAAGGCTGGGAGAGGTGGGAGACAGGATTGGGATAATATTGGTACCTTTCCGCCTCTGATTCCCTTGTTTTGTCTCACTTCCTTCAAAAGTGATAGTCCAGCCCTGCTGTTGCATTTGGGAACCCTGCTCCTCCTGCTGCTGCCCTGACGGCGCCACTGTGCCGCTGAAGTTAGGGTTGCAGCATATCTCTTTCTTGTTGGTCACCCTGGGAAGGGGCCTGGTTGGGGTTGCGTTGAGCCCCAGAACCTCAAATTTCCTATCCCCTCCTTTTTAAAAAAACAAAACAAAACAATATTCTAAAAATGCTTGGACTAGGCTTTCTGCAACTTGGGTCTCCAGCTGTTTCCCCCGACTACAACTCCCATCATCCCTAGCTAGTGGTCAGGGATGATGGGAACTGTAGTCCAAAAAACAACAACTGGAGACCCAAGTTTCGGAAACAATGGCTTAGACAGTGGCTGGAAGCAGCATTGGCGAGATGCCAGCCACCCACATCCACACCACATACAGTGGTACCTCGGGTTACAGACGCTTCAGGTTACAGATGCTTCAGGTTACAGACTCCACTAACCCAGAAAAAGCACCTTGGGTTAAGAACTTTGCTTCAGGATGAGAACAGAAATCGTGTGGTGGCGGTGCAGGGCAGCAGGAGGCCCTATTAGCTAAAGTGGTACCTCCGGTTAAGAACAGTTTCAGGTTAAGAACGGACCTCCAGAACGAATTAAGTTCTTAACCCGAGGTACCACTGTACACTAGGACACTGTGTTGAAGAGTCACGGCTTCCCTGAAAAGAGTCCTGGAAGCTGTGGTTTGTTAAGGATGCTGAGAGTGGTTAGGACAGGGGTCTGCAACCCGCGGCTCCGGAGCCGCATGTGGCTCTTTTACACCTTTTCCGCAGCTCCGGGGCAGATACTAGTGAGGGGAGGAGGCGCATTGTGTGCCCCGACACTCCCCACTGTGGCGGGGGCTGTACTGGCTGTGACGTCGCATGGGGGCGGTGCGTGCGTTAGTCACGCACCGTCCCGACGTCACCTTCCCGCCCACTGTTAGATCGCGGCTCCGGAGATATATTTGTTTTAAATGTCGCAATGGTTTTGCGGCTCCCAGTCCCCCCCCCCCCCTTTGGAAACGGGTCCAAGTGGCTCTTTTTGTCTTAAAGGTTGCAGACCCCTGGGTTAGGAGATCCCAGAGGTGCACTTCCCAAAGTGGTTTAACAGAACCTGGGAACACTGCAACCCCAGATATGGAAGATTATGCCAGGTAAGCACATTAGTCAAAATGTTTGCATTTCTATGCAGGTAGATGTATAATTCCTGCAGTGAACGTCTCAGTCGGACTGGTTTTGACTCAGCTCCCTGCCCTAGTCTGCTGACCAAAAGAGTCATCAAAGATGGTGGCCGTCACTCCTGCGGCATCATCTGGTCATAGGGATGGCCACAGCCTCAGAATCATAGAATTGTAGCATTGGAAGGGACTGCAAGGATCATCTTAGCCCAGGGTTTCCCAAACTTGGGTCTCCATCTATTTTTGGACTACAACTCCCCATCATCCCTGACCACTGGTCCTGCTAGCTAGGGATGATGGGAGCTGTAGTCCCAGGTCTGGGGTACCGTGATCTAGTCCAGCCCCGTGCAGTGCAGGAATCTTTCGTCCAACGTGGAGCTTGAACCCACGAACCTGAGATTAAGCCTCTCGTGTTCTGCCGACTGAGCTATAACCTGAAGCACCACTTTAGCTAATGGGGCCTTCTGCTGCCGCTGCGGCGCCGGAGCCCGATTTCTGTTCTCATCCTGAAGCAAAGTTCTTAACCTGAAGCACTATTTCTGGGTTAGCAGAGTGTGTAACCTGAAGCGTATGTAACCCGAGGTACCACTGTATTGACTACTGATTTGTGAGTAGGGACCACATCCACTATTGAAACTTACATTGGCCTGAGTTCTTGGTGTGCTTACTTCTTACATCTTGAGCACCGCCTCTTCTCCCCTCTACAGCTAAGAGAAGGGGCACTGCTCTCCCTTAGGGACAGAAGTAGTAGTAGTAATAATAATAATAATAATAATAATAATAATAATAATAATAATGTATTATTTATACCGTGCCCATCTGGCTGGGTTTCCCCAGCCGCTCTGGGAGGCTCCCAGCAGAATATTAAAAGCCCGATAAAGACATCAAACATTAAAAACTTCCCCAAACAGGGCTGCCTTCAGAAGAAGCTGCCTTTGGCAAGTCAGACAATTTGGCCTCTCTAACTCAGTATCACCCACGCTGGCAGGCAACAGCTCTCCGGGGCTTCAGGCAGGGGGTCTCTCCCAGAGGATGCCATTGGGGTTCTTGAACCTGGGACCTTCTGGGCTCAAGGCAGATGCTGTGCTGCCGAGCCGTGTTCCCCCCTTTCGCCCTCCTTGCTCTGGTCGCGGATTGGGTCTGCCGAGCAGCCGCCCTCTTCCGAAGCCTCTCAAAGAATGCCTCTCCTGGCCCCCCCCGTCAGGAAATGAGCTGCGTGCCGAGCCCGTCCAGCTGTGCGCTGGAGACCCTTGGCTGCGTCGGGGCCGTCGGGGTGACAGCCAGCTGATGAGTGTGCGAGGCGGCTGCCTCCTCCGCTCGGCTGGCTCTCGCTTTTAATTAAAGTTCACAAAGTATGGAGGGAGGGCCTTCTGCTCTCTCCCACCCCCCTTCCAGCTTTTTATCTTTCACCCAGAGTTAAAAGCCTCCTGTCTCCTTGACATCTCCCTGCTGCTTGCCTCTTGCGCCCATCTCCGGAGCCTTATGCTGGCGGGTGCTGATTTATTCATTGGCGTGACACATTTTCATCAGGCTGCAGACTTTTTCCCTGTCAGTGACATGGGCCGTGTTGCTAGACGCTCCATGGGCGTGTTTCGCGGCAGGGGGTTTAAGGCAAAAATAAGAAGGGTATACTGTCAAGTATAAGGAAGCCATGGGACGTGGGTGGTGCTGTGGGTTAAACCACAGAGCCTAGGGCTTGCTGATCAGAAGGTCGGCGGTTCGAATCCCCGCAATGGGGTGAGCTCCCGTTGCTCTGTCCCTGCTCCTGCCAACCTAGCAGTTTGAAAGCACGCCAGTGCAAGTAGATAAATAGGTACCACTCTGGCAGGAAGGTAAACGGCGTTTCCGTGCGCTGCTCTGGTTCACCAGAAGCGGCTTAGTCATGCTGGCCACATGACCCGGAAGCTGTACGCCGGCACCCTCGGCCAATAAAGCGAGATGAGTGCCGCAACCCCAGAGTCGGTCACGGCTGGACCTAAAGGTCAGGGGTCCCTTTAGCTTTAGAAGGAAGCCATCTGAGTCATCCTGCCCTGCATTGCCACCCCGGTTCTGCTGCCACCCCAGACCCCTTTCAGGAGGACAGATTCCAAAAGGTGCCTTAGATCAGGTTTTAATTTGATGGAAGCGCCCCCTTCTTACTATGGGTCCTGCACCCTCCTTCAGCCTTCCGCAACCTGGTGTCCTCTAGGTGTTGTTTTGGACTACAACTGTTGGCTGCGGCTGAGGGAGCCATACACCAAAAGGCCTGGAGGGCACCAGGTTGGGGACAGCTGAAATAATTGCATACCATTTTCCTGTACCCTTCCATCTTCCCCCTCTTCCTCTGCCCATCTCCCCCTTTGCTGTGTTATTATATCAGCTGTCTCATTTGCAATATATTATATGCCAAGCATCTGGGGCCTTAAGATTGGCAAGGGGAGGCCCTGTGGGTGGCAGCGCCCGGCTGGCATTGACAGGTCCTCCTTGGCACCTGCTTGCTGTTTGTGAAATGCCCTCCCAGGTTGGAACTATGAACTGGAGCCCTTCATGTTGCCAACATTTTGTTGGAGGCATAACGCTATGAATATTGTATGATATCACAATGATAAGAATTTGCCTGGGATTGAGCTGGAACGGAGTATCCCGGGAAAGGGCGTAGCTGGTTGGAACCCTGAACTGCAGCACTCCACACTTACCAGCATTTTGTCACACTTGTGAATATCGTAACGTGGATAAGAAACTTGATTGGGCTTGTAAGTTAGACTATCCTCCACCAGGGTCAGGGCCTTTTCAGTGATGGCTCCGACCTGGTGGAATGCTCTGTCCCATGAGACTAGGGCCCTTCAGGATTTAACCTCCTTCCGTCGGGCCTTTAAGACAAAGCTATTCCGCCTGGCCTTTAATTTGAATTCAGCCTGATCTTTTATTTCCCTTCTCTCCCCCCGTCCCCTTTTATGAAGATCACCCACTCTGAGACCCCACAGCTAATTCTCCCCTGGCCTTCTCGCTGGCCCAAGTAGGACCAATTCAGCCAGCTAGCCCTGGGGATTATCTAACTGATTTTTTATTTTTATTCATGTTTTTATACTGTCTTTTATGCTGCTTTCGTAATTGTTTTAAAGTGTTTTAAATTTGTTGTTAGTCGCCCTGAGCCCGGTTTTGAACCGGGAAGGGCAGGGTATAAATAAAAATTTATTATTATTGTTATTATTATTATTATTATTGTAATGGAATGGCACATCCTGGGAAAGGGCTGACTGGCTAGCTGGCTGGGACCCTGAACAGGATCACCGTTTTGTTGCAAGGGGCCAGAATTTGAGCCACGATTCAGCTGCAGAACGCCATTGCCTTTATGTAGCCTTTTGCAGTTTTGGTGATAATAAGACACCCCAAACGGAGCACCCCTTATAAACCCCACCGGTTCCTAGGAAAAGAAATAGGAGGCCAAAATCTTTGGGCCTCGGCACTAGTGTCTCTGTCCTTTCAAAACACAGGAGATAAGAGCACCTTCAAACATGGGCAGAGTGCTTTACCTAGCCCTGGAGGGACTCGACCCTTTTGCAGTGACATCCCTTCCTCACCCTCGCCTCTGCTTTGCTCCTGCCCTCTGAAACGCCTTCCGCGATCCCCGTTTTGTGGCTTCGGGAGAATTGCCCAGGGCGCCAGGGCGCCTTGGCCCCAATTGTACCACGCGGCAGCGGGTCAGGGGTTATTTCACCCCTCCTGCTCGCCGGCCAAGTGCGCCTTTTAACATTTGGAAAGCGCCAAAAGGCCGAGCCAGAGACCTCGCCTGTTGCGAGCGTGAGGTTGCTGAGTGCTTTGCGAGTTCAATCGAAAGGGTGCTTTCAGGGGCCTCATTAGCCTCTCCGAGGGAGAACGCGGAGAGCAGATCCCTCTTTGCCTCCGCGGCATGACATTTAGCAGCACAAATTAACATCCATGCAGAAGTGAGTTAACAGATGATTTCCTGGTTCCTCTCTCCCCTTCCCTCCCTTCTGCCAACCTCACAGGGCAAGAGGGAACAGGCAAGAGGTGCCGGCTGTCTTCCACCCCACCCAGCTTGCGTCTGAATACTGTAAAACTTCGCAAGAAGCCTCACTATTCATTATTATTTTTATTATTAACTGGACTTGCTAGTCACTTTTGAAAATTGAAACGTAAACTCATTTTACTACCCTACTTTTCATCCAGATTTTTGGCCTTTATCTTGGAGACTTGTAGATACCACAACCCCTTGTGGGGTGTATTAGACAGACTTTTATATACCATAAAGCATTAAAACCAGTATAAAACTGAAACAAAACGAGAGCTCAAAACACGGATGTATGTAAAAAGTCTCTCTAATACACCCCACAAAGGGGTTGCGGTATCTAAAAGTCTCCAAGATAAAGGCCAAAAATCCGGATGAAAAGTAGTGTTACTGCCGGGCTCCTGAAAGTAGCCATTGATGGCACCAGGCAAGCCTCCCTGGGGAGAGCATTCCAAAGGCAGGGAGCCACCACCAAAAAGACCCTGTTCTCGTGTCATCACACTCCAGACCTCCCAGGCCCATAGAGAAGGACCTCGGATGTTGGTTTCAGGATGTTGGTGGGTCATAATCAGCTGATCTGCTCCAAGTCCTCCCAAATCTGAGCCTCTGAGCACTTTCCACCGCCTCCTTCCCCCCCACATCCCTCCACCACGCACCCCAAATTTCTCCCGCACCGCCTGCGCTCCCCAAGCTCTGCCTTCGGCTCCCGAAACGTTTGCACGGCCATTCGCAGGCTCCTCTTCCGCAAGCATCTCCTTGCCAGCTTTTGGCAGATTGAGTCCCGGGGGTGGGGGGTTGTTCTCTTGGAACTTGACAAGCGAGCAAAATTTGGACACGGGGAATATATTCTCTGCTTGTACATTTTGGACGAGCCAGGTCCCAGCTGATTTACGACCGTCCGACACACTTGGCCGTACTCTTCGTGTATGTTCTGCATTATGCGTCGCCTGGAATTATTTTCATATGTCAGATGGTTGGGCTCGCGGTGCCATATAGACGCAGCGACCCCTTTCGCTGCTTTGTGGTTACTGATGTGTATATATGTCTATTCATTTCCTTTGGTCGCCTCTGGCGGGGAGCAGCTCACCCCCAAAGCAACCAGTGCTTTGGCTATTCCCGATGTACCACCTTGGCTTCAGGCACTGTCTCCTTCTGTTGTTAGAGCACGGATGGAGAGCCTGTGGCCTCCCAGAGATGTTGGTGGACTACAACTCTCGTCACCCCTGACCAATTGGCCTTGCAGGCTGGGGAAAATGGAAGTTGGAGTCAAACAGCACCTGGATGGCGGCTACGGGTTCTTCATCCCGGCTCTAGGTAATAGAATATTACACCTCTATAAGCGCATTTAATACGTGATCCCTGATTGTTTGGGATGTGTGTCTGGAATAGGGCTGGAGAACCCATGACCCTCTGGAGGTCCTTGTGGACTGCAGTTCCCATCAGCCCTGACCATTGGCTGCACTGGCTGTGGCTGATGGGAACTACAGTCCAGTTGGAGTTCAGCCAATGGGAGCTAGAATCTCATTGGAGTCCAGCCAATGGGAGCTAGAGTCCCGCTGGAATCCGGCCAATAGGAGCTAGAGTCCCGCTGGAGTCTGGCCAACGGGAGCTAGAATTCCACTGGAATCCAGCCAATGGGACCTGGAGTCCTGCTGGAATCTGGCCAGTGGGAGCTAGAGGCCTGCTGGAGTCCAACCAATGAGAGCTAGAGTCCCGCTGAAGTCCAGCCAATGGGACTAGAGTCCTGCTGGAATTTGACCAATTGGGAGCTAGAGTCCCGTTGGAGTCCAGCCAATGGGAGCAGACCTTCTAAGATGCTGTAGGGCTCCTGCATGATGATGATGATGATCAGGGTAATGTGAATCTGCCTTCAACGTGCCGAGCCAGTTGTCCATTCCACCCAGTGCTGTTAACTCTGACCAGCAGCATCTCTCCAGGGAACTGCACTTGGCCCCTGGGATCGAGTCTCCCCACCCCTGTTTACAGAATCTGTATGCCACCCACCACCCACCCCAGAGCGGTTTCTTTTTAAGTTATCTGCTGTGACTGCACTCTGTTCAGCTGACACATTCTCTCACCTCTCCCCTGCCCTCCTCCCTGGCCACAGTGTTACCGGGACCTGGTGCTGGTCAGCCGGGACGGGATGAGTGCCGTGTTGAACAAGATGAACCAGATTCTGATGGAGAAGTACTTGAAGCTGCAGGACACGTGCCGTACGCAGGTGGGCCATGCGCTATGCGCCGCGTCTTGCCTGTGCGCATTTTCTTTTCTCTGTGTGCCTCCATACTTAAAAGAACGAGGGGGGGGTGAAGTAGGAGCTGCGATCAGCCCGCTCTTTGTCTCAAGCCCTGAGTGCAGTGCTGCCAAAGGCATCTCCGCGAGGCACTTTGAATTCTGCAACCTGAAGACCCAGATTCCGCAATCGGTATCAGCTCTGCAAATCTGCAAGCTGGGTTTCAGGGGCATACGTAATGCGGTCTGCAGTTGCGGGTACTTCCTCCCCCCCGGCCCCTTGCTCCCAAACACCAGTGCCAGAATTAGAATTTTTATATGGAAAAGGTGCATTGAGGCATACGGGGAAAGTCAAGGGAAGTACGGTGCTGTGAGCTTGGGGGCGGGCACGAAACAGAAATTTGTGGTAGGTGGGCTTGGTGGCTGTGTTTGTAATCCAACCCTTCTCCCCTGCTGCTCACCCCAGGAATCCCCACATAGACACCATTCTTTCTATAACTTAAGTGGTTTCGGGGTTCCCTCCGCAACCACAAGGACTAGAAACTTGCAGGATGTTTTTTTAAAAAAATGAGAGAGCAAGGAAAAATCCCAATCGCGGGTTCTTCTGAAGGAACCATATTCTATGAGCAGCGAGTTGTTAGGACCACGCCATCATCTGGCTGGCGCAAATGCTTGCATGCCATGCCTTTCTTCTGCCTGGAGGCGGGAGAGGCTGGCTTTGTCCATGTCGCTTGAAGGAGCCCTGAATTCTCTTCTCTCCCACGCTTTAGTTGGTTTGGCTGGTGCGGGAGATAGTGCGGAGCGGGATTCTGGGCATCGAAGGCGTCTGCATGACCTTCATGAAGCAGATCGCAGGTGAGTGCGTTGTGGGGGGGGTAGTATCGCTGGAGAAGGTAGCTCCACAAAGCATCCCGTAGGAGGTGGAGGAAGGCTGCGTTGATGGCTGCGAGCCTGAGTGAGTGCCTTTTCTCTATCAACCATTCCTCATAAGCAGGGCCAGATTCACCGTATTTTTCGCTCTATAAGACACACCAGACCATAAGACGCACCTAGTTTTTTGGAAGAGGAAAACAAGAAAAAAAATATTCTGAATCCCAGAAGCCAGGGCAGCTAGCGGGATCGGAGTGCTGCAATCCCGCTGGCTGTCCTGGCTTATGGGATAGCCATGCGCAGCCTCTCCCGGGCAAGGGGAGCCTTCATCCTTTGCTCAGGAGAGGCTGCGCGCGGCTAAGGCTCCCCCAAGAGCCACACTCCCTTTAAAGAGCGCATGGAGCGTGTGTGCGGCTCTTGGGGGCTTTTCCTGAGGAGGGAGAAGGGCAGCTCCACGCGGCTCTTTAAAGGGAGTGCTGAGCAGAGCCTCCCGCCTGCATTCGCTCCATAATACGCACACACATTTCCCCTTACTTTTTAGGAGGGGAAAAGTGCGTCTTATAGAGCGAAAAATACGGTAGGTTTGATGAGGCCCCAAGCTACTAAAGGTAATGGGGCCCTAGCTGTCCTTTGCCAACAACAAATTGTCACTGGTTTTTTGTGTTGAATATATGCTATATGGTCATTTATGGACCTCATGGGTATCTAAAGCCATTCGCACATATCAAAATACGTATTTTATCAAAGTAATTGCTGAAGTGAAATACAATTAAGAAGAAGTATCCAGGGTTTTTTCCCCTTTAAATTTTTTGGGGGGCTCCAAGAGAGTGGGGCCCTAAGCTATAGCTTGTTTAGCTTATACGTAAATCTGGCACTGCTCTTAAGGCTTGGTTTCTCATAAGGGAGCCAGTGTGGTGTAGTGGTTAAGAACGGTGGACTCGTAATCTGGTGAACCGGGTTTGATTCCCTGCTCCTCCACATGCAGCTGCTGGGTGACCTTGGGCTAGTCACACTTCTCTGAAGTCTCTCAGCCCCACTCACCTCACAGAGTGTTTGTTGTGGGGGAGGAAGGGAAAGGAGAATGTTAGCCGCTTTGAGACTCCTTCAGGTAGTGATAAAGTGGGATATCAAATCCAAACTCTTCTTCTTCTTAGATGGGCCGTTGGTCTGATCCAGCAGGCTCTTCTTGTGTTCTTAACATCTGGAGGGTACCAGGTGAGGAAGGCTGATCTGCAGATATGTTAAGTGGGTAGTGTGTTGGACTAAGAACTTGGCGGACCTGTGTTCAAATTCCTACTCATCTCATGAATCTGATTGTGTGTGAGCCCATCTTACGAACTTTGGAAGAGCTTTCTGGATCATCTAGTGACCAACATCTCACTGCGTCCAACCAGATGCCTTTATGAAGCCCAGGCACAAAGGCACTCCTAAACTCCCTTAAAGGATTGTTGTGAAGATAAAAGAGGAAGGGCATATACCACTTGGAGCTCCTTGAAGGAAACACCTCGCTCCTCCTCCTCCTCCTCCTCCTCCTCCTCCTCCTCCTCCTCCTCCTTCTTCTTCTCTGGCGGAGGCAGAAATGCTTCTGAGTACCAGTTGCTGGAAGCTGCCGCAGGGGGAGAGCTCTTGGGGGGCGTCCCATTGTGGCATCTGGTTGGCCACTGTGAAAACAGGAAGCTAGATGCAACCAATATTACTCTAATTTCTTAAGGTGCCCAGTCCTCATCAAGCAATCAGGCCATTCTCAGTAGCCTCTTGAGCATCACTGCCCCCGGCCCCATCCCTAAGCTGTTATTTTTGCTGCTGCCTGTGTCTAATGAAGGGAGCATATCGTGGCAGTCAGTGTTTGCCTATGGTAACACTGGCATGTTCCAAATGAACCGCCTGTCATGTAGAGCTGAGGTGCCGAAGGTCCAGGTTGCCAACAGCTACAGGGTGAGCACTGGTTTAATTGTGTACAGCCGCCTTAAACTGGAGCCAGGCAGGGCCAGGAGAGAGGGAGGGGTGGTTGATGGCGGAAGGGTTGCCCTTTTCAGGTAACGAGGGCCGAAATGAGTTGCTCAATTAGCAGCAAGGTATATTGGAGCAGCTCTCTCTAAGCAGGATTGCTGTGGGCGCAGAGTTTCTTTATTCCGCATGTTTTGATTATGCCCAATTTAAAAAATCCCTGGTGTGTTTAGGGTCATTTTATTTTATTTTTGTAGAGAACAACCATTACTCGGGAACATTATTCTGTAATTATATATCCTTTTAAAAAAGGAAGAGTTTGGTAATGCAGCTGCCTTAAATTGTTCATGTGCCATTACAGATATAGAACGTTGTCCAATTTAATAAAACAGATTTTTCCCTAAACCATTTTTATGCAATTATGGGACACCTGTTTTTGTTTTTAAAAGATGCAATAACTCTTCCAATAACTCTTGGAAGATTTCCTTTTCACTTTACATTAAAGTGTGTGTAAATATTACGCACCTAGGATTTATCTTCCATTTTTAAAGCTATAAAGAAGTCTCGTCGCCAGAGATGAGTTTGTATATAGCAGGACTGAGGAACCAGGGGGTCCTCCAGCTGTGGCTGGACTATAACTCCCATCAGCCCCAGCTTGCACGACCTACGATTAGGGATGATGGGACTTGTAGTTTGGCAGCATCTGGAGGGTAACAGGCCCCCCACCCCTATCCTGGTCACACCTCCCAGCCAATCAGGGATCTCTCATTAAATTGCAGTAATAGGATTACTCTTGGCCAAACAATCCTCATCTCTCCGCCCCACCAGTTCCTTCCCTACCAAATCAGGTATGGTCTTGATAGGGATCTCGAGAACTTCTGGCACACTTTTGTGCCGGGCTGACTTCAGGAATTTGCCGCAGTGGAAAATCTGTCATTTTGTTTTTTTAACCGCCAGCATCTGCAGTGTGGAGTTGGGCCTGTATGAGCTCAGAGCTTGCCAGCTCCCGCCCCCCCTCGCCCGAAGGACAGGCTCTAAAAGCTATTTGTTTTTGGGGGGGGGGCGGGGGTCAGGAAGGACAAAACCATAGTGGACCAGCAAACTACTGCCTTTCTCCTTTGTTTGGCACCCTTGTCAAGGTGTTTGCGGACTTCTAACTTGGGGGAAACTTCTTTTCCTAAGGTACCTCTGCCACCCCCTCACCCTGATAAGGTTTTTTCTTCTTCTTTTTACGAGGATTCAGTTGCCATGACTACATCTTTTGAGGGGGGCCCCCCACTCCCCTTCTCAAGGACAGGCATCCAAGAAAAGCTCAGCCTGACTTTTTAAAGAGTACTCTGGTGGAGAAAGGAATTTGCCCCGCAATCGCTCACAGCAACCAGGAATTTACAAGCCTCGGGGCTCTTTGTTAGCCAGCTTGCATGACAGCCTGACCTTGGGTGCCCCTGATCTAGAGTTGGGGGGCCCCGCAGCCCTCCAGATCTTATTGGACTCCATCATCCCTAGCCGTTAGCCGTGCCTGGGGTGGGGTGGGGGTCTGACCCCAATAACGCCTGGTGCGGGATGCGGGTGGCACTGTGGGTTAAACCACAGAACCTAGGACTTGCCGATCAGAAGGTTGGCGGTTCGAATCCCCGCGACAGGGTGAGCTCCCATTCGTTCGGTCCCTGCTCTTGCCAACCTAGCAGTTCAAAAGCACGTCAAAGTGCAAGTAGATAAATAGGTACCACTTTGGCGGGAAGGTAAATGGCGTTTCCGTGCACTGCTCTGGTTCGACAGAAGTGGCTTAGTCATGCTGGCCACATGACCCGGAAGCTGTACGCTGGCTCCCTCAGCCAATAAAGCAAGATGAGCGCCGCAACCCCAGAGTCGGCCACAACTGGACCTAATGGTCAGGGGTCCCTTTACCTTTACCTTTAACGCCTGGTGGGGGAGCTGAGTTAGGGGAGGGTGCCCTGGCCAAATAGCCCTCCTTGCTGTCTTCTGGCTGGGCATCACGGGTGGACAAAGCCCTGCTTGTTGTGCTCAGACCTTGCTTTCAAAGGACAAAAATGGGTGTAAATATCCCTTCCACTGAGCATCTCTCACTCCTCCATTTGGCAGGCCGAGATGACCTTTCGCTTGCTCCCCAATTCTGGCCTCACTGAGTCAGGTTGCTGTGATTTATTTGGGGTTCCTCAGCGCTGCATCAATAATCAATACCAGCTGCTGGAAGCCGCAGGAGGGGAGAGCTCTCTCGTGCTTGGGTCCTGCCCTGAGGGTTTCCCTAATGGGGCATTGGCCTGATCTTGGGGTTTGCAGTCAGATTTATTGAGGAGAAGGCAATCGGTGACTACTGGCTCTTCCTCCACATTTGAAGGTAGTAAATGTGTCTGAATAAAATCATAGAGTTGGAAGGGACCCCGAGGGTCATCTAAGTCCAACCCCCTGCAATGCCAGAATATGCAGCTGTCCCATACAGGGGTCAAACCTGCAACCTTGGCGTTAATCAGCACCATGCTCCAACCAACTGAGCTGGAGACTTCTGGTGTGCTTCTGTTGCGCTCAGGTCTTCCCTGCAGGCCTTTACAGAAGAGGCACCTGGCTGGCTGCTGCGAGAACAGGCAGGCCATTGGGGTGATCCCACAGGGTCTTTTTACATCCTTATGGGTTACAGGGAGAGAGGGCTCTTGCCTTCACGCCCTGCCTGTGCACCTCCTAGAGGAATCTTGAGTGGCTGGTGTCAAAGGCTTTTGACCTGATCCGGAACGGTTCTTCCAATGTCCATTTGGTCATTGGTTTCCAGAAAGTACCTGAGCTATCCCATTGAGCAAAGGAGGACGGGGTTCTCCTAGGTTGGGTGGGTATGTCGGTGTACAGGGCAAAAACAACAGCAACAAAAAATTTGATTAGCTGAAAGGTATCAAGGGGCAGTTTGGTGCAAACCTGATGCTGGAGGAAAGTGCAATCCACAGTCTGAACCGGCCTCCTCCCAACCTTCTGGTCACCTGTTTGTCTCCTTGCAGGCGGAGACGTAACGGCGAAGAATATCTGGTTGGCGGAAAACATCCTCGATATGCTTACTGAGCAGAGGTATGTATGCCTGGTTAGTCGGCCATCGCTGTCAGCCAGGGGTCATTTCCTGCTCACAATGGAGCAAACGGACGGTGCTTGCCTAGACTTGCTCCGAAGGCTTGTTCAGGTGGACTGCCTGGCTAGTAGCTTTGTTTTGCCTTTCAAGGGTTGGGCTCAGCCGTGTCGGACCTTGTCCAGTGTGGACTCTGAAGTTCGTTTTCACGCTACCGAGCCTTGCCAGGGCTGATCAGTCCTGACTTCCCCTGTGACCAAGATGAAGAGAGCCCCGAAGCAGCCCTGCATAGAGACCGCACAATTAACGGGGCATGGCTTTCTGCTGGGCCTTATTGCCAGGAGCGAGGAATATTTATTGCCTTGGTACGAACCCGGCCACCTTCTCCAGACACCCTCTGCAACATGCTTGAGTCACCGAGGCTGATCTGACTTTGTTTACACCGAGTCTTGGTTGCCCACGCCGTTCCTTTTCTGCAGCCCCCTTTTCTTTGCACGGATGCATCCCGAGTGCACCTGTCATAATATTTCAATGCGCGGTTCCCTCTCTTAAGATGGCATGTGTAGTAGCTGCAATGTCTCTTTGAAATTGCTTATTGCTGTGGTGAACAATCAAGTTGTTAAAGCGTTTTACTTCGCGGGGGACGGACGGACACATAAAGAGTTTTTCAAGTGTGTTTATTTCCCTTTGGCAAGGAACAGTTTGATTCCAGCTGTGTTGCCCCACAGTGCCATCTAGTGCACTCTTTGGAGAGCGAGCACGTTTTCCGCGGCTGGACGAGCCAGGGGGCTGTAAATCATTGCTTTCTGCCTGCTGGTTCTTGCCTAGACAGTCTTTACCTAGTAGTTCATCTTGTTTGTCTTCTGCAATGCCTTACCTGACACAGATTCCTGACAACCCTCATCTTAGGCTTAACACACACAGGGTCAAGTTTCTAGCCCACTTGAAGGCTTCCCTCTCCTTCCTTGGTCTTTGAGTATGATGTTTCATGCCAAAAGAAGCCCAAATTCTGTGCTCAGAGGAACTTTGCACTTGCAACAGTCTCTCCTGCCTCCCATTTGTTGGGCTCATTTGGAATTTATGTTGGCAAGGGGGAAAGAGGAACGGGATGTAGCAAAACTCTGGGCAAGATTGTGTTGTTTGGCCTGTGACTGCCTAGTGGCATCTCGCATACAGAGTTGGGCACCCTGAGTGGTTCAGCAGTTAAGCAAGTGCTTAGCCCTTACGATGGTAGAGTTGGTGGACTTTTGGTCTGACCGAACAGGAGTCTTCTCCTCTCCTTACGAGAGAAGTTTTGAAGATTTAGCAGGAGGACCTGTGGCTTCCAAAGGGCTGCTGCCAGTCAGAGTGGACAATACTGGGTTCAATAGGAACACACAGTGTTGCTGTTTGTCTCCGAGGTGAAATACGGGGAGCTGTACAGATGGCTGGGATGCCATCTTCATTGCTCTTGAAAGAGAATTGGACAAATCCATGGAGGGGGCTGAGACTGTCAGTGGCTGCTGGCCACAATGGCTGTGTTTTCCACTGTCGGAGGCAATATGCCTCTGAACATCAGTTGCTGGGCATCACAAGGGGGTGTGGCCTGGGGAGAGGGGGTGTGGCTAAGGAGGGCGTGAAGCAAGGCCAGCCAGGGGCGTGGCTTGGGGAGACTTGCTTCATTTGCACCCCCCTCCTGAGAGCCTGGGATTCCCCAACCCTGCCTTGAAAAAAGTCACCTTCCCAGTTTCTCTTGCGGCTTGTACTGGGCTGTGGGGGATTGATAGGGGGAGAGCCTGGGACATTCCAAGGAGGGGAAGGCTACTCCTCAAAAGCTTAATTCCCCCCACATGGGGGGGCTTTGTGCCACAGCAGAAAAGGCCCTACCCAAAGTCCCAGGGCCTCATTGGCAGTGTTGCTCAGGGGTTGACGAAGAATGAGGAAACAGGCCCATTGCCCCAGGGGCAGTGTTTCTCAAACTTGGGTCCACAGCTGTTGTTGGACTCCCACTCCCATCATCCATAGCTAGCAGGACCAGTGGTCAGGGATGATGGGAGTTGTAGTCCAACAACAGCCGGGGACCCAAGTTCGAGAAACACTGACTGTTCTAGGGGATGGTTTCCTGGCCTGGGAATTTCGAGGATTGAGGAGAAAACTCAACTGAGGTCGGCAGAATGGAAAGCAAGGTTTTAATTAAGCGGCATAGTTGGTTTTTTTTAATGTGAAACCAAAACCCTCCCGCTTTGGCTGCTTTAATTGGGAGCAGAAGGTGTTGTTGCTCAAGCATCCAGATCAGGGGGTGAGCCAAGCCCACCACGTCGCGCGTTGGCCCTTTCCGGCACTCGGTGGCGTAACGAGCTCTGAGCTGCCTCTGGAGCACCCTCAAACCTTTCCCCTGCGTCACCTGCCAGATCAATTACTCCCGAGCTCAGGCTGGAGGGCAGCGCCATGCACAGACCCCCTGACATCGGCTGCCCCCTCCTTTGCCACTCCTGCCCTTTCGCTGCTGCTGCTGTTGTGCTGCACATCCAGTAAATGGACCGGAAGCCCTTTTGCCCCGCAAAGACCTTCTTCTTTGAGATCTTTTAAAAAGCATAACTAAAACAGATCTCTGCTTAGTAGCCGCGCTAGGGTCAGGATGGGGTGGGGGGGGGGCAGGATGATCTGACCATGTTGTTGTTGTTGTTTAGTTGTTTAGTCGTGTCCAACTCTTTGTGACCCCCTGGACCAGAGCACGCCAGGCACTCCTGTCTTCCACTGCCTCCCGCAGTTTGGTCAAACTCATGCTGGTAGATTCGAGAACACTGTCCAACCATCTCGTCCTCTGTCGTCCCCTTCTCCTTATGCCCTCAACCTTTCCCAACATCAGGGTCTTTTTTCCAGGGAGTCTTCTCTTCTCATGAGGTGGCCAAAGTATTGGAGCCTCAGCTTCAGGATCTGTTCTTCCAGTGAGCACTCAGGGCTGATTTCCTTAAGAATGGAGAGGTTGGATCTTCTTGCAGATCTGACCACGGAGGGCATCAAAGCCTCCCCTCTCCCTCCACCCCCCAGTCTGAAATCTTAATTCAGGCTTCCTCCCAGGTTCTCAAGATTTGCCACCTTCAGCAACCAAATACCCGTTGCTGGAGGGGAAAAAGGCTCTTGTGATCGGATCCTGCTTGCGGGTTTTCTGCAGGCATTCGCTTGGCCTCCGTCAAAACAGGACGCTGGGCAAAATGATCCAGCAGAGCTCTTTTTATATTAGTTGTGAACAGAACCTCCATGTCCTAAGGCAGTCTACCTCTCAATGCTCGATGCCGGAGACAAACAACAGGGGAGGGCTCTTGCCTGGGGGCCTTCCTGGGAGAATCTGACGGGCCGCCGTGAGACCAGGGTGCCAGGCCTGATCCCGCGGGGCTACTTGTACATGTTCTCAACGCCCACACTGGTTCTGAGCAGTCGGAAGGGCTGGCGTTTGCGCCGGGTTGTGGCGTGGAACTAAATGCTCCCTTCTTTGCAGGGAGTGGGTTCTGAAAAGCGCCATGCTGATTGCCATGTCCGTGTACACCTACCTCCGCCTGATCGTCGACCACCATGGCTCGCCTCCCCTGCACGCCCTGAGGCAGAAGGAGGTGGAATTCTGCATCTCCCTGCTCCGCGACCGGGTAAGGGAATCTGGGAAGTGTTTAGCTGCCTGGAGGCGTGTGGGCGGGTGCCATCTCGGAGGAAGGCACTTGAGGGACAAGTGACAGCCGCTTTCCAGACAGCCTCCTTTGTCGCCGCAGACACACTCGGCTCCCACTCTCCTTGTCTTCTCTGTGGGGGCCGACTTTGAAACAACGCAGCCCATTGTGACTCCCGCTCGGATGAGCTTCTCTCTTCGCGTTTTGTGCCTTTGCTGCTTGTTCCTCTTAAGGAGCTGAAAGCCCAACCAATCAGGGATCACACATGAAAATGCACTTAACAGAAGAGTGAAGCTGGGCTGGGGAGCATTGCAGCCCTTCAAATCTTGCGGGCCTTCAAGACCAAGCAGCACCGGCCAGCATAGCTGATGGTCAGGGGTGATGGGATTTGGAGTTGAGCGGCATCTGAAGGGCCACAGGTTCCCCATCCTAGCCCGAACCCCTGCCCGTAGCGACACAGGCGACCCAGTACAACAAGATCCCCGTTGAGCTCTGGTTCTAGCAACATCTGGAGGGGCCACAGGTTGCAGGAAAGTCAAGCGGGGAGGAGAAGTTTCATGCTTTGCCGTAGAGTTGTGGGGCAGCTTCAGGAAAGGCCCTGCAGTCGGGGAGAGCAAGTTATGCTCACATACTGCCTGAGGCACAGCCAGGAATCTGATCTGACTCTCCAGTGCTGCTAGCAATAGTAGTAGTGTTCATGATTGCACCCTGGTTGCTGTCAGCCATTGAATGCAATTGCACCCCTATTGATGGCAGCCCATGAATGTGATCGCACCCCTATTGCTGGCAGCCATGGATCCCGATCACCGTTTGCGATGGTGTCGACTGCCAGAGTTAGAAAAGACACAGCCTTGGCCACTGAGCTTTGAGAAGTCCACCTTTTGAGTCTCCCTCCCAGGTCGTGATCGAGGGTCAGGCTCAGAATTTATAGCGTGGCCTGTTTGTTTGTACAACAGCAACCATTTCTTTTTTTAAATTTATTTTATCTTTTTAATGCGGCAGCCGACCTTGCTTGTCACCCTGCCTCTTCATAACCTGCTATCTTCAAAGGGGGGGCAAGACCATCTGCCCGAGGAAAGGCCTTTTCAGCCGACGGGTGGGATGAATCATCCTTTTTTTGGGCTTTGCCAGGGTTTTAGGAACTGAACGTTCCCCAAAGCGCACACTCTGTCCGTATCCCTGTGCATGAGAACAATAATGACTCTTCCCGCCCCCCCTTCTCCTCCCTCTTCCTTCCTACCCCAAGTTTATGGATTGCCTTATGATTGGCCGAGATCTGGTGAGGCTTCTGCAGAACGTTGCCAGGATACCTGAGTTTGAACAGCTCTGGAAGGACATTATCCACAACCCACAGGTGCTGAGCCCCCAGTTCACAGGTAGGTGATGAAGTTCCGGAACATTATGGACTAGCTCCTTCCAGAGGCTGAGTGCTTTTTTAAAATTTCCCTGTTATTTGTCAACAGTGAGTTGAATCCAATGTCAGTCCTGCTCGTGGTAGTCCCTTTGAAATAGATGAGTGTGACTAGCTCAGGTCCGGTGGGTCTACGCTTGAGTAGAACGTAGTTGGCTCCAACCCAGCGTATCTGTGCCGCCCCGTAACCAAAGTTCTCTGCTGCCCACTGTGCCTTGTTCTGGAAAAGGAGCCCCTACTAGTTTTGAGGGGTTTGCAAATTTATGTATTTGTTTCACAAAATTTATGTACCACTTGATTGTAAGGGGGGAGAACAACGACCCTCAAAGGAGGAAGGGACGCGGGTGGCGCTGTGGGTTAAACCACAGAGCCTAGGGCTTGCCGATCAGAAGGTCGGTGGTTCGAATCCCCACGACGGGGTGAGCTCCTGTTGCTCGGTCCCTACTCCTGCCAACCTAGCAGTTCGAAAGCACATCAAAGTACAAGTAGATAAATAGGTACCGCTCCGGCGGGAAGGTAAACGGCATTTCTGTGCGCTGCTCTGGTTTGCCAGAAGCGGCTTAGTCATGCTGGCCACATGACCCAGAAGCTGTACGCCGGCTCCCTCGGCCAATAAAATGAGATGAGCGCCGCAACCCCAGAGTCGTCCACAACTGGACCTAATGGTCAGGGGTCCCTTTACCTTTAAGGAGGAAGAAGCTGACAGGCAGTGCCATCCCCTGGAGAATCACAGAAATGTAGAGTTGGAAGGGAACCAAAATGTCATCTGGTCCAACCCCCCTCAATGCAGAAATCAACAGCTGAAGGATCCCTGCCTCCAGGATGGGAGCTGGCAGTGAGGCCTAGTGGGTTGGCCTCAACTGGGCAGGGGACATACAGCTTTTTGGTCTGGCAGATCAGAGTTCGGTGCATCTTTGCTGCGCTTTGAAGAGAAGATTCCTCCACCCGAGAGAGAAGGCAATTTAGGCTGCTCCTCCCTTCCGCCTCCCGTGGCTGCAGAGAACTTCTTAATCAGCGCCCCAAGGGCCGTCAGTTACCTCTAGCAACCACCCGCCCCTGGCTGCCTTTCAGCCTGACTCCAGGCAAATTAAGATGCAAAGCCCTTAGCAGCTCTCTCTGAATTGCGCCTCTGGGGGGCTTCTTCGAAGGGCCATATTCAAGACATTCTAGAAGGGGTTGACCCGTGGGAGATCTCACGCCGCGTTCCTCCCGACGGGTGGTTTTTGTTTCTTTCCCCACGGGGGAAGCGTTTTAACTAAGCAAGTTTTTTTAAGGGGGAGGCGGCCGTCCTTCGTCCACGGAGCTCCTTCCCACATGGCCCTCTGTCGACAAGTGGAATGGTTTCAATACCGCCGGTTTGCCTTTGAAGCATGCAGAACTTTCCCCTGCTCTTGACAGCCCTCCTGAAGGGGTGGCAGGCCCACAACAAGTCTTGAACGAAACGCGATGCTCCCTTGGACCGGGAGAACTGGGTTTGCAGATTTTGACCCTAACATGTCAGCTCAGCTCAACTCCCACTGTTTATGTATTGAGCTGGGTGGGAAAGAGAGGCAAGCGAAAGACCCTTGTACGAAGGTGAGCGAGGAGGCGAGAGCCATGCATAAAACGATGCACACTAAGGAGAAAACGGATAGGGATAGATTTTTCCTCCTTCCCATCACTGGGATCCATTGAGGTCATCCAAGGAAACTGATGAAAGAGTCAGGATAGGCGAAAGGAATAATAATAATTATTATTATTATTATTATTATTATTATTATTATTATTATTATTAATACCCCGCCCTCCCCAGCCAAGACCGGGCTCAGGGCAGCTAACAAGCAATAATAAAAACAAGTTGATTAAAATACAATTTAAAAAACAAGATTAAAATACAACATTAAAACATTAGGATGCAGCCTCTTCACAGGAGGAGAAAGTAAAAAGAAAGAGGGGGGAGGGAATCAAACTGATTCTAAGCCAAAGGCCAGGTGGAACAACTCTGTCTTACAGGAAAGCGTTGGCACAAAGTTAAACTGTGGAATTCGCAACTTTAAACCTGGTTTAGTGATGGCCACCGACTTTGATGTCTTTAAAAGACAAAGCTCATGGAGGATGAAGCGATCGACGGCTGCTAGCCGTGATGACTATCGTGGAACTGTTGGGGGCCTCTGAAGACCAGTAGCTGGGGATCACATGTGGCTGGGCACTGTGGAAACAAGAGGCTGGCTGGATCAGCCTTTGGTCTGATCCTGCGGGGCTCTTCTTATGAGCTTATGACCTGTATTCTGGGGCTGATCCTTGCTTGTAAAGATGCGTCCCTCGCTGTACGAGACGCCTGCTGATTTAGTAGCTTTTGTGGCTGGCAGTGTGCCGTAAATCTAATTTTCCTTTTCTTTCTCTCTCTCCCCACTTCCCACTCCCCTTCCTGCCTTCCCCAACGCAGGCGTTTTGCAACTCTTGCAGTCTCGGACTTCGCGCAAGTTCCTGGCTTGCCGCCTCACGCCCGACATGGAGACCAAGCTGCTCTTCATGACCTCCCGGGTAACACCTTTTTTTGTTGCCGTTGGTTGCACTTTTGGGTATGCTAGCTTCCTGAACCAGTTTACAACAACCCATTATTATTAATATTTAACACTTACAGAGCAGGGGAAGATCTCAAAAGGGCACCGTAGCGCCCACGGGTGCCACTCTGTCAACCCCGGCCTTATGTGGTTACCACGAATTCCGTCCCCTCTTATTTCCCTTCCCATCTTCACCCCAACTGAGTTCATGCAGCTTGATGCTTATAGGACAGCCACTACAGAGCAGTATAGCTCAGTTCTGGAGGACCTCCTTTGCAAGCAGAGAGTCTCAGATTCAAATCCCTGGCATCTGTGGTTAAAAGGAGCTTAGGCAGCAGGCAAGGTGGAAGCCGGTCAGAGTAGACAAATGCTAGGCTAAATGGACTAATAATAGTAATAATAATAATTTATTATTTGTACCCCGCCCATCTGGCTGGGTTTCCCCAGCCACTCTGGGTGGCTTCCACAGAGACCAAAAATACACTAAAATGTCACACATTAAAAACTTCCCTGAACAGGGCTGCCTTAAGATGTCTTCTGAATGTCAGGTAGTTGTTTATCGCTTTGACATCTGATGGGAGGGTGTTCCACAGGGCGGGCGCCACTACCGAGAAGGCCCTCTGCCTGGTTCCCTGTAGCTTAGCTTCTCGCAATGAGGGAACCGCCAGAAGGCCCTCGGCGCTGGACCTCAGCGTCCGGGCAGAACGATGGGGGTGGAGACGCTCCTTCAGGTATACTGGGCCGAGGCCGTTTAGGGCTTTAAAGGTCAACACCAACACTTTGAATTGTGCTTGGAAACGTACTGGGAGCCAATGTAGGTCTTTCAAGACCGGTGTTATGTGGTCTCAGCGGCCGCCCCCAGTCACCAGCCTAGCTGCCGCATTCTAGATTAGTTGTAGTTTCCGGGTCACCTTCAAAGGTAGCCCCACGTAGAGCGCATTGCAGTAGTCCAAGCGGGAGATAACTAGAGCATACACCACTCTGGCGAGACAGTCCGCGGGCAGGTAGGGTCTTAGCCTGCATACCAGATGGAGTTGGTAGACAGCCGCCCTGGACACAGAATTGACCTGCGCCTCCATGGACAGCTGTGAGTCCATAATGACTCCCAGGCTGCGCACCTGGTCTGAGTCAGTATATGGCAGCTTCCTAAAGGCTGCTAATCACCTGCTTCCCCATCTACAGACACCAAAGGCAGTTCTGCTGTCGCGTTCACACCGACCAACCAAAAACGGTTGTTTCCAAGCACTACAGAGAATAAAGCAGGGCCGGACATACACTGTTTTCCCATGGAATGGCTGCAAAATTCCATTTTCCAATAGGCTGTGTGTGGTTTGCTTGTTTTTTTAAAAAATCAAATTCATACTTTGTGCAAGTTTCTAGCCCTCATGGCTCGGAACTATGGAATCGTGTGGGTTATGCCTGGTGAAAAACCAGGAAATGTAGAAGGATGCCTGAATTAAGAGTTCAGGGGTTAATGGGCCCAATGGCATGGCACCTTCCGACCTCCCTCTCTCCCTCCAGGTGCGCTTTGGCCAGCAGAAACGCTACCAAGACTGGTTCCAGCGGCAGTACCTCTCCACCCCGGACAGCCAGTCCCTGCGCTGCGACCTCATCCGCTACATCTGCGGGGTGGTCCACCCGTCCAACGAGGTGCTGAGCTCTGACATCCTCCCTCGCTGGGCTATCATTGGCTGGCTGCTCACCACCTGCACGGTAAGGCGGCTCACTGGGACAAGAGCGCAGGCAACTCCAGAGGGTTTCCTCCCAGGTTTTGCAGGCAGAGCTCCGTCGGACCGGAAGAGCTGTGTGTGGGTGTTTGTGAACATTCTGCAGCGCCCAGAGAGCACCTGTTGGCTGCCTTGCTGTCCTCAGCATCCTGTTCCCACAGTGGCCACCCAGGTAGCCCCAGTGGGAAACCCTCAAGCCACCAACCTAGACATCTCCGAAAGACGATTAGACGAATTCGTGGAGGGAAGGGCTATTGATGACTATTGACTATGCTCTGCCTTCCACAGTTGGAGCCAACAGCTCTTCTGAATACCAGTTGCTGGAAACCAAAGGTAGAAAGAGCTGCTCTTAAGCTTGAATCTTGCATGCATGTTTCCTATCGCGCCATCCGCTTGGCCACTGTGAGAACAGGGTGCTGGACTAGATGGGCCCTTTGGGGCCTGATCCTGCAAGGCTGGCTTGCCCCGGCCACTCTGGGATACTTCCAACACATATAAAAACAGAATAAAACCCTAGACATTAAAAACTTCCCGATACAGAGCTGCCTTCAGATGTCTTCTAAAAGTTGTATAGGTGTTTATTTCCTGGACATCTGATGGGAGGGCGTTCCAAAGGGAGGGTGCCACTACCAAGAAGGCCCTCTGCCTGGTTCCCTGTAACCTCACTTCTCGCAGGGAGGGAACCACCAGAAGGCCCTCGGAGCTGGACCTCAGTGTCTGGGCTGAATGATGGGGATGGAGATGCTCCTTCAGGTATACAGGTCCGAGGCCATTGATAGCCTTAACAATGGCAAGAATAGACCTAGCGCTACTTAGAGTAGACCCATTGAAATTAATGGACCTGCTTAGCTTAGGTCTATTAAATTTTATGGACCTGCTCTGATTAAAATGTGATTAGCTACAATCCAACACCATTATTTTTTCTAAAACAACAGACATTACTCGGACACCAACCCCTCCTAGCTTTTCTTCAGAATCTCATTACTCCAGGCTGTGATGCCCCAGGAAATGTTTCTGGATCCTACTACTCGTTTCTGTAATCGCCCTGTTCTTTTAAAATGAGGTTTGTGTCTGGGAAGCCAAGAACAACACCGTCGAGACCAGCTGCTGCAAAAAAAAATACGTGGTGATAATAATCGCAGCAATAATAGATTTCCAAGAAATTCAAGAGTGGGTATTTTTAGCTCTCCAAATCCAACCGGTGTTATTTATTTGCTTTAACGCAGCAGAGATGTCTAACCTGGGCCTAGCACCTTACAAGGGCTGCATTGATACCTGTGATGGCGTCCAGCTGCAAATGCATCTCTTCCCTCACCTGAACGAGCCAGTTTCCATTCAGGGTACACTAGGAAAGCCTTCCTGGGTCAGACCAGAGGCCCATCTAGTCCAGCGTCCTGTTCTCACCGCAGCAAGCCAAGTGCCCAAATGCAGTATTTTCCAGTTAACTAGGTGCTGTGGAAGGGATGTGGGTGGCACTGTGGGTTAAAACACAGAGCCTAGGACTTGCCGATCAGAAGGTCGGCGGTTTGAATCCCCGCGACGGGGTGAGCTCCCGTTGCTCGGTCCCTGCTCCTGCCAACCTAGCAGTTCGAAAGCACAAAGTGGAAGTAGATAAATAGGTACCGCTCCGGCGGGAAGGTAAACGGCGTTTCCATACGCTGCTCTGGTTTGCCACATGACCCGGAAGCTGTACGCGGGCTCCCTCGGCCAATAAAGCGAGATGAGCGCCGCAACCCCAGAGTCGGCCACGACTGGACCTAATGGTCAGGGGTCCCTTTACCTTTTAAGTGCTGTGGACCTCCCTACTTTTGAAAACGTTGATATCTCTGCAGTAGTTTTTGTTACGTTGACGGTGCCGCCATACCCTTCAACATTTCCCAGAGCAAAACCGGGACATGCGTCTTCTGCGCCTTGCTCCTGCACAAGTCATGTGACCCGCACGAGAGCACAGTGCATTTGGGGGCACCACGATCTCATTTTTTTGCGAGCCCCCAAAAACAGGTTGTCCCAGACAGTTGATGGGTGTGTGTTGCCCCTGTGGTCTGCGGACCACCAATGCGAAACCACTGCCCTTAATGGGAAGCTCACCAGTGGGTGCTGAACGCAAGGATGCCTTTCCTTTTGGTGGTTTCCAGCAACCGGCATTCATGGCCACAGCACCGCCTCTGGCAGTGGAGGTAGAAGATAGCCATGATGGCCTGTAGCCATTGGCAGCGTTGCTCTCCATGAAGCTGTCCGAGTTGGTAGCCATTGCCCACCTCCTGCGGGCGAGCGGGGGGGAGAGAGAGACGTGGCCATCACCTGGCTCTGCCGGTGGCAGATCTGTTGTCGTCCTCCTCCCCTCGTTCGTTCGCTCGCTCGCTCTCTCACACACACACATTAACATTCCCAGCCCCTCTGACTCTGCCGCTTAATTGCCACTGGCTTCCCAGCTAATTAAGGTCTGCAGCCTGGCTTGACTCGCCGACAACGCAGACCACATTTCATTTGCCTGATGGTTATTGGAAGGGACGGAGGCGAGGCAGCTAATGAATAAAAGGAATTAAAAGCTGGGGCTTTGGAACGGCCTCTCTGAACAAGTTTGGCAGGGTGCTGCTTCTAGGGGAGGGGCAAAGACCGCCCAGAGTGGCATGGTGCAACCCAGTCAGATGGGCGGGGTACAAATAATAAAATTATTATTAAGGCTTTTTTTCTGGAACCCCCCTTGCAAACCTTTAGACCTTTAGGTTTCCTCGTTTCCTTAACGGGAGGCTAGATATCCCTAATAAACTGCCTCTCTCCCAGGGAAATCAGCGGCCGGGTTTCCTGCTATGTTTATGAGCAGGTTGCCATTTTCTGAGGCTTTGAAATAGTGTTCCCCTCTTCCAAATCAAATCAAATTGGCTGCCGACTTCCAAATCAAATCAAATTGGCTGCAGCCTCTTGACCTCGGCCACTCGCTCGAGTCACTTGATGACAATTTAGCCGCAGAAACCTCACGCTCTCCGCTCTTGCAGTCGTCCTGGTCAAGGACACCAGGCACACTGCCCCTCTGCTCTGGATTGCCATCGCAGACCGTTTGAGCAGAGTGCACTTTTGGCATCCCCGCTGCAGGAGAGCTTGCCGATATTCCCATTTCGCAGATCTGGAACCCAAAGCCGAGAAGTCGCAGGTGCTAGTTTATGGCTGCCCAGCGTGCCTGGAGCCCAGCAAGGATTTAAACGCCAGGCCCACGTTCCTTCGGAAGTCTTGTGGTCAAGCCACTGAGCTGCCTGGAAGGGGCTCCATGGCTCCATCTGTGGGGCATTGCATGACGTCAGAAGGCTCTTAACGATTGGGGACCAGAAAGCCACATGGGTCGGCCTACCCCTCATGTCCCCAGCCGATCTCTGAGGTCGGGTCGCCGTTACTGGCCCCATACACGGCTCTGTGTGTTTAGTATTGTGGGCCCACTTTGATGAAACTCCCTTCCAGCTTAGGTCAGGCAGGTCCCCTGTCTCTGTTGAACTTCTGACACCTACCAAAGACTTTAAAATTCTTGGTACTGTGGTAAACCGCTTGGAAACAGTTGTGGTTAAGTGGTATATCAGTTGTTTAAATAAAAATAAATAGATTTAGTCACCAGGCAAAGATGTTCTAGGTGATAGTTTTGAATCTTTCCAGCCCTTACAGGCCTCACTCCTGTCCAGGTTTTGGGGATGAGGCTGCCCTTGATTCCTGCCAGCTCTGGTTTTTGTGTTGAAACCAGCCCAGATCTTTTCCTTGGAAACAAAAGACTCAGTTATATGTAAATAGCCACCTTTCTCAGTGCCGTTCGGAGGTGTGTGTGCCCCCTCCTCCAACTCTTATTCCTTCCTGTGTTGTTTATTTTACTTCTTCTATTCAGGCGCTTCCCCCCATCCATTGATCCTCTGAGCGGCTTAACAAAACTTCAATAAAACGTATGAGAAATAAATAAATTAGAACAATACCATCCGTAGAAATAATCACATTTTTAAAAAATGAAAAATCGACAGCACAGTGCAGGGTCTGTCTGAGATCATGTGAACATGTGTGTGTGTGATGTCATGATGCCTGACACGGTGACATCATCAGACATCGCCTAATGCATTCCCTTCGGCATTGAGTCAGACTCGGCGACACAGTGTCCTCGCCGAGGGCATTTTAAATAAGTAAACCTCTTTCCCAACATCGCCGGAAAGGAGATGGGCGTGTTTTGGCAGCACTCATAAAAACTATTAAGTCCTTTGAACATTTTTTACTTTCACAAACTCTGAAGTTAACTCTGGTGTGGTTTCCCGAGGCCCAGGCTCTGCCGTCTTGGTGGCTGCCCTCAAGGCAACTGGGGCTTAGCCCAGCTGGCAATTGGAGAAGGTTGAATAAGCGGCTGCCATCCTTGTTCTGCAGCAGTCCCAAAACAGGCAGCAGCATCGTTTACCCTGAAACAGAAGCAAGCCCTGTGGGATGTCTGCGAATATTGTCCCTGCCTCTCGAAAAACTAACCGTAAAGTTGGCAAAAATGTACAAAATCCATCTAAGTTATGCTGGAAATGTAAGGATAGCAAAACAACAACAGCAAACCTCTGGTTACGTGAAACATACTCAATAAACACACAAGACGTAACCGGCTGTACTTTTGAATAAATAAGGTATCCTTTTCATTGTATCAATTGTAGATATTGGACTCTATGAACAGACAGGTGGAATAGACAGTTATACATGTATGGACCTTATGCATGAACTGACCAGAGAATGAACTGATCCACCGGGTCTTCTGCTTTTTCCGTTGAACTTTATGAGACTTCCGTTGAAATCTACAATTGATACAATGAATAGTATACCTTATTTATTCAAAAGTACAGCCGGTTACGTCTTGTGTGTTTGTTGGAAATGTAAGGATATGTGGTGGTCATGTAAAGGGCTTCTGGGAAATGATATATAATGAACTGAAAAAAACCGTTTAAGATAACGTTTACAGTGGTACCTCGGGTTAAGTACTTAATTCGTTCTGGAGGGCCGTTCTTAACCTGAAACGGTTCTTAACCTGAAGCACCACTTTAGCTAATGGGGCCTCCTGCTGCCGCCACGCCGCCGGAGCCCGATTTCTGTTCTTATCCTGAAGCAAAGTTCTTAACCTGAAGCACTATTTCTGGGTTAGCGGAGTGTGTAACCTGAAGCGTATGTAACCTGAAGCGTATGTAACCTGAGGTACCACTGTATTAAAAAAAAACAGAAGCCTTTTTACTAGGTTTAACAGGAGAAGAAATCCCAAGAGACCTAAAAAGACTGTGTATGCAACAACAGCTGCAAGAATCTTAGCTCAGATGTGGAAGGAGGAGAAGGTCCCAACAAAAGGGAGAGTAGATTACCAAAATGATGGACTATGCCGAAATGGCAAAGATGACAAAAAATGTAATCAAGAATGGGAAAATATTGTAGAATACCTTAAAAGCCACTGTAGTTACTTAGAAACATGAGCAGGATTGATATAACATGTCTGAAGTAAAATGATCTAAAGTAGTAAATAAGGAGATGAAATAGAATGGATAAATATATTTACAGTGGTAACTTGGTTTATGAACTTAATCCCTTCCGGAAGTCCGTTCTTAAACCAAAGCGTTCTTAAACCAAGGTGTGCTTTCTCATAGCAGCGGGGGAACCCAATTTACAAATGGAACACACTCAACATGTTCTGCTTCCAAGGCAAAGTTCACAAACCAAAACACCTACTTCTGGGTTTGCGGCGTTCTTAATCCAAGTTGTTCATAAACTAAGCTGTTCTTAAACTAGGGTACCACTGTATATGCAAGAAAAGAGGGTAAAATATGGAAACCAGGGGGGGGGGACAGGGGGAAGCACAAGGGGTTTGTATAATCCCAGTCCTGTATATATGAAAAATGTTTGGAGAGTATGGAAATAATGTGAATATAAAAAACTGAAAGGGGGAACAAAAGAACTAACCGCCTAGCTCTGCAGCCTCTCTTGGCTGGCCATAGAGGGGGAATTTGATCTCTGGGACCCAGGATTGCTCCCTCAGGCCCTCCACACTGTGCAGCTGATCTGACAGGCTCAGACGAAACAGGTGTCGCAGTTGTCTTCATAGTCTCTCTTTTCCACCCCTTCCAGTCCAACGTAGCTGCATCTAACGCCAAGCTGGCCTTGTTCTACGACTGGCTATTCTTCAACCCCGAGAAGGACAGCATCATGAACATCGGTACGGAGAAGCCCCTTCCTTCCTCTCTTACTTGCTTCCTTGGGGCTGGCCCTTCTCCTCTCTCACACAACTAGATTCCTGCCTCTTTCCAGCCCAATCTAGAACGGAAAGGTTGCTTCAAGTGGCGTCCAAGGGATGCGTAGCAAATGTTTTCACCTACTCTAAATTATCAATATCATCATCATCATCATTAAAAACAGCTATTATTATTATTATATTTTATTATTAGGTATTTGTCTCTTTTTTCCGCAGGAAACCACCCAAAACAACTTAAAAAGCCAAACATGACCCCCATGCCACCTGCACTGTACATTTCAAGCACTGTGGTACCATGTTAACAACCATGACTCCCTCCCCCTGCAAAGAATCCTGGGAATTGTAGTTTAAGGGTGCTGAGTATTGGTAGCAGACATGCACCCTGTTCCTCTACAGTTCCCAGAGTTGCCTGGGAAGAGGGTTTGATTGTTAAGCCGCTCTGGGAATTGTAGCTCCGGGAAGGGCATATACCATAATTTTCTGTGTATAAGGCGAAAATAATGTTCAAAAATTGAGGTTGTCTTATACATGGATAGTTCAGAGTGGGGACGGGTGATTGGTTGTTGCTGCGAGTAGGAGATTGTCAGTGGTGGATTTTCTGGTGATTGGCGGCTGCGATTGGCGGCTGCTGGTGGCGAGCGGGCAGACGATTTTTGGCTTCTGCTACATGTGCTAGTGGCAGTATTGGGCAGGCGGGTGATAGATCTCCGCCCCCCCCAAAAAGGTTCAACAACTCTGGGCAACCTCCCCACATTTTCTTAATTTTGAGTCCCCCCCAAAATAGGGGGCGCCTTATGGGGGGGCGTCTTATACACGGAAAAGTATGGTACTTGCTTATCTAGTTCACTATTTTCATTCCATGTTGAAACTGATTATGTCTACCCTGTGCCCTAAATATTGACGTGAGCAAAACCGCCGGCCCTTTGTGCTTCTAATACAGGCAGCGTTGTTCAGAAAAGAATTAAGCCTTTATATTTGACTCCTCAAATGTAACGCCGGCTGTTCTTTTCCTTTGCAGAGCCAGCCATCCTAGTCATGCACCATTCCATGAAACCTCACCCGGCCATCACCGCCACTCTGCTGGACTTCATGTGTCGGGTAAGCCTTCACCCACCTCACCCCAGGACATCTGATGGTAGTCAAGGCGATGTGTGGTCCACCCTTGGCCCCATTTCAAAGTCAGATCCCTAGTAAAGCGGTGATCTCCCGATTGGACTACATTTCCCATCAGCCCCAGCCAGCATGGTGACTGGTCAGCGATGATGGGAGTTGTAGTCCAGCAACACCTGGCGGGCCACAGGTCCCCCATTAAAGCACCCACAGAGGCGCCCAGTGCATCTCCGTTATATATTTTCTCTTTTACCGATGACGCTTCTCTTTTATCCTATCCAAATATTTGTTCATCCCGGAGGCTGAGGTCCAGCTCCGAGGGCCTTCTGGCGGTTCTCTCACTGCAATAAGCAAAGTTACAGGGAACCAGGCAGAGGGCCTTCTTGGTAGTGGCGCACTCCCTGCGGAATGCCCTCCCACCAGATGTCAAGGAGATAAATAACTATATGACTTTGAGAAGACATCTGAAGGCAGCCAGACAGATGGCATATAAATTTATTTGTTGTTGGTATTCCATCCATCTGACCGGGTTGCCTCAGCCACTCTGGGCAGCTTCCAGCAGAATATAAAAAGCACAGCAAAACATCAGACGTTAAAAGCTTCCCAATACAGGACTGCCTTCAGATGTCTTCTAAAAATCAGCTAGTTGTTTATTTCCTTGACATCTGATGGGAGGGCATTCCACAGGGCAGGTGCCACTACCAAGAAGGCCCTCTACCTGTACCTTCGCTTCTCTCAGTGAGGGAACCGCCAGAAGGCCCTCAGAGCTGGACCTCAGTGTCCAGGCTGAACAATGGGTGTGGAGATGCTCCTTCAGGTATAGAGGGCTGTTGAGGACTTTAAGGTCAGCACCAACACTCTGAATTGTACTCGGAAACGTACTGGGAGCCAATGTAGGCCTTTCAGGACCCGTGTTACATGGTCCCAGCGGCCGCTCCCAGTCACCAGTCTTTGGCCTTTGAGATTTGTGTTGCCTTTGTGACACCACTTCTGTCGTCCATGATTCTACATGCAATCTTTGCTTTGCTTAATTGTTTCAATCAATGGCTGCTAGCCATGATAGCTGTGCTCTGCCTCTGTGGTCAGAGGGAGTGATGATTTTGAAATAGCAGCAGCTGGAAATCCAAGGAGACAGGTGCTCTTGTGCTCAGGTTCCTGGTTGGCCATCTGGTTGGCCATCGTGAGAACAGGATGCTGGACTAGTTGGGCCCCTGGCCTGGGTTCTTCATATGTTCTCTACTGGGGAGCTTGTAAAAAATCTCATACAGTGGTGCCTCTCAAGACGAAATTAATTCGTTCCGTGAGTTTCTTCGTCTTGCGATTTTTTCGTCTTGCGAAGCACGGCTTCAGAAAAGTTTTGGAAAAGCTTCAAAAATACCAAAGTCTTCAAAAACCTCAAAAAAGGCTACCACACTGCGTGCTATGAGTTGCTCCTCGAAGTCAAGTCGCAACTGTATTAACGGTTTTAAGAAAAAGGAAACAAACTTGCAAGACGTTTCCGTCTTGCGACGCAAGCCCATAGGGAAAATCGTCTTGCGAAGCAGCTCAAAAAACCAAAAACCCTTTCATCTTGCGAGTTTTTCGTCTTGCGAGGCATTCGTCTTGCGAGGTACCACTGTAAATAAAATGAAATTTCTCTCTCCTTCTTTTCAGATCATTCCTAATTTTTACCCCGCGTTGGAGGCCCACGTGCGGCAAGGAGTCTTCAACTCCCTCACCCACATCGTGGAGAAGCGAGTCCTGGCGTAAGGAGATGGCCAATTTTCCGAGCTATTGGCACCGACATGAGTCCCCAACCTCCCCACCAGTCCTCAAGCCACCAGTTCCCTCCAGAGGCAGACTGCCTCTGTCAGCAAGGAACCTTAGGTTTCCAATGGGCCAGGGTTCCAACTGCTCCCTGCCTAATTTAATTCGCCCCTGTGGATAGCTCAGTTGGCAGAGCGTGAGATTCCTAATCTTGGGGGCCGTGTGTTCGAGCCCCACGTTGGGCAAAATATTCCTGAGTCATAGCGGATTGGACTTGATGACCCCTGTGGCCCCTTTCGGTTCCATAATTCTAATGTTTTACTGCGTTTATTTCTGGCAAGGGTGGATTTGATTTCAATCAAACCGATTTAAATCACTAGTCAGTAAGACTTGATTTAAATCATTATTATTTTTACCGAAAGACATTCCTGGTGGTATAATCTTAATATTTACAACCAGATGAAGGTTTACTTTTTCCAGAGTAGTTTCTACAGTTCTATCAAAAATGACTGATTTGGCTATACTATTAGAAATACATAGATAATTATGAAATTATTGTGAGGTTTAATAAGTTAACTGTTTATATTTGGACCAGTTTCTGCTGTACTTCATTGGAAGGAGGAAAACAATCATTTCCTTCATAACAATTTAAACAATTTATTTAACTAAAACAATAACATTATAGTATATGTATCCACGTTTGTTAACGGATGTGGTTAAACTTTTTTTTTTAAAAACCGCAACTTAGACGAAGTTTCAGCACACATGAAAAACAAATCCTTATTTCCTGATGAATAGCCTCTGGGCTATAATGTAACTTAAATAGAAAACTATCTTTAGAAAGATATTTTTTTCCTCCAAAAGCATTTTATTTTAAATATCCAATTTAAATTTTTTAAAAAAATATTTAAATAAAATCTGATTTTTTGGTTTTAAAAAAATTAAATCGTTGATTTTTATCCGCCCTGATTCCTGGGCTCCTTTGGGTGGAAAGGTGGGATATGAACGTAATAAATAAAGCATTGCCTATTTCTTCACCACCATCACCCTCCGCTTTTTGCAGGCACCTGGCTCCTCTTTTTGACAACCCAAAGCTGGATAAAGAACTCCGGGCCATGCTGAGAGAGAAATTTCCAGAGTTCTGCAGTTCCCCTTCGCCTCCCGTCGAAGGTAGAATCGAGGCAGATGGGTGGAGGGGGTGGGATTATACGACACCTTCAGGGCTGCCTCAGCATAGCCTATCAGCACCCTAAGGAATTACTAAGAAAGGCAGTCCGTCAGGGATGCAGAGCCCGACTGCCAACAGCCGGCATGCCCAGTGCCTGGGGGATGATGGGAGTTGTAGTCCAGCAACATCCGGTAGGCGTTGAGTTCCCCGGCCAATCAGGGATCACGTATTAGATGTCGTGGCTGAAAGTTCCGGGCAGGAGCCACGCAGCTCTATTGAAGCAAAACCATGTTGCCCTAACCAAGGGGTCAGTGAACTTTTTCAGCAGGGGGCTGGTCCACTGTCCCTCAGACCTTGTGGGGGGCCGGACCATATTTTGAAGGGGGGGGGGGAATGAACGAATTCCTATGCCCCACAAATAACCCAGAGATGCATTTTAAATAAAAGGACACATTCTACTCATGTAAAAACACACTGATTCCTGGACCGTCTGTGGGCTGGATTTGGAAGGCGATTGGGCCGGATCCGGCCCTCGGGCCTTAGTTTGCCTACCCATGCACTAACCCATAAAGGTAAAGGTACCCCTGCCCGTACGGGCCAGTCTTGACAGACTCTAGGGTTGTGCGCCCATCTCACTCAAGAGGCCGGGGGCCAGCGCTGTCCGCAGACACTTCCGGGTCACGTGGCCAGTGTGACATTGCTGCTCTGGCGAGCCAGCGCAGCACACGGAAACGCCGTTTACCTTCCCGCCAGTAAGCGGTCCCTATTTATCTACTTGCACCCGGGGGTGCTTTCGAACTGCTAGGTTGGCAGGCGCTGGGACCGAACAACGGGAGCGCACCCCGTCGCGGGGATTCGAACCGCCGACCTTTCGATCGGCAAGTCCTAGGCACTGAGGCTTTAACCCACAGCGCCACCCGCGTCCCCTCCGCACTAACCCATAGTCTTTTAAAACTGTGGCTTAGCTATCAACATCTCTCCCACCTCACTTGTGGTGAGCCCAGAGCAGTAGCCCAGGAATAGGCCAAGAACACACCTCAGTTTATTTCTGGCTTACAGCTTCCTTATTTGGCCAACCACGTTCTGGATTCACATGACAATACGAGCCATTTAATGCCGGGTCGTGCTGCTTACAACACCCATGGGTGCGAGGGAAAGCCGTCCAAGGGTGTCCCGATTCCTGATGAAGGGTGAAGCCACCTACCAGACAGCTGAGAGTTGGGGGGCAGCTTAAGGACAGAACAAATAGATCCATGGCACCTGTTCTTTGCGGTCTAGGTTCCCTGTTTCATTTGATGCACAATCTTGGAGGGCTGCTGCCAGCCTGAGTAGACAGCACTGGACTAGGTGGAGCAGTGGTATGGCTCAGGATTGGGCAAGTGCCTCTGAAAATTACATTGAAGTCGGGGCTGGGGGGAGGGCAGCTTTCCATAGGAGAAGCTGACTTATACTAGGTCTGGCCTTTGGTCCATTTTAGCTCATACTGTCTACACTGACCGGCAGCAGCTCTCCGGGAATTTGGGCGGGATAATTCCTAGTCCTTCCTGGAGATGCCGGGTATTGAACCCGGGACCTTCTGTGCGCAAAGCAGACGCTCTACCACTAAACCAAAGCCTTGCAGCGTGGAACAGGACAAAACAGCTTCTGGGAACCCAGCATTCCTTGCCCCGCTGCCAGCCACTTCTCTTTCTGTTCCTCCTAGCAGTGAAAATTGAGGAGCCGGTTTCCATGGAGATGGACAATCACATGTCCGACAAAGATGACAGTTGCTACGACAACGCAGAGGCCGCCTTCAGCGACGACGAAGAGGACTTGAACAGCAAAGGTGAGGAAGTCCTCAGCAAAAGTTGCGCTGCGTCCCCACAACTTTCTTGCTCCCCGGGACACAGTTGTGTGGTCCATGTGGAAAGGTTCTTGCAGATGCAACAGAGGAGGAGCTGCCACGCTCACACACAGTCTTGTTTTTCAAAGAGTCTGTTTCCAGCCAACTGTGGCCCTGGGCAAACACAATAACAACAGCAACAGTGGTTTTTGCAAACTATAGTAAAGGTAAAGGTGCCCCCGCCCGTACGGGCCAGTCTTGACAGACTCTAGGGTTGTGCGCCCATCTCACTCTAGAGGCCAAGGGCCAGCGCTGTCCGGAGACACTTCCGGGTCACGTGGCCAGCGTGACATCACTGCTCTGGCAAGCCAGAGCCGCACACGGAAACGCCGTTTACCTTCCCGCTATAAAGCGGTCCCTATTTATCTACTTGCACCCGGGGGTGCTTTCGAACTGCTAGGTTGGCAGGCGCTGGGACCTAACAACGGGAGCGCACCCCGCCGTGGGGATTCGAACCGCCAACCTTTCGATCGGCAAGCCCTAGGTGCTGAGGCTTTTACCCACAGCGCCACCCGCATCCCTCTGCAAACTATAGTTTGGGTCTTATCCTAAATGTTGAATGAATCCCTGCTTTAAGATTCCAAACCACACTCGTTCCCCGGCAGGCATGTTTAGGGCCGAGAGAGAGGAAAGGAAGCCTTATCTCAACCATGGTTTGCTCAGCGCAACACTCAACCATGGTTAACACAAACCAGGGCGTAGGCCAAAGCCACTTGAGAGCATGGTTTTCATCCACCCCTTAACCGTGGTTTAGGTGTTCAGAAAGAAACGCATAACCATGGCTAAAGAGGACAAACCTGGTTGAGCGGTTTGCTCACTCATATTTTGTGCTGGCTTGCTTGGTGACTCTTGTCTACGGTTTCTGAGAGGTCTTTCGTGCCTTTCAAGTCCGGCCCCACATATGTGGGGAGGGGTTGTTGTACCAGCAAGAGGTGAAGTCCAAGATCTAAGCCCAAAACATTGAGAATGTCTGGCTTCCTTTTGAATGTGTTCTCTCGCTATCCCACTGACAGAATGAGGGCATTCCATGTTTGGGGTTCGACTCCTTGAATATGCAGGGAGGCAGGATAAGTGCATCAGAAGAGTCTGGCTGTGGGATCAGGCCAAACACTTACCTGGTCCAGCATCCTATTGTCACAGGGGCCAACCTCTGGGAATCCCGCAAGCAAATCTCCTTGCGGAATCCGCCTTTCTGATTAAGCGAGGCTTAACATTTCTCATGTGCATTTCTGTGGCTTCGTCTCTGAACCCGGCTTGGCGTTCCTCCCTCCCTCGCAGGGAAAAAGCGGGAGTTCCGGTTCCACCCGATCAAAGAGGCCATCGTAGAAGAGCCGGTGGACATCACCCCTTTCCTGGACCAGTTGGACGAGACCCTCAAGGACAAAGTCCTCGTGCTGCAGAAGGGGAGGTCAGTACAGAGGCTGTGGGTCTGAGGAGCATGTGGTTACGTAAGGCAGACACACAAAAACAGAAGACGAGTCTGCTGGATCCGGCCAGCAGCCCGTCCAGCCCAGCACCCTGCTCTCGATGTCGCTGACCAGATCTCTCAATGGGAAGCCCACCTGCGTTTCCCAGTGACTGGTATCTCTGTGACCCTGTCCCCATGCAGCTGGTCTTCAACTCCCAGCAGCCAGCAGAGGCTGCGGTCAGAGGTGATGATGGATGTTGAGGTTCCCTTTCCCAGGTCTAGGGCTTTTTCTCTTAACTCACTAATCAGCTTACTGTATTTTTCGCTCTATAAGACGCACCCGAACATAAGACGCACCTAGTTTTAGAGGAGGAGGAGAACAAGAAAAAAAATATTCTCTCCCTTTCTGCACAGTGCCTCCCCAGTAAAGTGGGAAGAGAAATGGAAGTGGCTCCGTTTCTCCTCCCACTTTGCTGAAGGGGCGCTGCGCAGCTTTCCCTCTCTGTGCAGCGCCTCTTCAGCAAAGCAGCAAGCGCCTCTTCAGCAAAAGCAACGCAAAACCTTCTGAGCGCGGTGGGAGGAGCGCTCCCACTGCGCTCAGGAGGCTTTGCGTGGCTATCGCTGAAGCCAGGAGAGCAAGAGGGAACGGTGCGCACTGATCCCTCGCTCTCCTGGCTTCAGCGATAGATGCGCAGCCTGCATTCACTCCATAAGACATAAGACTTACTTTTTAGGGGGGGGGGAGTGCGTCTTATAGAGCAAAAAATACGGTGTTTTGAGAGCGTGTGACTTGCCCGAGCGAGCATTTGGTGACAAAACATGATTTTTTTAACCCTAAACTGCAGTGCCTCTTTGTCCTTCCCTGTTCCTTTTGAAGCTTATCGCCCTCCCTACATAGGAAGACCACCAAACACCCCCCCACTTCATTCCTTCCTGCCCTCTCCATCATTTTGTGCAGGAACAAGCCTTCTCCAGCTGGACCTCCTGGGTGCCATTTCTAGCCTTGACATGACTTCCCAGTCACCAGTGATGGAATCTCAGTAATGTAGATTTGGAAGGGACCCCAGGGGTCATCTATTCCAACCCCCTGCAGTGCAGGAATCTCAGCTAAAGCATCCCTGACAGATGGCCACCCAACCTCTGCTTATAAAAACCCCCCAAGGAAGGAGAGTCCACAACCTCCCGAGGGAGACCATTCCACTGTCAAAACAGCTTACTGTCAGTCCTGGGTGTGTTTTACTGCTGTTTGTGACTCCCATAGCATCAGTCAGCGTTAAAGGCAGGCTCTCCGTGTCAGCCCTTTCCTCCCCTGCCCTCGCGACAACCCTGCGGAGTTGGCTGCTCGGGGAAGCAGCTTTCCTAAGACCACCAAGGCAGGCTGTGTGTGTGTGTGTGTGTGTGTGTGTGTGTTTAATTGTCTCAGCCACGTTTCCCTTCCTTCTCCCCACAAGACCTGGGACCTCCAAGCTTTCTCCTTCCCGGAGTGCCATTCGTAGCTATTGCTCAAGAAGGACGAGTACAGAATCAGTCCGCCCTCTCCTTGGAATCGGGCGGCCCACAGCTGGGATTTTGGAGCAGGAAGCTTTTGGCCCTGCACTCCCCATTAATTTTGCATGTCATGACTAAGTGCATTTAATAGGTTTGTTTTCCGCAGAGTCTGCAGGATGCATATTTGTGTTTTTTGGGTCCCCCCCCCTTCCTTTATGGCTGGGTGGGAGGAAGGAGACCCGTGGCAAAGGGGCGGGGCGGGGAGGCGGGGAGAGACTTGGCTGCTTGCAGGGAGACGTTGGGCCAGATCCCTGCCATTTGCCAATCTCTCCATGCTGCTGCGTGCTTCCCGTAGAGATAATTTCACTCCCCAGAATTTTTGGGATAGCAAAACTCCCCCGCCCCTCTGGGATCTCTGGTTCGAGAGACCCGTTGCTTGACTGCTGGTCTTGATTAGCGTCAGACCCCTTGCAAATGGCGAGGCTTCAAGTGAAGACAGAGAGGTCCCATGGATTCCAGTGCGTCTGCTTTTAATCCTGGCTCCCACCAGTTGCATTTACGCCCTTGCTTTTTAGCCCAAACTGGTTGCAATTAAAATCCACATTAAGGTACAATATAATTAGTCCTCTGTTCGTCTCTGTGTGGTAGGTGGGACAGTTTCTCTTGGCCCCTGGCACTGCTGGTGATGCAGTCTGTCTTCGAGGCTCTCGGCTTTCGTATTAAAAAATAAATTATAAGTGTTGCCTCCTTTATGGGTGCACAGAGGAGCTTTTAAAGTGTGTGGGCAACTTCCTGCATATGAGATCACCTTGCTCACGCGCTCTCGAGGCTACCCTCACAGGCGCAATTGCTGGAAACTTTACTCTTTAATGCTCCCTCCAAGGAAATATGCCTGGCAACATCATTACAGGGCTTTGGGTGCCTGGCTCAGGCATTCCTGTTTTCCCCTGGCATTTGGCCCTTCTTGCTGGATCGTAGCTTTGTGTGAATCTGCTGCGGTGTTCATTTTTTCAGCGGGGGTTAGGGCAGGATTTAGCCTTCTTTCATCCTATTCTTAGATTTCCTTTCATTTCACTTTTAATTTGTATGCCACCTTTCTATATTGCTTTTCACGAGCCGGTTTACAAGCTGAAGAAAACGACAAAACAGGTGCGCCTGATAACCTGATCCCATACAAAAAAAAGGGTCATAATAAAATGATTACTTTAAAATAAACAACAGTAAAAAATATCAGTGCAGTGTGCGACAATACACAGCGGTACCTCGGTTTTCGAGTGCCTCGGAACCCAAACGTTTCGGAACCCGAACGCTGAAAAGTCGGAAGTAATTGCTTCCGTTCTCGAACGCGCCTTGGAAGTCGGACGGCTTCCTCTGTGTGGTTTTTTTCTCTTTTTCTCCACTGACTTTGGCAACCGCCCTCTGCGCCCCAGTTGTTGAACGTTTCAGAAGTCGAATGATCTTCCGGAACAGATTACGTTCGACAACCGAGGTACTACTGTATGAACAACCAAAAAACCCCATGAAGAAATAATAAAATGAGTACAAATATGTATTATACAGTGGTATCTCTGGTTACGTACTTAATTCGTTTCGGAGGTCCGTTCTTAACCTGAAACTGTTCTTAACCTGAAGCACCACTTTAGCTAATGAGGTCTCCCGCCGCTGCGCGATTTCTGTTCTCATCCTGAAGCAAAGTTCTTAACCCGAGGTAATATTTCTGGGTTAGTGGAGTCTGTAACCTGAAGCGTCTGTAACCTGAAGCGTATGTAACCCGAGGTACCACTGTATTTAGTTGAGCGTTTATAGCAGGGGTGGAGAATCTCAGACCCAGGGCCCGGATGCGGCCCTCAAAGCTGCTCTGTCAGGCCCCTGGGACTCTCCCCACACCATGCTCTCTGGCTGATGTAAAAAGAGCACATCAGCTGTTAGGTGGGAGGCCTCAGCAAATCCCTGCTGTGCCTCCAGCTTGTGAGGCGACCCTCTCAAAATCCTAAAAAGGACGTCCTCTCTGGGCTCTGGTGAGGGTCTACTTGCGAGCCAGGAGGACTCTCCAGGGTGCTCCGCATTTCAGGGAACCGCTTCCGGGTTCCCGGCAGTGCGCGATCACACGCAGAAGTGGCGCACGTAAACGGGGAGCAGCCTGTATTTGAAAGCATTGCTGCCTCTGGCACCTGCAACTGCGACAGAGAAGGATGTGCAGGACAGGCGTTTCCTAAGCAGTGGTTTGTTTCTCGATCCAAGCCCCTTCCTGCCCACGTCTCACGGGTCCAAAACACGGGGAGGCGTCTGCCAAAGCGTGGGAGCTGGGCTGCCAGCGAGTGGGGCCAACGCTGCTGGCGCCGAGACCTCCACTTGCTCCCGACCGTGTATCTCATCAATGATGGGCTTCCAAGCCAATAACAATTTGGATGGCTTTTAAAGGAGGATTAGGAAAACTCGTGGAGGATCAGGCTGCAAATGGCTTTTAGCCGACGCAGCTGCCTTTCCCCTCCTTTCCCTATCAGCTCCTGAGAACCACAAGCAGGGAGAGCACTCCTGTTGCACTCCCAGGTCCTGCATCCCGTCTGGCCTCTGCGAGAACAGGATGCTGGACTAGGCGGGCCTGTGGCCTGATCCAGCACCCAGGCTTTTCTCGTGCCCAGGTTATTAGATCTGATTTTGGTGGAAGGTGTCCAGCTGTTAAAAGCTGGGCAGCTTTCTGTGTCGGTTTTGCTGGGTGTTTTGCTTACGCCGATTGAAGATGCTCTCACTGTGCTCCAAGCTCGCTTGGTGTGCAAAGCCCCAGTCTTTTCCCCTCCCTCCCTTGCTATCTCTCGCCCTCTCTCCTTTAACTTGGATTTTCCTCTTGTTTTCTCGGCCTGCAGCGACACAGAAGCTCAGTGTGAGGTCATGCAGGAAATCGTGGACCAAGTCCTGGAGGTAACAGCTCCCCTCCTCTTGGAAAGTGGCACAAGGAGGCAGGGCGAATATTGGGTGGGGGTAGGGGGGGTTGCTCCTGGAGGGACCGACATAGGGAGTGACAAATGCTAGGTGGGTGCCCTTAATAAGGCCGGTGGCATCCGCCCCTCTGGTCACTAGTTCAGCTCAGGAATTGCCAGGGGAGGTTCATGGCAGCCACACTGCGGTGAAGTTTTCTCTATGCCCTGTGTCGCTGTCAGAAGAAGGCAGACAAGGGCCATGTTCGCACGGCACATTAAAGCGTTATGATACCACTTTAAACCGGCACGTCTTCCCCTGCAAATAATCCTGGGAGCTGTAGTTCATTAAGGGTGCTGAAAGTGGCTAGGAGACCACCCCATTCCTCTCCCAGAACTACAATTCCCAGAGTTCCCTGGGAAGAGGGATTGACTGTTAAGCCATGCTGGGAATTGCAGCTCTGTGAGGGGGATAGGGGTCTCCTAAGAACAGATCTCGGCATTCTTGGCGGGGAAGGACCCCAACTGTTGAGAGTGGTATGGCACTTCAAATGTCTGGCCTGACCTGGTGTACACGCCATGCGTTTAAAGCCCATTTAATGTCTCCTCCCCTCCTGGGATACTGTAGTTTAAGGGTGGTAGGTAGGAATGGGAGCTGTGAGAGGGGCGAGTTCCCAGGATCCTTTGCAGGGGGAATGGGTGTACTCAGTCTCTAAATTAGCAGGTGGGGACTGGTTGCTATTCTAAAGCGTGCCTGCAACATTTCCTGATGGCACCCCATCCACCCTGAGCGCCGGCAGCGAAACGGCTCCTCATCCCAATATTGGACTCAGCTTTATTGACACCTGACTGCCACCGCTGCCGCCACCATCCCCCACCCAGTCTGGACAGGCGTCACGGTGGGGAGGGTGGCAGTGCCCCGGCCTGTTGCCAAATTTCACATCGTTCTGTTTTCCTCTTCCGCACAGGAGGATTTCGACCAGGAGCAGCTGTCGGTCCTCGCTTCCTGCTTGCAGGAGCTCTTCAAAGTTCACTTCCGCGGAGAGGTCCTGCCGGAAGAAATCACAGAAGAGTAAGCGGTTTGGGGAAAGTGGGGGGGGGGCAGTTTTCTGTTCTTCGGTTGTTCTAGCTCAGGGGTCTGCAACCTTTAAGACAAAAAGAGCCACTTGGACCCGTTTCCGAAGGAAAAAAAACTGGGAGCCGCAAAACCATTGCGACATTTAAAACAAATATAACACTGCATATATTGTTTCTTACCTTAATGTCCGATCTGACAGCGGGCAGGAAGGCGACGTCGGGACGGTGCGTGACTAACGCACACACCGCCCCCATGCGACGTCACAGCCAGTACAGCGCCCGCCACAGTGGGGAGTGTCGGGGCGCACAATGCGCCTCCTCCCCTCGCTAGTATCCTCCCCAGAGCCGCAGCAAAGGTGTAAAAGAGCCACATGCGGCTCCGGAGCCGCGGGTTGCAGACCCCTGTTCTAGCTGGTCCTTCTTCTCTGCAAGCATGCAGACGAATTCGTGAAGGACCCAACCCAGACATGGACCAAATTGCACCTGGGGGCTTCTCATTGTGGGGTATCTGGTTGGCCACTGTGAGAACAGGATTCAGGGCTAGGTGGGCCCCTGGCTTGATCCAGCAGCTGAGATTTTCTTACCTTCTCATGAGTAACTGTGAGGGAGGGCTCTGGCCTTCACATTTTGCCTATGGACATCGTAGAGGTACCTGGCTGGCCATTGACTCCAGTAGCTCGGATGTTCCGAGGCCATTATTATTATTATTATTATTATTATTATTATTACCATTTTATTTTTATTTATACCCATCAAAAAGATATGCAAAAGTTTATACCCAATACCAGTATAAAATAAATATTTTTAAAATCTAATTAAAAAGAAACAGGAGCAGAGAGAAGGAAGAAGGAAGGAGAGAAACGGAAGAAAGAAAATGAAAATGAAATAAGGGGCAGGCAAGGGGAGGGAAGAAGAAAAAGGTGACAAGGCTTCTGATTCCCTGTCAGCTAAATATAATAACCTGTTCAAAGTATTCACTCAACTTGACATCCAACTGCTTTGTTTTCTACAAACCAATATTTTTTCACTCTTCAAATCCAGTTATTACAAGTTCATTTTCTCTTTCACACAAAAAGTCCGTAAGACGTTTCCAATCCTTAATAAATGTCCGTAATGATTTTTCTCTGATTAAACATCTTAACTTTGCCATCTCAGCAAAGTCCAATAATTTTATCATTCCTCCATAATCGGTAGGGCTGTATCTTTCCATCTTTATATATGTAACAATCTCGCCGCTCTAATCATATATTGAAGTAATATTCCATAATTCTTCTTATAGAGTGGGGATTTGAACCCTGGTCTCCCCCAGGTTCTAGTCTGATGCTCTAACCACTACACCACACTGGCTGTGGTTGACCTGGTGTGCCTATTTCTCCTGACACACGCTCCCTCTCTATTTCCCTGCAGGTCTCTAGAGGAATCCGTGGGGAAGCCACTTTACCTAATATTTAGGTGAGTCTCATGCGTTCTGTCCTCTCCATTCTGATTTCGAAGCCGCCGAGCCCAAGATGGGGTACTATACAGGCCTTTGGCCTGATCCTGCAGCCAGGCTCTTCTTTAGTTCTCATGTCCCTCGATTTCAGTTGCCGAAGGGCAGGCAGCAGAAAAGGGCTGCTTCTCCGCGGCCTCTTCATCTGGTTGCTTGCTGTGGGAATTGCGGGTGGATTAGGTGTTGACCTTTGGTCTGACCAGCAGGGGGCTCTTCAGGTGTCCCTTTGACTGGGTACAGGTGGGCTTCCAAGATTGGGGGAGTCCAGGTTCCAGGGGAGACTTGAACACCCCACAGTACTTCATTTTTAAAATAATAATAAAAACAAACCAGAGTTTTCTCCAACTTCTTGTGGCCATGATCTCAAAAACGCAAGAGTACCATGGCTTGCTGTTCTTCAAGAGTACCATGGCTAGCTGTTCTTCAAGAGAACCATGGTTTGCTGGTCCTCAAGACTACCATGGCTAGCTGTTCTTCAAGAGTACCATGGCTAGCTGTTCTTCAAGAGTATCATAGCTAGCTGTTCTTCAAGAGTACCATGGCTTGCTGTTCCTCAAGACTACCATGGCTAGCTGTTCTTCAAAAGTACCATGGCTAGCTGTTCCTCAAGAGTACCATGGCTAGCTGTTCCTCAAGAGTACAATGGCTAGCTGTTCTTCAAGAGTACCATGGCTTGCTGTTCTTCAAGAGTACCATGGCTAGCTGTTCTTCAAGAGTACCATGGCTAGCTGTTCCTCAAGAGTACCATGGCTAGCTGTTCTTCAAGAGTACCATGGCTTGCTGTTCCTCAAGACTACCATGGCTAGCTGTTCTTCAAAAGTACCATGGCTAGCTGTTCCTCAAGAGTACCATGGCTAGCTGTTCCTCAAGAGTACAATGGCTAGCTGTTCTTCAAGAGTACCATGGCTTGCTGTTCTTCAAGAGTACCATGGCTAGCTGTTCCTCAAGAGTACCATGGCTAGCTGTTCCTCAAGAGTACAATGGCTAGCTGTTCTTCAAGAGTACCATGGCTTGCTGTTCTTCAAGAGTACCATGGCTAGCTGTTCCTCAAGAGTACCATGGCTAGCTGTTCTTCAAGAGTACCATGGCTAGCTGTTCTTCAAGAGTACCATGGCTAGCTGTTCCTCAAGACTACCATGGCTTGCTGTTCTTTCAAGTATACCATGGATAGCTGTTCTTCAAGAGTATCACGGCTTGCTGTTCTTCCTACTAGCTGCTGCCAAGCGACAGCTATGGGAGAGAAAGCCCAGTCAGCAGAGCTGATGGAGCAGCCCTGCTTCCCTTCTCTCCCATTTCTGCAGCCTGATAGAGAGAGTAGCCCCCCGATGGAGCATGGCTGTAGCACACTGTAGCCAATTTCTGTTGGAAGGGCCCTGGGTGCGAGAGTGCAAGGGTCTGAGTATGAAACCTGCCAGATAGACGTCCCCAGTGCTTAAGGCACAAAATGGCATCTCCCTTCGGAATCTCTGCCTGGACTGTAAAAGCACAACACACCCACACATACACACTGTGGTTGTGGGGTTGTCTTTGAACCTAACCCAGTACAGCATCAGCCTCCCTTCCTGCCCCCTTCCAGGAACCTCTGCCAGATGCAGGAGGATAACAGCAGCTTCTCCGTGCTCCTGGACCTGTTGTCAGAGCTCTACCAGAAGCAGCCCAAGATCGGTTACCACCTTCTCTACTACCTAAAAGCCAGGTGAGAGCACAAACAATCAGCGAGCCTGGAATTTTTTTTTTTAAAGAGGGAAGCCTTGGGAAACTACCTAAGTCAGGGATGGGGGACCTTGTATGTAAAGGCACAGCACACACAATTCCACACATGCACACCCCTCCCTGTCATCTGTCCAGGATAGCAAGAGACGTTATCCAGACTGGCGCCAAACAGAGACGGGGGCATGGCTTGGGGAGAGTTCCGAGGGCCAGACAGAGCGGCCTGGAGGGCCGCATTCAACCTCATCTAGTGAGATCGTGGCCAGGACAGGCAGTGGGGAGGAAACCTCACATCTCACCGCTTTCCACTGTGCGCCATCACATCCACACACCATGCAATTCGAGGGTGTGGCTTCCCACACCCCTCCAAAAAATCCCGGGAACCATAGTTTACTGCCCAAAGAGCAGCAGTTCTCAGCGTTCGCAAACTACAGTTCCCAGGATTCCTTGCAGGGGGAAGGTGTGTGCTTTAATTCATGGTGTGAACGAGGCATTTTCCTTTAGCCTGTCATATCACAATCCCCAGGCAAAGCCCATACAGCAAACATGGAGTGAACTTCCAACCCTCTAGATGTTGCTGCTGGCGGCCCAGGGATGATGGTTGTGATGTACTGTATTTTTCGCTCTATAAGACGCACCTGACCATAAGACGCACCTAGTTTTTAGAGGGGGAATGCAAAGAAAAAAATATTCTTTAAAGGGAACGCTGAGCAGAGCCTGTATGCATCCCAGGCTCTGCTCAGCGCTCCCTTTCACGAGCTGCGTGAAGCGTGTGTGCGGCGCTTGCAGGCTTTTCCCCGAGGAGAGAGAAGGGCAGCCCGTCACTGACAGGTTGCCCTTCTCCCTCCTCGGGAAAAAGCCCCCAAGAGCCACACACACACGCTCCGCGCGGCTCTTTAAATGGAGCGTGGCTCTTGGGGGCTTTTGCAGGAGGTGGGGGAAGTGAGAGAGCCTGCGGCTAAGCCAGAAGCTAGAACAGCGAGAGGGAGTGCAGCGCAGCTTCTGGGATAGCTGCGCAGCCTGCATTCGCTCCATAAGACACACACGCATTTCCCCTTACTTTTTAGGAGGGAAAAAGTGCGTCTTACAGAGCGAAAAATACGGTATTCCAGCAATGTACAAAAAGCCAAAGGATGTCCCCCCACCTGCAGCATGTGGTATCCCTGAATGATACCTAGACGGCGTCGTTCTGCCACTTTGGGAGCAAGGGAGAAGACAAGGCTGGGGTGGAGAGTTCAGAGAGGGCCAGAAGCTTGGCAGGCAGGGCTCCACGCAGCTCGGGATCAAGGCTTTGGGGCCATCAGGATGCGAGGAAAGGACAGATTTGGCACAATAGGAGAAGGGCAGATCGCAGCCCCAAGAAAACCAGCTAGAGCTCTCGTGTCTCAGGCACGTGCTCCTTCCGCACAGAGGAATGGATTCTGCTCCTTTCCTTGCTCACTTGGCTCTTTCCCCTCCATTTTCTTCTCTTTAAAAACATTTCAGCAAAGCAGCGGCTGGGAAAATGAACCTCTATGAGTCCTTTGCCCAGGCCACGCAACTGGGCGACCTGCACACTTGCCTGATGATGGACATGAAGGCTTGCCAGGAGGACGACGTCCGGCTCCTCTGCTTCCTCACTCCTTCCATATACACTGAGGTGAGACCCAGAGGGAGAGGTGGCAAAGGCTGCCCTATCTCTGCATCCCTTTTGGAAACTCAGACTGGACTCTGCTCTGCTACCCCATCATCTCACTCTGGTTGTGCAGCAGGGGGGAAAAGCAAGCTTCCTATCACAGATGGATGCGACCAGTTTGGTAACATTCTGCCCCAGGAGCAAGGAGAACCTGTGGCCCTCCAGCTGTTGCTGGACTCCATCTCCCATCATCCCTGACCATGCTGGTTGGGGCTGATGGGAGATAGTGTTTCAACAATAGCTAGAGGGGGCCACAGTCTCCCCATCCCTGCTTTGCGCCTCTGTAAGTGCATTTAATACGTGATCCCTGATCGGCTTGGACAGGGGTCTAGGAAAGGATGGTGAACCTGTGGCCCTCCAGATGTTTCTGGACTCCCATCATCCATGACCGTGTTGGTTGGGGCTGATGGGAATTGGAGTCTCAGTAACAGCTAGAGAAGACCATGGTCTCCCCATCGCTACTTTGCACTGTAAGTGCCTCGGTCCAGTATCTCTGAAGGAGCGTCTCCACCCCCATCATTCTACCCGGACACTGAGGTCCAGCGCCGAAGGCCTTCTGGTGGTTCCCTCACTGCAAGAAGCCAAGTTACAGGGAACCAGGCAGAGGGCCTTCTCAGTAGTGGCACCCGCCATGTGGAACACCCTCCCACCAGATGTCAAAGAGAACAACAACTACCAGACTTTTAGAAGACATCTGAAGGCAGCCCTGTTTAGGGAAGCTTTTAATGTTTGATGTATTACAGTATTTTAATATTTTGTCGGAAGCCGCCCAGAGTGGCTGGGGAGGCCTGGCTAGATGGGCGGGGTATAGATAATAAATTATTATTAGTATTATTATTATTATTGGATCCCTGATTGGCTGGTACAGGTGTCTAGGAGAGGGTGGAGAACCTGTGGACTCCCAACTCCATCATCCCTGACCATTGGCAGCACCGGTTTCTGGGACTAATGGGAGTTGGAGTCGGACAGCATCCGGAGGCTTCCCCAGCTAACAGCAACCCCTAGCATTTTTCATGCTTTCCTGTTCTTTCGAGGCAGGTCTCTTTAAGGCCCCACCCTCTCCCCTTTCCTCTACCAGGACCTTTGCTTCCCTTCCACCCTCCTACACTGCTTCCCCCGGTGTGTTTTTCTCACGGGCTCCTTGAGCGATCGCATATGCCTCGCAGTCCCTGAGCCATCTCTGGACGCGGCCGGGCTCCGGGGAGGTTTTACGCTGCCTGTTCTCCAGGCCGTTAGGTTTAATGAAACGTTTTATTGCTTCCATCGCTCAGCAGCCGACAGGCCAGTGGGGCGGGGCAAAGCCCTCGTTTGCCAGAGGCCTTTCGCCCAGAACAACCAGACCGCATTATCCTCCGCTTTACCCCTTTTCGACGCGGGAACCTCATTGCCTTTTTCCTTCCCGTTGCCGGTCTATCGCTCTGCTCTCTTTGGTCCTTGGGGGAAGGACCCATAGCTCAGTGGGAGAGCATTTGCTTTGGACACAGAAAGTCCTGGGTTCTCTCCCTGGCATTGCCAGGTAGGGCTGGGAATATCCCCTGCCTGAAAGTCCGGGAGAGCGGAGACAATACTGAACTTGATGGACCCAGTTGTCTAAGGTATCTCCCTATGTTCCTCTTTAGTTCAGAACCATGAGGACTAGAATCTCAGGGTTGTAGTTTTTTTTTTTAGGGCTGTGGCTCCGTAGCATAATAAAATGAATGACTCTCATCCAGCCACGGAAGCAGAGCCTAGCCATTGTGGAGGGTGGCCCTCGATAGCCTCCGCAAAATTGTCCCGTCCATTTCCTCCACTTAACCCAAGAGACTTCCCCCCAGGGATTACGCAACACAAAACCTCCAGATAAGAACATGGCAAACCAAAGGCCTTTATCGCCTAACAGACTTCTATAAAAATAACAAACCCTTGTCAACACAAGAAATACGAGACAAACTAGAGGACACCCAAATGCCCTGGTTAACACATCACCAATGACATGCCCTCTTAAACAACCCAGTAGTAAAATCAGCAACAACAAGGCCCCTGGCAACCTTCGAAAACCTCCTCCTAGCAACAAAGGGACACGGCAAAGGGATGGTATCCGCAATATACAAAATACTACTCCAAAACCCCACAAACCCCCTAGACCAGGGGTCAGCAACCCGCGGCTCCAGAGCCGCATGTGGCTCTTTTACACCTTTGCCGCGGCTCCGGGGCGGATACTAGCGAGGGGAGGAGGCGCATTGTGCGCCCCGACACTCCCCACTGTGGCGGGCGCTGTACTGGCTGTGACGTTGCATGGGGGCGGTGCGTGTGTTAGTCACGCACCGTCCCGACGTCACCTTCCCGCCCGCCCGCTACATTGAAAGGGGGCATGTACGCTGGTCACTGTTTTGAAGGGGAGTGAAGAACACACACACACACACAAAGGTAACTTGTTAATTTAACGTTTATTTCTAAGTGGAGGAGTAATTCTGAGGGGTCAAACAAAGAAATAATAAAAAAGTGACAAAAAAAGTTATTTTTATAATGACGAGTTTTGCAGCTCCCAGTTTTTTTTCCTTCGGAAACGGGTCCAAGTGGCTCTTTTTGTCTTAAAGGTTGCAGACCCCTGACCTAGACGTAATCAAAAAACAATGGGAAGACGACATAGTTCTGCCGCTCAAGCTAGAGGGAGAGAACGATGACCTCTCTGCAAAGAGGGAGAGTTGCCGCCACATCTAAAACCATATTTTTGTCTTTGTGTTGCTGGTGTTTCACTTCCTGTTTCGAATGTAGTTGCAAGTGTCAGGAGTCCCCTGCCCCCGCCCCATCCCCGTCTCTGGCACCTGTTTTACAAAGTGAAACAGCTTTGCCAACAAATTACAAATTGCCTTGGGCTTTGCAATGCACGGTTCTCATTTGTTCTGTCTCTCGCTCTCCCCTATTGCAATACGAGGTCAAGCCAGCTACACCCAGCCTGTGGCGCCCCCTGCTGCACATAGTGGACAGGACCACAGGCCTCTGTGTAGTCCAAGATTGGGCTGGCTGCTGTGGCCAGTTTTAGCCATTTTTAAATATCGAGAAGCTGCTTTTGCTGGTTCAGGACCTTTTATTTATTCTTCCATTAACAATAATAATAATAATAAGTAATAAAAAATATTTATACCCCGCCCTCCTCGGCCAGAGCTGGGTTCAGGGCGGATAACACCAGTAAAATTACAATAAAAACATAATAGGTGGAGGGGAAGAAAAGGAAAAAAACACCAATTTAAAATATGGGTTAAAATACAGTTTAAAATGCTGCCTCATTTTAATAGCAGCCCATAGATCAAAACCATAAGGGGAGGGAAACATAAGAGTCCAAACCAAAGGCCAGGCGGAACAGCTCTGTCCTGCAGGCCCTGTGGAAAGATGTCAAGTCCCGCAGGGCCCTGGTCTCTTGTGACAGAGCGTTCCACCAAGTCGGGGCCAGTACTGAAAAGGCTCTGGCCCTAGTTGAGACCAATCTAACTACCTTGCGACTTGGGACCTCCAAAGTGTTGTCATTTGTGGACCTTAAGGTCCTTCGTGGGACATACCAGGAGAGGCAGCCCCGTTATGTACGTGGGTCCTGGGCCGCAGAGGGCTTTGTATCCTCCACGACTGCGAGGAAGTGTTTGTACGTTTTTTAACATTCACGAAAACAATACCCCTGCCTGAGTTCTGTTGCTTGCATAAACCGAGCTTCAAAAAGTAGTCGTTCGCTGTCTCCTTAGACTGAAAAGCAGCATTAGGTCTGTTGTTTCTCTCCCCTGATTGCCTCTCCCTCTGTCTCAAGTTTCCAGACGAGACCCTGCGGAGCGGGGAGCTGCTGAACATGATTGTGGCCGTCATTGACTCAGCTCAGGTAAGGCCTCTCCTTGTGAAACGATCGGTCAGAGCTGGGGGAGCCTGTGTCTTTGCTTTCCTTTGCTCCTTCGAGAGCTGCCTCCAGGTATTGTGTCAATGCAGCCAGGTACACTGCATTGCTTCAGAGGCTGAACTGGGAGGAGATCCTCCAAACAGAGAGGTGCGATTAGTGGTCAGCCCCATCCTCTCTTCCAAAGCAGGGATGTGGGACATGCGGCCTTTCATATGTGGTTGGACTGTACCTCCCATCATCCTGACCATAGGCCCTGTCGTCTGGGGCTGATGATAGCTGGAATCCAATAATATCAGAAAGGCCACACATTCCCTTTCTCTGCTTACACCTCTAAGCACATTTAATACGTGATCTCTGATTGGTTGGGACATGTGTCTAGGAGCCTGTGGGGCCCTCTAGATCAGTGTTTCTCAACCTGTGGGTCCCCGGACGTTGTTGGACTACAACTCCCATCATTCCCATGACCAGTGGTCAGGGATGATGGGAGTTGTAGTCCGACAACGTCTGGGGACCCACAGCTTGAGAACCGCTGCTCTAGATGTTTCTGAACTGCAACTCCCATCAGCCACCATCAGCCATGCTGGTTATTGGGCGTTGCAGTCAAACAGCGTCTGGAGCGCACCAGCGTGCCTGCCTCTGGGGCTGGAGAGACTGATGACTGGAGTGGTCCTGTCTTTCTGGGAGTAGATCAGACTAGATTTCCCTCCTCTCTCCCTCTCCCAGCCCCGGCCAGCCTCCCGGACCACGGTCAGATGTTGCACGCCCACTGCGTGGACGGGCAGGGTTTTTATCCATTCTGTTTATTGCAGTTATATTCCACCTTTCATTTAAGTAGCTCGAGGTTCTCCCTCCCCAATGTTATCCGCACAAACAACCCTGTTTGTTAGGTTAGGCCAAGAGACCGACTGGCCCCAGATTCCCCGGCATCTTTCATGGCTGAGCGGAGATTCGAACCCTGGGCGCCCGGATCACAGCCTGACACTATGTTGCTTCTTAGCCTCTGGCTGCGTTTGCACCTTAAAAAGCACCCAGGCACACCCCAGCAAGGAATCCTGGGAATTGTAGTTTGCTAAAGGGTGCTGGCACCCTTTAACAAGGGACGCAGGTGGCAGGGACGCGGGTGGCGCAGTGGGTTAAACCACAGAGCCTAGGACTTGCCGATCAGAAGGTCGGCGGTTCGAATCCCCATGACGGGGTGAGCTCCCGTTGCTCGGTCCCTGCTCCTGCCAACCTAGCAGTTCGAAAGCACATCAAGTTCAAGTAGATAAATAGGTACCGCTCTGGCGGGAAGGTAAACGGTGTTTCTGTGCGCTGCTCTGGTTCTCCAGAAGCGGCTTAGTCATGCTGGCCACATGACCCGGAAGTTGTACGCCGGCTCCCATGGCCAATAAAGCGAGATGAGCGCCGCAACCCCAGAGTCGGCCACGACTGGACCTAATGGTCAGGGGTCCCTTTACCTTTTACCTTTAAGGGGTGCTGGCAGTTGTATGTAAGAGATAGACTACAATTCCCATGATTCTTTGCTGGGGTGTGTGTGGTTGCTTTAAAGGCATGGCGCGAACACAGCCGCAGAGAGAGCCATAGGGAGAGATCTTCTCCTGATGGTGACTCTGGTTCAGCTCTGGGTCAGTCCGGGGCTACACGGGAGCCCTTTCTCCTGACACCCAGGGCACAGCCTTTTCAAAAAGAAAGAAAAAAGCGTGGGCCTCTGCACATGCCCTGGGCGCCCTTCCTTTTGCCATGGAGACCTTGCGGCCAACTCCTCTTCCCCCAGCCCTGATCTTCAGGCCAGAGGGCAGGACATCCACCTTGCAGGCCTCTTCCCTGTTTTCTTTTCCAGAAATTGTAACAGCTCCAGAGCAGTGCTCTGGGCTAAAGAGCCCCCTGAGAGAGCAGGGCTGGCGTGCGGTGCCAATGCAAATAGGTTGCCATGGTGCCCGTTTGGAGTGACCCAAAAATAGCCAAAGTGGGAGAGGTTTTTGTGTGTGTGTGTGTGTGTGTGTGTGTGTGTGTGTGTGTCTTGGCAGGCAGTACTTTTGCCTCATGTGTATTGCCTCTGAGCCTGGCTGGGCCTACAGGCTGTTCCCCTCTCCCCAAAAATAAACCTTTGTGTCCCCTAATATATCCGTATCTGCTTCGTTCATCAAGCGCTTTCTTTCCCATGCCAGCTTTGGGACGGCTGGGTCTCTTGGGCAGGTTTTCCTGGCCAGGGCAGACAGCGAGATGGTATCGCATGTGGGAAAAGGTGGGTGGGAGGCCCCCTCCCCGCCTGATCTGACTCCTTGCTGGGCTCTTGCCCCATTCCGGATGTTCCCGACCTAACCCCCGTCCACCTTTGTGCCTTTCCCAGCCCTGCCTCAGTTTCCATCACTCGTCCCTTTCTCTCATTTCCCCCCATCCTGCTTCATTGGTTCCTTGGCTGCATTGTGGGGTCAGTGGGGAAAGGTGGGGGTGGGTGAGGGTGTGTGCGTGGAAATTAAGGGTGTCAGAGACTTTGTGGACATTTGGTGTATTCATACTGTAGCATTTTCTCCCTGCCGAGGAAGAAGACTTAGGCTGCATTCGCACCGTAAAACAACTTTGAGCTGATCCCCCCAAAATGGGGCTTTCCCCCTTTCCCCCTCTTAAACTAGGTGCGTCTAATGGTCAGGTGCGTCTTATGGAGCGAAAAATACGGTAAATCCACACTGAAGGATGCTCGGCTCAGGCCAGGTGGTGTGAGCCCTCTCGAGTGAAGGTTCCACTTTTAGATGCATGTTTCACTTACTGTATAGGGCAGCTTTTAGTTTCTCCCTATCTTCCTAATGTGTATTTCACGTTCCTGCGTTTCTCTTCGGCTGCGGCCTGCGCTTGGTGGCCTTGTTCCTAAATCTGTGAGTCTGACTCCCGCTCTCTCTTCTCCCCAGCTCCAGGAATTGGTCTGCCACGTTATGATGGGGAACTTGGTGATGTTTCGGAAGGACTCCGTCCTCAATATTCTGAGTGAGTTGGTCTTGGCGGGGGCTCGGTGCCAAAAAACGAAGTCTTGGTTAAATGGGGGGGGGGGATAAGGAGTGCGTTTAGATAGACCCTTCCGCTCATTCTTATAGTAGTGGTTAGAGTGCTGGGCTAGGACCCGGGAGACCTGGGTTCAAATCCTCCCTCATCCCTGAAGCTCTCTGGAGGACATTGGGGTCCAGTTACCATCTCTAAGCCTCTCAGGGTGGGCAGTGGGATTACCTGGGGGGCACAAAGTGGCAAGGGGGGTGACATGGGGCACAAGAAGTGCCAGTGACTTAATCAGATTTTGAAAAGCTGGTATCATATCACCGAATCAAGCTCATCTGGTTTGTTGAATTGGATTTTGAATGAACGCGCAATTAATTGCCTCTGTTTTGAATTTCATTGCATTACCATCTTCCTTAGTGGGACGTGCAAACCCAGAGAATCCTTTTTATAGGGTAGGGGACACTGGGGGTGAGTTTATGGAACCGAGTAGATGGTGGCCCTGCAGAGGTTTGGGAGCTCTGCATTAAATACAGTAGTACGTCTGGATGCGAACAGGATCCAATCCGGAGCCCCGTTCACATCCTGAGTAGAACATAACACGTGTCTGCGCGGGTCGCGTTTCGCCGCTTCCGTTCATGCACGTGATATCATTTTGAGCATCTACGCATGCACGAGCGGCGAAACTCAGAAGTAATGCGTTCTGTTACTTCCGGGTCGCCGCGGAGCGTAACCTGAAAACACTCAACCTGAAGCATATTTAACCCGAGGTATGACTGTAGTGTCCGCCACCGGAAGCGGGTGGCGCTGTGGGTAAAAGCCTCAGCGCCTAGGGCTTGTCGATCGAAAGGTCGGCGGTTCGAATCCCCGCGGCGGGGTGCGCTCCCGTCGTTCGGTCCCAGCGCCTGCCAACCTAGCAGTTCGAAAGCACACCCGGGTGCAAGTAGATAAATAGGGACCGCTTACCAGCGGGAAGGTAAACGGCGTTCCGTGTGCTGCGCTGGCTCGCCAGATGCAGCTTGTCACGCTGGCCACGTGACCCGGAAGTGTCTCCGGACAGCGCTGGCCCCCGGCCTCTTGAGTGAGATGGGCGCACAACCCTAGAGTCTGGCAAGACTGGCCCGTATGGGCAGGGGTACCTTTACCTTTACCTTTTTATGACTGTAGTAGTAGTAGTAGTAGTAATAATAATAATGATGATGATGATGATGATGATGATGTTTGTTTGTTCCTAAAAATATTCATATGCTGCTATTGGTAAAGAAAAGGAAAAAACCAGAGTGGTTACAATTATGCATGAAACTATGCAAGACACTGTGAACTGAGTTGCCATGCCACGTTTTTGACAGCCAGGCTCTTTCCTGCCTTCCCTCTTTCCCCCTTGCCCACTTTTTCCAGTTCAGAGCTTGGAGTGGGAGACCTTTGAGCAATACTGCACGTGGCAGCTGTTTCTGGCCCACAACATCCCCCTGGAGACCATCATCCCCATCCTCCAGCATCTCAAGTATAAAGGTGAGCGTGGCATGAGCATCCTCGCCACTGGCCATTTCAGGGTTAGGAGGGACGCACAACCGGGCAAAATAGGAATTCTTCACCACCTTTAAAGTCCTCCTGAAAGCCAGTAGTGAGGGAGGTGGACAGAACTCACCGGGCAGGCCATTTTGCAATTGTGGGAGCCGCCACCAAGAAGGCCCTGTCACAGGTCAATGCCAACCAAGTTGCTCTCTCACCAATTACAGGGTCTGAGATGGTTGATACTGGGGGAAGATTCTAGTCCTCATTGAGGAAGGCGCACCTATAGGTACTTGGGTCCCGGGCCATTTAGGGCTTTGCTTACATAGACCATTTCTGTACCGCTTAGTATAGGAATATCTCTCTAAGCGGCATGTGACAAACTAAAGCAGGAACGGCACAAAACACCCAATAAAACAATTAATACAAATTACGAATGAAGATCTACTCCTTTGGACGCACCTCCCCAGTCTCCTGGCCTCTTACGCAGGACTCCATCAACCCTGACTCTTACCTGGTGCCCAAACATACTGGCAGAACACCCCCCAAAAAACTCGCACCCTGGGAAGGTTCCTGGGACCTGGTGGGATCCATCACTCTAGACTTCCTTTCATGTGACCAAGTCTTTTTTCGCTGACAATGGTTGACAAGAAGGATGCAGTCACACATTGGAAAACACTGCCCGATGGCACCAGAAAGTGTGTGCGTTTGCCGCTATTTAGTCTATTTATTATGTTTTCATACTGAGAGCCAGTGTTGCGTAGTGGTTTTCAGTGACAGAGCTCAGCTCCAGAATACTTGAAGGAAGAAACTGTTCAGGTTTTCCCGGAGGAGACACTGTGTGTGTTTCTTTCCTCATGCCATGGATTAAGAACCACAGGTTTCCATATAATGTGGTGTTCCTTTTCAGATCGTCTTGAGTCTCGGCGTCTAGAAATGCGTCTCTCCCTAGCTTAATTTCCAGAAACAGAGACATTGCAGGGTCCATGTCTACCTATCTGTCTAATTAAACTATCTATCTTCTCCCTGGTTAGGACCCCGGGGACTGGGGTTTGAATCCCCACTCAGCCATAAAACTCACCTTGGGCCAGTCACACTCTCTCTCACAGCCTAACCTACTGTATTTTTCGCCCTACAGGGCACACCGGCCCATAGGGCGCACCTAGTTTGGGGGGGGATAAAGAATTTTTTTTCCCCCAGGCGCGGGGCTGGGGCGGGGGAAGCCCGAGCTTCCCCCGACCCCAGCCCCCAAAACAGGCTGCTATCCGCAAGACTAGGGAGCCCGGCGGGAACTCCCGCTGGGCTCCCCAGGCTTGTGGATAGCTTCCTGAAGCTTGGAGAGCTAGAGGGGTTGGTGCGCACCGACCCCTCTCACTCTCCAGGCTTCAGCGAAAGCCTGCATTCGCCCCATAGGACGCACACACATTTCCCCTTCATTTTAGGGCGAAAAATACGGTACTTCATAAGGTCGTTGTGAGGATATAAATGGAGAGGGGGGGAGAAGTGTGTTCGCCACCTTGCACTCTTTGGAGAAAAGGGTGGGATATAAATAATAATAATAATAATAATAATAATAATAATAATAATTAATTTTATTTATACCTCACCCTCCCCAGCCAGAGCCGGGCTCAGGGCTGCTAACACCAGTAGAATTACAGTAAAAACATAATAGGGGAAAAAACCCCAATTTAAAATACAGGTTAAAATGCAATTTAAAATGCAGCCTCATTTTAAAAGTAGCCCATAGATCAAAACCATAAGGGGAGGGAAACGTAAGGGTCAGACTGAGTCCAAACCAAAGGCCAGGCAGAACAGCTCCATCTTGCAGGCCCTGCGGAAAGATGTCAAGTCCCACAGGGCCCTAGTCTCTTGTGACAGAGCGTTCCACCAAGTAGGGGCCAGTACTGAAAAGGCCCTGGCCCTAGCTGAGACCAATCTAACCACCTTGTGACCTGGGACCTCCAAAGTGTTGTCATTTGTGGACCTTAAGGTCCTCCGCGGGGCATACCAGAAGAGGCGGTCCCGTAGGTACGTGGGTCCTAGGCCGCCCATATGAATGTAATAATAAATTACAAGAATCCAAATCTGTGTGCTGACACTAAAATACTGGGCCCAGGCTGAAGGCCACAGCTCTGCTGATGCAGTGGCAAATATAGAGATATATGCTGCCCAGGAGCTCAGAGCTCTGTATCGGAGTCGGTTAGCAGCTGCTTAACAAACCTCTCTCTGCATTTCAGAACACCCTGAGGCGCTTTCCTGCTTATTGCTGCAGCTGAGACGGGAGAAGTAAGTATCCAAAACGCCGTATGTCACAGTTGCCTCAAGTACGCTTTGAGCGGAGGGGCCTGGCTTCAGGGCTGCATGGGAAGAAAAGGGTCTCTCGGGGAGATGCTTGGCGCCTGCCAAAATACAGGGGTGGCGAGGCAAGGGATGGAGAGAGAAAGAAATCAGGCAGGAGGAAGGCATCAGTCGGGGCTTTTAACACTTCCCATGTTTCTCCTATGGGATGTGGGTTAAACCACAGAGCCTAGGACTTGCCAATCAGAAGGTCGGCGGTTCGAATCCCCGCGACGCGGTGAGCTCCCATTGTTCAGTCCCAGCTCCTGCCCACCTAGCAGTTTGAAAGCACGTCAAAGTACAAGTAGATAAATAGGTACCGCTCCGGCGGGAAGGTAAACGGAGTTTCCGTGCGCTGCTCTGGTTCACCAGAAGTGGCTTAGTCATGCTGGCCACATGACCCGGAAGCTGTATGCCGGCTCCCTTGGCCAGTAAAGCGAGATGAGCACTGCAACCCCAGAGTCGGCCACGACTGGACCTAATGGTCAGGGGTCCCTTTACATTTACCTATGTTTCTCCTGGGTGTGTTCCTAAGCAGGGGCAGGGAACCAAGGGCCACACACGGACCTCTACTCCTCTCCACCTGGCCCTCCTAAAGTTCTGCTTTGCAATTTCCAGGATTGTTTTCACCCGACTTGGTATGAGGCAACTTCCTACATTCCCCCCGTCTCCTGATGCAACTTCTACCCATGATGGGAAGAGCTCTCTGAGCCTTCCAGCTTTTAATAAGCCCAAACTTTTGACACACGGCAGCTGAGGGTGGGAAATTAAAGCTATATTTCAGAAACACACAGAGCAAATTGCTTGCCTGCCTCCTCTCGCCTCCCCGCTCCGTGTAATCGCCCTTTAGGGCTGCGGACGGTGAGTTACGGACAGGGTTCGTGTGGCCACGGTGGCTGGGGAGCTATGAGAAGCCGAAAGGCAGAGTGCGCTCCCTCCCCGCCCCCGACTTGCAATTCCAAAATGTTAATTGGCGATCCAAGCGCCGGGGAAGGTGTGTTATCTCGTCGCTGGCTTGACCTGAGCTGGCTCCCCATTTCCTGCGCAGCTGCTCAGAGCAAGGCGAGACATCGTCCGCCCAGGCCCAGCACACCCGCCTGGAGGCAGCGGCAAACAGCGGTCAAGAGTGTCCGTGCCTTTTCCGACGGCCGGCACTGATAATTGCAGCCGGGGGCTTTGTTGGGTCTTCTGCATCTGCACATACAGGTTCCAGTGCGGATTTTGGAGAACTGTAGTTTCCTTCTGTTGCAAAAACGCCGAGATTTAAAAGCCGGGGCAGCTAACCTTTTTATTTCACCGGGTCACGGTGGATGCGGCTGGCGCATGTGCCGGCACTCAGCCCCTCTCTTCAGCCGATCCCTGCAAACAAGCTGGGGGTGGGGAGGTTATCGCTTTCCCCCCGCTCATCCAATGATAGATTTTTGCGGCAGCAAAGGGGCCAGATTACATCTCCCTGAGGGGCGCCATTCTGGGCAGAAAGAGTTCTGAAGACCCCCAAGATGAGCAAGGAACTCGGTTGCTACTTAATTTATCACTGGGTCCGCTCATAACTGAATTGGCAGGACAAAAGGTGACGATGGGGAGTTACGGGTTGTAGCCAGTGGTAGTCCTACTCGGAGTAGGCTCACTGATATGAATCAAGCTCCATTAATTTCACAGAGAGAGAGCCATGCAATTCTACAACACAGTGGTACCTCAGGTTACAGACTCCGCTAACCCAGAAATAGTACCTTAGGTTAAGAACTTTGCTTCAGGATGAGAACAGAAATCGCGTAGCAGTGGCGCGGCGGCAGCGGGAGGCCCCATTAGCTAAAGTGGTGCTTCGGGTTAAGAACAGTTTCAGGTTAAGAACGGACCTCTGGAACGAATTGGGTTCTTAACCCGAGGTACCACTGGTCTGTAAGCTCTGTCCATTCTGTGTTTTTTGGAGCCCCTCAGCTGACGGTTGTTGGAAACAGGATGGTTTGTTTTGCTTTATTTCTGTCTGATCCAGTAGAGTTTTTTTAGTTGCAATCCCTTCTTCAGGCAGAGGCCAAGCATCCGCCAGCGCCTTGCTTTCCCAGCTACTGCCTCTGCGACTTCTCTCCCGAAACCGGCTACTGTTCTGTGCTTCCTGCTCCCCGACTCGGACCCTCAGGGAGGCTGCGATGTCCCAGCATGACCTTTGCCAATGGCCCCGCAGAGAGCGCTTTAATTTCTATTCATAAGGGGCCTGGAAGGGAGCAGGCTGTCTCTCCTCTCCCTTCCTCTGACCTGCCACGCTGAACGAACCCAGGAAAGGAAGGCAGCGCCCCGGAGCCCAGCGCCTCCTGCCGTCTTGAGGAAAACTCAGGCAGCTTCCCAGCTGCGTGTTCAACAGCAGGGGCATGCTGGGGAAATCCGGCCTTCCTTTGAGGCAGGCTTTGGCTCCGTGGGATATTTTTAAGGGATTTGCACTGGGCTGGCTTAACTATGGCAGCCAGAATATCTGTTGGCTGGCCGGGATCCAGGTCTTAACTCGGCTAAGGCCGCTGCCTCCATGTTTCCCACCCTGAAGGCAACATTCCCTTATGGGCAAATTTCCCAGGGGCCGGCCGCCGGGTGGGCGGGGCCAGAGGCAGAAGTGGGTGGAGCAACAAATAATAATAATAATAATAATAATAATAATAATAATAATAATAATGAATTATTTATATCCCGCTCTCCCCAGCCGAAGCCGGGCTCAGAGCGGCTAACAGCAGTAAAATAATACAACATTCTAAAATCATTTCATTATAAAATCAGTTCAAATAAACGTTATCTTTGTACAGTAGGCTGGTTTCTAAGCAGACGCCCCTGTCGGTCTATATCCAGACAAGCGAGAAACATGGATCAGAGTTCCAACAACAGTAGAAGCGTTTGAGGGGGCGGAGTCTGGTGATGGGCGTGGCCTGCGGAGAACTCCCAGGGGCCAGGCAGAGAGGATTGGAGGGCCACATTCCACTGCCAAGCCAGAGGCTCTCTTATTAAATCAAGACCATGGGTCTTCTCCTGTTCTCCTGGTTTTCTTGCCCCTTGGAAAAACAAACAAAAACCAGGAATAATAATAAGCCATGCATTTTGCCCCAGGCCTAGCGAAGACATGGTGAAGATGGTCCTCAGCCGGCCGTGCCACCCGGACGACCAGTTCACCACCAGCATCCTCCGGCACTGGTGCATCAAACACGACGACCTCTTGGCCGAGCACATCAAGTCCCTCCTGATCAAGAACAACAGCCTTCCCCGAAAACGCCAAAGGTAAACATGGGCCGGGAAGGGAGGAGGAGGAGGTCGCTTCAGCCCAGCGGGGAGCGGAAGGTAGATTGGGATCTACTTCCTGGTCGATCTCCGGGTGATTTTGCAGTAGGTCAGCCGGGGTTTTCCGACAGCAAGAACAAGGCTGTTCCCTCCACCTGGCTCAGGAGAGAGGGGCACTTTGACCCTCCAGGAGTTGCTGCGAACCTCAGCTCCCGTGGAGCTCCTGTGGAACTCGCCACCACAAGAGGCAGCGACAGCCGACAACCTCGTCGTAAACTTTATTGCACCATCCGAAAACATCAGCAATAGCAGGCCGCCAGCCTAGATGGCTTTGAAAGCAGATTGGACTATCCTGAAATTGTATATTATGGCCTATGTCTTGCGCCCATTTAATCATTTTACTTCTTCATCTTTGGTTTCCCACTGCAAAAGAATGTTATATGCCTTTTTAAAATAATTTTGTATTTTCTTCTATCACTTCCTTTTGGAATCTGGAAACCCAATATAAGAAGCCTTTTTTTATTATCCTCCTTAAAGATATCCTTTAATTGTCTATGATGTAGCCAGCTTTGAAGATATTCTTTTACTTCATCATATTCTTTCAAAGTTAACTTTCCCTTTCGTTCAGCCAGCAGCTCTCTATATGTTGGCCATTCTCCTTTGCCCCCCAATATTTTAAGCGATAGTGCTTCAGTAGGTGATAGCCACTAGGGTGTTTTTGGTTCTAGTAAATCTTTCTATTTCTCCCATACTTTGAACAGTGACCTTCTTATTAAACGGTTGTGGAATCCTTTATGTACTTTTGCTTTTCCATACCAGAGGTAGGCATGCCATCCAAACCTTGGAGGAGGAGGAGGAGGCCAGCAGTGGCTACTAGCCACGATGGCTACGCTCTTATCCTGCAGTCGGAGACAGATATTCCAGCTGCTGGAAGCCACAGGAGGGGAGAATTGCCCTAATACTCAAGGGCTTCCCACTGTGAGAACAGGAGTCTGGACTAGATGGGCCATTGGCCCTGATCCTGCAAGGCTCTTCTTGTGTTAGTTCCAGCAAACATGGGCAACCTCTGTTCAAGTTCTTGCTCTGCCTGCCTGCCTGTGTGGGGTATTTGGCTGCCGTCCTGCTGCTGCTGCAGGCAGAGGCCATCTGCTCAATGTCAGCTTGCACCTAGAAAAACAGTGTGCCAGGGAAAAGGCACACGTGCTTGAGATGCTAGCTTTCTGCATGCAGGGAGTTTAAAACAAAACGGGAGGGGTGTTCAAAAAGCTCTCCCCTGCACTATCCAAAGGGATTTTGCTGCATGTCAGAACTACATATAATTTTATCCTCCATACAACACACGGGTAGAGGTTTTGTTGCAATACATATTTGCCTGTTTCTTGTGTTGCCCTTCTTCCTGAGGATAATAACAAAGGACTGTCCTGTTTTATTCTCACAATGGGCCTGCGAGCTGATTTAGCATGAGAGAGGGCAGCCGAACCAAGAATCACGCACTGAACATTTGTTGTTGAGAAAAACATATCGGGCCTAATCTTGTGATGCTCTCTCTTGTCACCGTCATAAGGACTAGAAGCTTGCCCTGTTGTATCTTTTTAAAAAAATACTGAAAGCTGTAAAGCTCAATCTGCACATGCAAAGAGAGCATATGGGCCGTGGGTGAGGCACCTAAAGGCGGCCACCAGCTCCCTCCATTGCCACCCCTTCCCCAAGGACAAAAATCACACCTCCTATCATGTTTTTCTTTTCATCGTCTTATCCCGAGAGAGCAGAGAGCCGCTCGCTTTGCTTCTCCTAATTGTACCCACTTCCTTGAGCCGCCTTCGCATCTGCATTGCAAACCCGGGGCAATTTATCTGGGAGATTTCCCTGCGGGGGGCAGCTCAGCGGTGACTGACAGGTCCTGTGCCAGGAACACATGCCCAATTAGAGCCAAGTGGAAGTTTTTGCAGGGTGGGGAGGTTTGGAAGGATGCAGAGAGGAGGGCTACAGCCTCTCTGGGCTACCTGGAGTCGATTTCACCTGCTTTGTGGAGGGGGCGAGGCAGATCTGCTGCTCTCTGCTTGGATCAAGGGCGGGAGGGGGTGGTGCCCCCCCCCCCCGGGAACCTAGAGCTATCCCTCACCTCCACCATCTCTCTCTCTGCCTCATAGGAGCAACACTATGGATCTCGTCTCTGCCCTCCCACGCAATGTCTGGAAAAGGAGGGCTCCTTTTTGCTCGTAAAAAGGAGGACTCTGATCTCACTCTGCCTGCTCAGAGCCTGGCTACAGGTTGCGTCCCTATGACAGATGCCAAAGGAGCCTGCGGTGGTGCAGTGCTTAAGTGCCAGACTAGGACCTGGGAGAGGCCCGGGTTCAAATCTGCACTCAGCCATGAATTTCAGTGTTGTGACCCTGGAGTCAGTTGCTGCCTCTCAGCCTAGCTTTGCCGCACGGGGTTGTGAGGATAAGAGGAGTGGGAGGAGAACCGCAGGTGCCGCCTTGAGCTAGTAGCTGCCCTTGATCGCTACCCCGACCAAGTCCTCTTTCAAAGCCATCCCAGCTGGTTGCTCCTATCCCATAAGAGCAAGTTCTGCAGTTTGCATGCCCCGTGAAGAAGTCTTTTCACCTGAGCCTTCCACGTCCAGCTTCATCAGATTCCCCTAGTGTTGTTGTTATTGTTGTTTAGTCGTTTAGTCGTGTCCGACTCTTCGTGACCCCCCTGGACCGGAGCACGCCAGGCACTCCTGTCTTCCACTGCCTCCCGCAGTTTGGTCAAACTCATGTTCGTAGCTTTGAGAACACTGTCCAACCATCTCGTCCTCTGTCGTCCCCTTCTCCTTACGCCCTCAATCTTTCCCAACATCAGGGTCTTTTCCAGGGAGTCTTCTCTTCTCATGAGGTGGCCAAAGTACTGGAGCCTCAGCTTCAGGATCTGTCCTTCCAGTGAGCACTCAGGGCTGATTTCCTTAAGAATGGATAGGTTTGATCTTCTTGCAGTCCATGGGGCTCTCAAGAGTCTCCTCCAGCACCAGAATTCAGAAGCATCAATTCTTCGGCGATCAGCCTTCTCAATGGTCCAGCTCTCACTTCCATACATCACTACTGGGAAAACCATAGCTTTCACTATACGGACCTTAGTGTTAGGAGGGAGGAAAACCTTTTCCTCCGCAGCTCAGAGCTAGAGCATCGCCTTTGCGTGGTACCAGGCAGCTTCCTGGGTTCATGGCAAGACATTTCCCAAAGCAGGACAGACGGACGGATGGACACACACGCACGCACGCGCACACACACACACACACACACACACACACACGGCATGCAGCCATTCATTCAGAGAACAAGGAGATCCTTCTTAACATTCACAGAGCAAGGACGACATCTAGTGGAGTTCCTTCTCCAGCGTCCGAACACCAACGCTAAGCAACTGGACCAGAGCTTATTTTAAAAACGGACAGTGCCCCTTCCCCCAAACATAAGAAGCCAAAATAAGCAAGTGGGAAAACCACAGACAAGTTGGAAAGCAGATACTCGGAGGACGGCGGCTACTGTTCCTGCCCAGTTTTCCCCCTAGCTCCTAAGAATTGAATTGGAGGGACGCAGGTGGCACTGTGGGTTAAACCACAGAGCTTGCCGATCAGAAGGTCGGCGGTTCGAATCCCCGCGACGGGGTGAGCTCCCGTTGCTCGGTCCCTGCTCCTGCCAACCTAGCAGTTCGAAAGCACGTCAAAGTGCAAGTAGATAAATAGGTACCACTCCGGTGGGAAGGTAAACGGCGTTCCGTGCGCTGCTCTGGTTCGCCAGAAGGGGCTTAGTCATGCTGGCCACATGACCCGGAAGCTGTACGCCAGCTCTCTTGGCCAACAAAGCGAGATGAGCGCCGCAACCCCAGAGTTGGCCACGACTGGACCTAATGGTCAGGGGTCCCTTTACCTTTAAGAATTGAAAGTGAGGAGAGCGCTGCTGCTGCTGGTGCTGCTCTCAGGCCCTGCTCGCATGCTTCCATTGCAGCCCATGGGTGACCGCTGTGGGAACAGGCAGCTGGACTAGATGGGCCGTCAAAGCGCCTCTTCATTCTTAACTCATGCCTTCATGAGGGCTAGATACTTGGTGCGTTCGTTGTAAGTTGTAGGAGGGGAAAGCAAGCAGACGCTCCCAGGGTTCTGAGTCTTTTGCCGCTGTGTTCCATGCGAAACGTTCGAAGCCCGTTTCTAATGACCCTGCCTGCGTTCTCCCTCTCCCGCCCCCCTTCCTTTCTCTGGCTCTTTGCTTCCAGCTTGCGCAGTTCCAGCAGCAAACTCGCCCAGCTCACCTTGGAACAGATTCTGGAGCACCTAGACAACCTGCGCCTGAACCTCACCAACACCAAACAGAACTGTAAGTGCATCTTGAAAGACTCCCCCAATGAGAGCTGATGCCAGTCGATGTAGACCAGGCATGGGCAAACTCGGCCCTCCAGATGTTTTGGGACTACAACTCCCATCATCCCTGACCACTGGTCCTGTTAGCTAGGGATGATGGGAGTTGTAGTCCCAAAACATCTGGAGGGCCGAGTTTGCCTATGCCTGATGTAGACAGCGCTCAGCTAGGTGGACCAAACGCCTGACTCCGTATAAGCCAGCTTCCAGTTTAAACCAGCACTCATTTATTTAAGATCATGAGGACTAGACTCTTGTCTGAATTGTAAGTGCAGGACCGTAGCTGAGTGCAGGCAGAAAGTCCCAGGTTTGATTCCTTTTTTTAAAAAAAATGCTTTTCAAGTTTATTGAAGGTTTTTAACACATGGAGCACTAAAATCCAAACACATTTATAAAAAGCAGTAAATAAAAAAAGAAGAAAAAAGAAAAATGTAGAATACTCATCATCCTTACCAAACACAATTGTATAAAAAAAGAGAAAGAACAGAGAAGAAATAATTGGGGGGGGGACCCTTTATCACATTTATATCATATAATAAAAAAGAAGGGGAAATAGCTAAGAAGAAAGAGAGCTTCTGTTCCCAATGGCATCTCCAGTTAGGGCTGGGAGAGACTTCCCATCTGAAACACCGCAGAGCAACTGCCCATTAAGTGTAGACAAGAATTCCGGACCAGGAGTCTGACTCGGCAGAGGGCAGATTGCCTGGGCTCTTACGCATGCAAGCGACTTAGCGTTAAAAAAACCCCCATCTATGCCGTTCATCCTGCGGTCCTCTCGGATGTGCATGTTGCAAGGATGTGAAGCTGCCATGTTTTCTTAAAATTTCATTTCATTGACTTCCTGCTCCTCTTTCCTTCCGATTCCCCGGCAGTTTTCAGCCAAACCCCCATCCTGCAGGCCCTCCAGCACGTCCAGGCCAGCTGCGACGAAGCCCACAAGATGAAGTGAGTGCCCGTCTCTTGTGTTTGTGTTTGGGGGGTGGCGTGGGCGAAGGCTTTCCTTGGTACTGTATGGGGCTCAGAAAAAAGTGGGTGCCCTCCTTTCCAAAGGAGAGCAAGTGAGAAGAAGAGAAATGGAGAAGAAAGTCTCACCCTGCAGACTGAGCCGAGCAGAAATTTGCTTGTAGGGTGAGGGAGGGAAGGGTGTAGAACTTGCTTCTCTCCCCCAAAGCAGGGGCAGCATGTGGGGTGGCATCGTTCCACAATCCCTGAGCCCTGCTGCTGTTTCACTCTTCAAGCAAGCAAACCAGAAAAAGGAGCAAGTAACCTTTCACTTATGGTGACATGGGTGGCGCTGTGGGTTAAACCACAGAGCCTAAGGCTTGCCGATCAGAAGGTCAGCGGTTCCTATCCCCGCGAAGGGGTGAGCTCCCGTTGCTCGGTCTCTGCTCCTGCCAACCTAGCAGTTCGAAAGCACGTCAAAGTACAAGTAGATAAATAGGTACCACTCCGGCAGGAAGGTAAACGGCGTTTCCGTGTGCTGCTCTGGTTCACCAGAAGCGGCTTAGTCATACTGGCCACATGACCCGGAAGCTGAACGCCGGCTCCCGGAAGCTGAACGCCGGCCAATAAAGCGAGATGAGCGCCGCAACCCCAGAGTCAGCCACGATTGGACCTAATGGTCAGGGGTCCCTTTACCTTTACCTTAATCTTTCACTTATGTATTTTTATTTTGTAAAATCTATTCACCACTTCTTTGTTGTTGTTTTTTAAAAAACCAACAACCTCAAAGCGGTTTCCCGAAAGAACGGCACAACGAAATTAATAGCAAAAGCAGAAATTTAAGATGTTCAAGGAAATACTAATCAAAACCAACGATATGCTTAAAAACCAGATTAAAACACGTATCAACGTTCTGCCCATCGGAACAGACTTGCCTGTACAAAAAATATGTTTTTAGCTAGTGCAGAAAAGAGCCCAGCAAAAGAAGGCGCCACCTCGCTAAAGGATTGATAGATTACCAATGTGGAATGAGTATTATGTGGCACCTGGGATGGTGCCAGTTCTGTAGTCAAGTTGGCTTAAAGGCTGCCTTGCACGTAAACAGGCCCCCAAATTGTCTGCGCGGGTCGCGGTTCGCTGTTTCTGCGCATGCGTGTGACGTCATTTTGAGTGTCTGCGCATGTGCGAGTGGCGAAACCCGGAAGTAACCCGTTCCATTATTTCCGGGTTGCCGCAGGACGCAACCTGAAAAGATTTAACCTGAAGCAAATGTAACAAGAGGTATGACTGTATAAGGTAAAGGTAAAGGGACCCCTGACCATTAGGTCCAGTCATGACCGACTCTGGGGTTGTGGAGCTCATCTCGTTTTATTGGCCAAGGGAGCCGGCATACAGCTTCCGGGTCATGTGGCCAGCATGACTAAGCCGCTTCTGGCGAACCAGAGCAGCGCACGGAAACACCGTTTACCTTCCCACCGGAGGGGTACCTATTTATCTACTTGCACTTTGACGTGCTTTCGGACTGCTAGGTTTGCAGCAGCAGGGACTGAGCAATGGGAGCTCACCCCAGTGCGGGGATTCGAACCGCCAACCTTCTGATCGGCAAATCCTAGGCTCTGTGGTTTAACCCACAGCGCCACCCGTGTCCCTCTGTATACTGTATATGTATATGCCTGTATACGAACAGCAAATTGACAACCGGTGCGGATCTCTGAGCTGCGGTGCTTAAGGCCTCGCATCCTCCTGCAGCGTTCTCGCCGCAGCTTCTGGGTCAAGGGAGACCCCGGCATTCCCTGACCTGCCGCCACCCCAAACCTGAAAATGCTCTTGGGTGCAGAGCTTCTTGCACAGCCTGTGGACCCACCCTGTGCCATCTCCCCTCCCCAGGTTCAGCGACCTCTTCTCCCTGGCCGAAGAGTACGAGGACTCCTCCAGCAAGCCTCCAAAGAGCCGCCGGAAAGCCACCGTCTCCAGCCCCCGCAGCCGGAAGAACGCGGCGCAGCCCGCCAACAACGAGGAGGAGTCTGCCTCCAGCAGCGCCTCGGTGAGCCGGGCCTTTGTGGCGGGCGCTGGGTTACGTGGGTACACGGGGTGCTTTGTTGCCGCACGGTGCCCTGATGCGGCGATGTATAAATCGTGGTGCGCAAATGCTTTTCATAAATAAACATAGCAGCAGCGGGGAACCTCCAGTCCCCAACTGCGGCCCCCAACCTCTCTGTTCCGGCCCTTGGGACTTTCCCATCACCATCCCTGAGCGCTCTTGCCCGGCTGGAATGTGCCCTTGGCCTGTGATCTTGCCAGTTATTGCATGGAGAAAGCAGTCTCTATGTATAGAAGCCCCTTGACTTTTTCGTGGCTGGAATGCAGATGCAGGATAATTGTATTAAAGCAGTGGAAAGGCTGTTTGCCGCCGAGGGAATGTGAGACTCAGGCTGAAAAGGGTTTCCTTCTCCCATCCCCCTGAAACAAAGCTTTCTTTCTTTCTTTCTTTCTTTCTTTCTTTCTTTCTTTCTTTCTTTCTTTCTTTCTTTCTCTCTCTCTCTCTCTCTCTCTCTCTCTCTCTCTCTCTCTCTCATATTTATTGATTTTCACAGGTTTTACAAATTTACTTACATTTCAATCTCTGTTTTCTCTCAAATTTGGGCTACCCACCCTTATTTCCATAATGTTTTTATTCCTATCTTGTTCCTACTGCTTTCTATGATATACTTCAATACAATTATCCTCTATCTCAATTATCCTTGTTTTCGTCCCCCTGCTCATAATTCAAACCCCGGCCGCGTTTTCATTTGACTCGTAATAGTTCTTCAAATATTCCGAAAAGGGTCTCCACTCTTCCACGAACAGTTCGCCTCTTTTATCTCTCGTTTTTGCTGTCCATTTCACCATTTATGCATAGACCGTTAACTTTTGAAGCCGTTCCTCCTCGACTGGTACTTATCCTCCTTTCCATTTCTGCGCTTAGAGGGTTCTGGCTGTTGTTGTTGTTGTTGTATCTATAAATAGTTTAACCATCTTTTTCGGGGCCTCCATCCCTATTATCCCGAAGAGAAAAGCTTCAGGACTTTCAGGAATAACCAGTTTGAATATTCATTACATATCATTCCCCCAGAGCCTTTAGCCTTCTTACATGTCCACCATATTTGGGGGAAAGAGAAAAAAAAAGACCCTCTGGTAGACAGTCAGACAGACAGACAGATAATTTATTACGGTCGGAGACCAGCTTATAAAACACACTTGGGGGTACAATCCCAGAAGGAAAGCAAACATTTAAAACAATGTACAACAATAAATTTAAAATTTATAAATGCGATATGTTTACGCTTCCAACAATTACCGTATTTTTCGCTCCATAAGACGCACCTAGTTTTTAGAGGAGGAAAACAAGAAAAAAATATATTCTGAATGAAACAGTGGATGTATGATTTTTGTGGTTCATGCTGTGGCCACAGACATATGCGATTTGACGGTGAGTTTGGGGTGGCCCAATGCAGAAATCCTGAGGATCCATGTGGTTCTGTGCTTTGCACCATTGCGGCCCCACACAACAGTGGGTGTGTGATTTTTTTGGTGCAGACTGTAGCCATGGACATGCTATGTGATCTGATGGTGAATTTGGGGTGACCCAATGCAAAAATCCTGAGGATCCATGTGCTTTTACCTCCCCCCTCCCAGGCAGCCTCCTTTATCGCTAGCGTCCCTTATCTCTCTCCCGATCACTTGCTGATCAGCTGCTTCCTTTCAACACCCCCTTCCCTCTTGTTAGCCTTAGTGTCTTTTCCTTAGCTGGAGCAGTTTTTTGCTCCTCCTTTTCTTCTAATTTTTCTCCTCATTGCTTGTATTAGTAATCCTGTGTCCTCTCCTTGCAAGTTCACTGTCTTTACCTCCCCCCTCCCAGGCAGCCTCCTTTATCGCTAGCGTCCCTTATCTCCGTCTGATCTCTTGCCGATCAGCTGCTTAGCGGCTTTGTTTCAACACCCACTTCCCTCTTTCCAAAAAAAAAGAGCATGATCTGTTTTCACCCCTGGGCCATTCGGCTCCAGGGTCCATGCATTCGCTCCATAAGACACACAGACATTTCCCCTTACTTTTTAGAAGGAAAAAAAGTGTGTCTTATGGAGCAAAAAATACGGTACTTGACATATCCTTGTGCACCTTAGTCAGATCGTTTGGTGTTTAAGATACCACTTACATATCATTGAAACACGGCTTTCTTTGCTCTTAGGAGGAGGAAGACACGAAACCCAAACCCACCAAGCGGAAGAGGAAAGGCTCATCAGCGGTTGGCTCGGACAGTGACTGAGGGGGGCGGGCAAGACCGCCTTGTCGCTAGCGGCTCCCAGGGTGAGCGCAGGCAGCGGCAGAGAGCGGATCTGGAGCGGCCGGCCGGAGTCACCATCGGCAGCGAGGACAATGCTCTCTAAAGAGGGGCGCCGGCGGGACTTGGGACGCCTGGGCGCCCCCTTTCCCCCTCCCACCTTGGCACCGTTACAGCCTCTGCCCCGCTCTCCGTGCCTGCGAGACACTCTCTGCCCCCCGGCGTCGCCACCCATCCTCGCCTGCCCGCCTTTTGTACGGTGGCCGCGGGCGGGGGACGACGACGCGGGTGGTTTTCCTCAGGCCTGTCCTTGGCGGCGCGGGGGCCACCTCATTCCGCGGGCAGCGGCGCCAGAGAGAGGGAGCCCCTCTTCTCTCCGAAATGTAAATAAATGGTGTGAACCGGCATTACTCCCATCAGTGCTGCTTCCGGTGGGGAGAACCGGGAGTGGGGCTGGGCTTGGGGGGGGGAGCTGGAAATGTGAGGAGGGGCCGGGGGGGTTATTTCGGAGCCGGGCCAGGCTTTTCCTGGCATCGTCCCCCCCTCCACAGCGCCAGAGGCCCTTCCTCCCCACCCAACCCCAAGCTTGTCGTGTGTGTGCCCTTCCACCTCCAGAGAGAGAAAAAGAAAGGCCATTTTCTCCATACAGAGAACATTCCGGTTAACCACCCCAAAGCCTCAAACACTCCCCCCACCCCACTTCCTGGGGAGGTTGGGGGGGGCAAGGAGGCTTTCTGCGGCCTCCCTGCCCTTCCGCGTACGACGGCCGGAGAAGCCTCGCTGCCCCGTTCCTGCCTCAAAACGACAACCCCCCCCCCTCAGCCATACGAAGAAATGACTGCTAGGCTGTCGGCATGAAGGAAGGCCCCCCCCCCTCGCCCTGCCCCGCATCCTCCCGGCCAGCTTTTTGAGAAGCAGCCTCCCTCCTTCCTGAGACCCCCCTCTCACAGGGTTGGGGGGGGCGGGAAGGGGAGGCGGTGGTGGTGGCAGTGGTGGGAGCAACCGACTCAGCGACAGGCGAGCGAGACGAGATGGTAGTTATATTTTTAATTCCCCGCCTACCCACTGAGAGATTATCATTTTTAAGTGGTTTTTAAAAGAGACAATAAAAACTGTCAACATGTTTTTTGTACAAGTTCACCTGTTTTGGACTCGTGTTTGTGTGCTGCGCTGCAGGGGTGGGGGGTGGGGTTGAAGTCTTTGGGCAGGGGGTGTCTTAAGTCCTTTTACTGTTTCCAGAGCTGGGTCCCTTTCCTTGCATACAATCGGCACGAAAGTGGGGGGGGGGGTATTTGGCTGCCCGGAAGGTGTCTGACTGGCAGGGGGTCGCCCAAGGTTTCAGGCAAGCGTTTCTCCCACCAGAAGTGGATTGAACACAGCTGAATTCTACCTCTTTGCTCTGTAAAGGTAAAGGTAAAGGGACCCCTGACCATTAGGTCGAGTCGTGACCGACTCTGGGGTTGCGGCGCTCATCTCGCTTTATTGGCCGAGGGAGCCGGCGTACAGCTTCCGGGTCATGTGGCCAGCATGACTAAGCCGCTTCTGGCGAACCAGAGCAGCGCACGGAAACGCCGTTTACCTTCCCCCCGGAGTGGTACCTATTTATCTACTTGCACTTTGATGTGCTTTCGAACTGCTAGGTTGGCAGGAGCAGGGACCGAGCAACGGGAGCTCACCACGTCGCAGGGATTCGAACTGCCGACCTTCCGATCGGCAAGTCCTAGGCTCCGTGGTTTAACCCACAGCACCACCCGCGTCCCTTCTTTGCTCCATACCTTCCCCTTAAAAACAAAACAAGGAGCCAGTCCTCATGGTTCTGATTTAAATCGGGGCATGGGAAGTTTGGCAAGTCGGGCCATTGGCCAATCTAGCCCATTACTGTCTGCACTGGCTGGCAGTGGCTCTCTGGGGTTTTTAGACTTGCTTCCCACCTCCCACCCCCCAGCCTTGGAGATGCCTGGGGTCGAACCGCTGTACCTCCTACGTGCCATGCAGGAAGATGCTGGAGCGACAGAACTTCTTGTTCGCTTTGCACGCCCTCCGACGAGCTCTCGGGTTTGTATCGCCTTACATTCCTGAGGTTTTGGCCCAGAGCGGTTTCTTCGGAGCTGGCTCAGATTCAAGGCCCGAGTCGTAAATAAGGCAGGGAGCTTGCCCGCCTACCACATCGCTTCGGCAGCTCCCAGCCATGACAGCTGCGTTCCAGCTCTGCTGTTAGTGGAGCGTCGCTCTTGTGCCTGGGTCCCGATAATGAGCTTCCCATTGGGGTATCCGTTTGACCGCTTGCGGGAGAAGGGTGCTGCACTAAGGTGCGCCACTGACCTGATCCAGCAGTCGGGCTATTTGGATGCTCTTAGAAACACGGAATCGTAGAATTGGAAGGGACCCCAAAGCTCATCTAGTCCAGCCCCCTGCAATGCAGGAATCTCAGCTCAAGTATCCGTGACGGATGGCCTTGAAAACCTCCAAGGGGAAAAGAGTTCACAACCTCCCAAGGGAGTCCATTCTGGGGTCGAACAGCTCTTACGCTCAGAAAGTTTTTTCTGATGTGTTCCTTATGGAACCTCCAGCTCCAGAGATAGTCTACCTAAGATTCCTAGGTCCTTAGGGGCATTTGGCCACTGTGAGAGCAGGATGTTTGGCTAGGCAGTCCATTGACCTGATCCTGCAGCTGGGCTCTTGGGATGCTCTTACAGAACCTCCAGCTCCAGAGCAGTCTATCTAGATTCCTAGGTCCTTAGCGGCAGGATGCTGGCCTCTTTAGCCAGCCTGGCTCAACCTGCATTCTTAAATCGGCTGCAGCACCTAATAATAATAATAATAATAATAATAATAATAATAATAATAATAATAATTCATTTATATCCCGCCCTCCCCAGCCGAAGCCGGGCTCAGGGCGGCTAACAACAATAAAATAGTACAACATTCTAAAATCATTTCATTATAAAATTAATTCAACTCAAAATGATGGCAACCATTAGGCTAAAGTTCTGTACTTTTTGGACACTGACAAACTGGAACGCGTCCAGAGGAGGGCAACCAAAATGGTCAAAGGCCTGGAAACGATGCCTTATGAGGAATGGCTAAGGGAGCTGGGCATGTTTAGCCTGGAGAAGAGGAGGTTAAGGGGTGATATGATAGCCATGTTCAAATATATAAAAGGATGTCATATAGAGGAGGGAGAAAGGTTGTTTTCTGCTGCTCCAGAGAAGCGGACACGGAGCAATGGATCCAAATTACAAGAAAGAAGATTCCACCTAAACATTAGGAAGAACTTCCTGACAGTAAGAGCTGTTCGACAGTGGAATTTGCTGCCAAGGAGTGTGGTGGAGCCTCCTTCTTTGGAGGTCTTTAAGCAGAGGCTTGACAACCATATGTCAGGAGTGCTCTGATGGTGTTTCCTGCTTGGCAGGGGGTTGGACTCGATGGCCCTTGTGGTCTATTCCAACTCTAGGATTCTATGATTCTGTGAAGATTGCCAAAGGAGGGGATCAGGCTGTGCCCTGGCCAAAGGCCTGGTGGAACAGCTCTGTCTTGCAGGCCCTGCGGAAAGATGTCACGTCCCGCAGGGCCCTAGTCTCTTGTGACAGAGCATTCCACCAGATCGGAGCCACAGCCGAAAAAGCCCTGGCTCTAGTTGAGGCCAGCCTAACCTCCCTGTGGCCTGGGACCTCCAAGATGTTTTTGTTTGAAGACCTAAGTTCCTCTGTGGGACATACCAGGAGAGGCAGTCCCGTAGGTACAAGGGTCCTAGGCCATATAGGGCTTTAAAGGTTAAAACCAGCACCTTAAACCTGATCCTGTACCCCACCGGGAGCCAGTGCAGCTGGTATAGCACCGGGTGAATGTGATCTCGCAGAACCTAGAAGGTTCTCCTTGTATCTTTCGCTCGAAGTTCTAGCTTTACGGCCGAGGGGGGAAAGCTTCACACTTTCCGCAGCTTTCCAGTTTCCCAGCGAGTTCTGGCTTGCGCCAAGCAAGTCATTTGTACCAAACGGCAAGGAATGTCTGCCTGCTGGAAACACCTAAGGAGGCGGCAGGGGAAGGGCGGAAATGTGGGTATTTCTGTTGCGGTTCCTGCTTTCCATTCCTCAAAACATCTGCAACTCATAGTGATGGAGGAAGCTTTGCCCAGAGGCGGCGGGGAACCAAAAAAACTCCCCCAAACTGCCTTTAAGTAGGGGAAAGGTTAGGGCTGGTTGTTTTCTTCGCACTGCTGGCAGGTCAGTGGGGAAGCGCCGCTGAGCATATGCTTTGCATGCGGGTTCGATTCCCAACGTCTCCAGGTAGGACTGGGAGAAACATCGGTCTGAAAGCATGGAGACGGTGCCATTTTGTAGACAACACTGAGCTAAGCTGGACCAAGCGCATGGTTTGGTATAAGGCAGATTCCTCTATTCATTTTTAAATCAGCCCTTTATCCAGAAACGTGAGGGCCTCGTATTTTATTTTATTTTATTTATTATTTGTACCCTGCCCATCTGGCTGAGTTTCCTCAGCTACTCTGGGCGGCTTCCACAGAAACCAAAAATACACTAAAATGTTACACATTAAAAACTTCCCTGAACAGGGCTGGCTTCAGATGTCTTCTGAATGTCAGGTAGTTGTTTATCGCTTTGACATCTGATGGGAGGGCGTTCCACAGGGAGGGCGCCACTACCAAAAAGGCCCTCTGCCTGGTTCCCTGTAGCTTTGCTTCTCGCAATGAGGGAACCGCCAGAAGGCCCTCGGAGCTGGACCTCAGTGTCCGGGCAGAAGGAGACGCTCCTTCAGGTATACTGGACCGAGGCCATTTAGGACTTTAAAGGTCAACACCAACACTTTGAATTGTGCTCAAAAACGTACTGGGAGCCAATGTAGGTCTTTAGGAATGGACCAAAACTCAGTGGCAGAAGGTTCCAAGTTCAGTCTGCAGATAGGGTTAGGAAGTGACCCCTGCCTGGAACCCTGAAGACCCATTGCCCATTATTCAGAACAACATGAGGACTAGAACCTTACATTCTTTTTCAAGGGAAGGGTCTTGAACCCCTGCTTTGCATGCAGAAGGCCCCGCGTTCAATTCCTGGCATCTGCAGGTAGGCCATGGGACAGGTTACCTGTCTAAAACTCTGGAGAGCTCTTTGCAGTTAATCTACTGTATCAGGAAGCTCCTTTTCTTCCTGTTTTAAGTCAACCCCCAGGGCTAGAATCTCAATTTTCTTTCTAGGGCGCAGGCCAAATGAGACCCAGTGGCAGAACATGTACTTTCTACAGAAATAGGCCTATGTTTAATCCCTGGCATCTTCAGGTAGGGGCAAGAAAAGCTCATTTCTTTTTTTCTCTCTTTACGGGGAGAGAGCTGGTTTATTCCGACTTTTGCAAACCGTAGAGATGAGAAGTGATTTAAACCAGCCTTTTCTTTTTCTTGGGAAGGGCAGTACCTCTGGTGGGGGACATGTCATACTCAACACCGGTCTTGAAAGACCTACATTGGCTCCCAGTACGTTTCCGAGCACAATTCAAAGTGTTGGTGCTGACCTTTAAAGCCCTAAACGGCCTCGGTCCTGTATACCTGAAGGAATGTCTCCACCTCCATCATTTTGCCCGGACACTGAGGTCCAGCGCTGAGGGCCTTCTGGCAGTTCCCTCACTGCAAGAAGCCAAGTTACAGGGAACCAGGCAGAGGGCCTTCTCGGTAGTGGCACCCACCCTGTGGAACGCCCTCCCACCAGATGTCTAAGAGAAAAATAACTACCAAACTTTTAGAAGACATCTGAAGGCAGCCCTGTTTAGGGAAGCTTTTAATGTTCAATAGGTTATTGTATTTTAGCGTTTTGTTGGAAGCCGCCCAGAGTAGCTGGGGAAATCCAGCCAGATGGTGGGGTATAAATAATGAATTATTATTATTATTATTAGCCAGTTTGTCCACCTTTGGTGCACTCAGCTCTCACCTGTGGCTCCCAGAGGCTGTTGGCATGCAACAGCGCCCACACCTCGGGAAACGGCTTCGACTGGGCGGCTCAACCAGGTGAGCGGAGCCAATGAACCTCAAACCCTCAGTGAGTTAGGGGCTTCCCCTGCATGCGAAGACAGGCAAATTGAGCGAACGAGAGCAATGGTGGATCCAAGGGTCAAGAAAGCGGGTTTTGCACATGCTATAGAGGGAAATGAGGGGCAGACGGGGCTCACTGACCTGGGAAAGTAGCCCATCCAGGAGAAGAAAAACTCTGATCATAAACCTCCGCTGCCTTGCGGGATATTTTTAGGAGAAGAAAAAGCTCAGGAGAAAACCCAAAACAACAACAAACCTCTGGTTACGTGAAACATTCAATAAACACACAAGACGTAACCAGCTGTACATTTGAAAAAATAATATATACTATTCATTGTATAAAGCAGAGACATCATCTTGCCAACAAAGGTCCATATAGTTAAAGCTCTGGTTTTCCCAGTAGTGATGTATGGAACTGAGAGATGGACCGTGAAGAAGGCTGATTGCCGAAGAATTGATGCTTTTGAATTATGGTGCTGGAGGAGACTCTTGAGAGTCCCATGGACTGCAAGAAGATCAAACGCATCCATTCTGAAAGAAATCAGCCCTGAGTGCTCACTGGAAGGACAGATCCTGAAGCTGAGGCTCCAATACTTTGGCCACCTCATGAGAAGAGAAGACTCCCTGGAAAAGACCCTGATGTTGGGAAAGATGGAGGGCACAAGGAGAAGGGGACGACAGAGGACGAGATGGTTGGACAGTGTTTTCGAGGTTACCAGCATGAGTTTGACCAAACTGCGGGAGGTAGTGGAAGACAGGAGTGCCTGGCGTGCTCTGGTCCATGGGGTCACGAAGAGTCGGACACGACTAAACGACTAAACAACAACAACATTCATTGTATTGAATTGTAGATTTCAACAGAAGTAGCTCATAAAGTTCAACGAAAAAAGTAGAACACCCAGTGGATCAGTTAATTCTTTAATCAGTTCATGCATACTGTCCATTTATGTGTAAGTGTCTATTCCACCTGTCTGTTCACAGAGTCCACACAAAAGGTTGTTGCAGTTCCACAGAATCCTTTCACAGAGTCTAAGACAAGGATTTACGGAATATTAGCCTTGTTTCGCCGTCCTGGACTTCGTCAGTAGTACAAACTCAAATATGGTATCACAGGACAGTGGATCTTATGGCATAGCAGAAAACCCTACACAAATCCAGGGTGGAGTCCCTAAGACTGTTGGGCGGCGCCTTGTACACCTCCTTTCGGCAACTCCTGCAGCCGAGCTGGTGCCCAAATGTCTTGCTCTGCTTTCCTTTGGTCCACATCCGTAAGGCCGAGAGGGAGGTCTTGTCGTTTGGTCAGCCCAGGACCTCCAGACACACTGTCCAGGCTTGTGCCTCAGGCCGGTCACTCTCGTGATGCTAATGCAGCAAAAACAACGCAGGAGGCATCAGGTCTGAGTTACTGGTCTCTGCAGCCACAGCAGGCCAAGATTCTCCAGTGGTGTGACTTCACCCCTGGAGGTGCACTCCATTGTTTCTCGAGACAGACAGATGCCAACAATTATTCATGAGGACTGCAATCTTGCTGGATCTTTTAAGCGGCGGCTCATAGCTCAACACCAGAGCCTCGGTCTGACTCAGTATATAAAAGAGGCGAGCTTCCGTATGTTGTTCAAGCAGTCTGTGCAAATAGCTATAGGTTTCTGTAACGCCCTGGCACCACTTTCCATAACCCAGTGCCCTCCATAGGTCTTGGAATTTGCTCTCTGTTGGCGCCAGCCAGTGCTGCTAATGGCCAGGAATTACAGGAGCTGTAGCCCCAAACATCTGGAAACATCTGGGGAAGGGTGCCCTAGATCTCTCTCGCGTGCACCCTCCCTGCCTTCTTTAAAATAAATTGCCACTTGAGAGTTTTTACAGGGCTGCCCTCGGGAACGAATGTTGACATATGCCTCTCCGCATGTCTAGCTTGGAAACCCGAGGCTTAATTCCACCTTAAACCCAGGGTTGGGTTGTTCTGCCTGGAGCTGCAAGGTAGCACCCAATTTCTCTCTCCTCCCACGGATATTGGGTCCCGTCGGCCAACCTTGCAGGGTCGTTGTAAGACTTGCTGATGCACAGAAGTGGTTTGAATTCTCCAAAGCCAGGGGATGGGGGAATATTGCGGCCCTTCAGATGTTGCTAGGTATTTTTTAGAATAAATTTATATCCAAACCCCTCCTCCCAAAGGAGCCCGTTCCTGACCACTAGGCGTGCTGGCTAGGAGCTGCTGTCTATCACTACCCGGAGGAGTCCCTCATCCCTCCTCTAAAACTATAAATGGCGAGCGGTTTGGAGGAGAGAAGAGGAGGCCTGTTCTTCAAAGGTCCACCTAGTCCAACTTTCTGCTTCCAACTCAACTTGTAAGTCACACCGTTGGTCCATCGAGCTCAGTATTGCCTACACGGACTGGCAGAAGCTCTTTGAGATTTCAGACGGGGTCTCTCCCAACCCTACTGGGAGATGCTGGCATTGAACCCAAAACCTTCTGCATGCAAAGTGGATGCCCTACCAATGAGCGCCAGCCCTTCCTCTAAAAAGCAAGTTCCTGGTCTCATGGTTGTTATGAAAGCTGCTATAAAAGGGAGCCTAAAGAAGTTGCATTTTGGTCCATTTAAGCTCAGTATTGCCTACACCAGTTTCCCAAACGTGGGTCTCCAGCTGTTTTGGGACTACAGTTCCCATCATCCCTGACCCCTGGTCCTGCTAGCTAGGGATGCTGGGAGTCGTAGTCCAAAAGCAGCTGGAGACCCAAGTTTGGGAAGCCCTGACTGCGAGAGGATCTCCAGGATTTCAGACAGGGGTCTCTCAGTCAAACCTGGAGCTTAAACCTGCGAGCTTCAGCATCGTGGGCAGAGATGCTCTTCCGTTGAGCTAGAAAGCTCGCCAGTAGTAAGTGAAGGCACCCCTGCTCCCCTCCTCTGACCCGTGGAGGTAGACTGCCCCTGAGGCGAGAGGCTCCATTTAGCCATCCTTTAGCCCAACTGGCTCTAGACGGACCTCCATGAAACCTATCCGACACGCGTCCTTGATGGTCTCTGGCGGATGATGCTCCGAGTCCAAAAAGCGGAGTGCGGGCGCCCCGACGGATCCCACCACAACACCAGCCAGCTTGTGGCATGGAAAGCCCTCCTCAGCCGTGCGCCTTGTCCACTGACTTGCGCGCGAGAGAGAGAGGCTTCCCTCTGCCGGATCAGCCCTCCAAAAGGAGCCCCGACGGCGAGCCTCCCGGGCTCGCCTTCCCCAGCAGCCACTGCTATGGAGAGGCCCCTTTCTTCCCCGAGCCCGGACGGCTTCCAGCTCCGCCTGGCCTGCTTCCTGGCTCTCTCCTCGGGCTGCTTCCACCTCCGGCCGCCGAGGGCGCCTGGTGAGGGGCGGCTGGCGCCCCTCCTTCCCCGGGCCTCGCAGCGGAGGCGGGGCTGGCTGGCTGGCTGGCGGCAGAGGCTCCTTCGGCGGTCCGCCCTGGCCCGCCTCCTCCTCCCTCCTCCCGCCGCTCTGCCCTCTTCTAGCTCCAGCCATCGCTGCCGCCGCGCCGTCCTCCCCGTCGTCTCCATCCTCCTCCGGCGCGCCACGATGTGGCTCACCTCGGCGCTGGCGCTGGCCGCCGCCGGCTTGCTGGGGCTGCTGCTGGCCGTGCTCCCCGGCCGTCTGCGCCCGCTCGCCTTGGCCGACTTGGCCTTCCTGGTGCGCGCCTGGCGCTGCCGCCGACGGCTCCTGCACGGCAAGGCGGGCGCGCTCAGCCTGGCGCAGCGCTTCGGGCGCCTGTGCCGAGCGCGGCCCCAGCGCGTCTTCCTGCGCTTCGAGGAGCGCAGCTTCACCTACGGCCAAGCCGAGCGCCAGAGCAACCGCGTGGCCAACGCGCTGCTCCGCTTGCCCGACGGGCAGCCGCCGCTCCTGCCCGGCCAGACGGTGGCGCTCTTGGTGGGCAACGAACCCACCTTCATCTGGGCCTGGATCGGCTTGGCCAAGCTGGGCGTCGTGCCGGCTTTCCTGGGCACCGCGCTCCGCCGAGGGGCGCTGCTCCACTGCGTGCGCACTTGCGGCGCCAGGGCGGTCCTGGTGGCGCACGGTGAGTTGTATACCCCCCCACTCCCCACCCCGTCGCGGTTTGTCCTTTCGGGTCTGTAAAAGGGACTTGGCGAACTTTGGGGGTCTGCAGAGGCTGAGATCCAAGGCTTGCGTTACTTGGGAGTAAACCCCTATTAGGGAAGGTAGGGAGGGCTAAGCACTCTCTTCCCAAATCAGACCGCTGCTCCGTGGGGACGTAGGAAGCCGCCTTAGACTGAATCAGACCCATTGTGCTCCATCTAGCTCAGTACTGTAGACACGGACTGGCAGCAGCTTTCAGGCTGTCGTCTCAAGGGGTTCAAAGGAAGGGAGTGACTCCCCTATGGAGAAAGCTTGGGGTGTTTGGGTCTTCTCACTGAATTGTAAAGTTGGAAGGGACCCCCCAGGGTTTCCCAAACTTGGGGTCCCCAGCTGTTGTTGGACTACAACTCCCATCATCCCTAGCTAGCAGGACCTGAGGATGGGAATTGTAGTCCAGAAACAGCTGGGGACCCAAATTTGGGAAACCCTGATCCAGTGCAACTCCTTGCAATGCAGAAATGTCAACGCAGCGTCCCCTTCCAATTGGAACCCATACCAGGCACCACGATGGAAGTTTATGCAATTAGGCACTGCATGGAGAGAACGGACAGAGGAAAAGGCTTTGTTCCTCTTTCCTAGTACTAGAACTCTCGGGAGTCCAACGAAGCCAAACGCTGGAAGTTTCAGGGCAGATAAAAGGAAGTCCTCTTTCAAGCAGTGCAGGGTTGAACTATGGAACTCCCTGCCACAGGAGGCAGTGATGGCCATGAACTTGGACGGCTTTAAAAGGGAATTGGATTCATGGGGGAGAGGACTAAGAATGGCTACCAGCCACATTGGCTCCGCAGTTGGAGGTCACAATGCTTCTGAATGCCAGTTCAGGTCCCGCTTGCTGGTTTCCCATAGGTATCTGGTGGGCCCCTGTGATAACCAGATGCCGGACTAGATGAGCCATTGGCCTGATCCAGCAGGCACTCCTTATGTTACAGAGTCAGAGCATTGGTCCATTTAGCTCAGCGTCGCCTCCATCAATTGGCAACAGCTCTCCAGAGAAGAGTCTTTTGTAGCCCCACCTGGAGATGCTGGGAATTGAATTCAGGATCATTCTGCATGCAGGGCAGATGACCCACCATTGTGCTGCGCCCCTTCCTCATTGAGAATAGCAGGATCGACTTCTCTGCATGTTTGTGCAGGGTCACACTAAACATGGGCTTGCTTGCTTGTTAGTGGGTTTTAACCTGGTTTCGGGCTTCCTCTGGGTTGTGTCTCCTGGTTCAAAGCCTACCGCAGTAACCAGAGGTGCGGTGGGCAGCTACTTCCAGGGGCAAATCCTTATTATTTACCTATTCAACCCTTCATCCAAAGATCGCAGGGCGGTTCACAACGTAGCAATACAAAAACGTTTAAATCCTCTGTTTCTGTGTTTGGAATGTCTGAAGTGTTCCAGTCGCTGTTGGATGGTTTCTTTAAATTTTAGGTTTCGTTATTGTTCCACAAGTATGTCTTTAAGGGCCAGAGCAAATAACATGACCCGGTTTTACAGCCGTGAAGCAGCATAGCAGGTGCTGTTAAGTTGTGTTAATGAAGCTGTTGGCTATAGTATATAAAGAGCAGCAAGTAGCTCTCTCAGTACCCTGGTGGATGGGTTCCACTTATTGATATAATGTAATTTAGTGTAAAAGAAGTTTTTGTTTTTGTTATTTGTTATTAAACCAAGCAAAAGTTACTTTTGTGTTTCTTGAATGTGTGGTCTCCCCAGCACGCTTTCTGCAGCCCAGCTAATCTGCAAAAAAGCCAACAGTCGCATCGGTTTCACATACACACTGAAAGGAAATGAGCCCAGAGCAGCTACTCTTACAGAGACGTGGCAGGCACCCTCTTTGGAGAACATGTACTCTTTTTTCGCTCTTGCCTTAAGAACGAGAGAATATTCTATGTATACAGAGAGAGTGCAATTACCTCCTGTTTTTCTCCTCTACCCCCGTAGAGGCTGTTTGGAAGAAGGTGAGCAGCAACTCAAACAGAGATAGGATAGTCAGCCTCCTCTGACAGCAGGCCATTGTGCTGCGTCTCTGAATTTGGAATGGCTGGAACGCTGCAGAGATGTGGCAGCATTAGCTGTCCCTGATAGGGCCTGATTGCAAGGAGGCGAGCCCAGAGCAGGGACTCACGCAGAGCTGCAACAGGCAGCCTCATCGACGGGTGGCTGTTTCACCAGTCTTTCCATTGCTAAGGGTGATAGAATGTACTGATTATTCAGGAATACAGACGAATCAGTCCTAAGCGGCTGTGTCACCTCTACCCCCCCAACCCAGGGCGCAATGCAACCAGTTTGGCGACATTCTGCCCCATAGCAAGGAGAATTTGTCACTCTTTGCTTTTCTGTAGGGTGCTGGGTACGTTGCTCTCTTCTCTAATGCTAGCATGTTGAATGAAAAAAAGAGTCAATAATTATATGTGATCCCTGATTGGCTGGGATATGTGTCTAGGAGAGGGGCAGAGAACCTGTGGCCTCCCAGATGTTGCTGGACTCCAACTCCCATCATGCCTGATGGTTGGCCATGATGGCTGATGGGACTTGGAGTCCCAACAGCCCTTGGAGGTCCCCCATATCAGATCCTACTGAGGGCCTTCTTGGTAGTGGCACCCACCCTTTTGAATGCCCTCCCATCTGATGTCAAGTAGATGAGGAACAATACAGTGGAACCTTGGTTCTCAAACAGCTTAGTTGACCTACAAATCAGCTCCCGAAAACCCAGAAGTAAGTGTTCCGGTTTTTGAAAGTTTTTTGGAAGCCAAACGTCCGATGTGTCTTGGTTTTCGAACAGTTTTGGGATTCGAACGGACTCCAGGAACGGATTAAGTTTGAGAACCAAGGTACCACTGTACAACCTTTAGATGACATCTGAAGGCAGCCCTGTATAGGGAAGTTTTTAAACGTTTAATGTTTTATTGTGATTTTATATGTGTTGCAAGCCACCCAGTGTGGCTGGGGCAATGCAGTCAGATGGGCAGGGTACAAATAAAATCATTACTTATAAAGGTAATGATAATAATATCTGCTTTAGGAGATGGGTCCCCTTATTTTTTTATTTTTTTAAAATTGCACGCAAATAGTGGGCACATTTAGTGATTATTTCTGATCATCCGCTAAGGAAATGTAAACATTCCATACAGGATGGTTAGCTAAAGAGAACTTCCAAGATGCAGAGGGTGTCTAACTTAGAATAGCAGTCTCTGGCCAGTAGGGCATCCAGCTGATAACTGGGTGAGACAAGAGGCTGGACTGGACAAAGCACAAACAGCCATTGCCATTAGGAATGGAGCCTCCCTGTTCAGACCCAGTTTATCTCTGAATGCCAGATACCAGGAACACACAACAAGGGAGGGCTGTGCTTCTAGGCTTCCTGGCTGCTGCTCACTCTTGGAGACAGGAGGCTGGTCTTTGCTTTGATCCAACGAGGCATCACTGATAATGGATTAGATATGGGCAGCTAGCCATCATGATGGCTGGGAAGAGTGGAGCCTCCAGGTTCAGTGTACCTTTGAGTCCAGACACTGGAGGGCAGAGGGCAGGGAAGGATATTTTTATTTTTGTTATTATATTGTAATTATCATTATAATTATTTTTTACCCTTTATCCCAGGGCAGGCTGCATCAACGAGAGTGGTGCAGTTCCAAATAAATTAGGGTTAATTTGCAGCTTTAAAGGCGGGGTCACAATAAATACTTTTCAGCTATCAAAACGCCTCCATGCCCTGTTTGTGGGGTCCCTTGGAGCCTCTGGCCAGGGATTTGGGGGGCAGGGGGAGGAACAGAATGCATGACGCCATGGACTTTTAATTTTTATCTAGCAGGATTCTTCATTTACTGTGTGTGTATCTTCCGAGAGTAGGGACGCGGGTGGCGCTGTGGGTAAAAGCCTCAGCGCCTAGGGCTTGCCGATCGAAAGGTCGGCGGTTCGAATCCCCAAGGCGGGGTGTGCTCCCGTTGCTCGGTCCCAGCGCCTGCCAACCTAGCAGTTCGAAAGCACCCCCGGGTGCAAGTAGATAAATAGGGACCGCTTAGCAGAGGGAAGGTAAACGGCGTTTCCGTGTGCGGCTCTGGCTCGCCAGAGCAGCGATGTCATGATGGCCACGTGACCCGGAAGTGTCTCCGGACAGCGCTGGCCCCTGGCCTCTTAAGTGAGATGGGCGCACAACCCTAGAGTCTGTCAAGACTGGCCCGTACGGGCAGGGGTACCTTTACCTTTTATCTTCCGAGAGCAGCTTGCAAAAGTCAGCGATAAGACCGTTCCGGCCCTCGGGTTTCCACATCAAGAGCCACGGCACAAAAGGAAAACGGGTTTGGGAGGGGGAAGGAAAAAAGAAATCTCAGACCCAGTTTGATTTGGTTGGAATTAATTTTATAATGAAATGATTTTAGAATGTTTTATCGTTTTACTGTTGTTAGCTGCTCTGAGCCCGGGTTCGGCTGGGGAGGGTGGGATATAAATAAAATTTATTATTATTATTATTAGCTGTGGAGTTCTTGTCAAGAATAGCTGAAATGGGGAAGAAAAAAGATTTCAAGGAGAGGAGGAGCCAAAAGTTGCTGGTCGTTTGGCAGAGGCCCTGCGGTCCAGTCTCTTCCTCTCCTATACAGCCTGATGGAATGGCTGCTGATCCGAGTTGAGGGGCACAGCCTGATGGAAATTATCACTTAACCCTAACCCTCCCAAGGGTTGTTTCCCAACTACGTTCTACTTGGATTCAACCTGCTGAATTCATCCAAGTCAGACATATTGATTAATTTCAATGGGTCTACTCTGAGATTGGATTATACACACATAAAATTGGATGACACATACATACTGCTAGGGGGTGACCAACTCCTGAGAGACTGCGATCTACTCACAGAATTAAAAACTGGCAGTGATCTACCCCCTTTTTGGGGGGTTCAGGTCACAGTTTCTGAGCTTTTTTTAGGGAGGAGGAAAGCCCCGATTTTTGAGAATCCAAGCCTAAGCTCAAGGGAGAAAGGGGAACAGCCACTCATCAACCATCGTGAAACAATAGAGGGCAGGGCGAGGGGGCAGGCTGGATTATATTTTATTAACGCTAAGGAAAGAGACCCAGCAATCGACCGCGATCTACCAAAACCTCCTGGGGATCGAACAGTAGATCGCAATTGACCTGTTGAACATCCCTGTAGCTAGATAAATAGATATGGCTATAGGAGCCGCTACTCCTAATTTTTTTTTTAAGTGGCCTTAAAACTCTGGAAGGTTTCCCACGCCTGTAAATTTCATCCGCTTTGGCCCGAAATAATAGTTTTTATACTACCCAAAATTCTGAATGGGGGCTCCAGAGTTTTATACAGAGGGTCATCCTCCAATTAACTTCTGCACAGAGCAAGCCCATTTAAATGAATTCATCTAAGCTAGTCCTGTCCATTAATTGTAACGGTTCTACTCTGAGTAGGGCTAATGTTGGATGCAACCGCAACAGTTGTTGTTGGACTGGTTTCTTTGTAGCTGATGCCGGCCGTGAAGTTGTTCACCACAGTTCCTTCTGTAACAATTACAGAGTTAAGAGGGACAGTTCCCCGCTTTTCATATTTGCACTTGGGAAAATTCTCTGTTCCAAGATGTGTCTCCAGGCGCATAGCAAATACATTTCCTTAACTTAAACACCACAGAAAAGAAGATAAAATGAGGTTACAGTATAAAAAGCTTTGCAAAGTGCTAGCTTTGCAAATATAAAATGTTGATACGGTGTTTTTCACCTATAATCAACTGGTATTGATTATTGATACGGTGCTGAGAAACCCTAATCAAATCATAATTAGCTGAATCAGCAAGGCTAGAGTTGGGTAGCAGGCCAAAGGTCATATGTATCTCCAAACTGGGGGGAGATGCTCAAGAAACTAATGTTTATATCCATTTTTGAAAGGGATAGGTTAGAATTCAATGATCAAACAAGACTATGTCCCACAAAATATTCAGTTTCATGTAGGGACTTGATAAATCTTACACCCCAGATGCATCAATGCCTGCCATAATTAAATAATTTTAATAAAACCACATCAATTACAAACAATTGCCTTAAAAAGAAGAAGAAGTGTATTTGGATAGAAGTTGCGCAGACCTAAATTATATGAGAATGTGTTTGGCTTGCATCTGAACATATGTAAAGCATCCATGTTAAAAATAGCCTTCGCTGTGAACACGACTTGCTTAACAAGGAGGGATTGATTGAGTCAGGGCCAACTCAAGGTTTTCTTTTTATAACGGGAGAGATAAAGGTATCGGTTCGAGATAGCGAGTGGGGAGTTGTGGCCTTCCAGTGTGGTATTCAAGTTTGGCCTGTCTCCGAAGGATGTTGCAATCACAGAAAGATGCCTTTTATTCCCATGTTAATAAATGGGCTGTGTTGGAGTAAGGCAAATCGGCTTATGGGGCCTGTTTTGGTGCGTCTGAAACAGACCAGAATGGGTGCAGAAGGGAGAATATTTGCCACAGATGCTCCTGGGAGCCACAAGTTGCTTTTGAACTCGGGTCCTGCTCCCGGGTTTCCCATTAAGGCACCTGGTTGGCCACTGTGAAAACAGGATAATAGGATCATAAGAGTCGGAAGGGACCTCGAGGGTCATCTAGTCCAACCCACTGCAATGTAGGAATCTTTCGCCCAACGTGGGACTCGAACCCACGACCATGAGATTAAGAGTTGGGCTCTACCGACTGAGCTATGTTGCAGGTATTTTGTGGTTTTAGGGACGCGGGTGGCGCTGTGGGTAAAAGCCTCAGCGCCTAGGGCTTGCCGATCGAAAGGTCGGCAGTTCGAATCCCCGCGGCGGGGTGCGCTCCCGTTGTTCAGTCCCAGCACCTGCCAACCTAGCAGTTCGAAAGCACCTCCGGGTGCAAGTAGATAAATAGGGACCGCTCACCAGCGGGAAGGTAAACGGTGTTCCGTGTGCTGTGCTGGCTCGCCAGATGCAGCTTTGTCACGCTGGCCACGTGACCCGGAAGTGTCTCCGGACAGCGCTGGCTCCCGGCCTATAGAGTGAGATGAACGCACAACCCTAGAGTCTGTCAAGACTGGCCCGTACGGGCAGGGGTACCTTTACCTTTACTTTATCTTGATTTTATTCTGTGAACCGCCCTGAGACCCCCTGGGTACAGGGTGCTATACAGTGGTACCTCGCAAGACGAAAAACTCGCAAGACGAAAGGGTTTTTGGTTTTTTGAGTTGCTTCGCAAGACGAATTTTCCTATGGGCTTGCTTCGCAAGATGAAAACGTCTTGCAAGTTTGTTTCCTTTTTCTTAAAACCGTTAATACAGTTGTGACTTGACTTCGAGGAGCAACTCATAGCACGCAGTGTGGTAGCCTGCTGGAGAATGTTGGGGCCACTTCTTAAAATTACTGCAGACTTAATACAGTGGTGCTTCGCAAGACGAAAAATTCGCAAGATGAAAAAACTCGCAGAATGAATTAATTTCGTCTTGCGAGGCACCACTGTATAGCGCTGAGATGGGGCTTTAATCCAAGCCAAACCCCGGCACTAGCTGTCAGCTCTAAACAGCTGTGTCAGTGCATACAGACTTTCTTTCCCCCAACTGGATCCAACATTTGAGCGGAGGGGAATGGCTTTTGGGAGAGAAGCTCATGATAAATACATACAGTGGTAACGGGTTACATACGCTTCAGGTTACAGACACTGCTAACCCAGAAATAGTACCTCGGGTTAAGAACTTTGCTTCAGGATGAGAACAGAAAATGTGCCCTGGCGGCTTCACGTTAAGAACAGTTTCAGGTTAAGAACGGACCTCCGGAACGAATTAAGTACTTAACCCAAGGTACAGTGGTGCCCCGCAAGACGAAAAACTCGCTAGACGAAAGGGTTTTCCGTTTTTTGAGTCGTTCCGCAAGACGAATTTCCCTATGGGCTTGCTTTGCAAGATGAAATGTCTTGCGAGTTCTTGCGAGTTTGTTTCCTTTTTCTTAAAGCCACTAAGCCGCTAATAGCCGCTAAGCCGCTAATAGCCGTGCTTCACAAGACGAAAAAACCGCAAGACGAAGAGACTCGCGGAACAGATTAATTTCGTCTTGCGAGGCACCACTGTATAAATTCAAGAAACAATGACGACTGGATAGGCCCCCTTTGGCTGGCTCCAGGAGACTCTTCTGAAGGTGCCGGAAACCGCCTCAGGGTGGCTTTCAAAGATTACTACTCAAATTCATGGAAGGGAGGCCTCGCCGGAGGCAAAATGGCTGCCTAGAACCTCCAGCTTCAGAGCAAGTCTACCTCAGTACGAGAGGCTGGAGAGCCGCAGGTGGGGAGAGTTACTGTTGCGCTCAGGTCTTCCTTGTGGACTTGCCAGAAGGAGAGCAGGATGGGTCCTGTTTGGCCGGATCCGGCAGCCTGCTCTTTTGCATGCTTCAAACGCGCTCTCGAGGGATAATAAGGGGATTCAAAACAACGACAACAAACCACTTCCTCGTTTGTGGGTCCTTCTGCAGCGTGAGAAGACTCCCAAGGCTGCTTTTTGAACCACTAATTAATACCCCAACCTGAACCAAAGCCTGCTTCCCACATTGCAGGGAACTGGGAGGCCTTTGTGGGGATTAACGCATCGCTGCTGCCGCTGCCTGCCGGGTTGATTCAATTTGCGGAGGGCTGTCGTCATCTTTGGGGTGGGGGCAGGGGTGGCAGCGGAGACAAAAGGCCGGCGAATGGACCTTCCCCGTGCGTGACTAATGGCTGCGTTCTCCGGCTAGCGAGGGAGGTGGGAGTGGGACCGCGGAAGCCAGCCCAGATTGCCCTCGCTCTCAGTGGGGAAACTGAGGTTAGCTGGCCGTATAGAACGCTGGCTTCTGCTGAGCCAAACTTTTGATCCAGCTAGCTCAATATAGCCTGCACTGATTGGCAGCGGCTCTGCAGGCAGGAGACACTAACCAATGCTACTTGGAGACGCCGGGAATCGAACGTGGGACCTTGGGCATGCGAATCTGGTGCTCTTTTTAATAATAATAATAATAATAATAATAATAATAATAATAATAATAATAATAATTTTTTATTTATACCCCACCCTCCCCAGCCAAGGCCGGGCTCAGGGCAGCTAACAAGCAATAATAAAAACAAGTTGAATGAAAAACATGATTAAAATACAACAATTAAAATATTGAAACATTAAAATATTAAAATGCAGCCTCATCACAGGAGGAGAAAGGAAAAAGAAAAAAGAAAGAGGGGGAGGGAATCAAATTGATTCCAAGCCAAAGGCCAGGCGGAACAACTCTGTCTTACAGGCCCTGCGGAAAGAGATCAGATCCCGCAGGGCCCTGGTCTCATGAGGCAGAGCGTTCCACCAGGTCGGAGCCAGTGTTGAAAAGGCCCTGGCTCTGGTTGAGGCTAATCTGACTTCCTTAGGGCCCGGGACCACTAGGGTGTTGCTATTTATGGACTGAGGCTCTCCGTGGGGCATACCGGGAGAGGCGGTCCCGTAGGTACGAGGGTCCTAGGCCGTGAAGGGCTTTAAAGGTCAAAACCAGCACCTTAAATCTGACCCTGTACTCCACCGGGAGCCAGTGCAGCTGGAAAAGCACTGGGTGAATATGCTCCCATGGCAGAGACCCCGTGAGGAGCCTCGCTGCAGCATTCTGCACCCGCTGGATTTTCTGGGACAGCTTCAAGGGCAGCCCCGCGTAGAGCGAATTACAGTAGTCAAGCCTGGAGGTGACCGTCGCATGGATCACTGTGGCCAGGTGATAAGTAAATAAATATTAAAGATAAAAACAGCTACCTGCAATCGGAGAGTCATCTCCAAATGCACTGCAGAACCTCATTGGAAGTGTATATGCTAAAATCATCACAATCTTAACAAACACGAAAGGATGCCCGATAATCTCTATTGCTTGGACTGTTTTCCTCAAATGAAAAGATATATTGTATCCGCAGCGGCGATGCTCTACAGGGTTTATACAAAGGCAGGAGGGAAAAACAACAAATACTAATTGAAATGTGTGCTTTACGCATGCCAAACTCTGCTGTAGACCATAGGCACCCTTCTGCCATATGCCTCATTATTTGTATTAATCTATAAAATCGCCCCAGACTTCCCTAAAAGTTGCCATATTTTCCCCATCCTCTTGCTACATGCAATTTCCATGTCGGTTTCCCCAACAATGGTTATGGTAAAGTCGTGGGGTTTAAACTGAATTTAAACAAGACAAAACTATTAGTTAAAAATCTGTTGCCAGATGAAAAAATAATACAAATAAAAATCTACCCCAAAATTAAGTATTTAGGAGTATGGATAACACCTAAGAATATTAACTTATATGAAGATAATTATACCAATTGTTGGAAAGATATCAAAAGACAGTTGGAGACATGGACTAGGTTAAATTTATCATTCTTGGGCCGTATTTCGGTAATTAAAATGATGGTTTTACCGAAGCTACTCTTTCTATTCCAAACAATTCCAATTATAGGAAAGACCAGCTGTATTGATAAGTGGCAAAAAAAAAAAAAAATCTAAATTTTTGTGGAAGGGTAAAAAACCAAGAGTGAAGCATAAGATATTAATAGATATTGTAGAAAGAGGTGGCTACAGGTTACTGGACTTGAAGTTATATTACAAAGGCTCATGTCTTCTCTGGTTGAAAGATTGGTGTATATTAAAAATTGGGATATTTTAGATCTAGAAGGTCATGATACCCGTTTTGGGTGGCATGGCTATCTTAATTACGGGAAAATAAAGGCGCATAAGAGCTTTTCAAATCAATAATTGCAGTTATTCCCATGTCTGGGCAATGGTCTTTCTTGTTGCAGTTAACAGATGGGGTACGAGTTCTTTGTTTCTAATTTATGGCATATCCTGACAAGGCTGGGCGATTATATCATCCAAAGCTGGTTTGCAAGCCATAACATGATACCAGTTTCATCATTTTTGCCCTGGCAAATTATCATAAATCATTATATGTGTTTGTGTTCTATGCAAAAATCACAATGCGGGGAAAACCGTGAAGCCAGCCAATGCCTAGCACCATCTTTATTTCAGACATTGTGATATATCAGTATTTCGCAATGTTTGGCAGGTGATATATCACAATGTTGAAAACCAGATATGGCCCAACCCTAATCCTGACTATACAAGTTAAGCGAAGCCAGTCGTTGGTACTGTCTTCCTTGTGATCAAAGAGATCTCTATAAAAACATTTCCCCATAACATTCCTGTTTTTGGACACTTCCACCACATGTGTCGATATGTCCCTATAGAGAGACAACCTCTCCAACACAAAGGAGAACTGTTTGGGTCTATATAGACTAGGCGTCAAGGTGTTAAGTACCAACCATGTATGATTTTTAAGGGCTCTTTCTGTGTCTGTTGCCGATATGGATTTATGCGTTGCATTTGTCCACAGTCTTTCCATGCCTCTTCTTCAATTTCTAAATCCCAATTCAATCCTCACCATTTTCTCAAAGCAAATCAGGTGCTCTTATTACTGAGCTATGGCCTACCCTTAAAAATAATTATTAAGATTCCAGTCCTCATGATATGAGTAAATAGGAGCATATAGGAAGCTACCATATCGTGAGCTTTTGGTCCAGCTTATCCAATGTTGTCTACACTGACTGGCAGCATCTCTCCAGCGTTTCATCCCATTCCTTTCTATTATCCAGGAGTTAACAGCCGACTCAAGAGTTCATGAGCCACAGCCGGTCCTTTTCATCCCGGGCTGTGTCTACCATTTTAAATAATACCATTTTAAAACAGCCATGGCTCCCCCCCCTCAATAATTCTGGGAAGTATAGTTTGTGAGGGGTGCTGAGAGTTGTGAGAGACACCCCCCGCCTTCTCCCCACAGAGCAAGAGTTTCCTGAGTGGTTTCACAACTAGCCCCTCTTCCCAGGGAACTCTGGGAGTTGTAGTTCCAGGAGAGTCTCCTAACACCACTCAGCACCCATAACAAACTACAGCTCCCAGAATTATTTTTAAAGTGTTTAAAGTGGTAGCGTAGCGACTAAATTTGCGTATGGAGGAGGCCACAGCCTTAGCTGAGTTAGGCGATTCCTGGTCAGCCCACATTGTATACTGACGCTTACTTCCATCTTTCCGTCTCTCTGTCTCTTTGCAGAGCTTTTTGAAGCTGTGGAGCCCATCCTTCCCAGCTTGGAGGAAATGGGCGTGGCGGTCTGGGTGTTGGGGAAGGGGCCCTATCCTCCCCACGTGACTGGGCTCCAGGATCTGTTGGAGAAAGCGTCTGAGGAGCCCGTCCCCTTCGAACTCTCCACTCCTGACAGCTTGTCGGATACCTGCCTCTACATCTTCACCTCGGGGACCACAGGTATAGTGGGCAGTTTGTACAGGTAGCAGAAACCTAGGCTATGCCACCTCTGGTGTAGCGGTCAAAGTGTCAGGCCAGGACCTGGGAGAGGCCAGGGTTCGAATCCACCGCTCGGCCGTGAAACTCACCGGGTGTTACCTGGGTCCAGTCATGGCCTCTCAGCTCAACCAACCTCACAGGTTAATTAACCAACCTATAATAAGATGTCAAGGAAATAAACAGCTATCTGACTTTTAGAAAACATCTGAAGGCAGCCCTGTTTAGGGAAGTTTTTAATGTTTGATGTTTTATTGTAATTTTAATATTTTGTTGGAAGCCGCCCAGAGTGGCTGGGGAAACCTAGCCAGATGGGCAGGGTATAAATAAATTATTATTATTATTATTATTATTATTATTATTATTATTATTATTATTATTATTATTTTATTGGAATTCAGGAAGGGAAGAGCCAAGTACCTTGAGCTCCTTGGAGAAAACGGGGGGATATCAACACAATAAGTAAATACCGTATTTTTTGCTCTATAAGACTCACTTTTTCCCTCCTAAAAAGTAAGGGGAAATGTGTATGCGTCTTATGGAGCAAATGCAGGCTGCGCAGCTATCCTCAGGATTTTTGCATTGGACTACTCCAAACTCACCGTCAGATCACATGTCTGTGGCCACAGCATGAACCACAAAAATCATATATCCACTATTTCGTTTAGAATATTTTTTTTTCTCCTCTAAAAACTACGTGCGTGTTATGGTCTGGTGCGTGTTATAGAGCGAAAAATACGGTACTTACCCAGGTATGCAAAAGAGAATCACCCCAATAATAATAATAATAATAGTCATAGCAATAATAATAATAAGGTACAGTGGTACCTGGGTTTATGAACTTAATCCGTTCCAGAAGTCCGCTCTTAAACCAAATTCATTCTTAAACCAAGGCACACTTTCCCTAATGAGGCCTCCTGTTGCTGGTGTCCTTCTGTTCGTAGACCGAGTTAAAGTTCGCAAACCGGGACACTACTTCCGGTTTTGCAGAGTTCGTAAACCGAATAGTTCTTAAACCAAGGTAGCGCTGTACTTTTGAAATTTCTGGTTCTGAAATATTGGAGTGGGGGGGGGGCAGAAATGACAAAAAGGGAGAGGGAACAGTTGAACTCTTCCTTCCTTCCCTCCTCTCTGTTCCAGGTCTCCCCAAGGCGGCTCGCATCAGCCACCTCAAATCCATCATGTGCTTGGGCTTCTACCAGCTGGTGGGCGCATCCCGTTCGGACGTGATCTATGTGGCTTTGCCCCTCTACCACATGGCGGGGAGTCTTCTGGGGGTCATCGGCACTCTGGGCCTCGGTAGGTTCGGGAGCTTGGTGGAGTGGAGCCCATGGAGTGGCTTTTTTTGGAGTGGGGAGGAAGCTGGCTTGTGGTTGCAAATGCTGGGTCATTACGTTTGCAGATGATACAACGGTGGTTGGTTTAATCATGGCTGGAGAGGGGGAGGCGGCCTGTAGGAAGGAAGTCAAGCAGTTGGGGGAGTGGTGCAGGAAAAACAACTTACTCCTTAACTTTAAGAAAACAAAAGAGATTATTGTGGACTTTAGGAAATGTAAATTGAATATTCAGCCACTCATTATTGAGGGGAAGTGCGTGGAACAGGTCTCGTGTTTCGATTTCTGGGAATGGAGTTGAGAGATGACCTAACCTGGGGAGAAAACAGCAAAGACCTGACGAAGAGAGCACAGCAGAGGTTATATTTTCTGAGAATCCTCCGGAAAAACAATCTCTCAAAGGACCTGTTGATGGCATTTTACCATTGTACTGTGGAGAGTGTATTAACTTATGGTCTGTGTGTGTGGTTTGGGAGCTGCACAGCCAGGGAAAAAATAATGCTGTCCAGGGTTGTAAAGACTGCGGAGAGAATAATTGGGTGCACTCTTCCCACCTTGGATCAAATCTACTCTTCCAGGTGTCATAAGAAAGCTGCAGAAATAGTGCGCACCCCGGAAATGATCTCTTTCAGCTTCTACCTTCTGGAAGAAGGTACAGGGTTATAAAGACTAGGACTAGCCCCCTGAGAAACAGTTTCTACCCAAATGCAATTTTGGTTTTAAACACAGTGTAAGGTAGTCTCTAGGGACGCGGGTGGCGCTGTGGGCTAAACCACAGAGCCTAGGACTTGCCGATCAGAAGGTTGGCAGTTTGAATCCCTGCAATGGGTTGAGCTCCCGTTGCTCGGTCCCTGCTCCTGCCCACCTAGCAGTTTGAAAACACATCAAAGTGCAAGTAGATAAATAGGTACCTCTCCAGCGGGAAGGTAAATGGCGTTTCCGTGCACTGCTCTCGTTTGCCAGAAGCGGCTTAGCTTAGTTAGGGAGTTAATATAAAAGTTAAACAAAATGGAGTGCAAGGATGCAGCCTTGCTGTACTCCAGTGTGGGTCTGGATTTTCTTAGTTAAATGCCCCGGTCGATCACATCTGATTTGAAGTCGTGTGTTTTCATGCAAACTACGAATAAGAATCAAGATGTGTCTGTCTATATTTGTATCACTTAGGTTTTTCCAAAGCCTTTCTCAGGGTATAAGATCAAAGGTGGACTTAAAATCTATAAAATCTGCATAAAGAGATTCTCCTTTTATTGAGGCATACTTTTCCACGAGATGTTGGAGCACCAGTCCGTGATCTGTGGTTGACCCTTTGGCTCTGGAGAGTGAGACACTTACATTCGGGGAGCTGTCCGTGGTCCTGACCTCCCCGGCCTCTGCTGAAAGTCTTTTTTAGTTTTTAAATTTTAATTGGAAATTTTATTTACAACATAACATAAACCCCCCACCCCAATACAGAAATCCACCCTCATTAAACGTGAACATAACATACAATAAGCATAACGTACAACATTAAAGGTAAAGGTAAAGGTACCCCTGCCCATACGGGCCAGTCTTGACAGACTCTAGGGTTGTGCGCCCATCTCACTCAAGAGGCCGGGGGCCAGCGCTGTCCGGAGACACTTCCGGGTCACGTGGCCAGCGTGACATCGCTGCTCTGGCGAGCCAGAGCCGCACACGGAACGCCGTTTACCTTCCCGCTAGTAAGCGGTCCCTATTTATCTACTTGCACCCGGGAGTGCTTTCGAACTGCTAGGTTGGCAGGCGCTGGGACTGAACAACGGGAGTGCACCCCGCTGCGGGGATTCGAACCACCAACCTTTCGATCAGCAAGCCCTAGGCGCTGAGGCTTTTACCCACAGCGCCACCCGCGTCCCTTAACGTACAACATTACAAACAACCAAATAAAAGACTTCCTTTATCCTTTATCTAGCCTCCTTATTTACTTCTTGTAAGCTGTTTCCCTTATGAGTAATTATTAAGATTTTTCTAATTATAACTTAAATATCCACAAAGTCTCCTTTGCAGACATTAATCGAAACAAGTCCAGGCATGTATTTTAGGGCACTGTTTTGTGACGTATTCTCTGCATTTCCCCCATGCTTTTTGAAATTCTTGTCTAGTGTGGTCTCTAATTGCCTCTATTAATCTAGCCAGTTCAATATGCCTGTGCTGAAAGTCTTGACTTCTGGGCTGCCCAGAAAAGACTCAGCCTGACCTCTTTCAAGTCCCGAGTCTTAGGATATCAGAGAGAGAGGATGCACTGCTCCCAATTTGCAGGTTTCAGCTTGTTTTCTGGCCAATTGCTGCTGCTTGGGTGCAATTGTGCAGCTTCAAAAAATGGACACAGAATCCCTCCTTTGACTCCAGATTATTGGGGTGCTCAAAGTCCCCCTGGCGTCATTGCTTCCACCAGCTAGGCTATTTCCCTCTCCACACTAAGTGGGGACGAGAAGTGCTTTTCCGGATCAGGCCGAGGGTCAGTCTAGCCCTGTATGCTGCTTCCAGCCGTGGACAGCCAAGGAAGCCCCTCCAGGCAATAGGCCTCCGTTGTTCCTTAGCACCACCCCACCGTTCTGGTATTCAGAGGTAGACTGCCCTTGAACTTGCAGGCTCTGTTTTGCCGTCCTGACTAATAGCCGTGGCTAGACCTCTGCTTTTTTTTAAAAAAATGCTTTTTATTAAATTTTTCACAAACAAAAATAAAACAATCTTTTACAGTCATCATTTTATGTCATCTTATTTACACTGCGTATATTCACGCCCAGACTTCCTTCCTTCCCGCTTCGGTTTTCTTAATATGTGTCTTCTCTTGTAGATTCTTATTCACCTTCCATACACATCACAGGATTTATATCAACCCTGCTGTAGTCTTTAAACTTCTACAGTTAGATCTTATATATGCCACAAATTTACCCCACTCTTCTTCAAACTTTGTCCCTTTTTGGTCTCAAATTCTGTAGGTCATTTTAGCTAATTCTGTATACTCAAAAAATTTAGCCTGCCATTCCATTATCGTTGGGGTCTCCTGTAATTTCCATTTTTCAGCTACCAGTATTCTAGCTGCTGCAGTAGCATATTGGAATAGTTTATGGACCTCCTTCTTAACTTCCTTCCCTATGATCCCTAATAGAAAAGCTTCCATTTTTTTCGGGAATGTGTACTTAAGAAGTTTCTTCAGTTCATTATATATTAAATACCAAAAAATTTTCATCATTTCACACTCTGCTTTTTAAAAATATGACGCAACCAGCAAATGCAATGAATGACCAGAAACGTGATTTCGAGTTGAAAAATAAAAGAAAATGCAATAAATACTGACCAGAAACTTGTTTTAGAATTTAGAAAGGAAAGAAAGTGCAATAAATAATGAGGGCTAGAAACTTCCTTTGAAATAAAAAAAATGCAGTAAGTAATAAGGACTAGAAACTTGCTTTAAAATGTAGAAAAAGAAATGATAAAGTGGTGGTGGTGCGAGTTATGCTTGGGCATCTTGTGGCTCCCAGCCGCTCTCTCTTTCTAAAGGAACCCCATCTCCTTCCAGGGGCCACTTGCGTTCTGAAGAAGAAATTCTCTGCCAGCCAGTTCTGGCCCGACTGCCGGCGCCACCGCGTCACCATCTTCCAGTACATCGGGGAGCTGTGCCGCTACCTGGTCAATCAGCCGCAGGTGAGTGCTGGGGGATGGAGGCCCTCTGCTGGTGACAGGAGGGATTGCCACACAAGCTGGTCATCCCTCTCCTCCAAAATCTGAAGAGAGGTGTGTGACTCTTCCAACTCTTAAAAAAAAAAGGGGGGGACCTTTCAAGAGTTTCCTGGGAAGAAGGATTGATGCTTAAACCACTCTGGGAATTGTAGCTCTATGTAGGGCACCCCAACAACTCTCATGATAATAACTTTTATTAATTTTAAATTACAACCCAGTGATAGCCTCATTATAACAACACCATATTATAACACAGTTACTAGTACCAATCTTTCAATTACCAAATTAAATAATTTAGGTGCCTCCCGGCATGCTAGATCTGATGGTTTGATGGGTGTGTTTTTTTTATCTGCGTTCCAACATCTTATTAATTTCATTTAAATTCCAATCATAATAATAATCCCATATACAACAACTGCAATATTTGCAGCTGCTATTCGTGTTAACATCCCCAACAACTCTCAGCACCCCTAACAAACTATAGGTCCCAGGATTATTTGATCTTCCATGAACTTGTCTAATTGTCTTCTAAAGCCACCCAAATCAGGGGCCATCACCATCACCTCCTGTGGGATCTGCTAAGCTGTCCCTGCACCCCTTTAACTACTTTGCATTATTTTTTTGAGATCTGATCCTATTTCTCGTGGCCCCTGGAGCCATTTCCATTTTTTTTTAATTTCCATTTTATTTATTTGTTAACATTCTTATATTACATCGGTAAACGTTGTCATATTACATTACAGGACTTACTATAATATAATTTCCAACGTGTATACAAAAATTATATACAAATTTTATATACCTAGAAAGAAAATGAAACAGAAAAAAGAAAGAACAAAGAGGGAAAAAACAAAAACAAATCTCCCCCCCCCCCCCGCAAAATCATATACATACCAACACACTAGACTTCCTGTCTTTCCAATCGTATATTCCTTTTTTACAAATGAATGTACCCTGGAGCCATTTCCAAGCATCGGCCGAATTCTCCTCCTTGCTCTCTGCTCATTCCTTCTCCTCCCTCCCTCCTTCCCAGAGCCCCAGTGACCGGGAGCACACCTTGCGCATGGCTGTGGGCAGCGGCCTTCGCCCGGATGTCTGGCGTGAATTCCTGCGCCGCTTTGGGAACCTGACGATCGTGGAGACCTATGGCATGACGGAAGGGAGCGTCAGCCTCTTCAACTACACGGGGGCCGTGGGGGCTGTGGGACGCGCCTCTTGGCTCTATAAGGTGAGCATCTCTCCGAGGAAGCAGGTGGCGTTTGCGGAGCAGGTGCAGGGCATCAGGATGTGGCAAAGAGGATACCTGAGGCCAGGGCCGGATTTAGGTTTATGAGGCCCTAAGCCAGGGGTCGGGACATGGGTGGCACTGTGGGTTAAACCACAGAGCCTAGGACTTGCTGATCAGAAGGTCGGTGGTTCGAATCCCCACGACGGGGTGAGCTCCCGTTGCTCGGTCCCTGCTCCTGCCAACCTAGCAGTTCGAAAGCACGTCAAAGTGCAAGTAGATAAATAGGTACCGCTCCGGCAGGAAGGTAAACGGCGTTTCCGTGTGCTGCTCTGGCTCGCCAGAAGCAGCTTAGTCATGCTGGCCACATGACCCGGAAGCTGTACACCGGCTCCCTCGGCCAAAAAAGCGAGATGAGTGTTGCAACCCCAGAGTCGGTCATGACTGGACCTAATGGTCAGGGGTCCCTTTACGTTTTTTAAGCAAGGGGTCAGGAAACTTGGTCAGCAGGGGGCCTGTCCACAGTCCCTCAGACCTTGTGGGGGGCCAGACTATTTTTTTGGGGGGGGAATGAACAAATTCCTATGGCCCACAAATAACCCAGAGATGCATTTTCAATAAAAGCACACATTCTACTCATGTAGACACAGGCTGATTCCCCGACCATCCGCGGGCCGGATTTAGAAGGCGATTGGGCCGGATCCAGCCCCTGGGCTGCCTACCCATGGGACTCTGAGGCCTAGCTCAGACTTCTTTTCACTACAAATGTAATTGTAACCACAAGATTAAAGCCTGCCTTCAGGATCCTACTGTGAACTGAATGTAAGTAAACTTTACCACTACAGTGGACACTTGGGTTGCGAACGTGATCCATCCGGGATGCACGTTCGCAACCCGCATCTGTGCACGCATGGGTTGCGATTCAGTGCTTCTGCGCATGCGCGACTGCCGAAACCCGGAAGTAACCCGTTCCGGTACTTCCGGGTTTCGGCGGTCCATAACCTGAAAAAACGCAACCTGAAGCGTCTGTAACCCAAGGTACTTTAAACAAGGCTGTCGTGTTGTTTATGAGGGAAATAAAGAGGGAATTTTACCAGGAACAATCCAGTCTGGACAAGCCAGACCGGATTGCTTAACTTAACAAATCCATCAACTTGCTTCTAGCAATGTGCAAGGGAATGCGCTCTGCTGCGTGCTCACTAGTGTGAGTGAGGAGAGATAATATTTAATCAATATATCCTCTCCAACTTCCTCAACATGAGGATCTCAGAGCCTGGGCAGGTCTGTATGTGAGGATACGGACTTTCAGATAGCCTGGGCTTAAGCTTTGTAGGGACCTCCACGTAGGGTTGAGCCTGGAGGTGGGAGCCTGCCCCCCCCCCCGGAAATTGCTGGACTCCCAACTCCCATCATCTCTAAAGGCCAGGGGTGATGTCAGGAACTGAATCCCCTGTTTAGCCCCTGTACCCATTTCATTGTGTATTTTTTGAAAGACTTCACTTGCACCCCTGCTCTCTGCAGAAGTTCGTCCCCTTCGAACTGGTCCGTTACGACGTGCTTCGAGGTGCTCCCTTCCGGGACAAGGCGGGACGCTGCCAGCGAGTCAAGAGAGGTGAGCAAGGTGTTGTCCGTTCAGTCGGGGGCAGAGAGGGAGCCGCCTTCCGTCCCACCGTGGCGACCCCACACTTCCAGGTCGGTGACTGTACGTCTCTCTGTTTTTGTGCCAGGGGAGCCCGGCCTTCTGATCTCTCCCGTGACTCCGCATACACCTTTCCAGGGCTACGCCGGAGGGCGCGAGTTGTCGGAATCCAAGCTCCTCCACGGGGTCTTTTCCAACAGGGACACCTATTTCAACACCGGCGACCTGATGGTGCAGGACAAGCACGGCTTCGTCAGTTTCTGGGACCGCACGGGAGACACATTCCGGTATGTTTCCTCCTCCTCCTTTTCCTCTTGGAAGTTGTGGGTCAGGAACTCCTGGATCTGAAGAGGGTGGCAAGAGCAAGTTTTTATTCCGAAAGTGTGGCCCGGAGGAAAACGTTTGAGAACCGCTGGTTTAGAGAGTGCAGGTCCCTGCCTGCAGGAGCTTACAGTCTAAACTTTGTCAAGAGGAAAGAGGAGGCAAGTTTTTATTCTGAAAGAGAAAAAAGTTTGAGAACCGCTGGTTTAGAGAGCGCAGGTCCCTGCCTGCAGGAGCTTACAGTCTAAACTTTGTCAAGAGGAAAGAGGAGGCAAGTTTTTATTCTGAAAGAAAAAAGTTTGAGAACCGCTGGTTTAGAGAGCGCAGGTCCCTGCCTGCAGGAGCTTACAGTCTAAACTTTGTCAAGAGGATGTCAAGGAGAGACGTGCAGGAGAGCTTTGGGGTTCTGTCGGGTTGGCAGTGAGGAGGTTGGAGACAATTCACTCCCTTGGGATGACTTCACAAGTTTCAGACTGAACTGGAAACTGCCTCAGAAATCTTGTTCCCTGAGTCAAGATACCGTCTCTCCATGCCTCAGTTTCCCTCTAGGTGGAGGGCAGCATTGCACTCAGCTCCTGCTTCTGGGATTCCCAGAAAAAGTATCTGGCTGGCACGGTGAGGGAAGGATGCTGAACTCTGGCCTGCAGAGCCCTCCAGCTGTTCCTCTGTGTTTCTCCTCCTCTCTGCCTCAAATTCCTCGCAGGAATCTCCATCCTTTCCTTTCCCTCTGCCTCGGTTTCCCTTTAGGTGTCTATTTCCTTTCTCCCCCTTTGTTCCCAGTTGCCGGCCGGCCTGCTCTTCTATTCCAAGCTGCCTGGAGGAAGCATTTTCCTCTCCGTTGAGCTACCCCACCTGCCACGCACCCACTGGGAAATGTTAAGAACACCCATAGCACCTTCTTTGCTGGTCCTGGGCTCCTGCCCATCAGATTCTCTCCTCCTCTTATTTTTAATCGCCAGCTGCTTTGCATTCGCCTGCTGCCCTGTCTTCTGACGCAAAGGCGCCCCCGTGTGGCCTGACCTACATTTCTCAACTTAAGCCGCTTTCAAAAGCCAGCTCGCTATTTACAACATGGAGCTGGCCACAGGAGGGCGCTCTTTGCTAAAGAAAACTTTCTGGAGGGGGAAACAAGGACAGCCGCGAAGTAACCTCCCAAAGCAGAGGTGACCGATGTGGATGTTTTAATAGAATCGTAGAGTCGGGAGCGACCTCAAGGATCATCTATCCCAACCCCCTTGCAGTGTAGGAATATGCAGGTGTCCCTTGCGGGGATCGAACCTTGGCATTGTCAGCAGCACGCTCTAGTCAACTGAGCTATTCAGTTTTGCTGGACTCCCAACTCCCATCATCCCTGATGAACCACTGGCTGTGCTGCCTGGGGGCTGATGGGAGTTGGAGTCCAGATTCCCCCATTACAGTGGACACTCAAGTTTTGAGCGTGATCCGTGCGGGATGCACGTTCACAACCTGCAGCGTTTGCGACCCATGTCTGTGCACATGCGGCTTGTGATTCGGCACTTCTGCGCATGCGCAAAGCATGATTTAGCGCTTCTGCGCATGCGCGACTGCCAAAACCTGGAAGTAACCCGCTCCGGTACTTCCAGGTTTCGGCAGTCCACAACCCGAAAAAACGCAACCTGAAGCGGCTGTAACCTGAAGTATGACTGTATTATTTTTTATACATTTTTATTATTTTTTTAACATATCATTTCCAACAGTCATTTAACATACATTCTTATCTTATACAATATTTTAGACTTCCGTCAATGACCCATGAAGATTTTCCGTTCTTTATCACTTAATCTGCATTTCTTAATTTCTCTTATTACTTTTAATTGTCCTTAACTAATGATTCTCTTCATAGCCTTCCTTGCAATATTTCACCTAATCCTCCTTACAAAACTTCTTGCAGTCCTGCTAGCGTAATCTGTTTATTGCAATTGCTTTTCAAACAGTTCAAATATTTACTCCACAAATTCCCCCATTTTGAGAGCAAGAGAAACAGGGCCAATGACCTAGCAGGAGGTTGGGCTCTGATTTGCTAGGCGGATTTTGAGCAGAATTTGGACAACCAGCCATCTCTTAGCTCAGAATGTCATGTGTTGGGCAATAAATTGGACTTGACGATCAGGGAAGAACAATAACCCTCCAACTCTTGGCTCTGGGAGTCTATATCCTCCACCTTTTTCATCATTATCGTTTTTAATTTTAGCTGTGATGGCTGCTTTGTGCGGGGTTGGACTAGATGACCCTTGAGGTCCCTTCAAATTCTGTAATTCTATTATCGTATTATAATGCTTGCTTTATCCCCTTCCCATGCCTGGCACAGTGCCACCTTGCCAGCCTCTGCTCCTGGGACTACGCCCTGCGATTCCCCAGATTCTTCCACATCCCTTTAACCCTTTAATTCTATTTTCTCCCTGCCCTTTCCTAGGTGGAAAGGAGAAAACGTGGCCACAACAGAAGTAGGCGAGATCCTGGGAAGCCTGGACAGCTTGCTGGAGGTCACTGTTTATGGTGTCACAGTTCCAGGTACTCTTGAAATGAGGGGCTCTAGAATGTGTTTTTCAAATTATTATTTTACTTCTTTATTTGGACGGTTTATATACCACTTTTTTAAAAATACCAGAACTCTAAGGTTAAAATATCTTAAGCAAAGCAGCATTTTTTTTAACCACCAGAGAACATGCACGTTCTATAAAACACAATTAACAGATAAAATGGAGCGTCCTGTAATCAAAATAAACATTAGGCATACAAACCAACTACAAAAATAATGTAATTCTAGGAACCATATTACAGTGGTACCTTGGTTTACAACCATAATCCGTTCTGGAGGTCCGGTTGTAAACCAAAGAAGGTTGTAACCCAAGGCGTGCTTTCGCCAATGGGGCCTCCCTTCAAAAATTGGTTGTAATCCAATATATATATATATATATATATATATATATATATATATATATATATATATGCTTTCGTAGATTTTCACGGGTATAGGTATGCAGGTTTTGGTGTCCTCGGGTGTCTTCCCGTGTAAAAGTATACACGAAGCCAAGCCAGAGCACAACTACAGCCATCTTCTCAGAAAAACTCTTCACAAAGTTCAAGAGGTCAAGACACAAAGGCTTTAGCAACTAATCCACACCTAATGACCCACCTAAGTGGTACTCAGGATATCACTCAAGAAATCACTCAAGATATCCCTCAAGCAACTAAGGAACAAAAGAAGAAAAGGCACACTAGCCTGGGAACTTCCTCTCGGCCCAGAACATTGGAGGCTATACACCACACCCCTCAACAGTATTTATAGGAACTCAAACACTGAGATCCTGCTCTGTTCCAGTAACAAGAAGCCGAAAGCACCAGCCTGAAGATGACGAGTGAGACCTCGTCGAAACGTCGCCTAGACACCCCAACTTTTACACGGGAAGACACCCGAGGACACCAAAACCTGCATATATATATATATATATATATATAAATGGGTTGTAATCCAAAAAAGGGACACACGCTTCCGGGTTTGACATGGTTGTAATCCAAAGCAGTTGTAATCCAAAGCGGTTGCAAACCAAGGTACCACTGTGCAGGAAAGGGCTGGGATTTGGGTAGAGAGTGTCCCAGGCATAGCTGTCAACGTTTCCCATTTTTTAAGGGAAATTCCCTTATTCCGAATAGGATTCCTTGCAATAAAAGGGAACAGTTGACAACTATGGTCCCAGGGTGTCAGCCTGCCCCTTCTCGTCCTACTCAGTGTAGATCCATCAAAGCTAATGGACGTGACTAAGGACACCTTCCACTTTACCACAGATACCACTTCAAAGAGCCACGGTTTTCCCCAAAGAATTCTGGGAAGTGTAGTTTGTTGAGGGGGCTATTTCTCTCACAGGCCTACAATTCCCAGAGTCCCCTGGGAAGAGGGATTGTGCACTGAACCACTCTGGAAATTATGTGATGGCTTGATCTCCTGCCTCCTAAACCCTTCAGAAGATATCTGGTGTTTCTTCAATTGCTGGACGTTTGCAAATTGTGTGTGTTTGTAGCCTCAATCACCCCACAACCCCACTTCACACAATCATGGCTTCTCCCAAAGGATCTTGGGAAGTGTAGTTCATTTAGAATGTCGAGAGTTGTTGGCAAACCCCTGTTCCCCTCGCCGAACTACAATTCCCAGAGTTCCCTGGGACGAAAGGGGTGTGGATTGTTCAAACCACTCTGGGAACAATAGGCGGTTGGCCACTGTAAGAAAAAAAGATGCCGGACTTTTGTGGGCCTTCGGCCTCATCCTGCAAGGCTCTTCTGATGCTGATAGCTGTGATTGTTCAGAATGGAACTCTTAATTTCGGTCACGGGTTCGAGCCCCACCTAGGGCAAAAGACTGAAGGGGGTTGGACTAGATGACCCTTAAATATATATATATATATATATATATATATATATATATATATATATATATAATCATTTTTTCGATACAAACAACAACCGCAAAAGACACTACAACAAAACCATAATAACAATAATAACACAATTTGACAATTCAGATTTAAAAACACTGATAAGTATATGACTGCACCCTTTTAACAATATTTTCCCACCTCGCTCTCCTCCCCCCACTATCCGCCTTGTTGCTTAAATATTCATTCCAGATTTCTTCATATCTATCCATTCTTAATTTGCGTCAACGTGCAATTCGTTCATATGTAGCTAATCTGTCGGTATTATCAATCCATGTGCTCAATGGAATCTTTTTGCGGCTCTTCCAATTCATCAAAACAATTTTTTTTTGCTTCTAATATAGCGCGGTACATCCATTTATTTTTTTTACCCCTTGTGGTCCTTTCCAACTGTACAATTCTAATATTAGGGACGTGGGTGGCGCTGTGGGTAAAAGCCTCAGCGCCTAGGGCTTGCCGATCGAAAGGTCGGCGGTTCAAATCCCCGCGGCGGAGTGCGCTCCCATTGCTCGGTCCCAGCGCCTGCCAACCTAGGAGTTCGAAAGCACCCCCGGGTGCAAGTAGATAAACAGGGACCGCTTACTGGCGGGAAGGTAAACGGCGTTCCGTGTGCGGCTCTGGCTCGCCAGATGCAGCGATGCCACGCTGGCCATGTGACCCGGAAGTGTCTGCGGACAGCGCTGGCCCCCGGCCTCTTGAGTGAGATGGGCGCACAACCCTAGTGTCTGTCAAGACTGGCCCGTACGGGCAGGGGTACCTTTACCTTTAATTCTAATATTCTAAGAGCCTCCCTGTCCTAAGGCAGTCTACCTCTGAACAGTAGATGCCAGAGACAAACAACGATGCCTTAAGCACCCTGCCTGGGGACTTGCTGGAGGAATCTGGTTGGCCACTGTGAGAACAGGATGCTGGACTTAGGTGGGCCATCGGCCTGTTCTGATGCCCTGGCAGGCCTAACTAGGCCCCTGCTTGTCAGAGGTTCCCATACGGATATATATATCCGCTTGTGGCGCATTCCAGCGCGAGACCCTGGCTTCATCTCCCCCTCTCCCTGCCTCTTCCCCCAGGGCACGAAGGCCGAGCGGGCATGGCGACCGTGGTGCTGAAGCCAGGACAGGAGTTTGATGGTGCCCAGGTCTACACGCACGTGGTGGAGCTCCTCCCGCCCTTCGCCCGCCCTCGATTTCTGCGCATCCAGGTACGAGGAGCGCCCCATGCAGCCTGCGCCTCTTCCACAGCCATGCAGGAAAGAGGGATGTTTGTGTCTGTGTGTGTGTGTGTGTGTTGGAGGCTGGGTTCCTGGTGCCGGGAAGCAGTGATGAGCAGGATCTTGTGCCGGAACGCAGCCCCGTGGTAGTCTCAGCGCTTGGGTCTGTAGCGAAAAGAGGCCCTGCTTGTGATTTTTCCCTGCTTGTGATTTTTCAGCCAAAGGTGGATGTCAGCCCTGTGGCCCCCCAGGCCTCTCTCTCTGGCCCCTTGGGATTCACCTCGGGTTGCACCCCTTATCCTCAGACCACACCCCTTGCTGCCCCAGCGTCACACCTCCCTTGGGTATTGTTCCCTGGCTGAAAGGTGTTTCTGAACTCTGATATGCTACCCATTTGCATGGATGTGGGATAGAGAGGATGGATGTAGGATAGATGTAGGATAGGATTGGGACGTGGGTGGCGCTGTGGGTTAAACCACAGAGCCTAGGAGTTGCCAATCAGAAGGTCAGTGGTTCGAATCCCCGCGGCGGGGTGAGCTCCCGTTCCTCGGTCCCTGCTCCTGCCCACCTAGCAGTTCCAAAGCACGTCAAAGTGCAAGTAGATAAATAGGTACCACTCCGGAGGGAAGGTAAACGTTTCCATGCGCTGCTCTGGTTTGCCAGAAGCGGCTTAGTCATGCTGGCCACATGACCTGGAAGCTGTACGCCGGCTCCCTCGGCCAGTAAAGCGAGATGAGCGCCGCAACCCCAGAGTCGGTCACGACTGGACCTAATGGTCAGAGGTCCCTTTACCCTTTACCTTTAGGATAGAGAGAGGGGCAGCTGTGGGTCAGTCTCTCCACCCCCCATTTGTATTTTATTAAGTTTCAACCTTTTTAACATATACGGTCAAAACGCAAATTCGTCTTTTCTCTTGTTTTTGTCGACTTCCCACCCCGTTTTCCATTGTTGTTCCTCCCGTTCTGCTGCATCCGATCTTCCGTCTGCCGAATCACAGCCACAATATTACAATCTAAACATTTCTGTCGCTCATAGCTCAAATCCTCCTTGCCACTTCATCATACCATATATCTTTAAACAGTCCGAAAAAGGCATCCGTTCTCCCATAAAAGATTCTCTTAATTTTGTGGTTAATTTTTACCAATTCTGCATTGTCCATTAACTTACCCATTCTTTGGGTGGGAGTCAATTTAAGCTTTTGCCTCTGGCCCTGCCCACTGCTGCTATGCGGCCCCCAGAAGGCTGCCTATCCGTCAGAGATGCTGCCAACTGCAACGTCCCTGCATTTGGGGGGTGGCATGGATGACCTCCCGAGGTCCCGACCCCTCAATTCTGTCCTTTCTCTCTCCTTCCCGCCAGGAACACTTGGAGGTGACGGACACCTTCAAGCAGAAGAAGGTCCGCCTGGCCGACGAAGGCTTCAACCCGACGCTGATCTCGGACCCTCTTTTCTTTCTGGACGACGCTGCGAAGTCATACGTCCCTCTGACCCACAGCGTCTGGGAGGGGATAGCTGCTGGCCACGTCCGGTTATAACCTGCACCCCCTTCTCCTGATTCGTACCCGAACCCCAGTGCTCTTAGCTGGGGGTTGCGGGGTGTCCTTGAAGACTCTAGCCTCCTTCGTTTCCACCTCGGCCTTAAAAGGCTCTTGTGCCTCTTTCTACACCCCGGATTTTCTCTCCTAGCTGTGCCCCAGGTGACTCCACGCCTCTGCTAGTGGGGTGCCCCCTTAGAGAGGACTTGACGCCCCCTCCTAGCCCCTCCACGCAAACGAAGAGGGGGGACTTATTCCCGCCCAGATGTTGCTGGACTCAACCTGCGATCGTCCTTGACCCAGTCCATCATCTGAGGGTTACCTCCTTTACACCTCTGTACATGTAGAAATTTATTTTTGTCCAGTGGTGATTTGCAATCTTGCTACTGTTAAGCCACTGGGAATCCACCGTCCTTACTGCTCTACTGCAGATCACCCAGAAATCAACTGGCAGATCCTCATTTTGGTCCTGTCCTCCCTTGTGGTTGCTCTCTTCCTCTGTAAGAATTTCCCTTCCTGGGTTGGGCTAAGGCAGGGCTGGAGGGGGGCCTGTTGTTGGACTATAACTCCCATCATCCCTGACCCGCTGGCTGTGGGGGCTGCTGGGGGTTGAAGTCAAACGACAGCTCCCATCGTTCGTGGCCATTGGCTGTGCTGACGGGGGCTGCTGGGAGTTGCAGTCCTAGAGCATCATGGTTCGACAGCCACCATCGGCCCTGATGGCTGGAGATGCTGGTTGCAGAGGCTGATGGGAAATTCCTCCGTCCCCATGCTGTGGCCCAGGAGCTAACTTATTTCCAGTAGTGCCCAACCCAGTTGCCTTTGGGAAAACTTGCAAAGCAGATTGCGGAGGCTGACGGGCCGTAGCTGTTAAGACCGGGATCCGTCCTCCAGTTCTGGTGTCGACTCGGCCCCGTCTGGTGGTCTCCACCCAGCTGCTGTGGGTCAGATACTTCGGTCTCCCATCTGCAATTGGGAGAAATGGAACACCAGCCTGCCTTACAAGACTATTGTGCGAATCGCTGAAATAACAGATGCGGCACACATGGACTGGACAAACTACATCAAGTCTTATTTTCACGATGTTCTCTGGGCTGGGACGAGAAGCGGGGTATTTTTGTGAGGTGGCGGTGCTCTTCCGCTCTGCCCACGAGGTTTTTTGCAGGCAATGGGCCTTTAGGAGTTAGCAGGCCTGGTTTCAAGGTGAGGGGCTTGTGAGGGAACTATGGGTTGGGGTTGTTTATTTTCTATTCTTCGTATCAAATAAAGTTCCTCTTTTTTTTTGTACCAGCCGAACTGTGGTCTTTATTGCTTCGGCAGGAAATCCTCTCACCAACTCTGTTCCAGAAAGAAATCTGTTTTGGGGACGGGGTGGTATAAATCTGCTTTGGGGGTGGGTCTTTGCCTGGATTTTGGCTGTGTGTGGAAAGAGCCTAACTTGAGAAGGGAAGCCCCCACATGGCTAACGTGAGGTATCCATCATCACATGGAGTCAGATTTAGGAACGTTCAGCTTCATTGAATGTTGGAAGAGGTGGCCCTCTAGGCTTCTCTGTCTGGCCCTTGAGACACTCTCTCCAAGCTCCTCTCCTTGAATGCCTTTGCTAGGTAGAAGGGTGGCCTTTGGCTTACCTGGGACGTGTGTGTGTTTGTCAAAACCTCTGACTTCTGTATGACATGGAAGTAGCCTACTGTGCAAAGGCACAGAGTCAAATCTGTTACTCCTCCTCCTTTTTTGCATTTGGCCCTGCCCACCAATGGCATTTGGCCCTCAGAATGTTGCCCAGAGGCTTGTGTGGCCCTTGGGCTGTTTCCCATCCCAGTTTTAGACCATGAGACCATAGCAGATCAGGTGCTGGTGTATGTGTGTGTGTGTGTGTGTGTGTGTGTGTGTGTGTGTGAGAGAGAGAGAGAGAGAGAGAGAGAGAGAATCTTCCTAAAGCTTGAAATGAGGCAGGGTGTTTGTTTGTTTGTTTGTTTGTTTGTTTGTTTGTGTGTGTGTGTGTGTGTGTGTGTGTATTTGTGTTAGCAGCCATGAAGGTTTGCAAACCATCATTAGTGAGGGTCAGTCGGTTTCTCTCCTTTCAGTTTAGTCTGGGTCAAAGGGCTGAATACATTATATTGATCTTTTCTCAATCATCTGAAAGGCTGAGGGTCCTATTAAGCTGTGCCACATTGGGGGCAGGGAACAGGGAGGAAGGAGCCTGGAAACTACAGCACCCCACAAACCCTCCAAGTCCTTATCCCCTGCATCTAAGGGGGCGTTATATGAGATGACTGAGAGCACGTCAGCTGCCTCCTCACCCTGTTATCTTCTGCTCTGAACCAGGATGTCGTTTTTGTTTTATAAAGGAGTAGCAATGCTGTTGGTAGCAGCATCTGGAACAACCAGGAACTTGCTTGGGGCTCCTAAGTATTCAGAGAGCACTCTAGCCTGACCAGAGTCTCCGTGGTCCATTTTCTTGGAGGGCTCTTGACTTAACTAAAACGTTGAAGCGTTTCTGCGCTTTCCCTGATATAATCCCTTGACTGTTTTCGGATTCTCCCGCCTTCCCGCTTCCCTCCGAACAATCTTATGTACTGTTAACGTTTTATGTTTGCGTTTGGTGGACTGTACAGTGGTACCTTGGGTTAAGAACTTAATTCGTTCTGGAGGTCTGTTCTTAACCTGAAGCACCACTTTAGCTAATGGGGCCTCCCGCTGCCACCGCACCACCGCTGCGCGATTTCTGTTCTTATCCTGAAGCAAAGTTCTTAATCCGAGGTACTATTTCAGGGTTAGCGGAGTCTGTAACCTGAAGCGTCTGTAACCCAAGGTACCACTGTACGTGAATTAGGTAACTCATTTCCGGGGTGGTGGCCTTGTGATTCTCTTGGGGCTTACAACCTGGGGTGATGCTTTGGACATCCACTGGAAGCTTAGGCCCACGAAAGCTTAGGCCGTTGTCTTTAAGGTCTCACAAAATTCTGCCGTTTTTTACACTGCCTAACCAAAGCAGGAAGATGTCCTCACATGTCTGTCTCTCTCTCTCTCTCTCTCTCTCTCTCTCTCTCTCTCTCTCTCTCTCACACACACACACACACACACACACACAGAGTCTTCAAGGCCTGACTTGCCCAAGTAAATATTTTTTGGGGAGAGATGATGAACGCCTTCTGTCCCCCTACCGCATCTTTATTCATAAGACACTAATCCTCCTGCGGCAGTCTGGGAGAGTTGGGGGGGGGGGGCGGGGAGAGGGTCCAGCCAGGCCTAACCCATTAAGGTGGGGAAGAATCTCCTCTTCCTAAAAAAAAAAGGGGGGGGGAGCAACAACCCAGAATTCATCAACCCAGGAACTTGACGTACACAAACACGCCAGTATCCTGGTGTGTTTGCAAGAGAGCAAAAATAAAATTATTTTTGCTTAGGGACACACACACACAGAGCAACTCTGAATCTGAGACGTGGAAGAAATAAAGACGGGGCCCCTTGCGCTATTCACTCTTAAGGGCTCCACTGCCCCCACCACCGTTGCTTTTTGAAATGTCCCCCCGTCCCCCACATCCCGAAATGTGTGTTAAAAAGCTCAACAACAGGACCCCACTAAATAAGGCATGGCTGGCTGGGTTGCTGATTCCCGCCCACCCCGGACAATTGAACCCTGCCCTGGTGCCATTCTCAGCTGCAGTGGGATTTAAGTGCTGAGAAACAAACAAAAATTCTCATATAACTTCAAGACATATAACATATTTGCAATTAAATAACAATAAAGCAGAATATTTTAAGTTAATTTCCTGCAGCTCCTTTTTAAAGGGGGCGGGGTTATTGGGTGGTTGTTTTTATTTTGATTATGTTTTTTGTGGTTTTATATTTTGATTTTATTCTGTGAACCGCCCTGAGACCTTTGGGTAACGGTAATGTAAAGGGACCCCTGACCATTAGGTCCAGTCGTGGCCGACTCTGGGGTTGCGGTGCTCATCTCCCTTTACTGGATGAGGGAGCCGGCGTACAGCTTATGTGTCATGTGGCCAGCAGGGCTAAGCCGCTTCTGGCAAACCAGAGCAGCGCACGGAAACACCATTTACCTTATCGCCGGAGCGGTACCTATCTATCTGCTTGAACTTTGATGTGCTTTCGAACTGCTAGGTTGGCAGGAGCAGGGACCGAGCAACGGATTCAAAGCGCCAACCTTTGATCAGCAAGTCCTAGGCTCTGTGGTTTAACCCACAGTGCCACCCGCGTCCCTTGCCCTTGGGTATAGGGTGGTATATAAATTCAAACAACAACAACAATAACCCCCAATGACCATAGCAATGTGCTCAAGCAGCTGTTTGTTTTTAAGGGGGAAAGGCAAGGGGAAAAGTAATGTGGTTTTGGAGCGTTGCAGCCAGAAGCCTGACTAGATTCAACTCCCTGCCTTGGGGCCTGAGCTAGCTTTGAGCCAGTTGCCATCTTGGCTCACCTCACAGGGTTGTTGTGAGGGTGAAGCGGTGTGTGTGCATCGCTCTGAGCTTCTTGGAGGAGAGAGAGAGAATGCACACACACTCAGATGATGATAATGTAGTAGTGGTAGTAGTAGTAGTAGTAGTAGTTGTAGTAGAGTGGTACTTCGGGTTACAGACACTTCAGGTTACAGACTCCGCTAACCCAGAAATAGTGCTTCAGGTTAAGAACTTTGCTTCAGGATGAGAACAGAAATCGTGCTCCGGTGGCATGGCAGCAGCAGGAGGCCCCATTAGCTAAAGTGTCTTAACCTGTTCTTAAGAACAGTTTCAGGTTAAGAACAGACCTCCAGAACGAATTAAGTTCTTAACCCGAGGTACTACTGCACTAACTGATATTTTTATTTTATTTCACTTTGTGCCTTTGGCCTACTGGGCCTGTTTAAATGCTTGGTAATAATAGCTGCTAAGCCTGAATTATAGAGAACAACAAGGCGCAATAATGACACGTGAGATGGATGGGTGGATAGCTGGATAAAACCAATCCGTCAGGTTGTATCAAACTTCAGAATAGATCCATTGAAGTGAATGGCCTTGTGCTGTGTACATTGTTTTACAACTATCAGGGAGTGCCCGGCGCTCCCCAGGAATTTGTAGGAACCAAAAAATGTTGTGAATTTTAAATGTTAAAAGTGTCACTTGTGAGTTTGAGCCCATCATGCCAAACCTTGATGAAGACCACTGTCCCCCCTACGCTTAGGACTGCCATACCACCAGAATTTCCCAGACTTTGCTGGGATTTGGCTATTGGAAACAGAATGTGTGCTAAAATCACTTAATGCCTGGACATGTGGCAGCCCATGTTGGAAGTGTAGGTTTTGGTGAATTTCCTTAGAAAGTAGCTCAAAAACTTCTTCCTCTGCTTTTGAGATTTTGCAAACAAAAAACAACTTTGGGTGAGCAAAACTGGAGAAAGCTCGAACAACCTTTGTGTGTCTGGAATTCCATTTTTTTGGGGGGGGGCTAAGGGGGTTGGACAATGTCAAAAGTCTTTAAAGGTTCCTGTACAATTTTGTTCAAGGTCTCTCCCTCCTTGGAAGGAGGGCAGGGAACTCTGTTGCAACAGAAAAATAAATATCTACCTTGTTTCCACTGGATTTCCACTTTTTGAAATATGGCAACCCTCCCTCCTGAACGCCCATGCTGGGTTTGGCGGGGACATCTCAAGAAACGGCTGAACCAATGCCCAAAAAAGTGACGCCAAGGTTATGTTTTGGTTCCCCTGCCTTGTTCCAAAATGGCAGCTGGTGTTCGCAATTGCCCTATCTTGGGGCAACCCTCCTTGCCAAGTTTCGTGACAACATCCTGAGAGATGTCAGAAAACCCAAAGAGAACAGGCCGATGGACAAACAAACCGCTCTGCCAAATAAATGCATCGTCGATGGGTCTGCTTTGGGCGGATGCCTCTGTGGAAACAACCCATAGGGTGAGGGTTTATGGCATCGCCCCACTAAAAAAATACAACCGCGACCCATTGCAGTTTGGGGGTGCAGGCAGAGAGAAACTAGGGGGTTCCTCTCTGAGGCCTTTCTCTCTCTTTCTCTGCCATTGTCGTCCCCCAGACACCCCTCCCTCCTCTTTCCCTCTCACCTCTGCCATAAAAAGGGGCCTGTGGCTCAGTGCCCCATTGTGAGGGGATAATAGGGCCAGCAGCTTGTGAAAGTGATACCATGAATGGGGCTGGGAGGGCGGGCAGAGAAGGGGGTAGGCCCCGTAGCCCCGGTAACCACAGGAGCTCTAAGTGCGGCTAATAGGATAAGAGGGGCTGGGAGGGAGAGAGGAAAGGGGGGCTGAGATGGAAAGGGGGAGCAGTCAGGCACAGAGAGGAACCGCTTCCAATGGTTGTCACCAGAACCCGCTCCTCCCCAAAGATTGGGGTGTGGGGGGGTACTTCAGACCTCAGAAATACCCCTCCCCATTGACTTGGTCTCACATCACTTATCGTACTGGAGATATGCATGAAATGTGTGCTCACGCATGCATATGGAATATTCTAGAAAATTAAGTGGAGGGTTGTTTTTTTGGAGGGGGTGCCTGCTGGATGTTTGGGGTCTCCCTCTCAGGTCCCGTGATGGGAAGGATATAGTCTCTGCGGGATGGGATGGGAAAGGAAGGACCCGAATGCCTGGGTTCCATGTGGAGAAATGGCATGGGGCAGTCCGTGGGGTGATGCAAGAGTGACTGGAGTGGGTGGCTGGGTGGGCAGCAAAGGAGAAACCCACCCCCTCCATCAGCCCCAGATATTGGGCCTTCAGTACCTGGGACAGCACCCAGGAGATACGCAGATTTTAGGCATGCATTTTTGTTACTTGGTGACTGCAGCCATCAAGGGATGAGTTGCTTGTGTAAATAGGACATTGTAGATATCACATGGTGTCAATAAACACCCACCTCCCTTCCCATCCGCTCAAGACCTTTCAGGCCCATCTGAGTGCAGAAAAAGCGATGAGTCTCTGAATGTCGCTCGTTTACCTTTTTTTAAAGCAAGGGTTCTAGTCCTCGTGGAAATGGTGGGAAAATGCAGGTGAGTGTTCCGTGTTGGTTTTTCAAAGGCTAAGTGGAAGAAAGATTAGATTTGGCCCACAGGCTGCCGATAACTCAACCCTGAGTCTATGAGAAAATCTGTCTAATGAGGTTTTGTTCTATTTTCACTTTCATTACAACAGCAATAATACGGGGGCAAGCGGCCAAATAAGATAAAATTACAAATTCTCCCAAACAACTTCTAGGTTCTTCTACAGTCAAGATCATCTCCTTTACGAATTACACATTCTGACCATTTCCGTTGTCAACATTTGGCATAGTGCAAGATCTCACTTCTGTTGAGTGTGGTTAAGCGTCACTCAAAAGGTACTTAAAAAAAACACACCAAAAAAAACCCCTGTATATCCCACAGAACGCGATCCGATTTAATGCTATGCTTTTGGGGCAGAACTTTGTCTTAATTGCCGAAGATTCTAGTCCCCATGGAATCTGGCAGAGAACAACTTGGAAACGGGCCCAGCATTTGTGGGGTGAGGACTGGTGATAAACATATACAAAAGAGAAACTCTTTTGAGATGCTCTTGTGGTCTTCCCATGAAGGGGAGAGCTCATCTGTTTTGGTCAACTTCTGATGTCCTTATTTTGCACCCTTAAAATTTAAAGGAGTGGGGACATTTGCTCAGGAAATCCTTAGCCACGAACAGGATTTACCATTCTCAGCAGCTTGCAAATCAAGCACAGTCCCCCCCCTCCCCAATATTATGACCCAGCAAAAGGGCTATAGAACGAGGCATTGGACACACATCAATGTTTCCCAAGAGGGATGAGGTGTTGGGGGGGGGTGGGAGGAGAGGGGGGGGGAGGGAGCAGCCCCTGCCTCTCATCTTTATGCTGAGCTGTAATTGGGCAGGCCTGCCTCCAGCTGCCTTTCACACCCAAGCCTGCAAGCACACCCCCCCCTTGCACCCCAGTCCAATTGTATCAGTGTCTGTGGCCGTCAGAGAGGCCAAACAATGGGAATAATAATAAGGCACTTCGCCCCCTGTCCAGCAGAAGCACTGAGAGAGGCCACTGGCCAGCAAAGTTAGAAGCCAGCGGAATTGAGGGGTCAGGAAAATTGGGGTGGGAGGGTGGGAGGGTGGAACTAGAAAGCGAGCCATGATCACAGACTAGTGCAAAACATATAGATATATATACAAGTTTAGGCCAAAGACTAATAATTTTTGTTATTTGGGGGGGGGGGGGGTGCTTCGCTGAATTGGAAGAGATCGCCCAAAACTCATACATGGAATTACCTCCTGACCACCCTTTTTCTTAAAAAGTTCCTGCAGAAACTTTTTCCTTTTTTTTTTTTTTTTGGCGTATTTTGTTCAGAAATACAAGTGGAATTTTTCCTATTTTCATGGTTTTACCCACCGCCGTGCTAAATTTTGGGGGATGTCACCGTGGAGCGGCTGGTTGGTCTTGGGGCTGTTTCTGCAAGATTGGGGTAAGTGGGTTTTCAGACATATATGTATCTTCCTTAATTCACTTTGAATCCACCTACCTACATAGCTCTGTATTTGTATGGATAACGAAGTCTTCGCTGGACTTCTGTTTCTCCTCCGTGGTGTGAAATCGAACCATTTTGGGGCGGGGGCAGTGACTCTGGATTTGGGAGAAATCAGTGAGGATGGGGATGGGGTATGTGTTAGAGATTCTGTTGTGTGTCCCCCCTTCCAGCATTCATTGCAAAAACTTCAGCAAATTATTCCCCTGCCTTCCCAAATAGCAGTGCAATCTCAAGTCGCTTTGGGTCTAAATTTAATTTGCGTTTGGCATATTGTCAAATCTTGGATACTTAGGTCTGGGGGAAATCTCAAAGTCCATAAGATTCCCCCTGGTTATAATACCACTCTAGTGAGTTGGGAGAGCTCTATTCATTTGCAAACTGGGGAGAGGGAGACTGGGAGATTGTGGAAACCGACTCTACTACGGCTGAGTTCACAGATCGGTTTGCCAAACCAAGAGTTGATGGACTGACAGTTGTGTGCATGGAGGGATGAGAGGAGAATAGATGATTTTGTGTTTTTCTGTTTTGATATTTCTTCTCTGACGGGACAACTTTCTCAGATTCTGAACGTTCAAATGGGGGGGGGGGGTGAGAGACAGAGGTTTATAAGCATCAATAGAGTGGCAACCCCAGCACAAGAAACAGTTCATTTATCCCCTGCTACGTAAATCAAGCTGTGGATGGACCAGAAATTTGGAAGGAGGGTCTATGGATGGGACGGAGTTATGCCAGTTGCAAAAGGTTTCTTTCTTTTCAAGTCCTAGACAGGGTTGTTTCGCTGTCTTCCAGATGTCCGCTCAAGACAGGACAATTAGAGCTTGAAGCTGTTGGGTTTTTGAAGGGGGCAATAAAGCCGACTGGATTGTTTGGGGGTTGAACAAGGATTCTCTCCCACTGAAAGCTAGATCTCGTGTTTTTTTGGTTGTGCAGCCCATTCACAAATTTGTTTCAGTGCTCTGGAAACTGGGATAGGGTTGATCTGAGTGTTCTCGTCTTGCTTTCGTGGTTCAAAGTCTGGTTGTGTCTCAACTCAGTCCCAGGCACACGGAAACCTCACCCCGTATGAAATTTGTGACCCTACAGTGGATCGTCTCTGGGTACAGGAAGGAGAAGGGTGTTTAACGCAGGTTAATAGAGCTGGCTGGGGAAACAGAGGTCTTCTGGGTTTATTTCTCTGCCTGAGCAGGACTTGGGAGCTCCTACACAGAGATGTTTGTTGGCGGCACATTTTATAGGGCTATCGGTGCAGGCTGTAACTCACGAGAGTTAATGGATCCTAACTCTCTAGTGTGTTTTATTGGGGCGTGCTATGGTGCTATTGTGTTTTTCTTCTTCTTCACGGAAACACTGGAGAAAACGGAAACATCCATTCATATTTTGACCCCCTGTTTCACCCTAAATACACATTTGCTTGTTTGTTTAACCACCACTGCTCTTTTTTAAAAAAGTTGAAGCAGATTTCAAGAGGCAAGGGGAAATTTGCCACAGCTATGGCTGAAATCTCAGGTGTACTTTCTTAAGATCAAGCTCTGCAGAGACTTACCATATATCTGAGCAAGCACCCATATCATTGCACTATACAGCTACCTTCCTGAAAACCCTTATCATTTGCCTCCCACCAATTTGGAAAAATGCTCTGTGTCTAGAAAAGGAGTTTCCAGGCTAAGGTCTGCAGACCATCAGCAGCCCACAAATTTCATTTGAATGGTCCATGGTGTGTCTGTAAAAAACACAATTCAAAATCATCCAGTACCACGTTGCAATTGCTGCAACAGTCGTTAAGTTTATCTGCCAGGACACTAAACCAATTTTAGGTGGTCTGTGGAGGGGTGAAAGTTTGGGAACTGTTAGTCTAGGGCATGAAGAAGAAAATAATATTTCTGGTCAGAAGTGGGTGTAGTTTTGTTTTGTTTTTAAGTACTTTCAAAGGCCTTAAAAATAGATGTCAGTTTGGGGATTTTGAAATGCAAATAAGTTAATTGCAAATTCAAATGTATCCCTATAGTGTTTCATGACTTCCTTGATGTTGTATGTGGGCTGGAACTGGTCTGTGACTGAAATAATAAAATTCGTAAGTTAATGCAGTTCGTTACTGGTCCTTAAAAAGATATTAATGAAGATTGGTTACCAACCCATCTTATCTCATGTATATATGTGCCAAAACCTGCTCCCTTTTTTTCTTCTTTTATCCAAAGTTCCTTAGTGCCCAACAAACCCCCCAAACTGAGCTTTATTTGCAGCTGAAATAATAAGGCACTTATCTGAAATGCTGCACTGCTAAACTTTTAAGTTGACACATATATCTGGAGTCAGCTACTTCCACCACCCACCTAACTCTTAAAACTAACCCACTGTTTGGGTTAGTGATCTGTTTGGCTGTGCAGTATGATGCTTGAAAGAGGCCATCGGTGGAAGTTTGCAAATTCCAAAAGGGTTGCCCCTCGTGAGCCCAACAGGGGGAAAACAAACAGACAAAACAGCCTTGCAGAATCTACAAAACAGATTGCTCTTGTTAGAAGTTTCTGCACACCGTTTGGGAAGGGTGTAGCCTTGCTTTGTGTGCAGAAGGTCCCACGTTCAATCGCAGAGCATCTTCTGGTAGCATCGGAAGAGAGCTGCTAAGTAAGGTGGATAACTACTGAGCTAGATGGACCAGCAATGTAACTCCATATATAAGGCATGCACTCTTATAGCAAAGTTTTTCCAAAGTCATTGTAGCTTGGATATGATCTCAATAAAGCTAGAGTTCAGTGATCTTACACATGATGTGTTTTATTTAATAATAATAATAATAATAATAATAATAATAATAATAATATCTGCAATGGTTTATAGCTAAGACAGATGATGGAAGAGGCAACATTTGGGAATGGTGCATTTTCATGGCGTCAGTTGTGGTGGAAGGGGGGAATGCCCTATCACTAAATCAGTGATGTGGGTACCGGGTTGATTTCAGAATCCTGACATGCTCTTTCAGAGACAACCAAACTCAAATGGGAGCAAGAGGCGGGGAGCAAATTCCTAATCCCCCAGAGGGTGTTGCCCAATATATAATTATTATTATTATTGTTGTTGTTGTTGTTTAGTCGTTTAGTCGTGTCCGACTCTTCGTGACCCCATGGACCAGAGCACGCCAGGCACCTCTGTCCTCCACTACCTCCCGCAGTTTGGTCAAAATAATTATTATTATTAATGTTGATTGCACCAGAATTAGACACACACAAAAACATTGCTTCCGCTTCAGCTTGCACCCTTAAAAAACCACAACACAAAAACAGGGACTGGGCTGGCATTTGAAATACAGCCCCCTGTATTTTGGCAGATGAAGTTAAAGCATGATTTAGAATGAAGGTGATAGTGGAGAGATAATCATGTATAGCATGGTAGTATAGTGGTGGTCAGAAATTCAACGCTGGTTCAAACCACATTTTCCAACCCCTGTTTGTTGTGGGATGTGTGGTGGGGCCCTCACAGGATACATAGGGGCCCCTAAGAGACATGGCAAATTGCCCCCCCCCCCACAATTGCCAATATCTTATGGCAGACGCCGCTGGGAGAGAGAGAGAGAGAGAGAGAGAGAGAGAGAGAGAGAGAGAGAGAGAACAAGGCAAACTCTTATTTAAGTTGCCAAACTTCCCTGGAAAGAGAGAGACAGAGAAAGAGAATTTCCCCAGCTGTTTGGATATACGGTATTATGGGGAATTAGAAGCAGGGGCAGAACATTGACTCCTGGGCTCTTCTTTCATGAGCTCCTAGTACAAAACTGTGTTTCCCAGCCTGACCCTTATTCTAAGTGAACCCCCTTTCTTCCAAGCAGAACTGGGGAATCCCGCAAACTCTAGTTTGCTGAGGGTGCTGGGAACTGTAGCTCTTTGAGGGGCAAGCTACAGCTCCCAGGATTCTTTAGGGTAAGCCTTGTGCTTGAAATAAACAGTGTGTAGGCTGCCCAAGGAGACCTTAGGCTTCCCAGGGTCATGCAGAACTGAGTGCAACGGCCTACCATATTTAGTTTGGTCAGGGCGCTGTGAACTGGGCACGCTACAGTTCCCAGATCCTTAGGGCGTCTGCCTGTGCTCTAAATGCGGGGGGGGGGGTTATGCAGCCCCCCAACTCTGGCCAGCTCACGCCAAGCCTCGCACCCTCTCCTCGTCACAGGCCCGTCGACTCCATTTCACGAATGGTTGCGCCCCGACATCAAGTCCAAAGGCACTCTGCCTGAGGGGACTTAGAAAGGAGGCGAAACCTGGGGGTCGTAACCCCCTTCTTTGGCCCAGCCTGTGGGACAGTGGGTGTGTGACCGGGTGGGGGGCGGCCAGCCTAGGCCCGTGACCGATGGCGGGGCGGAGGCGAGGGTCCGACATGGAGACCCACGTCCATGAGTGATGGGGCAAGTCATGGGAACCTCACCCCGAGCCCGTCACGTGGGCCGGCAGATGGGGCGCGGGGAAGGCGGGGGGCTGCCGAGCAGGGGACGGGACAATAGGGCCTGCCTCGGCCCCTTCTGACCCAGCCCATTGTCCGCCATGCCGGGCCCCCCGCAAAGCCTCTCTCAACAGCCGGGCTATGGGGCCTCCCCGGCCAGCCATGCAGTTGCTAAGGCGGCCTTGAATGGTGGCATCCATCAAGATGTCAAGGGGGGGCTATCCCGTCTCCCCACCTCCCTCGCCCCCCTTTTCTCCACAGAGCCCATTGTCATCGCCCGGAGTTTAACTTTGTGCCGGCCGGCCGGCTGAGCGAGCGGCCCTCCCTCTGAGGGGATTAAAGTCTCTTTATTTATTTTCCCCCACTTCGCACAGCAGTTTCCATCTGTTTGGTTTGGGAGCTTATGGGGTTGGGGGGGAAAGAGAGGGAGGTTGTCTGGGGCGGCCACATGGGCAGCACCCGTGTGTGGACACCCCAGGGATTCTGCGGAGAAGAAGGCCCTCTCCCCTGGGCTGAGCCTGAGGAGGGAACCTGAGGAGAAAGTCCGGCGACTTGACTTTGCTTTTCAGGAATTTTAGGCGCCGCTGCTGAGCTCAGGCCCCAGAAGTGAAGTGAGCTGCTATGAGCCCCCCTGAGATCTTATTATGAGGAAGGGTGGCACAGAAATAAAATAAAATAAAATAAAATAAAATAAAATAAAATAAAATAAAATAAAATAAAATAAAATAAAATAAAATAAAATAAATAAAATAAAATAAAATAAAATAAAATAAAATAAAATAAAATAAAATAAAATAAAATAAAATAAAATAAAATAAAATAAAATAAAATTCTGGTCCTCATGGTGCTGGATAAACGGCTGGCTTAACTTGGAAGCTGACTTATTCTGAGTCAAAGCTTTAGCCCATCTCGCTCAACATTGTCTACACTATCAGTCTACAGTCAGTCTACACTGACTGGCAGCAGCTGTCCTGGGTTTCAGGCAGGGGAAACTTCCAGCCTTAACAGGAGAGGCCAAGGAGTGAACCAGGGACTTGTCTCAGAAGTAGAATCTGACTTTATTTATTTTGTCATGGGTAGACTGTAGTTCAGTGGCAGAGCACGCAGAAGGTTCTGGGTTCAAATCCTGACGTCTCCAGGTAGCAACCCAGCTTGAAAACCTGGAGAGCAGCTGCCAGTCAGTGCACTGAGCTGGCTGGGCCAATGGGCTAACTTTGTGATGAAGTAGCTTCCTTTTGTTCTGGTCAAACCATCCCTTTCTTTGCAAACGTGAGGACCGTGATCTGAATGCATTTTATAGAATCATGGAGTCGTAGAGTTGGAAGGCACCACCGCGATCATCTAGTCCAACCCCCCCCCCCACAATGCAGGAACCCATTGCCCAACATGGGGCTCGAACCCACAACCCTGCGATTAAGAGTCTCGCGCTCTACCTACTGAGGGAAAGGATCATAGCTCAGGGCTAACCCACACGTTTTCCTTGTAGAAAATCCCAGGCATCTCCAGCTAGAAAGACTGGAAAGCCTCTGCCAGTCCGTGTAGGCAACACTGGGCTCAGTAGCCCGATGGTAAAAAACTAATACCAGTGTTCCTTAGTGGTAAAGCACAAGATTTGAAGCTCCTGGGTCCAATCCTGGGCCTCTCTAGTTAGAAAAGGATTTAGAGCTGGGGATTTTTGAACGATCTTTCCGGGCCTGGGACCCTGGGAGAGTCATGGCTAGGCAGGGGAGTTAGAACGGGCCTAGGCAGACCCAGGGTGTGTGTGTGTGATACCTATAAGTCAGCTTTGTTACGCTGCAGGTGTGATGGAGCCCCCATCGCCAACTCACACATGTTTAGAGGGCGCAACGCCTGCTGCCAACCTGTCCCACTGTGTCTGAGGACCCTCCTGCTCATTCGGCTGAGTGGGTCCCCCAAAACTCTGCCTTAAAATCCATGGCGTCTCCACCTCCATCGTTCTGCCCGGACACTGAGGTCCAGCGCCAAGCGCCTTCTGGCGGTTCCCTCATTGCGAGAAGTGAGGTTACAGGGAACCAGACAGAGGGCCTTCTCAGTAGTGGCACCCTCCCTTCAGATGTGAAGGAAATAAGCAGCTACCCTCTCTTTAAAAGACATCTGAAGGCAGCCCAGTTTAGGGAAGTTTTTAATATTTAATGCTGTATTGTTTTTAACACTTGATTGGAAGCCGCCCAGAGTGGCTGGGGAAGCTCAGCCAGATGGGTGGGGTATAAAGAATAAATTATTATTATTATTATTATTATTATTATTATTATTATTATTATTATTGCCTTACAAGCCCTTGCCCACACACCCTCAACCCCTCCAAGTCCGGGACGCAAGCCGACGTGTGGCAGAGCGTGCTGGGAGCGCATCATTTCGGCGTGGTGCCAACCCACCCCTCACCCCAAATCCAACTTCCTTCCTCCTTTTTTGTCCCTTTTTTTGGCAGACACCCCGACTGTCGGAGGGTGTGGCCAGAGATGGAGCTGGCCTTCTTTGGTCTGCGGCCAAAAAACACGGCTTGTGAATGAAATGCCTCATGGATGAGTTGGGCGGGTGGGCGGGTGGGGGGGGAGAGAAGAGGGGGGGACGACCCCCAGTGGGGTGTGGTATGGGCCAGGAAGTGGGGGTGAAAGGAAGCGAGATTAGCCCCTTTGAAGCTATAGAAATCGCCCCACTCAGAAGCCAAGAGGCTCTTAATTGCCCTTGTTCTTCCCCAAGTCCCCAGAGCTAATTTTAGACTCCCGTTCAAGGCTCCTTGGCAGTCAGAGGCAATTTGGGGACATAAGGGGAGGGGGATGCGGGGGGGGTTGGGGGGGAGGGAGAGCAGTGAAGACGGGGTCTTGGCACGAGAATTGCAGGATGAGAAGGAGCAATGTCCTTTGCTTGTTGCTGTTGCATCCTTGCATTGACTCTGGATTATTATTATTATTTAATAATAATTATTGTTGGTTATTAATTATCATTGTTGCTATTTAGTTTACTGCATTTATATCTCACTTTTTCCTCCCTCCAGCTTCCTCTGCTCTTTTTAAAAATCATCTCTTAGTTCAGAACAATGAGGACTAGAATCTTGCTATTGTATTTAAGGGAAGAGGTAGAGCATCTGTTTTGTGTGCAAAAGGTCCCAGGCTCTGTCCTTGCCATCTCTAAGTAGAGCTGGGAATTGTCCCCTCTCCTGAAAACCCGGAGAGCTGCTGTCAGTCAGTGTAGACAATATTGATCTAGATAGACCCAAGAGTCTGAAAGCACGAGGTGTTTTTGTTCTTGCTTGAGTACAGAGAAGTTCTGTTTTTCTCTCAAGGGCAAGAGCTGTAACTCAGTGGCAGAGTGCCTTAAAAAAAAAAAAAGCTTATCATTGATTTTAATTATTTTTCAAAATGTTTCAAATAGCTGTTTTTACTGGTAATTTTATTCTTCATTTTGCAAAGCACTTTGAGGTTTCTTGGGGTTGTTGTTTTTATACAATCAAGCAGTATATAAATTTTGTGGAGACGACCAGTTAAATTCTTCTGAGGAGCAAACACTTTTCTGTCAGAATGCCTGGTTTTAAACAATTGTCTTAACCGTGCAGTGTATTTTGTTGTCGGTAATGGCTTTGGCAAACGAATAAATAATACTTGTATTCGTTTTCTTCTTCTTTTTTTGTAAATTTCTTTCAGGTTTTGCTTAGGGTTTTCTGTTTTCCGATCAAGCGGTATACAAGTTTTATTTATTTCATAAAACGTGTATGCCACTTGGTTTTAAAGAAAGCAAAATGAAACCCAACAACCCTCAAAGCAAATTTTATGAAATAAATAAATAAGTAAAATACCATGTTGCTTAACAAACAAACAAACAAACAAACAACCACCATGGATGGTGGAGTCTGGCTTGCCAGGCCTGTAAATCTTATTCTTTCTCACAGGCCTGGCCTACCCTTCAGAGCTGGCGTTCCTCTTGGAGCCCAGTGACGTGATCGCCATCCGAGATCGCCCGCTCCTCTTGCACTGCCAAGTGGAAGGTGAGGCGCCCATCGCCATCACCTGGTACCGGAACGGGGCGGCCCTCTCCAACGACAGCCATGCCGCCATCTTGTCCAATGGCTCCCTGCGGCTGGAAAGCGTGCACCGGCGGCCCCGGGGAGGCGGAGCGGCGGACGCCAACGCCACGAGCGACTCCAGCGCCGGAGAGTACAGCTGCACTGCCCAGAACCGCTACGGCCTGCTGGTCAGCCGCAAAGCCCGAGTGCAAATTGCGAGTGAGTTTGGGCCGGCCAAGATGGCCGCCGTTTGGCGCTATCTTCTGTGGGTTCACAAAGGGTGCAGTGGGTGGGCTGGGAGCATCGCTGGATTTAGGGTGGTGCAGGAAGTTATCCCACAACGGGCGAGGAAGCCAAGGGGGCTCCAAACCGAGAAGATCCATCATGGAGAAGAGCCATTCGGTGGTGCCAAATTTGTGCCAAGCCGAGAGGGTCCAAAATGGAGAAGTTCCATAATTGGGAAGATCCGTTTTGGGAGGGTGCCAAATTTTGGCCTTGCGCAGGGTACCATATTACGAAAAATTTACCCAAGTCCACCCCTGGTGGGAGTGTTTTCTTGTTTTGTTTCCATGCTTTTTATTAACTCTGTAATTTATACTTTGGGGTGGAGGCGCTCAGGCCTGAGGGAGGGCATATTCAGCTCTCCAGACCTTTCTGTCTGGCCCTCAGAAATCTCCTCAGGCAGAAGGAACTGGGTTCAATCTTCAGCATCTCCAGGTAAGGCTGGGAGAGACCTCCTGGAGAGTCACTGCCACTCAGTGTAGGCCAGGCTTCCTTAACCTCAGCCCTCCAGATGTTTTAAGAATACAATTCCCATCATCCCTGACCACTGGTCCTGCTAGCTAGGGATCATGGGAGTTGTAGGCCAAAACATCTGGAGGGCCGAGGCTGAGGAAGCCTGGTGTAGACAATACAGTACTGAACTAGATGGACAAATGGTCTGACTCCATATGAGGCAGCTCCCTCTGTTCCAACTGTCTTGCTGACCATTATTACTCTTCTCCCACCAATCCAAGTTTGGATTGTAACGTCCTTGGGTCTCGGATCTCTTCCTCCATCTCTTACACCACACGGACTGTAATGTCCTTGGGGCAGAGGCTTCTGCTCCCAAAAGTGCCATGCATGCTGACGGTTCTACTTACAGCTGTACCTTGGTTCTCAAACATAATCCGTTCCGGAAGTCTGTTCTGTGGGATGTAAAACTTATAGCAGTCAAGTACAACATTCCTACAGTGGGCATGTTAGGAGATGTTTTGTCCCACTCAGGAGAAGACTTCCTGTTTCCTCGTGAGCTGGGACAGACTTCCACTGCATGTGACTTGAAGAGGGTATTCTGTGTTGCACTAGCATGGAGGAGCACATGGCCTCCATGTTCTGATAGGTGTGTGTTCTCCATTTTGTATCATGCTGTGTGTTTGGAGAAGTGACTGCTTAGTCGCAGTCACTTGTTGGGACTAACTCCTTTATGGAATAATTGTTATGTAACCTAAGCCCGCCTTCAGGGATATGCCTATGAACCTGAATGAATCTGTGAGTAAACTACTTTTATATTAACATTAATCAGATTCTTGTGTTTATTCTTTTTAAGAGGGATTAGAAGGGATTTTACCAGGAAGGGATCTGTAATAGTAAGACTCAGATGAGTCAGGAACAAGCTGATCGCTGCATAATTTAAAGAGGGGGATGTTTGAAATTCTGCTGGAATATGGAACTTGCTAGCACAAGCTAGGAAGGATATCATTCAATAATATATCCTCTCCTGCCTCCCTAATCATCCCCACACCTTCGACTTCCAAAAACGTTCAATAGCCAAGGCGCGGCTTCCGATTGGCTGTGGGAGTTTCCTGCGCTCAGTCGGAAGCTGTGGAAAGTCACGTAGGATATTTGGCTTCCGAAAAACGTTCGCAAACCAGAACACTCACTTCCGGGTTTACCACATTTGGGAGCCAAAATATACAAGTACCAAGGATTCGACTGTAGATGATGCCGGCGACATCACTGGGGGGAGCTCCGCACGCGTCTTGGGGGTGGCGGTGGTGATCGCGCCCTGTTTCTCCCCACAGCTCTGTCCAAATTCCACATGCACCCAGAATCCATGGCTGTAGAAGAGGGAGGCGTCGCCCGGTTCCAGTGCTTCATCCAGGGCGTCCCTGAAGCCACGATAACCTGGGAGCGCAACCGCACAGCCCTGCTGACGGATGACTACCGGTGAGCTCTTGAATGAGCCTGGGGTGCTGGTGGTACGGTTGGAGGGGACTGGTGCGCTTGTGTGTTACGGATTTGGTTTGTGGTGAGTGAGCTTAAGGCGAGGGAAGGAAGCGTCCCAGGAATCAGCAATAACCAACAAGGCAGGACTTTGGAAGGGAGCGACGTCCCAGCTAAAGAAGACTGGCAACTCAAGTTGATAGAATAGGCACAACTTGCAGGTTTAACATACAGCATAAGAGAGCAAGAAGAACATACCGTATTTTTCCGTGTATAAGACTAGGTTTCCCCCCTTAAAAATAATGTCAAAAATTAGGGGGCGTCTTATAGACGGATACATCTCCCCTCATTTTCTTAAATCTGAGTCCCCCCAAATAGGGGGCATCTTATACATGGGGGTGTCTTATAGACAGAAAAATACGGTACGTTTACAGCAGATTGGAAAACGTTTATTGAGTACATGGGAAATGGCGCCGTACAGCTGAAAACGCCGGCAGCCAGTGTGGTGTAGTGGTTAAGAGCGGTAGACTCGTAATCTGGTGAACCAGGTTCTCTTCCCCACTCCTCCACATGCAGCTGCTGGGTGGCCTTGGGCCAGTCACACTTCTCTGAAGTCTCTCAGCCCCACTCACCTCACAGAGCGTTTGTTGTGGGGAAGGAAGGGAAAGGAGAATGTTAGCCGCTTTGAGACTCCTTAAGATAGTGATAAAGCAGGATATCAAATCCAAACTCTTCTTCTTCTCTTAAGATAAATTCAACAGAGTAAATAATTCTTGATGGGTATAAGGGTGGAAAATTGATTTGAATGTTTATAACAAAATATGCAGATGGATGTAAGATATGTAAAATGGAAAGAGAAGAAGGGAAGTCATTGGATAGTTTAAAGTTTGTAAAATGTTGGTTTGAAATTGTGAAACAGAAAATGTAATGAAAATTTATACACACACACACACACACACACACACACACCAAGGCAGGACTTTGGGGCAAAGTCCTGGGCCTCACTCAGCTGCCGGTCACTTAGCAGAGTTGGTGGATTTGTCCTGTTTCCCTTCTCCCTTCCATTTTTCCCTATCCACGTTATCCGTTTCACTGGTCATCATAAGCCATCTCCAAGTCCCAAAGGCTGCAGCCTTCCTTCAAAGGGGATTCACTCTACCCACTGGCCCAGCGGAGGCGGGAGACCCACTTCCGACCTCTTCTCTGTTTCATTCTCTCTCTTCCTGATTCCGCCAGGTACACGCTGCTCCCCACCGGGATCCTTCAGATCACGGGCGTGCGGCGTTCCGACGTGGGCACCTACCGCTGTGTGGCCAGCAACATCGCCAACACCCGTTACAGCCAGGAAGCCATGCTGAGCATTAGCGGTGAGAATCAGCCAAGGGCCCCATCCAGCCCTCTGCAATGCAGGACCCACAGCTGAATCACATCTGAGATTCCTTTGCACTGAATGGGGTTGGACTAGATGACCGTAGGGGTCCCTTCGAACTCTAAGATTCTATGATTCTATGAAGTTCTACATAGAACTGCTATGTAGAACCCTATATTGGGCATGTGTGTTATCTTGGGTGGGCCTACTCTGAGCAGGGCTAAGAATGGATACAAATAACACAGAACGATGCCTTGCATTAGGAAAAACGGCAAAGAAAAAAATATATGTGTCCATCAGGAGAAATGCACGCTAAAATACTGAGAATATTTTTTTTTGTGAGGGCTTAGAAAAGAAATTGGGATGTGGGTGGCGCTGTGGGTAAAAGCCTCAGCGCCTAGGGCTTGCTGATCGAAAGGTCGGCAGTTCGAATCCCCGCGGCGGGGTGCGCTCCCGTTGTTTGTTCCCAGCGCCTGCTAACCTAGCAGTTCGAAAGCACCCCCGGGTGCAAGTAGATAAATAGGGACCGCTTACTGGCGGGAAGGTAAACGGCGTTTCCGTGTGCGGCTCTGGCTCGCCAGAGCAGCGATGTCACGCTGGCCACGTGACCCGGAAGTGTCTCCGGACAGCGCTGGCCCCCGGCCTCTTGAGTGAGATGGGCGCACAGCCCCAGAGTCTGTCAAGACTGGCCCGTACGGGCATGGGTACCTTTACCTTTAGAAAAGAAATTTGCATGCTGATGTGGAGAACTGAACTGAACTCTGGGGAAATGAGAAGCCAAAATGGACAGACAGCATTAATTAAAGAAAGGTCCGAGTTGCCAGTCCCTATGGCTGAATCAAGGAAAAACGAGGAACTGAAGGAAACTGTAATTTGCAGATTAGTAAGAGCTGCCTCTTTCAGATGCTAAGATCGGATTGCTTTCTGTGCCTCTGGAAATGATGGGCTCAGAAGTTCAGGGGGACGAGGCACCCACCTCATTTTTCCTCCATTCTCTCTCACCAGTCTCAGTGGCCAAGCTCTACAAGGAGCCGGTCATCCTCTCCGGCCCACAGAACCTGACCATCACGGTGCATCAGACGGCCATCTTGGAATGCATCGCTACTGGCAACCCTCGGCCGATCGTGTCTTGGAGTCGCTTGGGTGAGTGGGGATATTGAGAGAGAGAGATCATATGTGTGTAACCAGACCTCATGCCATTATGGAGGGAAGCTTTCTTTGGAGGTCCATGTTTGCGTGATATTGGCACACTTGCCGTCCCTGCAAATCTTACCATCTTGCCTTCTCTCTCCTCACAGATGGACGTTCCATTGGCGTCGAAGGGATCCAGGTCCTGGGAACTGGGAACCTCATGATCTCAGACGTGTCTGTGAAGCACGCCGGAGTTTACGTCTGCGCCGCCAACCGGCCTGGCACCAGGGTTCGCCGTACGGCACAGGGCATCCTCATGGTTCAAGGTGAGTGTGGGCCTCAGCGGACCAGGGTGGTGTTGTTTGGCTAGAGTACTCGGCCTGCGTTGCATTCCTTGTCCTTTCTGCCATCGGTGGGGAGAGTGTCGGGCGGTGTGCGGCGTTCTGCGTGGAGCAGAAATTAAAGGGAAGCATATTTGGAGCATGTGCAAAGCGTATACCCTTTTCTCAACACACCTAGTTTGTCCAGAACCAGTGCAGTGCACTGATTAAAGTGCCAGACTAGCACTTAGGTTAAAATCCCCACTGAGGATTACAGTGGTACCTTGGGTTAAGTACTTAATTCATTCCAGAGGTCCGTTCTTAACCTGAAACTGTTCTTAACCTGAGGTACCACTTTAGCTAATGGGGCCTCCTGCTGCCGCCGGAGCACGATTTGTGTTCTCATCCTGAAGCAAAGTTCTTAACCCGAGGTAATATTTATGGGTTAGCGGAGTCTGTAACCTGAAGCGTCTGTAACCTGAAGCATCTGTAACCCAAGGTACCACTGTATTATTATTATTATTATTATTATTATTATTATTATTATTATTAAAAAATAAGTAACATGCCCACCTCAAAGTGATGTGAAGATATGGAAATATTGCAACTGTTTGGGAAAAAATGATAAAACGAGAGAAAGTGAAATTGGCAGCTTTCTTTTTTATATATAAAAAACCCCCAAGTTTCTAGTCCCTATGGCAGAATTGAAAGCATGTGGGTTATGCCTGGTGGACGAATCCAGAAAACCAGCAGACATCCGATTAGACACTAATTGGACTAGAATGGATATGCAGGATCCAAACCTTCCTTGTCATGCTTATTTTAATAGCCCAGGTAGATGGGAAACAGAAGTTCCATGTTCAGGTATAGCCTGCCTCTGAACGCCAGATCCCAGGGAGAGCTGTTGCCATTGTGCTTGTGGACTATCGGGCTGCACCCTGACGGAATCAGGATACTGGGGATAGCGGGATTGTTTCGGTTTAACCCCTCAAGGCTCTTCGCCTATGTGAGCGTCAGGGGCAAGAGGTTTCACCCTCCCCTTGGGATTTTGCAACAGACAAGCCTTCACCCCCCCAAAACCCTAACGCTGATTAATCTCCCCCCCCCCCCAGTAATCACCACCATCAATGTCAACACAAGCCATCAAGAGGGGTGAAGCGGTTTCGTTGGAGCCTCATAAATGTTTTACTGGGGTTCTGAATCTGTCGGCCGGTGACCTGACCCGCCACCATGTTTTTGCCTATGAAAAATCCCCGATTACGCTGGTAAAACATCTCTGAGTCCGTAAGGCCTCCTAAGTCCGGCTACAAACCCCCTTGACCTTTGCCTCCCGGACACAAAGTCCTGGACGCCTCACCATGAACAGCTCTGCTCCTCAATTTTCTGCTCGACAGAAATTGCAATGTCCCCTTGTCTTGGCTCTCTCTCTCTTCAAGGTGTTTTGTCCCCGATATCAGTTTCATTTCAGAACATCTCGCTGCCCCCTCTCCTTGCCTCTCTCTCCCCCCTCCCGCCCCACCGCTTTCTCATCTCAAGGGTTGATGAGAGGCAGGATCGAACCTGCCCCCAGAGCGGCCATCGATTCTGGGCCGTGGCTCAGATAAAGAGATGTGGGGTCGATTCCATGACCCATGCGCTGAGGACAAAAGGGCCTGGGGGTGATTGATGGGAGCAAAAAAACCCCCACCAAAACAGCCACCCCACAACCCTGTCAGGAGAACGGCGTCGGCCAAATGGACCCCTTGCGGTGGCGGTGAATTCGGAATTGGCAGGGCTCCGTTTCCATACAAAGGTGTGTGTGTGTGTGTGTGTGTGTGTGTGTGTGTGTGTGTGTGAAGAAAGCAGTGGTCTGTGTAGGGGAGTCAAGGGGTACAGGAACGCCCCTTAAGCCTTCCTCTACGCCCCTCCAGCGCATGAGCTGTGGCTCTTTGAGGGTCCGCAGGAGAGGTCAAGGGTGCGACGAGAAGGTGGGCGAAGATGGAGTCTCCAAGGTTTGGCCGGCACGTCCCAGCTGGGAATGGCACACTTGACTTTGCGGGGTGAAAGGGCAGAGGTCATGACCCCCTCGTCCACACACACACACACACACACACACACACACACACACACACACAGCTGCCAGATCCCCTTCGATTTCTTCTGTCTCGGATGAAACATGAATGTGGACTTGGAGCCGAAAGTGGAAAATAGGAGGATCAGTCCATTGTTAAGAAGCAAAGAGGTGTTCGGCGTGGGGGTCGGCCCCCTAAGCTATCAGAAGTGTTCAGGTGCAGAATGGGCTGGCTTAGAGGCCCGCTGCCTAGATTAAAAAGGGGGTGGGGGGAGTCAGGCTGTTGGGACAGTGGGTCCCTCTCCCAGTGTGGCGCAGTGGTTAGAGCGTCGGATTAGGACCTGGGTGAGATCAGGGTTCGAATCCCTGCTATGCCATGTAGCTGCCCTTGAGCTCTTCGGAGGAAAAGGTGCCATAGAAATGCAATGAATAGAATTAAAAACGATATATTGCGGAGATGAAAGGAACATTAGGAAGGTGACTTAGAGTATGTCAGGCTATTTATTCACCTACAGAAAACCACAACACATAGCCATTGCTGTTTCTACTTTTTATATTGTAATAATCAAACTATTAATATGTAACATCATTAATTACCTAAATTATACCAATAGAAACAGCCATGGCAAATGGCTAGGTCAACACACACTACAACCGCCTCATTACGTAAATCATGTTCAGAATACCACAACACACACAAAACATATTAATAGTAATATGATATGTTATTGCCACCAGGAACTGTGCTTTGCAATTTTTGGATATGACAATTACAGTTTTATTATATATATTATATATGTTACTTTACAGCCAGTTACATGTGTGTTGTGGTATTCGGAACATGATTTATGTATTGTGGTATTGACCTATTTATTCACCTAGGCTAGTATTGCTTGCTCAGACTGGCAGCATCCATCTAGCCGCTCAGGTTATAAAGGTTCTTCGCCATTGCCTGCCTGCTTCTAACCACGGATGCCAGAGACTGAAACTTCTGCATGCATAGCAGGTGTTCTGTGGCATTGGGAACAGAGGAAGCCACTTTGGCCTGAGTCAGGATCTTGACCCAGCTAGCTCACCGTTGTCCTCACTGGCCGGCAGCCCAGGGTTTCAGGGAAGGGATGACTCTCAGGCCTTCCTGGAGAAGCTGGGGACTGAACCTTCTGCAGGCAAAGCAGGTTCTCTCCCACCCAGCTGCAACCCTTCCCTTAAAAAAGAATGCAAGGTTCTAGACCTCAAGCTTTTGAACAAAGGCCAGTGGCTCTCCAGGTTTTCAGGTGTGGGACAGCTCCTAGCCTTACTTGGAGAACGTGGGTCCTCTGCCTGGAAGGCAGGTGCTGTATTCCTGAGCGATGGCGAGGGGGCTATCCAGAAAGACTGGGGGGGGGATGTCTCCATGTCCCTTCAGATTCCTTTTAAATTCCCTGCTTGCTGACCTCCTGTTATCTCCCATCTCTGCCCAGAGCAAGGGTCCGAGCGAGCATATGTTTTGGGGCGTGTGATAGGGAGCGCAGATTCCTCTGGCGCATTCTATGGGGCGCAGGGAAAGGGCAGAGTTCGCTCTCTCGCCCCCCTCCATTGCCATGCCAGCCCCGTCTGGACGACAAAGCCATTTTCAAGTGAGGGGCCGCCTCTCCTCTCCTTTGTTTGGGGGGCGAGGCGGGGAGGGGGCCGATGTGCATTTCCCAGCCCTTTGGCGAGCTAATGAGATGCGGCCCGTCTCGCAAGCTTAAAGCTTCTTTTCTGGAGGGTGTCAGGCCTTTCAATGTGACATCTGCCTCCGAGGCCGCTCCCACGCTGCGGCCAGGGGTGGGGGTGTTGAGAGGGGCTCCTCTCGGCTGTGGCGCAGCTGGGGGACCAGGACCGATCCATGGATCTGCGGTGCCTGAGCCCGATTCCTTCCGCAGCCGGCCTGCCCCTCAAAGAGAGATTTAGATGTCTTTCGAAAATGGCTCCAAAAAGTCCAGTTCAAAACTTAAAGGAGGCCACATCCTATGCCTTAGAGCCGTATCATATTGCCTTAAAATTTGTGGCTTTCCCTCTGAGAATATTGGGATCTGGAGTTTGCTGTTGTTGTTTAGTCGTTTAGTCATGTCCGACTCTTCGTGACCCCCTGGACCAGAGCACGCCAGGCACTCCTGTCTTCCACTGCCTCCTGCAGTTTGGTCAAACTCATGTTTGTGGCTTCGAGAACACTATCCAACCATCTTGTCCTCTGTCGTCCCCTTCTCCTTGCGCCCTCCATCTTTCCCAACATCAGGGTCTTTTCCAGGGAGTCTTCTCTTCTCATGAGGTGGCCAAAGTCTTGGAGCCTCAGCTTCAGGATCTGTCCTTCCAGTGAGCACTCAGGGCTGATTGAGCTACAATTCCCAGTGTGGTTTAGCACCCCAGGGAACTCTGGGTATTGGAGGGGAAGAGGGGGTCTCTTAACAACTCCCCTTAGCAAACTGCACTTAAAGCATCATCATACACGGAGCCTCCAAGTGCCCCTATTTTCCAGGGACATCCTTGATTTAGAGAAACCGTCCCGGTTTCTGATTTGATCCTGGAATGTCCTAAAATGATGGAGGGTATGGAGTTATCCGATCCCCTGAACCATCTGAAGATAATCCTGTATACAGTGGTACCTCGGGTTAAGAACTTAATTCGTTCTGGAGGTCTGTTCTTAACCTGAAACTGTTCTTAACCTGAAGCACCACTTTAGCTAATGGGGCGTTCCGCTGCCGCCGCGCAATTTCTGTTCTCATCCTGAAGCAAAGTTCTTCTCCAGAGGTACTATTTCTGGGTTAGTGGAGTCTGTAACCTGAAGCGTCTGTAACCTGAAGCACGCACACACACACAAAAAAAGAAGATGATTTAGGACGAGTTGCATTCGCTTAACACAATGATTTCTTTTTGTTTCTTAGCAAAGGAGAACCAGGAAAGCATTTTGGTGGATCCAGGGAAGGGGGGAGGAGGGTCCGAAACTGAGAACGATGTGGGAAATCTAATAAGTGAGGGGTTTCTTTTTTTTTTATTGCCCATTGCAGAGAGCTGTTTTGCTCATGTGTATGTGTATATGTATATATGTGTGTGTGTGTGTGTGTGTGTGTGTGACTGTGTGTGACTCCCTCTTCTTTGAAAACTTTTTTAAAAAAAAAACGTGAACCGTACGAAATTTCCAGGGCCTCGTCTCTGTGCAATTTGTGTGCATGCCGCATAATGCAGGATTTGCAAAGAGAGAGAGAGAGAGAGAGAGTTCGTGCGTCTGGCAGGGTTGAGTGGATTTGTAATTGTGTCTAGCGGGAACTCTGCCCCACCCCTCCCCCCACCCCCTGGGGCGGGGGGGGGGGGAGGAGGGAGGTGACCCCGGCAACCAGATCCTGAGGGAGAGAGAGGCTGCGAAATGGGCAATGGACATTATTTTTGGCACATCTGAGTCCTCGGAGCCGGAAGAGAAGGGAGCAGGGGAAAGGCAGATTCAGAAAGGGTGACGAGAAACTGTGGCGTTGGTGCACAGAGCGCCATGCGGGTGTGGATGCGCCGAGAGGAGAGACGCAAGGTGTGCACACGCAATTCCATGCGTGTTTATGCATGCACATGACTCCAAACCCCCCTCTATTTTTTTTTTTTTGCATTTATGTCCCACACATTTTTCTCTAAGGAGCCTCATGCAAAGCAGATGTTTGGCTGCTGGGCTACAGCCCCTCCAAAGTAGGAGATTATACCAAGTCACAACTAGCTCAGTGGTGACTGGTTTCGGGCAAAGGGTCCTTCCAAGGGGGTCCTACCCAAATTAACCCCAGGGACCAGTGCCTGAGCTAAACAAGCTATAGCTTAGGGCCCCACTCTCTTGGCCCCCCCCAAAAAAAAATTTAAAGGGAAAAAAACACCTGGATGTACATTTCCAAAATATAACATAAAAAACAAATAAAATAAAACCTACATACAGCAGCAGTGTTTTGTGTTGTGTAGGTTCCCATGATGTAAGTCATGCGTAGGCAAACTAAGGCCCGGGGGCCGGATCCGGCTCAATCGCCTTCTAAATCCGGCCCGCGGACGGTCCGGGAATCAGCGTGTTTTTACATGAGTAGAACGTGTCCTTTTAATTAAAATCTCTGGGTTATTTGTGGGGCATAGGAATTCATTCATTCCCCCCCAATATAGTCCAGCCCCCCACAAGCACTGAGGGACAGTGGACTGGCCCCCTGCTGAAAAAGTTTGCTGACCCCTAATGTAAGTCATGGGCCTCGCCTGCTAGCCTGCTCCCTAAAATATCACAGGTTTGCTCCTTTCTATATATAGGGTGCCTACATTCTGCATGGACTGGTTGCAGGGCAACATGCGCAAACGACTTTAGAAAACTATTGTTCTTGTTGTTTAGTCGTTCAGTCGTGTCCGACTCTTCGTGACCCCATGGACCAGAGCACGCCAGGCACCTCTGTCCTCCACTACCTCCCGCAGTTTGGTCAAACTCATGCTGGTAACCTCGAAAACACTATCCAACCATCTCGTCCTCTGTCGCCCCCTTCTCCTTGTGCCCTCCATCTTTCCCAGCACCAGTGTCTTCTCCAGGGAGTCTTCTCTTCTCATGAGGTGGCCAAAGTCTTGGAGCCTCAGCTTCACGATCTGTCCTTCCAGTGAGCACTCAGGGCTGATTCAGAATGGAGAGGTTTGATCTTCTTGCAGTCCATGGGACTCTCAAGAGTCTCCTCCAGCACCATAATTCAAAAGCATCAATTCTTCGGCGATCAGCCTTCTTTATGGTCCAGCTCTCACTTCCATACATCACTACTGGGAAAACCATGGCTTTAACTATACGGACCTTTGTTGGCAAGGTGACGTCTCTACTTCTATTAGGTATTAGGTATTAGATACCTATTAGGTCCATACATTACCATGTAGCATATATTCAGCACAAAAAACAGACAATTTGTTGTTGACGAAGGACAGCTGGACAGATAAAGGGCCCCATTACCTTCAGTAGCCAAGGGCCTCATCAAACCTAAATCCAGCCCTGCAGAGGACCTTTCTGCATACAAAGCAAAATCTCTGAGCTTGGGCGCTTCGACCCTGGCCACTCTCCTCTGAACATTTATGGGTGGATAGACAGATCCAATAAATTAGATAAGGCAGATCAAGCAGGGCAGAGAGGTCTTCATTTAGTTTAGAGAAGGATGATACTCTTCTCGTGTTCTTATGCCCTTAGGGTTGCTTTTTTCAAAGCAGCCATTGCCGGTAATATTCCTAAGATGTTGGCTTGGTACCAGGACTAAACTTCCCTTCCTGCCCTCCTCTCCACCTCAGCCCCGCCGGAGTTTGTGCAATGGCCCCAATCCGTCTCCAAGCCCCCCGGCGGCAGTGCCATTTTCACCTGCGTGGCCCAAGGTGTGCCGGAACCCCACCTGATCTGGCTGAAGAACGGCAAGGTCCTGGCGCCCGGCGAGAACATCAAGCTGACGCACAACAACAGGTGAGACCGGGAACGTCCTCAGGGAACACACTTAGAAAGGATTAAGCCAGGGCTGGGCAGTGGTGGCAGCCGGTGCCCTGTGGGGTCTGGTGGGACGGAAGGCAGGGAGCCCAGCAGTAGGGGGCGCTAGAGCCAACCGGAGGAGAGTCAAGTAATTCTAGTTTTGTCCACATCCTCCTTCCTGCTGAAGGAGCCCTATGTAGAGGGATGGGGATGTGTGTCTGTGTCTGTGTGTATTCAGGAAACACAGGATGGGTGTAACTTTCCAAAGGCTGGAGGAAGAGAGAGATGCAGAGAGAGACAGACAGACAGAGAACATTTCTCAGCCATTAAGAACTCTTTATCTCCCTTTTCTCCATCAGTTTGTTAAACAACGCAGATGGCGAATTCCATCCAAATATGATTTCATCTGCTGCTGTTTTTGATTATATGAGTTTCTGATCCACTCCGTGTGTCTTATCTTGGAATACTGCCATGTTGCCTTTGTTGTACAGGCTTCTTTTAATATTTTTTCTTTCTGTCTTTCATCTCCTTACCTTATACCTGACCATGCTCTACTTTCCCCCCTGTTGAATTGTTGGAATACTCTGTTAGTCTTGTTGTATACTTAGTAAAATAATAAAACATTTTTTAAAAAATCCTGGAAGCATAGGACGGTCGCAGCATTCCATTATTATTATTATTATTATTATTATTATTATTATTATTATTAATAATAATTTTCCATTTTATCCATTTCAATAATTTTCCAATCATTTTAACATTTCGAAACCTGACTTCCTTCCCCCCTCTTTCTGTGGTTCCTTAAATTTATTTTTTTTGTATTCTGCATATTCCAAATTACTCATTTATTCATTTGGGGACATTTACCTCCCTTTTCTCTGTCACTGACTGTCAGGCTACAAAAAATAATAATTCAAAATTCTGTGCCATGTTCGCAACAGTCAAGGAAGACGAGTTCCTTAAGAGTGGTTAAAGCCTGCACCTGCCGAACCAGGTGTTTTCAAAATGAAAATCAGCACATTTGTGCCTTTTTCTAAACTAAAGAGAAGACTTTCCACCTCTTCTGCCACAACACCTTCTGTCTTTGTCTTGCTGATGCCTCTTTCCCCTCAAAAAACCCCTTTCCATAGCACCTTGATGATCCAGCGGATTACCTCAGCGGACGAAGCCATCTACCAGTGCATTGCGGAAAACAGCGCAGGGACCAACCAGGCCAGCGCCCGGCTAGCCGTGGCCCTGTCCAAGGAGCTCCCCAGCTCCCCAGAAGGGGTCCAGGCCACTGCCCTCTCCACCACCTCCATCCAGGTGTCTTGGCTGGAGCCCCCCATGGAAGTGACAGAGGCCATAATCGGTTACGTGCTGCACATCCGCAAGGCGGGAGGTGAGTGGTGAGCCTCACCCCAAATTCCCACCCAAGGTTCACTTTCCAGGCGTAGGTTTGGTGGACTACGTACACCAGGGATGGTGCCGCAGCAAAAGATTTCGTTTTCTTCCAAATGCGGAAGGCAGATTGTAACGGTGCCAGATCAGAGCGGGCGGTTGGGTAGCTATGGTGTCAGTAAGTTGTGTGAGGGGGGTCTTTGCAGGAATACTCTTACATGAATAGCCCCAATGGTTAAGAATGGAACTTCCGTTGCTGGGGATAAGCCCTCAGGGAAGGTTGTTGATGTCGCGCCCGTCCTGTGGGCTTCCTGAAGGCACCTGATTGGATGCTTTGGGGGAACAGGATGATGGGCAAGCCGGGAGGTCCCATCCAAAAAAACGTAGAATTGCCGATTGACCTCTCTTCCTCCTCGCACCTCCCACAGAGTCCGACAGCCGGGAGCTCCAGGAGGCCGTTAGCAAGACCACCTTCCAGCACATCTTCACCAACCTGGAGCCCTCGACAAC